>NC_080074.1:16695612-17358112 GCF_949987535.1 Balaenoptera acutorostrata
TTAGATTGAACAAGACTTAAATGCCTTTGTTGCAACTCCCTTACATTCCTAGGACTATGCAAAGATCAAATGTGATAATATATGTCAAGTGCCCAGTATAGTAAGTAACTCATGGTCAGATAACGTGAATTCCATTCCCATTCCCTTTCTGCTTTGACGAAACAATAGCAAACACTCTCAGAATTCAGAGCAGGAAGGGTTCATTTCATGTGGGATATCAGGAAAGCTGCCGCAGGGCTTAACAATAATCACTAATATTTATTTGGTGCCTTCTTTATGCCACATCCTGGGCTAAGTGCCTTACAGGCTCATCTCATTTAACTGAATCTTCTCTGAGTCGATGAAGCAAGTATTCTTGTTTCCTCATTTTTCAGATGAGGAAACTTAGATTCAGAGACATTAAATAACTTGTCCAAATCACACAGTAATCAGTGATCGAGATGAAATTTGAATCCAGGCACTGTAATTATAGAACCATGCTTTTAACCATCGTAATATATTAGTTTTCTATTGCTATGTCACAAATTATCCCAAAAGTTATCAGCTTAAAACAACAATGAATATTTATTATCTCACACATTTTCTGTAAGTAAGGAACTCAGGAGCTGTTTACCTTGGGTGCTGAAGTTCTCTCATGAGGTTAAAATCAAAGTGTCAGCTGGGGCTGTGGTTGTCTGAAGGCTTACTTGAAGCTGGAGGACCATGTTCTCAGATGGCTTGTGCACACGGCTGACAGGTCTGAGCTGGCTGTTGGCAGGAGACCTCAGCTCCTCACCATGTGGACCTCTCCAGAAGGTTGCTTATGTCCTCTCAACATGGTAGCTGACTTTCTACTGAATGAATGTTCAAAGAGAGATCAAGGTAGAAATTGCAGTTTAAAAAAAATGGCCTAGGGCTTCCCTGGTGGCACAGTGGTTGAGAATCCACCTGCCAATGCAGGGGACACGGGTTTGAGCCCTGGTCTGCGAAGATCCCACATGCCGCGGAGCAACTAGGCCCGTGAGCCACAACTACTGAGCCTGCGCGTCTGGAGCCTGTGCTCCGCAACAAGAGAGGCCGCAGTAGTGAGAGGCCCGTGCACCGCGATGAAGAGTGGCCCCCGCTTGTTGCAACTATAGAAAGCCCTCGCACAGAAACGAAGACCCAACACAGCCAAAAATAAATAAATAAATAAATAAATTAAAAAAAAATGGCCTAGACTCAAAAGTCACACACCATTTCCAAAAAAATTATTTTGGAAACATAGGTCAGTCCTATTCAGTGTGGACGGGAACTGCACAAAGGTGTGAATACCAGAATATGAAGGTCATTGGGGACCATCTTGGAGGCTGGCTACTACAATGTGCTCTTCAACACAGAGAAGGTATTCAATAAGATATTTCACATCTTTGGAATGGTATTGATGGAAGTGTTAGATTTTTGAGTTGGATCTAGAAGACTGGACAATATGTTAATAGAACTGATAGGAAGTATGAGTCAATCATTTCTCTTTGCTTCTTCACCCCTAATCATTACGTCATTGTTAACTGATATCGTCAATATTGTTGTCATCATTATCATCATCATCAGCATCATCGTCATCATTCTAGAGAGGTCCTCGACTACCTTCACAGGTACTTACAATCTATGATTTTAAAGATAGGGACAGATGTATATAGAGGCCACACGTGTATAAAGTTAAATCTATACTGTACAATGCAAAGCAGCGGTTATTTTGGTGGAGTGGGATGGGTGAATTGTGCGCTATAGCAAAGACCTACTCATTTGCCTTCTGGAAAGCCAGTCTCTATTGAGGCCTAGAAAAGGAGGGACTTGGTACCTTAGCTGAGGGCTCTGAGGGAAATATCTTAGCAAACCAAAGTGGGCTGGCCCCAAATGCCCTTGCTGTATGTTCCCTTGGCACTCTGAATCTGTAATTTCTCGTGTAACAGGATGTTACATCTGACTTTTGGTGTTTTGGCAAAGTACCCAAGGTTGAGACCATCTGTGTAGTACATACTAAGAGATTGTGAAATCAGTTTTTGTTTAAAAAAATTCTTAGCTCATCACCCACATGAGCTAAGACACATGGAAGACAAACAATGGGGTGGGAGTGGGGATCAAGGAAGAGAGACTGGAGAGTGAGTAGTCAGAGTGGGGAGAAGAAGGGGCATGCTTCTCTCTCCTTCCTTGGAACCAGATGCGGAGGACTTCTGAGAATCACTTGGAAAAGTCCCTGGCATTGAAGGGACTTAGTGACTGGTGCACAACTACGCCTGGAGGGTCTAGAGAGAGTCAGACTGGAATTGACTTGATGAGAAAGAGAAAGAAAGGGACTTCCCTGGTGGCGTAGTGGTTAGGAATCTGCCTGCCAATGCAGGGAACACGGGTTCGAGCCCTGGTCCGGGATGATCCCACATGCTGCGGAGCAGCTAAGCCTGTGTGCCACAACTACTGAGCCTGCGCTCTAGAGCCTGTGAGCCACAACTACTGAGCCCGCATGCCACAACTACTGAAGCCCACGTGCCTAGAGCCCATGCTCTGCAACAAGAGAAGCCACTGCAATGAGAAGCCCATGCACCGCAACGAAGAGTAGCTCCCGCTCGCCGCAACTAGAGAAAGCCTGCACGGAGCAACGAAGACCCAATGCAGCCAAAAACAAACAAACAAACAAATAAATAAATAAAAAAGAAAGAGGAAGAAGGGCCACACTGGTATGAACAGTCCCCCCAATGGCAGTGGGAGCCTGAGTATTGTCCCGAGAAGGAGGAGCCAGACTTGAGTTATCTTGAGAGGGGTCTCCATCCAAGAGATCCCTCATGAGGCACAAGGTGACTCCAACTGAGTGTCTGAATAGGACAGATGGCTGGAAGTGAGGGGTTGAGAGGTCAGCTGGGGAAGGCATGGCCCATATCAGGGAATTACAGGAGGCCAATTCCATCAATGGCAGAAGGGAGTGGAGAGGAAGTCCTTGTGGGAGAAAGAACCAGTGTTTGCACATCTGCATTAATGAGGACATTCGACCAGTACAGATGACCCTGGCTCCATACGACCGTCTCACCTTCTGTACGTCTCTCACCTCTCCTTCCTGCCAGTGACACAGCGGGCGGGGAAGAAGGGCAAGGATCAGCAAAGGAGCCCATTCCACCCCTTTCCCTATTGCGGCTTCCCAGCCTGAGCCAGTACCAAGATGAGGCTGGGGGAGGACTTTTTAACTGGATGAAAGATTGGAACTTTGCCATTAGACTAAGTGGGACTTTATAAATTACCCAGAACGTGAGATTATTCTTTAATATCTGAGAGTGGCCAGAATAAATATAGGATCCATTGAAGGTACCTAAGATTTCCAAGGAATAGGAAGATAGAGCAGGTTTGAAGAGGCAGCGATGAGAAAATAAAGTTGCTTTCGACTGATTTCAGTTCATTCAGGAATCTGGTTACTTTTTAAAAGATGGTTCTTTTCTGCTGCTGTTTAAGCTCTATGAGGGCAAGAGTGCATGTTAGTCTCCTTCACTGTGGGATTCCTAGCACCAAGGACAGTGTGTAGCTCACAGCAGGTGTTCAGCAAAATTTTGTTTAATTGCACTGAATTGAGTTGAACTCAGGGTGTGGGCAAGAGTTGGGTCAATGTGATGCCAAATCTAGTGATTCAGTGGGAGAGAAAGAAACCACCTTTCCCCCATTTAGGATCCAGTGAGGAATGTATGATACGATGGCAAGAGCGCCATATTGCAAGCCCTGGGTTCTAGGCCTGATTCTGCTGCCAGCAGGCTGATTGCCTTGGGCATGTCACTAGAACTCTCTGGGCTTCAGTTTTCTGATCTGGAAAATGAAGAGGTCAGTTGGATTGGCAAGTAGATTCCAAACAAGGCTGTATATGAGAATCATTTGGGGTGCTCTGTAAACACAGATTCCTGGACCCTCTCCTATCCTTGTTCCAATTGAGGGTGGTGGTATCTAGAATAGGGTTCCAGATTCTGAAGGGTTTCCTAGATAATTCTGATATACCAGTCAGCTTTGGAACCACTAGCTAAGATGATTCCTAAGGTCTGTTCAAGCTATAAGGGGTCCAAATCGCTTACCTTATCTGAAAAATGGGAAGATTCTTAGTATCTGCCCCAAGGTTGGTATGAGGTTTAGATGAAATAATACATGGAAAGAGTTGAGAGCAGCTTCTGGCACATGCTACCTACTTAGTAAATAATATCTCATGAACTATAAAAATAGAGGTTTGCCAGTAGAGTAGAACTGTCAACTTTAAAATGGGTTTTAAGCCCACAAATATAATGCCAAATCTTTTCCTGTTTTCCTTTTATTTTCTTACACATTTCTAGCCTATGCCATACCCTTTCTCCCTCTCATGTGTTTGTAATTATTTTCTCTTTAAAATGTTTTCTCATCCCATCCAGTCACATCCCACGCTTGTAGTGTGTTTCGCCTTACACTGAAATTATGGACATTGCTCACTAATTTTCCAGTTCTCAGGGCAAACTCCCACCGGTACCTCCACCCCAGTGTCCCTGAAATGCAGTGTCTTAGAAAGTCCCTGGCATGCGAGGCAAGTCTTCTGTAAGTTGAACAAGAACCGAGGGCAGTGGGTAACTTTGCTCTCACGGTCAAGTCCTGATGGACGGAGGGGTGGCTGTTGTCCCGCTGAATGTTGATCTTGGTCGTGCTCAGCTTCCCGGCTGGTTTTCATTGCATCCTAACTTGGCCCAAGCCAAACATTTTGTGCTGGGCCAGCAGTTGTGAAATCCACAGCAGATCCAGTGGTATATTGTGTCTATTTTTAGATGCCGTGTCCTCAGGGCCACAGAGAATGGGGGTTCTGTGGTATTTTGCTGCTTCTCTTGGGCCTTGCTGTCAGGGACCTGACCTCATTTTTCTCTCACCATCGGTAATTGACTGCAGAACCACCTCTGGATTTCTCCAGAACCATCTCAGACTTTCCCCCTGCACCCTCCCACGACTGAGCTGCAAGTACACTGCCCGACTTCTTGGACGGAAATTAATTCTGGCCTAAGGCACTGCTCCAATACGGTTTTCTATAGCTGAAGAGGATAGGCCAAAGGCCAGCATATCCTAAATCCCTGCAGGTCCCTTGCTTTTGATGAGCTGTTAAAGAAGGGGACGATTGGAATTGGAGAGAGTGGGGTTGGGTAGGCTTATTCCAAGGTTTGTCAAACCCATTACAATGCAGGTGGTGGAGAAGGTGGCTCTCACCCACTCCCTCTGTTATCACCCCTTGACTTACCATCACTGTAGCACTTAGCCAATCGCACTGTTAGTTGCTTGGGAATTTGTCTGGATTTGCTAGGAGCTTATAAACCACTATGGTCCAGGCACTTGGTGGGAACTCAGGCAATATCTGTTGAGTGAATTTAGAATAAACTACATGAGGAGTGGGTCTCATCGACCATTTATTTCCCATTTCACACAGGATTTGGAGATGGTAGGGACTCTATCCTCTCTGTGAACGAACGAATTTCAGCATCTATGGCTTTGGAGTCTGCCAGGTGTGGTTTCAAATGCTGGTTCCACAGCTGTGTGGCCAAAATCGATCAGTTTCCTTTCTGAGCCTCACTTCCTTATCTGCATAATGGAGCTAACAGTATCCACCACACAGAGCTTATCTTGAGGGTTGGATGAGCTAATGTACCAGTTGATGAAAAAATTCGGTAGAGAGAGACCCTTAGAACTGATGGTGACTCTGGGAGAAATTAAAATAGAGACAACAGAGCTGGAGGGGAGACAGTAGGAAGAGAGGCAAAGATCCAGTGAGAGCCAGTGAAGGGTATAGAATGTATCCATTTCCCTCAGCTGGTAGCCATTACTGGTTGCATGGTCCACCCTCTCTTTCTGGATCAGAGACTTAGAGGTCCAGCTAGGGAGACTGGAGAAGGCTCCTGCCTCACTCCACTGAGGGAGTCCCTGCTGGAAGTGATTCTGGGACAGGATGCAGGTCACTGGGTCCAGTGGAATCCCAGGACATTGGGAGGCTGAGCACAAACCCAAATGCCCCGCCCACATCTGGAAGATCAGTCCTGGTGACACCAAAGTAAATGAGTTCTTCAGACTGTGACTTCTTCAAAATTCTTAATGTCTATGGTTAGTGTTTGAAATATGTTATATGGAATATTTGGCTGTTCAGAAGTCTAAGATAGTACCATACGATGATAGGGCTTCTCTTATATTTTTTGTATCCTCAGAGGTTCTACAAAAAGGAATTAGGGAGGGGAGAGAAGCATGTCACTTCAGAAATATTTTTAAAAATTCCTAATTACCCAGGAAAGCTAATACAATAAAGTTAACACATGTATCAAATCGATCAGTGTCTAACACCTTCTAGATATTCAAGAACTATTACTTTTTCTTCTCCTCTGTGGTATTAAAAGGTAGTAAAAAAAAAATCAAGTCACAATAAAAGGAAGGAGCCCCAAACCCCCAATTCCAAATCTAAATCCATTTTTTTAAAATGTTGCAGAATTATAACTGAGGAACAGCTCCTATTAGTCTCATGGCAGAAGGTAACAGAGCGGTAACTGAACCACACGATGGCTCTAAAAGCTTCTGCTCAATGGTGGCTCTGTCACATCTGCCCACATTCCATTTGCCAAAGCAAGTTTATGGCCAAGCCCAACATCAATGGAAGCACCAAAAGCTGTGTGGCAATGGGCAGGGATGTTTAATCCGCTTACGAGAAAGGCAGTGACTGATTGGAACAGTAACAGGATCCACTGTCATGACTTTGGAGGTGGGACTTCCCTGGCAGTCTAGTGGTTAAGACTTCGCCTTCCAATGCAGGGGGTGCGGGTTTGATCCCTGGTTGGGGAGCTAAGATCCCACATGCCTTGCAGCCAAAAAAGCAAAACATAAAACAGAAGCAATATTGTAACAAACTCAGTAAAGACTTTAAAAATGGTCCACATTAAAAAACAAAACAAAACAAAACAAAAAAACTTAGCACTTCTCTGGTGGTGCAGTGGTTAAGAATCCGCCTGCCAATGCAGGGGACACAGGTTCGATCCTTGGCCCGGGAAGATCCCACATGCTGTGGAGCAACTAAGCCCGTGCGCCACAACTACTGAGCCTGTGCTCTAGAGCCCGTGAGCCACAACTACTGAAGCCCGAGCGCATAGAGCCCGCGTTCCGTAACAAGAGAAGCCACCGCAATGAGAAGCCCGCGCACCACAATGAAGAGTAGCCCCCGCTCGCCACAACTAGAGAAAGCCCACGTGCAGCAACGAAGACCCAACGCAGCCAAAAAATAAATAAATTAATAAATTTAAAAAAAACCTTGAAAAAAAGAAAGACTTTGGAGGTGATTTGATTCAAGTACTTCACTTGACAGATGGAGAAACTGAGTCCCGGATTAAAGTAACTTGCTCGCAGTCACGTGGGTCATCAGTGGCAGAGTGAGGGCGAGGACCCAGGTCTCTTGTGTCCCAGTCTAGAGCTCGTCCCTGCGCCCCAGCTGCTGCCTTGAAGTTCCACTCTGGAGAGTGAGGTGAGACGTTCACAGTCCTCTGTTCCCTTCCGCTCACTCGCACAGTATGTTTCTCTGCACTGATTGCTGGATGGTGGTCAGGGCAAAAGAGAAAACTCTCCAGAATCATTATCTGAGCTGGTTTCTCCCAGGCATTTAGTGAGAACAGAGAGCAGGTTAGGGGTGATCAAACAAAGTCTAAGAAATCATAATTCTGGGGATCGTGGAATGGGGAAGACATCTGGAGCGGAGCCACTGGGCCACAGTCCACCCGCAGCCAGCAAGCAACATGAATGGGAAGTGAATTTTGGTTGCTGTAGACCACTGGAAGCTTGCGGCTGTCTGTTATGGAAGCCTGTCTTAGAGAAAGTGGGTTAGTACAGTCTCTAGCTTTGAAGTTCCGGGTCTTCCTGCTTCCAGTGCAGGAGCCTCTTGGTCATTCCCCTCCGAACAGATGGCATGCCCATTCTAAAACCAGATCTGATTGTATCCATTAGGGCTCTTTTGGCTGCAAGTTCAAGAAAACACAACTCAACAGGCAAAAGACCAAAAAAAAAAAGAAAAAAGAAAAAGGAGTTTAAAGTTTATTTAACTAAGAAGTCCAGGATAAATTTGGCCCAGCTTTACCCAGAGGTACAATATTATCATGGGAACTCCATGTCTCTCCATCTCTTGACTCTGCTTTCCTGCTTTCTCATTTTTTGCTTTAGTTTCAGGCTTTCTATGGTAGCAAGATAGCTATTTTAACCACCTTCTCTAGGTTTAAACCCTTCTAGGTCCAATCTAGCCTAAAAAAGGCACTCTTTTACCAATAGTGCTTGCACGAATCCCAAGAGTCACTTTGAGTGGAACAACTTGGGTGAATGTTCCTGATACAATCCCTATGAAGTCAGGAGGATAGAATTATTGTGATAAGCTTACCTCTAAATCAATCACTGTGGCTTGGGGAATTCTGTGCTCTGACTGGCTGGGTTTGGGTCACATGCCCTCCCTCTACCTCTAAGAGTTGTAGACAGGTGGTTCTCCTAAAGAAATCTGAGCTACTATTGCCGGGAGAAAGGGGATGTCTGTTGGGAGGGAAATCAGCAAGTGAGCATTATACTTACTATGTCACTTGTACGACAGTGAAAAAAAAATTACCCCCCGTCTCCTATAATTTTCAGGACCAGATCCCAGCTTTTTGATCTGGTCCTCATTCACTTTGCTGACCTCATCTTCCTCCCCATCTTCAGTAAATCCTTCCCTCTTGGCCAGGTTCACTTCCTCAGAAGTCAAGAGAGGTGCCTTGAAGCCAAATGAAGACGTGTCAAAGTAAGTTTAGGAATATTGGGGTTTAAAAAAAAAAAACGTTTTGGTTAATTAACACTTTCAACACATGCATGAGAAGTTCAATGGGGATATAATCTCATTAGAGGATTTAGGATCAGAGGCCTGAATCTGGGGCCCTGTGATGGTGACGCCAAGGTGAATAGGCTTCCGACTACACTCTCAACCTCTGAATGGCCTCCCTCAGCTCTCCACAGCTTAAGAGAACCTCAGCAGCCTTGCCAAACAGCTATTGTACCTGAAAAGCATGTGATTTTCCAAATGCTGTTTCCTAGGCTGAAGTGCCTTTCCCCTGCCCCTTTCTTTTGCCTGCTTTAATTCATGCCCTTTAAATTTCAGCAACTGGTCCTTTAAAAGACCACACCTGCATCCCATAGTCCAAGGGCCCTTAATCTTTTAATGCCTTGGACCCCATTGAAAGAAAAGAGTTAGTGATATAGTGATCTATATGCTTCTTATTAATGTATTAGATAACAAGATCCAGCAGCGAGTCTAATAACTACCATTGTTTTGATGTCGTGATGCATATAAGTGTTATTTCAAGGTTTCTGCCACAAATGAAATGTGATATGAGAATATTTGGGATTATAATTCATGGTAAAGTCACAGGTACCACTCATGCCACTGTGGTTTGTTGCCTACACTCCTAATAGAAGGGCCTTCTTCATTTCAGTTAGAGGTTGGTGAAAATTCAGATAAAATTTTTTTCTTGTCCAAGTTCAGGGAGCCCCTAAATTCAATCTACAGACTGCAAGTTAATAACTCTGCCCTAGTCTGATTTAGATGGCCCTGACCTAAGATCTGGAAGCATTTTGTCTATGTCTCTGTATCATGTATCTTGTCTCTATATCTTCTGCTCTCAAAGCTGGACCAAGACATACGGGCATCCTCAAGCAGCCCATAACCTGCCCTCCCAACATCTACTTACAGGAGGGGTGGGGGTGATGGGGGAAGATGGAAAGGAGCTTGGACCTTTGCTGGCAGCCCTCAGCCTCAGCTCCTGGTGCCAGCCCAAACTGGCATACTTCACCCAATAAAATCCCTTCCCTTCTTAGAGAGCAAATCTAGTGCTTCTAAATTGCTGTTTGCTGAGCTTGACCCTTGGAGGTCCAGTACTGGAAGAAGTGCTAGAAGCCTCTTTCTAAAGAGACAGTTTCTACACTTTCCTGGTATTCATAAAATCTTCCCTAAGGAGCCCAATGCCCACCTTTCCTCCCTGATTAGGGGAGTGGATGGGGAAGGGGGGCGGTTAATAAGATGCTCAAGCCAGTCAGATTTTTCTTTATTTTCTTTGTTACAAATGTTTTACCACCTAGAGCAAGTGTTTAGCTGGGTCTCTCTCTTAATGTGGAGGAATGGTAATCACCGACTAGTTGACTGTAAGTTACCTGAGGACGGGACCCAGGGTTCTGTGTCCCAGTTTCTAGTATACATTAGACATTCAATATTTTGGGAAGAAAAACTTCTATAAAAAAAACAATGGTTAATAAAGTTTAAGATGTCAAGAATGAGAACCTAAAATACCTGATCCTTACTCAGTCCTCAGGCTTTCATTCAAACATTTTTATTCATGAAACCAGTCTTTCTCCTTTATTGGACTTTCTTGCTCTCCCACCCTATACCACGCCCTAATTAAGCAATTTTGCTTTATAACCTGGCACCAGGAAATGACATGAACCACAGACCTCCCAAATGAACCCCTGCTCCCTATATTTTTTGGGTGGAAGGACTGACAGACTCTATGGAGAGGCTGAGAATACATTCATTGAACAATTGAAGAGAGAAGAGAATACAGGTTTTCATATATTTTCTTTCTTACCACCAAAAGGTTAAAAAATAAAAATAAAAGGGCTGTGAAGCTTGTGCACGTTCTTATCACTGGGCCCTTTTGCTCAGGCCCTGAGGGCCTCCAGCTCAGTTGTATAGCCATTTGGATCAGATTTAATTTGGTGACTCTTTTGATGTGCTACTTGTATTCTAGGCAATCTATTGGTTTCTTTCTGGAGCCACCTGGCTCACCAGGTGGCGTGGCTTTAGTTATAGACTTTGGTTTATGGAGGTTTTGGGAGTCACAGATAGACCAGACTAGCAGGTAGACCAGAAGTCCTGGCAGGTGGTTGGTTTGTTCCTCAAGATATTAAAAATTTGGGAATAAGAGGCCTATTTTTAAAAGATAGGATATTTTACATTAAAAAGTCTGAATTTCCTGCCTCTTTTGGAAAATTGGAAGGTCTGGCCATACTGGGTTCACTGTCTCATGTTCCAATACCTGGCTGGTGTTGAGTAGTAGCTGCTGCCACCACTGCCCACAGTAACCCTCTGCCTTCTA
Source organism: Balaenoptera acutorostrata (assembly GCF_949987535.1). Taxonomy (NCBI): domain Eukaryota; kingdom Metazoa; phylum Chordata; class Mammalia; order Artiodactyla; family Balaenopteridae; genus Balaenoptera; species Balaenoptera acutorostrata. The sequence goes on from NC_080074.1 coordinate 16,706,733, forward strand.
TGTTTAAAAACCTTCAGGCTTCCCAGTGCTTTCAGGTTGCAGACCAACAGTCTTTCCAGGGCCCACAAGGCCTGAATAGCCTGACTCCTGCTTACCTCCCTGTCCTCATCCTGTGCCAGGAATAATAACAGGAAACATACATATAGGGCTAAACGTATGCCAGGCTCTGACTATCCTCAAGACAGCCCTGGGAGGGAGGTACTTTTACTGTCCTCACGTTACAGGTGAGGAAAGTGAGGCACAGAGAAGTCAAGTAACTTGTCAATAACACACAGCTAAGAAGAATCAGAGCTGGGATTCAAGCCAGGCAGCCAGCCCCTTGGAGTCTCCACTCCCAACCACTGCAGTCCCTCTCTTTGCATTCCAGTCACATAGTTCCCTCCATCACAGGCTTGTTCCATGGGTGTTGTTACCCTGCCTACCATGCTTTCCTGCCCTTCCCCAGCTTTCTGGATTTTTCCTCATCCTTCAGTTTCAACTCAAACGCCACTTCCTAAGGGAAGCCTCTAGGTGTCTGAATCCTCAGAACTCATAGTTTTGGTTCCTTTCCTCTTGAGCAGTGCTCTCCGATAGAAGCTTCTATGATGATGGGAATGCTCTCTATTTGTGATGAGCAGTAAGGTAGCCACTAGCCCCATGGGCTGGTGTGACTGAAGAACTGAATTATTCATTTTGTTTACTTTTCATTAATTCAAAGTTGAATCAAAATAGCCACTTGTGGCAAGTGGCTACCATCTTGGTTGGCACAGCTTTGGATTGTTCACCTCATGTAGGAATTACACTCTCTCACCCCTGCTGGTTTGATCTGCGTGTCTCAGTCCCAGACCATAAGCTCCATGAGGGTCGACATGACTTCCTTTGCTTCCCACTGTATCCCTGACCCTACAGTCAGTGCCTGGCACGTCCCAGATAATGCCTGAATGGACAAACTTTATAGTTCTCTTCTCTCCACCAGAGAAGAATGTGCTAGAGAAGGGCAGTCTGAAACCCCCAGGCAGAGGGTGACTTTGCAACAGTGTGGACGCTGGGGGCAAAGCTGCATTTGAACCCAGGCTGCAAATATGAGCTCTGTGAAAATGGAAATTTTCCGTTAGGAAAATGGAGATGGTAGTAATTGCTATCTCAGAGGATTGTGAGGCATGCTTGAACAACTGCTGATAATAATAGTTAAGATTTCTTGGGAGTTTATTGCCACGTCTTCTAAGAGTTTTCTACGTATCATTTCACTTGGTCCTTTCAGTGAGCTGAGGCACGGAGGGGCCGGGTGACATGGGGACAGGGGGGCGGTGGCACGGTGGTGCAGGCTTGTTTGAGCTCACCTGTTCCCCTCCCCAGCACTCCCTCTTAATCATCAGGTAAAAAGCCCCAGCTCTTGGTGAAAATCCTAGTGTTTACTTGTTGTCCACCTCCCCACCCCCATCCTTGTGCCCTCCTCCCCCTCCCTCACCCCCCACCAGCTTCTCCCTGGTCCAGCTGCAGCAGTGAAGCCCCCCTGGTGGTGTGAGCCCCTTCTGGGGGCAGCTCTGGGGTCCAGGTGGCTGAGCCCAGCAGAGCAGGAGGGGTCCTCCCTCACATGGCCCCAGAGGCCCTGGGGCTGGGGACAGGCAGGGTACCAGCTGTTAGTGAATGGGCTGGCGCCCCGGCCAATCTCTCTGCTGCCCCTGCTGCTGCCCCCGACCTTGAGTGGCTCTACTGGCCGCTGTGAGCCTGGTCCAGCTGTGAGAGGTCAGCCCCTCTATCCTCGGGCAGGGTGGTTTCCATTTAGGCTTGTTGGAGACTCCTTTCTGAGGGATTCAGACTGGGAGGCTGAGAAGGGGGTGGGAGGTGGAGTTGGAGGGAGTGGGGAGGAGGCAGGAGAGAAGGGGAGGAGGGAATGAGCTTTGTGGGTGAGAAGTCAGCTCTGTCCAGAAACCAGGGCATTTTGGGATTTGTAACCTCTTGGGCAGCACTTTGCAACAAGACTAATGGTAATAATAATGAAAGTTAACACTTATCAAGCACTTGAAACCCTTCAAAGCAATTGTTCTCTGATTTAATCTCATTTGACAGATGAGAGAACTAAGGAACCCAGAGGTTAAGTAACTTGCTCAAGGTCACACAGTAGGTGATAGACCCAGGATTCCAACCCAAGTAATTGGACTTCAGAACCTAAGTCTTTATGAAATAATAAACCCAGATTACCTCATGTGCATGTTGGGAGACCCAAAGATTAGCTATCACGTATACCCTGTTCATTGCATAGCTGGAACCTCAGAAATCTAGAGAGGCGGAGTCTTGAGGATTGCCTCAAGGTCATACATGTGACCGGAGATGGAGCTGTGTAAGAACGTAGTCCTTAACTTCTACTTCAGTCACACGTTAAAAAAAGATCAGGACTCAACTATGCTAAAACAACCAGAATTCCACCTCCCCGGTGACTTCAAATAGAGACTCCAATGAAATATTTCCAGAAAATGTACCACGAGATGCTCTGTGAAAGAAGAGTCCAGAGGTAGATGAAGTCTGGGCAGTGTCTTGCAGAGATTCACAGGGCATATTTGTTTACCAAAGGCAAACTCTCTCCATCACTTGATCATGGAGTTTTGGTAAAATGTTTGATTCAGTGGGACTTAGAGAGAAGGACTAGCCACAGCTCAGGTTGGGAAGAAGGGGGTAGAATTCAGATAGAATTGGGAGGACATATGGTATGGGGGAAAGGCCGTGGACTTCAGAGTTGGGCAGTGGAACTTAGAGAGAAGGACTAGCCACAGCTCAGGTTGGGAAGAAGGGGGTAGAATTCAGATAGAATTGGGGGGGCCTATGATATGGGGGAAAGGCCATGGACTTCAGAGTTGGGCAGACTTGGGTACAGACGTTTCCTGTACCACCTGTGTAATGTCGGGCAACTCCCTGGAGACTGTTACGTCCGTTGGATGAAAATGGCTCTCAGGTCTGTGTGACCAGTGATAGCTATTAATACTCTTAAAATAGTTAACAGCAGTTCCAAACGTGTATTAAGAGAATGCAGATTTTTTTTTTTTGGAATTAAGAGGCATTACTTGACAAAAGTTTCTGTGGCCAATTAAGTTAGAAAATGCAAGGGATGCAGATTTCTTTCTGCAGAACTTCTCAATGCCTTTAGTTGAGTTCTTCTTCAACTCCATCTCCAGTCCTATTTCTTAGGATTCCCAATTCTGATTTTTTAAAAAGGAACATGACTTTCCTATTTATGTTTTGATAACTACTTACCCTTTGGGCCCTCTAAGTCTTAAAGTACCTGGAATCTTTCATGGTACTCTGAACGTTAACTGGTAAGGTATCCTGAGCTAAAGGGATGATTATATGTGTGTCACACCAGGTGTCATGGGGGACAAAACCAGCATTTACTGAGTGAGGGCTTACTATGTGCTGGTTAATTTACACACATAATCTTATTTATTTCTCACAAAAGTCATATGCCATTTTATTAACCCCATTTTATAGACTGGGAAACTGAGGCTCAGAAAGCTCAAATATTCAAGGCAACCTGTATAGTTTATGGCTCTGCTGAGCTTAAAATCTAACTTCAGGCTGACTCCAGAGTCCGCATGCTTGGAGAGGTGGTATGAGCGCGGACTTTAGGGACGTCAGAAAATAAAAAGTAACGAAATAGAGAAATGAGAAGCTTCTTGGGCAATGAAGTGTAAATAGAGGAGCCCTAGGGGGAAAAGTGAGTTAGCTGGGCCACATGCTTTTCTCTGGCTAAATGCTGGGGCTAGGGAGATAATTGAATAAATAAAGAGCTGGGTCAAGTTTCCTAAAGGTTGACAAGCCAATAAAATGACAGTCTTCATCCAGTTTAAGGGATGGAAAATGGGGCGTAATTGAAAGAAATTGGCTATTTCTGCCTCCTTTGGCTAAGCCCTGGACCTTACATGTGTTCAGTTTGGATCGATTGTGATTTTCCTGCCCTGTTCTAGTCTTTTTGTTTTTTTTTCTTTAATTTCTGAAAAATGATCTTGGAGCCAGTTTCTGAGAGATGACGTTTTCATTCTACATGGGGTTGCTTTAATAACTTAATATTACTTATTGTCATTTGCAATAATCCCTTGAATATTGGAAATAAAATCTTTAGGGGACAAAAAAGCTTGCCTTCTTTCTCTTTTGGGACTAATGATTGTTCTTCTTAGAAGAATGAAACGGAACTCGGGAGAACGAAGCCTAGAAAGGAAAAATGGAAAGTGAGCTAGAAGCCAAAGCATTTGGGGTCCACTTCTGGCAGAGCTAAGTCAGAGTTAGGACTAGAGGCACCACTTAGCTGTGTGACCCTAAGGGAGTCCTTTTACTTATCTGGGTGGCAATTTCCTCATTTGTCAAAGAGAGGGTTGAACCAGGTCATTTCTCAGATGCCTTCCAACTCTAATATTCCATAACTACGAACTTCTTGTGTATGCACGGGATAAATAAACACATGGTACAAACTCAGGACTTCGGGTGAGATCAGTCTTGGGGTGCTGGGTCTGGGGGGCGTATTGGGAGTGGCGGTCTGTGGGAAGACAAGATCTCCTTCATGATATCAACCTCAGAACATTAGAGGTGTTCCCCCAACTCTGGATGCTATGCCATACCTTGCAAAGACCAGGTGGCATAGTGGTTACAAGGTGTGAATCTCAGCCTGGCCATTTTGCTAGCTGGGTGACTTGGCCCAGTGACGTCACCATACTTTGAAAGAGTATCCCAGCGTTTGTGATATACAGACCAGCCTGGAAATCACTGGTGCCACTCAACTCTTTAGTGTTTTCCACCTCTAGAATGGTTTCCAGTCAGTTATTTTCTGAACCCGTGAAACTGAAATAATAAAACTTATAGACCATAGACTCGTAGTGAGGGTTAAGTGAGATCATGTGACTAGTGCCCTGCACACAGTAAGTGCTTAATAAGAAAGCAGTAGCACAAGGTAGGTGCCCAATTAATGCCTGTCTACTTAATGTGTGTGTATTAGCGCAGCTGCCTGCTCCTGTTTAACCCCAGGCCCTTTCTGTACCACACCCTCCCCCCCAAATGCCCTTCTCCCTCGATGCTCTCCCTGTTGCCCGCTCTGCTTTCTCCTTTGAGCCTTTATTCCAGAGCAGCTGCCTCTTCCTGGGCACCTGCCTGTTGGCCTGGTCGTTTGGCAGGGCCAGGGTTGTTTGGCAGAACCCCGCATGCTCCGGTTCTAGGTCCTCATTGTCTGAGACTAGAATTCTGAAAGTCAGGTTTTCTTTTAAATAAAACAAAGTGTTTCCTCTTTATTATGAGAGCAATTAAGCTTTTAACTGATCATCTGGAAAATGGGAGAAGAAGAAAAACTTAAATCTTCATCAGTCTAAAACTGACAGCCAAATGTAGTGACTGTAATATCATATTTTCTCACATTCTTTCTGTCTACATGAAATGTGCTTGAATATAATTGAGACCATATAGTATATATAATTGTGTGCCCTTATTTTTCCTATAACATAATAAGCATTTAAGCTATTATCACAAACTCTTCTTAAGTGCACTTAGTAAAGGGCATCTAATACTCCATCAAGAGTGGTGGCCCATCATTTCTTTAACTATTTCCTTTTTGTTCATTTTGGAGATGTCTGTTGAGGGCTTACTCTGGGTCAGGCACTTTGTGAACCATTAGACATTTAGGTTGTGTTCATTTTTCTAATAGTGTACATAGTCCTGGGATGAACAATGTTCTACAGAATAAATTCTTTTTCAAGTTTGAGATGATCTTCTTAGGCTAGGTTTCTAGAAGTTGGGGGCAGTTGGCTGTAGTTAGTGGAAAAAATCATAGGTCTCTGAGTCAGAAAACTGGGGCAGTACCCCAGCTCCATCCTTCAGTAGATGGATGACTCTGGACAAGTACATTCCCTCTCAGAGCTTTGGTTTCTCATCTCTACAATACGGGTTAGAACGCATAACCTATCCTTATTGTAAGGATTCAGAGGTAAGTACTGAAATAACACCTGGTATGTAGTTAGTATTGAACAACAATCACCACAACAAAATATATCGTGTTATTGAGTTTGAGGGTACGAACATTTGGGACATTCTATAGGCTTTATAGGTCAAGGCATCTCTTGTTTACTCTTCCCAGCTGTCATCTCATTTCAGCTAACTCTGGGCCTGGGAAGATCTTAACTAGGCTCCTCTCTCTCTTCGTGTACCTAGGAACACCTCTCTGTGAGCCCATAGGGAAGGAAGTGGGCTTTGAGGTCTAATCTACAGAGAACCAAATTCTCTGCCCCCCAAACTGTCTCCCCAACTGGCCTCCCTTGGTGCCAATATCTTCACCATGACGGGGACTTCTCTGGCCCAGGGGCAAGAGCTCTGGCCTTACTACAAGAGGGTGCAGTCTGCAATCTGTCTCTGCCCTGGAAGGTCCCAGGAAGGAGCCTCTCTGAATCCAGCCTCCTCTAGCCTGCTGGAGCCAATGCTCCCTTCCTTCCCCCCAAAGTTGAGAGAAACCAAAGGGGTGCGCGTAGGCCCCACCGGCCCGTATCCTGTCAGTTGAGTCTGACGAGGTTTGGCTGCAGAATCCCTTCACCTGCTCAGGCACCCAGCCTTCCACTCAGGTCCAGCTGACTTTCACCCTGTAGAACTCTTCCCCAGCATCACCAGATCTTCTGATTTTTAAAAGATAAGCTCAAATATCTGGATTTAAAAACACAAAATAATCTCCCAAGTTTGAAATGTTAGCAAACACTTATTTTTCCTTCAAGACCCTTTCCAGCTCTCACCTCTTCTGGGGGGTCGTCCCTTGTCCTCCAGTCTCCTCTGTGCCACCCACGCCCTCTGCTTCTCTCCACCATCCTCATATCTCATCACCTTGTGTAACCTCTTGTGGGATGCTTCCCCGTCCATCTCTCACACTTGACCCTGAGTTATTGAGGGTGACCACCTGGTCTGACTCATTCACTTTCCCTGGGCCCAGCACAGGGCCACGTACAGAGAGATACTCAATAGACTTCTACAATGAATCGATGAGTCGGCGACTGATGAAGACCTGAAGCAAGCAGATGTTATCTTATGATGCAGAACTTGCAAACCCAAGGACCAGGTTGGTAGAAACAACAACAAAAATCCTTGAAGCTGGCTGCATTTAAGACAACAGGCACCTGGCTGTTTGTAACGTGAACCATCTACTTTCTGCCCTGTTATGTGGGTTAAGCACACTGCCCCACGAAACACACCGGGGGCTACTATTCTGCCATTCTGACACATCCCTATGTGACGATGGATTATACATTATGCTCTGTAAACCAGCTACGCTCAAGTGCAAAGCTGAGAAAAAGAAACAGTATACAAATGACATAGGTTGCTAGAGTAGCCAGGATATTGGTGATGTTCTTGCTATTAAAAATGTATTATGGGGACTTCCCTGGTGGTGCAGTGGTTAAGAATCCGCCTGCCAATGCAGGGGACATGGGGTCGATCCCTGGTCTGAGAAGATCCCACATGCCACAGAGCAACTAAGCCCGTGCACCACAACTACTGAGCCTGCGCTCTACAACTACTGAAGCCCGCGCGCCTAGAGCCCGTGCTCCACAACAAGAGAAGCCACTGCAATGAGAAGCCTGCACACTGCAACAAAGAGTAGGCCCTGCTCGCTGCAACTAGAGAAAGCCTGTGCGCAGCAACGAAGACACAACGCAGCCAAAAAGAAATAAATAAATAAATTTAAAAAATGAATTATGGTTATAATGAAAAGTTTGTTTAGTTGGAAAGAATTTTGATAGTGAAACATGCAGAAAGGTACAAAGAATATTACAACAAACATTCACGTAGCTGCCACTTTGAACTGCTGTTGACATTTTATCTTTTTTCCCTCAAATCTTTTTATATGAATGAAATTTTAAAATTACAGATACAGTGAAAATTCTCTTCTGCCTTCTTCCTTGGTCTACCTCCTCTACCTCCTTCTTCTCCCCACCTTACCCTCCTCACACACCACAGGCACCGATATCCCTCGTTTGGTGGGTCTCCTTCCCACCTTTTTTACAGTTGGCAATGTCGTTTAGAATAATAAATAAAAATGAGAGAACAAAATCATTTTGCCTTTCTCTGTCCAATCCCTATTCTTTTAGATACCAGGATGAGAGGCTTAAAAATCTCAGTTTTGGGGACTAGAATATTCTAGTAGACATCACTAGGAAGAGCATGGTTCTTAGACCTAAGAGGTGCTGTATAGGCAGTGTGGTATGTTCAATGGGATTAAATGTGTCCAGTGCAACCAGAGAAATGATGATATATTCAAAGTTTACAACATGGTGGGTACTTTACTATTTTTTATTATTTTTTATTTTTTTGTCTGCACCATGCAGCATACGGGATCTTAGTTCCCTGACCAGGGATCGAACCCATGCCCCTGCAGTGGAAGTGCAGAGTCCTAACCACAAAACCCCAGGTAAGTCCCTGGTGGGTACTTTAAATATGTAATCTCATTCAATCTTTCCAGAAGCCTGTGAGGAAAGTATTTCATCCCCATTTTACAGAGAAAGCCGAGGCTTAAGGATGTGACGAGATAGCCCATGCAACTCCACTAACAATCATAGCTGGATTTGAACCCAGGTCTGTCTGACTTTAATGCTCCTGTAGATGGCAGCTGAGTGACACAGGCTGTGAACGGATTCAGGCCTACTGGCCAAGGTTCTTGTTCTCATTAAATAGAACTTCCACTTGGTTCTCTGTTTTCTTTCACTCACTCAGAATTTTTCTGAAAATTTCTCTCCTTAGGGCAACATTTTCCATCACAGAAGGTGATTTGTTTTGGAAATATTCGAGTAAAAACAGCTCTGTATTTCTTGCTTTCCAGAGAATGGAAAAACACATGCTATTCAGTTGTGTTTTTAATAGCTACTTTGAGAAACAACACGCAGACATTCACATAAATTATTTCTTGTTTGTTAATCACCCCAAATGCCATCCACAATGTTTCCAATGAACAGCTGGGAATGTGAGTTAAGAAACTGAGTGATTTCTTAACATATTTACTTTCCTTATGAAATCTGTATCCTTTGCTTTAGAAAGATAAATGTGTTTGTGATTTCTCAACTTGGAGTTATTTAACATTTTCCAAGGACCATCGGACTTCCAGGTGATTTTGAGGGGCATTCAAGTAGACATGGGATCTTCAACTTAAAAATCTCATAAGACAGGCAGAGATATAGAAAAATATATGAACGAATAAATGGCTAGTATTCTGCAGTTAAGAAAGTGTTCACATACAGTATTTCGTCCATCATCCTGGAGGGTGGGGGAGCAGACACTTATTCCCATTTTACAGAAGAGGCAGGTGGGACGCTCAGAGCTTGAGTATCTGGATTAGGTAACGTGACTGGTGAGGGGCAGAATTACCCCTTCACCCAAGGTCTCCGGAGCCATGCTCATCCCCCAGGGAGACGGAGTGATGCGGTTTGAGTCTTGACTCTGATGCTTACCAGACAATGTGCTCTGAACTTCACGTCTTCAACTGTAGAAGGAAGAACTAGGAAGCCTATAACCAGAGGGATGGGAGAAGAGTCAGTGAGCTAAGGAGAGACTTGAAAGAAGATGTCTTAGGTCAGGCTCACCAAGTAGTCTAAGCAAAAGGGGGGTCAATAGGAGCATCCTGGGGTGTCTCATGAAAACCAAGTATGAGCTCTCTTTCTTTTTCTCTCCTCCTTCGTTGCTTTTCTTCAATCCCCAACCCTTCCCACCCCGATGGCTTCTCATCTCTGCTTTTCACTCTGCCAGTCTCTTTTCTTCTTCCTTTCCTCCCTTAGGCTTTCTTGGTTTCTCTGGACACGGGACATGCAGTAGCTACCTCAGCTCTTACCTGTCCTCTTGGTTCAAACACCAACAGAGAAGAACCAGAATTTCTGAGTACCACTTACACATTTTAAAAAGACAAGATCTAATTGGCTTAGCTGGGGTCAGGGTTCCTGGAGAGGAGCCATGGGGCCATGGGGCCATGGGTCAAGTGGTCAACAAGCATTTAATAATCGCTTAAGTACGGGCAGTGTGCTTACTGCCATGACCTGATCAGATTTTTAAAACCATTGTTAATCGAGTGTTTCTGTAAGTCAGGGATTGTGCCTTGCACCAATTTCATTTCATCGTCACAGCAACCCTTTGAGGGAGACATTATTACCCCCATTTTTTTTAACATATGAGGAAATTGAGGCTCAGAGAGATGGAACCATTTTCCTAAGACACGTAGGTAATAAGAGCCAGAGGTAAGATTTGAACTCAGGTCTATCTGACTCCAGAGTAGGCAAGTGTAACCACCAGGAAGTATTGCATGTAAGATATTTATTGCTTCCCTGAAGGTAAGGAATGACTGAAGGAATGAGTGACTCAATCACCATTATTTGAAAGATGTACTAGAACAGGGGAAGGTCATGTTTCCTTCCCAAGCTTTTGTGGAGGCTCGTATGCTCTGATTCACATAAGGGTCATTCTTGGGTCCCAGTGTAAAGTATTTTTTGAGCCTGTCATGGTACTTATCTGTTGGCTCTCCAACCTTCTCCTCTTTCAATCCCATCCCCAACTCAAGTAACAACCAGACCCCCGAAGGCACCCTGCCCTCCATCCTGCACTAAAGTTCCAACTTGCATCTTTTCCTCCTCAGTACAAAATAATTGACAATATAGGACTTACTAAACAGAACTAAGCCTTTCTCAGACCCTTGTATGATGGGAAGTCTTGGAGGTTTAGGTGAGACATTTGTTTCGTGACCACAGGGCAATCTAAATAGGCCTGGATGTTCATGGTTTCAGCTACTGAACCATCCCCAGACCCCTTTATGGAGCTTTGCTTGGGGCAGTAGCGGCAACCTGGTTTAAGCGGTAATAAAACCCTGGAGAAAACTCTTGTCTTAGTAGCTGATCAGAGAAGAATTCCTTTTGGGGAAAGGACCTATATATTTGTGAAAACTGATGAAACTACTTGGTGTGAGACCCCTTGAAGCTCATACCAAGATTATTAGGAACTCACCAAATTCAAGGGTGGCTCTCTTTTCCAGGCTGGGCCCAACATTTGGATCTTTTAAAATAAGTAACAAAGAAGAAGCTTCTGGACACTGGAAGATGTGACAACCGCTCAAAGATTGTTCTCCTGCCTGTCAGTATCAACTTGACCAACATTTGGCTATTACCATGCCACTTCAGTCCTCAGCTTGGGACGCATGTTCCTTTGTGACTTGTCTGAAGAAATGTCCCAGTCTGGGTAGGGGCATATCCAGAGTTTTTTCCACAAATGGATAGGTATCTGCTTCAAAGGGGGAGATGATATTTTTATAAAGTCTCCTGGGGAAAATACTATTGGAGGGATGATATCAGATAATAACTCCAAAGCCTCAATTGCGGTAGCATTAATGGTTCCCTCTTAGCCTTTTAAAATGAACATTAAACAAAAAGAATGGCCCAATGATTGAATGACTATTACTTGTAGGTGTGTTCCAAGTACTATATGTACCATTTCATTTGATAATGCAAAATATATTTTTCTGAGAAACATGCACACAGATCTTAGTGTGACTCACTGGAGGCAAAGGGAACTAGTTAAATATATTTTCTTTCCCCCCCCCCCCAAAAAAAATAGAAGGGAAAAAATCTTAAAATGTATGTTGAGTTTGAAGAGGTTCAGTCAGGAAATTAAAAAAACATGCTGGGTATTTCTAATACAGGGAATTTAATACAGGGTATTGTTATAAAGATCTTGAAAGGGCTAGAAAAACAGAAATGAGAAGGAGATGGGAAGGAGAAAAAAGGGAGGACACCTGGGCACCCAGAGTTGCTGGTGTCTTTGGCAGGAACCACTGCCTCCCTGGGGAGGTTGTTGCAGTGAGATCTAAGTCAGTTAAAGTGGTGCCTCCTTGGCCCGGGCTGGGACTGCTGAAATAGAGCTGCTTCTGCCAGAGTGGTTGAAGTCCAGACTCACCTAACTGCTGCAGCAATTCTACCTGTCAGGGTGCCAGAGCAGGAAGCTTCTCGCCAGAGCAATACCTCTCTCTTGACAAGGTGTTCTAAGTGAAGTGTTGGTTTTTATGTCTGGCTCCCCTAAGCTCACTTGAGCTCCTTGAAGGGATTGACTTCACTTTATTTGTGGTCTCATTCATTTTAGTAATTGAGTTTTTACCTGGGCACATGGCTGCCCAGAATAAAGACTTCATTTCCCAGTATTCCTTGCAGCAAATATGGCCATGTGATCAAGTTATTACCAATGGGATATGACTGGAAGTGAGAGGGGAGGTCTGCCTGCCTTCCCCTCCCTCTTTCCCCTTTCCACTGGCCAGAATGCGGACATGGTGGTAAACCATTTTGGACCATGTAGATGAAGACAACATCTCTGTATTAGTTTTCTGGAGCTGCTGTAACAAAGTACCCCAAGCTTAGTGGCTTAAGAAACAGAAATTTATGGTCTTGCCTTTCTGGAGGCTAGAAATCCAAAATCAAAGTGTCAGCAGAGTTAGTTTCTCCTGAGGGGTGTGAGAGAGGATCTATTTCATGTCTCTAGACTGGCTTCTGTTGGTTTGCTGGCAATCTTTGGCATTCCTTGTCTCGGAGAAGCATCACCCCAATCTTTGCCTTTGTGGCTTTCTCCCTGTGTGCATTTCTGTGTCCAAATTTCCCCTTTTTATAAGGACACCAGTCAAATTGGATTAGGGGCCCACCCTACTCTGGGATAAGCTCATCTAAACTTAACAAATTACATCTGCGATGACCCTATTTTTCCAAATAAAGTCACATTCTGAGGCACTGGGGGTGAGGACTTCCATGTATAAAATTTGGAGGGGACACAATTCAGCCCATAACCACCTCACAGTGGATGCTGTGCTGTGATTACCTTTTAGGACCGAAGGGTTTATACCCACAACTGCCAGCCCCTGGCTTTCAGCCCTTGCTGAGACGTGCCCTCAACTGAAGAGAGTCTTCTGCTCCAAGGTCACACACCTTCCCCGGGGGCAGACAGTAACCAATGACCAGTCTCTGTGTGTGTGTGTATAAAGGCCCAGCCCCATTACCTCAACTTGGACAACCCTGAAAAGCCATTGCAGCTACAGGGCACCGCAAAGGGTCGGCCGAGGCCTTGGTCGTGACTGTTTCACAGCCCCACTCCCCCCTCTGCTCATCCAGCCTTTTCCACAGGCGTTCATCCTGCATGCTAACCTCCATTTCTGAGTCTGTTTCCTGAAGAGTTCAAATGGCAACACACCCTAAAGAACCCAAAGCAGAGAAGAATCCTGTGTCCCTGGCCCCAGGAAGCAGCCCTATCAACCTCTACTGTTTACTGTGATATGAGAAAGAAAGAGACTGCTCCTTCATTTAATCCTGAGCTATTTGCAGCCTCTCTCACTGCAGCAGAACCTGTGTCCCAAGAACTTGTTGAGGCTCAGGGGGTGGTATGCACTGAGCAGGTGATTGTGCTTAGTGAGCTCTGATGATCTCTCCAGCCTGGAATTTCCAAGATCCCCAGATTCTGTGAACACTGCGGAGTGGGCAGTGGTCCACAAATCTGTGCATCGCACTGGAAATTAAAAAATGCTTGTTTTGGAGGTTGCCTCCAAGACCTCTAGCGTCTTTGCGGTGGGGCTCAGATGGTTGTGATGTTGCCAGCCGGGCAGCCATCTGCAGATGACATTTGGGGTGCACTGGTGTGGGGAAACTCATTGAGTTTTGCTTAGGGGACTTCTTCCAGCTCTGAGTGTCTCTCTTCCCAGCTCTGTTATTTTGCCGGGCTTCAATTTCTCCGTCTCTAGCACAGAACTGAGTTATTTGCAAGTCCCTTGCTCTGCCTACTTCAGAAGGTTGCACGAGGCCAAATTGAGACCAGATGAAGGACTTTGAAAGGTCAGTAGTGCTGTGCAAATACACAAGGTGAGATGATCATGATTGGTATTGACATTAAAAGGCTGTTTTTGGTCACAGGTTGTGCAAACCAATGCTTGACAGATGGTGTTCCGCTAATGCTCCCAGGAGTCTTGTTACTGGGGGATTTTCCACTGAATGCAGTTTTCTTTCAAAAGTTTTGTTTTGAAACCAGAGAGCCAGTGAGGAGCGTTGGTTAATCCTGGATGTGGGCTGAGCAACTCATGCTGAGCATGGGGCAGGCCCTTTAGCTAGGCCTGGACCTTTGCGTGACCTGGGAAGAGAAGCTCTTTCAGTCCCTAGGACAGCTGGCTGCGGTTGATCCAATGTGAGCTGCAGGCTTATTGCAGTTTCCAGAAGTCTCTGGGCTGAGTTGAGCCAAACTCTCTGCCTTTGTCTTTTTTTTTTTTTTTTTAATTGAAGTCTATTTGATTTACAATACCGTGTTAGTTTCAGGGGTACAGTGCAGTGATTCAGTTATATATATATTCTTTTTTTCAGATTCTTTTCCCTTATAGGTTATTACAAAATATTGAGTATAGTTCCCTGTGCTATACAGTAGGTCCTTGTTTGGTTATCTATTTTATATATAGTGGTGTGTATATGTTAATCCCAATCTCCTGTTTTATCCCTCCCCCCAACTCCCTCTCTGCCTTCGTCTTTTTTTTTTTAAATTATTTTTATTTATTTGTTTTTGGCTGCATTGGGAAGCTGTGTGGGGGCTTTCTCTAGTTGCGGCGAGGGGGGCTACTCTTCGTTGCGGTGCGTGGGCTTCTCATTGTGGTGGCTTCTCTTGTTGTGGAGCGCGGGCTCTAGGTGCACAGGCTTCAGTAGTTGCAGCCCATGGGCTCAGTAGTTGCAGCTCGTGGGCCCTAGAGCGCAGGTTCAGTCTTTGTGGTGCATGTGGGATCTTCCCAGACCAGGGCTTGAACCCATGTCCCCTGCATTGGCAGGCAGATTCTTAACCACTGCGCCACCAGGGAAGTCTCTCTGCTTTCGTTTTGATATGCATTCTTTGGGGCAAGGGTATGTGAGGGACAGGGGGACTGGGAGGGGGAGGGAGGGAAAAGAGAGGGAGATCATAGCACACTGGAGCTGGAGGGGACCTTAGAGCCATCTAATCCACTCTCTTCCTATTGCCCTGTCATGACACAAGGTTCAGAGAGGTTTATCTTGCCTAATAACGTCACACAGCAAATTAGGAGACAGCTGGGTGCAGAACACAGGATTTTAAACTTCTAGGCCTGGGGCTGTTCCCCACCCACAGAGACTGTTGACTGCAGCTTCCTGGAAGGTTCCGCAGAGCTGGGGAGTGGGGTGGAGTGCGGACTCATTTGCTTGGACCCAATTTCCCATCTCAATAGCTGGTTCCTACCTCTGATGTTGCTAGATCCTTGTTAGATTAGCTCCTCAGAAGCAGCCAAGGGCAGTGACCTGGCTGGCCCTGTTGACCCGACTTTGAAATGCAGTAGAAAGTTGATTATGGTCTGGTGCAAGGGCAGTGTGACACCTCCTGCTTCGCAACAGACTGCCCCAGCCACTGCCTGAAAGTGCTCCACTGAAAGGCCCTCTTTGGAGCCGCCTTTATAAGATTCCTCTATTTAAAATGTAAATACCCCTGGGAGGCAACACTTTTCCATCTGACCTGCTATTGTTGTCAGGGAGTCTCAGAGCTGGTCCCGAGAGAGAATTGAACTGGGTGTAGTGAGGGGGGTGGTAGGGTGACAGGCAGAATATGGAAGTGAGGACCGGGGCGTGGGAAACTCCTTTTTCTCACTGCACAGCTCTGGTGAGTGCTGGGCTTTTGGGCCCAGCCCCTGCCTGGGTGAGGGCCATTTGCCCTTCTTGCCCAGTGATCTTGACCTGACTCCCCAATTCTGAGGACTGCCTGGGAAGCCCGGGCTATCCTCAGAATTAGGCCCACCTTTGACTCCTCTCACAGGTGGGGAGCAGGGGATTTCAGGGTGGGCTCCACAGCTGAGCACAGGGGCTACAGGGGTACAAGGGCCCAGGCAGAGGGCTAGCGGACACTTCTGGCCACTTTGGGGGGCAAGGAAGGGGTCGTAATGGCCTTTCCTCTGCTCAAGGCCTCAAGGTACCCTTGGTGGGGAAGCAGGGGTGGGCTCAGAGCTCCATGATGGCCACGGGAAGTCTTGAGGAGGGGTCTTTGCAAAGGCAGGGGAGGTCCCTCTCTTCCTAGTGTTATTTCAGGGGAAACCAGAAGAAGCCCTGACCCCTAAATATATCCACACCCCGCCCCCCCACACCATTGGCTCTGCCTTCTCACCAATGGATCAGCATTTCTTTGAAAAAAGAAAGAACATTAAAAAAAAATTTGTCATGAATATCATAGAAAATCTAGAAATGCATAAAGAAAAAACAAAAACAATCATCTATAATCCTATTGCCCATAGACAAGCACCGTGAACATTTTGGCTTGTGTCCTCCCAGGATTTGGGCTGTGAGTGTGTGTGTGTGTGTGTGTTTGTGTGTGTGCATCTGTAAATATATGCGTATGCATGGGTGTATATGTATACATGCGTTGCGTGTATTCAAACGTGTGTGTAAATATGTCTCTATGTGTGTATGTGTATACACGTGGTTGTGTGCATGTGTATATATGTGTATGTGTGCGCGTGTGTGTAGGGTCCAATAGAAATAGCCCACTTCCCCATCTGACGTCTGAACTTCTTGGGAGAGTCTGAAGAGCTGGGACGGAAAGTCTATGAAGAGAAGAGAAGGGAGAATTACAGAGGTGTGGGCAGAGTTAAGGAGCAGACACGCAGTGGTGTGGCACTCTAAGGCTAGCAACAGCTGGAAGGACTTACCTCCCCTGTGGATGCCAGGAAGGCAGAGGGATTCCATTTAGAGAAGCTGTAGCCGTGGAGGGGGTTATAGGGCAGGATCCCTGGCCACAGAAGGATGCAGAAGTTGCTAGCCGTAGGGCACTTGTCATCCTCCGACACTTGCTGGTGCCTCCCAATGGCTGCGCCCAACTGAAAGCCAGAAGTCAAGGGGAGTCAGCCTCCCTGGGTGAGAGAGAGAACAGAATGGATAGGTGTTGAGTGGCAGGTGCAAACAATAGGCAACAGAAACTTCCTCCCCTGGGGAGGAGTGAGTGAGGAGTGGCCAGAGGCTGACTTTGATGGTGGAGCTACTTCATAAGCAAGTAAAAGTCAGGAATGGGGGAAAAAGTCCTTCTTCCTCCCCTTCCCCTCCCCCAACTGTCTGTCTGTCTGTCTCTCTCTATCTGTTTACCTATCTGTCATGTCTATCTGTCTCTAAATTCTTCTAGGAGAAAACTGTAGGTGGTATGAAGTAGCAGCTAAGTTCAGGCTTTGAAACCAGACCACTTGGGTTGGCGTGCTGGCTGGACCACTTAAGAGCAGTGGGGGAAAAAAAGGCAGTGAGAGTTTGAGCTGGTTATCTCACTGCTCTGAGGCTCACTTTCTGCATCTCTCAATGGGACCAGTAGGAGGATGAGATGAGTGAATACATGTAAAATGTTTAGAACAGTGCCTGGAATATAGTAGGTGTCAGTTAGTTTGTAGCTATGCCAACAGCCCATTGTATTAAGACCTAGTGAATAGTTGGGTAACGCTTCCTCATGCAAAGAAAAAAAAAGAGCCAGTCACCAGGTCATGGGAATGGGGGCGGGGCTGGGGTCGGCTTGCCCTGTCTCCAGTGTCTCACCCCACGTTAGATTCAGATTTCCCAGTCAGGGCCTCTAGAGGGTCTTTCTGGGCACTTCTATTCTAGTTCAAGCCTTTGAAAATGAAAATCCTCTGGGGGTAGGAGCTATTCTCACCGAGGTGCTAAGAGTTTCTCAGATCTTGGCAGGTAAGGAGGAGACATTAGTGGCTCAGACTGGAAAGGAGGAAAAGGGGAAGGGAAGGAGGAAAAGGAGGAGGAAAGTGCTGCAAAAGGCAGGAAGGAGCACGTGAGACGCCAAGACCAGCTCTTCTGGACCAGGGTGCACTGGGTCCCTGTCCCCTGACCCCACCAGGCTGCCTTCCCACGGGTCTGCCCTGCCTGACATGCAGTGGGGCTCAGCGGTCTCAGCCAGGCCTGCCTCAAGGCCCTCTCTGCCCTTCTTAGGTAGCAAGTCATGAAAGGAGCCTCCTCAGTTTCCTCACCTGTAAAATGGGAACAATAACCCTTCATTTGCTTGTAGTGAGGTTAACTGCAATACAATAATGCATCTGTGGAGCTTGCTTGAGTGCCTGGCACAAAACATGAAGGCAGCATATGGTCATGTAAAAGAAAACCAAAGGACCTGAATAGACATCTCCCCAAAGAAGGCATACAGATGAGCTATCAGCACATGAGAAGATGCTCAACATCATTATCATTAGGAAAATGCAAATTAAAACCACAATGAGATATCACCTCACACCCATTAGGATGGCTATTATTAGTATTACTTTTTTTGTGTGTGTGGCCGTACCGCGTTTCTTGTGGGATCCTAGTTCCCCGACCAGAGATGGAACCCATGCCCCCTGGAGTGGAAGCACAGAGTCCTAAGCACTGGACTGCCAGGGAATTCCCTAGGATGGCTATTATTTAAAAAATGGAAAATGATAACTGTTGATGAGGATGTGGAGAAAATAGAACTTGTGCCCTGACAGTAGGAATGTGAAATGGTGCAGCCACTGTGGAAAACAATATGGTGGTCCCTCAAAAAATTAAATGTAGAATTACCGTTTGATCCAGCAATTCCATTTGTTTTTTTTTTTTTTTAATTTATTTTTGGCTGCGTTGGGTCTTCGTTGCTGTGTGCGGGCTTTCTCTAGTTGCGGCGAGCAGGGGCTACTCTTCGTTGCGCTGCACGGGCTTCTCATTGTGGTGGCTTCTCTTGTTGTGGAGCATGGGCTCTAGGTGCACAGGCTTCAGTTGTTGTGGCTCTCGGGCTCAGTAGTTGTGGCACATGGGCTCAGTAGTTGTGGCTCGTGGGCTCTAGAGCGCAGGCTCAGTAGTTGTGGCGCACGGGCTTTGTTGCTCTGCGGCATGTGGGATCTTCCCGGACCAGGGCTCGAACCCGTGTCCCTTGCATTGGCAGGTGGATTCTTAACCACTGCACCACCAGGGACGCCCAGAAATTCCATTTCTGGGTACACACCCAAAAGAAATGAAAGCAGGATCACGAAGAGGTATTTGTACACTCATGCTCATAGTAACATTAGTCAAAATAGCCAAAATGTGGAAGCAACAAAGTGTCCAATGATGGATGAAGGGATAAACAAAATGTGGTACACACGTAAGATGGAACATTATTCAGCCTCAAAAAAAGAATGAAATTCTGACAAAAGCTATAATACAGGTGAACCTTGAAGACATTATGCTAAGTGAAATGAGCCAGTCACAAAAGGACAAATATTGTTTGATTCCGCTTTTACCAGGAGACTAGAGTAGTCAAAATCACAGACAAAACGTCGAATGGTGGTGGCTGGGGGGAGGGTGGAAGGGGAGTTAGTGTTTCATGGGTACAGAGTTTCAGTTTGGGAAGATGAAAACATTCTGGAGGTGGATGGTGGAATGATGGTTGCACAACAGTGTGAATGTACTTAATGCCACTGAACTGTACACTTAGAAATGATTAAAATGGTAAATGTCATGCTATGCATATTTCGCCACAAAAAAGTAACCAAACCAAACCAAACTAAGGAAGTTACAATAACAACGTTATTGTTAACAACAATTACTGTTATCTTTCTGAAAGTGGATCTTGTTTCTTAACACTCTTGTCTTTCCCAGCTCAGCACAGTTCCAGGCTCTAATGAACAAAACTATTGGTAGTTATAAGATCATCTCCTCCTCTTGGTCTTCCTTCTCCATTTCCTTCTTCTGGAGGGCAGGTCCTGGGTCTTTTCCCCATTTATTTCCAGAGCCTAGCACAGTGCCTGCTTACTAGAATTTTTTTTTTTCAATGAAAAAATGACAAAGGCTATTCCTAGGAAAAGACTTGTCTCTGTTCTCTCACTTATACTCCTAGAAATGCATCTTGAGGTTATTGATGTGGGTTATATAAAGGCAGCAGAGCCATTAAGAAGCTAATAAAATAGACAGTTCCTCTCTTCCAGAGGGATCAGAGCTATCTCAGTTTATTGAGATAGAACCTGATAGGTGAAAATCGAAAGCTTTGAGGCAGAGGAGCCAAGACTTGGTGAGAGAACAGCAAGGTTTCATCCCTTTATAGAAATGCTGAGTCCTTAATCACTAACCAGAAAAACAGACAAGTGTCCTTTCCAAGATTCAAGTCACTTCCAAAGAGACTGGCTTCATTCCCTCAGGAATAAGAGGCTTTCCTGGCACTTTGTTTTATTCATTGAACATTCCTTTGAAATGTTCTAATTTTGGGATACACAATAGTCATTTCTTGGTAGAGCAAGATTTATCTCAGGGTTTGAGAGCTAGTAGGTTAAAACCCTTGGAGACTGGAATGAAAGGCCTGTTTGCCTGTCTGGCTTATTTTCACAGAGTATTTGGAACCACTGTGGTCCTTTCTCATCTTGTAGACCATGTGACTCATCTTTGGAGTGAGAGGAAAAAAGGAAGAGGCAGAACTGGGGGTCTTTGACCTAATTGACAAGGGCAGCAGATGGGCCGCTTATTGCCTCACTTTGTCCTTAAGAGGGTCTGTGTGTGGTTACTGCAAATTTCACTACTCTTCTGTGCACACCAGGGTTGCCAATTGTGTTAGTTAGCTTTTGCTGTGTGACAAATGACTCTAAAACTTAGTGGTTTAAAACAATAGCCATTTATTCAGCTCCTGAGACTGGCTGTGACTGGCTGTTTCTCTTATCTAGGCCAGGTATGACTTACAGCTGTTGGGTTCACGCATCTGTGGTCAGCTGCGAGATGGCTTGGGGGCTGGCTGGTCTAGGGTGGCCACAGCTGGGCTGGCTCATCTCTGCTCCATTTGGCCTCCCATCCTCCAACAGGCTGGCCCAGCCCAGGCTTGTTCCTGTGGCAATTGTCCAAGGCCGAGAGAGAGATAGTAGAAATGGACAAGGTCCCTTGAGGTCCAGGCTTGGAATTGGCTGGACGTCACTTCCACTGCACTTTATTGGTCAGAGTGAACAATAAAGCCAGCCCAGATCCAAGGAGTGGGGAAATCGATTCAAGGAAGGGAATGATGGCAGGCCCGTTTTTTGTAAACACTCTATCATTCTAACTTTACAAGTTTGCTATCATCTGGGACATCAGGTGAATGGGAGAAATAATGACATAGCACTTAGCACAGTGCTTGCCATTAGTCATGCTCAGGAAATGCTGAATAAATAAATAAAAACATCTTATTAGGCAGAGAAGATAAAAGTAAGAATAAGATGCAGTCCTTGCCCTCAAGAATCTCAGAGCCAAGAGGGAAGACAGATGCATAAACAGATCATTCTGATACAGCATGGTCAATGTGGCCTTAGCAGTTTGGATGGAGTATTGCAGACACTAATAAGACACAGGTCCCCCTCATCCAGCCTGGGAGTGGGGTATGGGGAAGCCAGAGGCAGTGAAGTAGAGTGGTTAAGAGTATAGTTTCCAGCCATCTTGCCCAAGTTGAAATCCAGTTCTGATGCTGGATGTGACCTTGGGCAAGTCACTTGACCTCTCTATACCTCAGTTTCCTCATCTTTAACATGCAGATGTTAAAAGCAGTGCTTACTTCATGGTGTTTGCATGAGTTTTAAATGAACTAATATTTGAAAAGCACTTATAACAGTGACTAGCATATAATAAGCATTGTGTGTTAGCTATTATTACTATCAATTATTTTTAATAATTAGTAGGTATTAGCCAGATGGGGGCTTGCCAGAGGTCAGAGCATTCTAGATGTTGGGGGTCTGGTGAGACCCTACTGCATTCTCCTCCCTTTTAGCTGTGAACCAACTGAGAAATGAACACAGGAATCAGGTAGAGGTGAGAGGGTCAGTTTTATCCTGCTAAAGGTGAACGAGAGATCTCAGCTTGGCTTTGAGGATGGTGTGGTCTTCCTGGTCCTTTCTACAAAGCCGGCATATATTTAGTGTCCAACAGGTTATTATTTATGATTCCACCTTGATGTTAACTACTGGATTTCCTGGGCTATAACTGAATTTTGAATCTACTGGAAATAAAAATTCTGAGAACCTTTCTTGCTTGCCCCCCCCACCCCCCTTTTCTCTTTTTTTGTGCCTCCCTCCACAGAACCTGAATATGCCTGGCATTTGCTTTCCCAGCCTGCTTTGCAGCTAAATGTAACTATATGACAAAGTGCTGGTGGAGGGGGTGGGCTGGGAAGTATTTTCATCTCTCATAAAAGGAGAGACAGACATAGGAAGGGGCTTACACCACCCCAACGCTTCTTACTTTGAAAGCAATAGTATGAGAATGTGATGTCTGGAACTATGGCAGCCATATGCGACCATGAGGTAATAACCCAAGGAAATTAAAAACAGAAAACCAATAAACTAAGAATGGAAGAGAAGAAGAATTGAAAGAGCCTGTGTCCTTGATGTCTTTGTTGAACTGCTGAGCCAACTCTGGAACAATGTGCCTCCAGTCTTCTTGTCATGCAAGGTAATAACATGTCTTCATTGTTTGTCACTTTTACTTCGTTGTTTTGTTCCTTGTTGTTAAAAGCATTCTTATATAAATCCTCTCATTACAGGAGGAAGGTGCATTTTCACTAAGGCTGTTCAAAAGAATGTGCCACATACTAAAAGTTTCTTCCCAGAAAAGGTGCAGCAAGTGTACTCCCCCTTTATGGTGACTACTCTGAAATGGACACCATTCATTTTGGATTTATGTGTTTTAATGAATTAAAAAAAAATCAGTCTCATTTCTTTATAGTTACACACTTGGGTTTTAGCTCAGCTTATTTCAATATTTACTTAGCACCAATTGTATCAAGCATAGTAATAACACTAGTGACACACAATGAAAAAGAGACCCAGACCCTGCCCAGTCCAGGGGGGGAGGATAAACAGATAAACAGATAGTTTCAAAAAATAGAAATTTCAATGATGATATGAAAGTACAAAGGAGGGGAAGCAGCCACATGGTTGGGGGAGATGATGGGGGTAGCAAATCAAACCAGGAAAGAGAATATTTATAGATCACCTACTATGGGGTGTACAGAGTATATGAATGCGTGGCTTTTACCTTGAAGTCCCAGTTCTGGAATCCAGATCAGCTCATGAGAACTGCCTTCCTGCCTCATCTTTTCAACATCAGCAGATTAAGGTAGATTAATTTATGCCTCCATAAATGACAGAGAGATGGGTGGGGGAAGCACAACCAGCATGGGCGCTAATCAACATACCTAGGATCAACATATTAAGGTTTGCTTACCTGCATATAGCCGATCAGAGCAAAAGTGTGAACAGCAGCACTCCAGTGAAACCAATCACAGAAAAGGAGCCTGGGAACCATGAGCTTTCAAAGCTGGACGGCATTTGTTGACACGATGGGGGCTGTGCGGTGCCCCCCTGCATGCCCCTTCCCCACTGCCCTAAGGAACCCTTGGGAGACTTTCGTCAGAGGCTCTGAATCATGCTTTCATGAGAACTCTTGTACTGGATCCAGCCCACACTGATGGCTGAGACAATTGCTGAGGTGAGAGGGAGAACGTCCATTCTTACAGGTGAGTGATTCCTACAGGTACCTTCCTGGACATTAAGGCACCGATAAGGCCTTTTATCCCAAAGGAATATATGTGTTTGCATTAAGGTGAAGGTTTAGTCTAGACAGTTTAGATAATTTTATATTGGAAGATCTTTTAATGTTAAGTAATCTTGTGTGTGTGTTTGTGTTTGTGTGTGTGTGTGTGTAATCTGAAAAGCGTCCTCTGATGGGTTTCTACTTATGACAGAGCCAGTGCAATGAACAAAGCCCAGCTCGCTGTAGCCTTAAACCCCTGTAGCTCTGACAGGGTGCTTGTAAACGGGGACTATGCCAGATACTTCTAAAGTAATGAGGATGGAGTTTGTGGGGTCCACTGTCTCTGCCACTCTGTTTTTTATAGGTTTCACTCAAGAGGCCAGAGCCATAATCAAGGTTGGACTTTACAAATTCAGGAAAACATCCTTAGAGGACAAGATCACCCCTGGCCAACATTGCCACATGGGACTTATTTGCAAAAGGGAAGTTCTCCTTCACCTGCACTGACACTTCTTAAGCTCATCTGGCTATGCTTGAAATTCTGTAACTAGAGTTTCATTCTTTTGGCTAAAGTCAACCAGGCAATCTGCGCCTTGTTAAGTACATTGCTTGGAGAGTGAACCATTACATTTACTAGTCACAAAAGTGATGTTCTCATATTCCTTCCTCTCATTGGATGCCCTGAGCAACCCAGTAAGATAAGTTTGATGATTATACCTGTTTAATTGATGAGGAAACAGAAGCCCAAACAGAAGCCCAAATCTAAACCCTTGGCTTGAATTCCAAATTTCTATGGGTGACGTGGGCTCTTGGGTCTCACGTTGCTCATGTAAAACTTGGACACAATAATGCAATAACACAACTCTCCTGGACGTCATCAGGAAGACCAAATGAATCATGCTGCTCTTCCGCTTGTTAGTTCCTTCATTCACATTTAGCAGGTGGGCCTTCGTAGTTCTGATCTGAGGGGCAGAGGGCTACCAAGATGCATGAGGAGAAATTGCTGTCCTGTCCCAACAGTAAAAAATAACAATATCTCCCTTTAATTGAGTCCTTATTATGTGCCAGATGCAAGGCACACTTCAATATAATCCTCCCCAAATTATTTGTTAGGTATTGTTCCCATTTTGTAGATGCAGAAACTGAGGCCCAGAGAAACTAAGCAATTTGCCCAAGGTCACACAGCTAGCAATGGAGGGAGCTGGGATTTGACTCAGATCCAGAACTTTCGTTCTACATGTCCTACGTTGGACTTCCTCTGCTCTGTATTCCCTTCGGCATTGGCTGGGCTTGTTTCAGGTAGATGCAGCTGGCTGCTATGGAACAACACAGTCAAATGGAGCTCTGACCAGCAGGTAGACCCAGGACCCAAGTAATTTGGTGAGAGCTGCTGGGACATTTTAGGTACTGGGGGCCGAGACTCTGGATAATCACTGGATCTTTCTGTGGGTGGGTGTGATGAAGCCGGCTGCTCCCCAGCTCCTGCCTCACAGGAGACCCTTTCCTCTCTTCATGAACTTCCTGGGGAGCTACCCATGGTCCACTCTTTGTCAGTGTGGGGATCTAGTCCCTCGGGCCAGAGGCCACTCATCACCCGCCACGTCTGATAGGAGTGGCTGGTCCTACCGCTGAAGAGAAAGCCCGCTGGTAACGGGAGAAGGCCAGGGGTGAGAAGCAGAGTGTGAGTCTGGAAGGGAACTGACTGCTGGGTGAAAATACCCCAGGGACGCATTGACTTCCCTAAATGCCCTTCCAGCAAAGCGAAGGTGTGGAGAATCCCGTCAGCTGCTCTTTTCAGAGAACGTCAAGTCAAGGTGGCTGTACTTTTTAAATAAATTTATTTATTTTATTTATTTTTGGCGGCCTTGGGTCTTTGTTGCTGTGTGTGGGCTTCCTCTAGTTGCAGCAAGCAGGCGCTACTCTTCGTCACAGTGCACGGGCTTCTCATTGCAGTGGCTTCTCTTGTTGCGGAGCACGGGCTCTAGGCGCATGGGCTTCAGTAGTTGTGGCACGCAGGCTCAGTAGTTGTGGTGCACGGGCTTAGTTGCTCCGTGGTGTGTAGGATCTTCCTGGACCAGGGATCGAACCCATGTCCCCTGCATTGGCAGGGGGATTCTTAACCACTGTGCTACCAGGGAAGTCCGGAGGTGGTTGTTCTTTTTGAAAGAGCAGGAGGCCAAGCTGAAGCCAGGGAGGGGTTCTTTGTCCTGCCCTTTTTTTCTGGCTCACTGTACTCTAATCTGGAGGCTGAAAGCTCCGTGCATTCCATTTCCTTATAAAAACGACATCGAGACCCTGCAACGAACCACGTAGAAAGTATTTCACAAGTGACTTTCACAAACATGCCCCCCACGTTTATTTTTCATTTTGACAATGTCCCTACGATGGAGTATTGTTATCTCCCATTTTACAGGTCACACGGCTAGTGGCAGACCTGGTCCTTTAACTCCATCTTCTATTCGCTTTCCATCACATCACTTCTCCCTGGGTTCTTCAAGTTCTTCGAGTCTATCCTAGGAGCTCGTCAATTTTTCTGCCTGGTAGTATATATTTTAGGCTTTGATGATCATATGGCCTCTGTTGAAACTACTCAATTCCGCTCTTACAGCTCAAAAGCAGCCATAGACATACATAAATAAATGGGCATGGCTGTGTTCCAAGAAATCTTTATTTATGGCATTGAAATCTGAATTTCATATAATTTGCAGATATCATAAAGCACTGTTCTTATTTTATTTTTCCAACCACTTAATAATGTGAAAATCAGCCTTAGGTTGTGTAAGACACAAAAACAGGTGGTGCAGGTCCCTGCTCTATCTTTATTCGTAAAACTGGGGAGCACGCATGCCTCTCTCTTAGGCTTGTATGGATTAAATGAGATCATGCAGGGGATGCGCTTTGCACAGAGGACATCATCGCTCTTGTAACCCACCTGTAAGAGCATGAACTTCCCTGGGCTTCTGTTTCCTCATCTATAAAGAGGGAAGGGTTGGACACTTGCAGCCCTAGTAGTCTGTGAATTTCTGCCAAATTGCTTCTTAATTTTAAAAAAATTTTTGGCCGCACTGCACAGCGTACGGGATCTTAGTTCCCCCACTGGGGATCGAACCTGCACCCTCTGCAGTGGAAACACAGAGTCCTAACCATAGGACCCCCAGGGAAGTTCCCTAAATTGCTTCTTGATAAAGAGCTTTGACTGCCTGCCTTCTCCTGTTCCTGAGGACATCCATGCCTCCTGGATCGCCCCTGAATTTCTCCACTCCACTTCCATTTTTGCCAATTTTTTTTTTTTTTTTTTTCCTCAGTCCTGGTCATTAGGTATTTTGGTCTTGGCTTGCCCTGAAGTGAACTAGATTTCTTCGGCCTGTTTCATAGATATTTTCGTGGGTAGAGACTCAGCCACTTGGTGGTGCTGTGGGAAAATGTTTCTTCTCATAAAGCCACCTGGAAGTTTCTCCCAGAGTATTTCAGGTTTCAAGGGAGGAACACCAAAAATGGCACTTCTGGGGAAAAAGAGGTGTGGTTCATACCTGGGCATGAGTTTTCTGCCTTGATCCACATCCTGTTAATTTGGGCAGTCAGGGCTCTGAGTTCTGAGGTTTCAGGAATCCCGAGTGGGGTGCTTGCATTGGAGGGGCTATGGGAAGATAGATATGGGGAGACTCCCAATTCATCCGAATTCCTGGCTGTTTCCCAGATGTCCCCTCTTCTGTCTTGTTGGGGAGGGAGTCAGTCTCTCTCCTCTCCAAACAAAACATGCAATTCTCTTTGGAGCCATTCAAATGGCCTTTATCTTTCAGTGAGCTGACTTTTTGTGATTTTTATAGAACTGCTGTTTGCGAGATGTGATGTTGCTTGGATACTAGCTGTGGTGGAGCCAAAATACCTGAGTTTGAGTCCTGGCTCCCCATTTGTGAGCTGCCAGAACTTAGATAAGGCACTCAATCTCTTAGCACATCAAATGTACCTGGGGAAAGTAAAAATCTCTAATCCCAAGTAAAATATCGTTATGAGAATGAAAAGAAACCAGTCGTGTGAAGGCATTTTGTAAACTGTCAAGCAAGATACTGATGGGAGGTATTAGAAACTTCCCGAGGGCAGAGGACTCCATTGATTACTCTTGATCCCCAGTCCTGGCACAAGGAGTGCATCTTACAGATGCTCAAGGAACATTTGTTGCATGAATAAATGAAACCGGTGGATACAGAGATCATGAAGGGAAGGGGAGACTGGAAACGTGCCTGTTAAATTAAGGGTTTCAAAGGATGAGGCTGCAGGGGGAGCTGGAACAGCAGACCCTTGAGAGGAATTTGGGGCACCTGCCTCATCTGCTGGGAAGGCAGCTAACGCATCCCTCACCAGCTGGCTCCCTCGGCAGCCTGGCTCCGGTTGGGCCCAGCTGTCAGGCCCCGGGCTGTCTAAGGCCTGGGGAACTGCTCTAGAGCAGGTGGACCAAAGAACTTCTGCCATCACAGGCAGGCTGGTGACATGCCTGGAATGCCCTCCCTCTTGAGCCTGCTTTTAGAGCTTAAGTCCCTGGTGACAGTAAACATAATGGACGTAGGGCCTGACACTGAGCTGCCCTGGGTCTTGGTAGGGCAGAGCTGAGGGACCCATATCCCAGGGTTAGAAATACAAACAAAAACAGGACAGGTAAATATAGGCAATTATGTAGGATATCTAGAGCCCAGGACAATTTTTCCCTGACCTAACTTTTTTTGTTTGTTTGTTTGGGACAGAATTACTTGGGAAACTGTAATTGCTTTACATGGTTGTTATAGCTGATAGAATAAATTTAATAATATTATTAATTAAACAGTAAGATAGCAGCTCCCAGTTTGTCAGTGCTTACCACATGCCTATGTAGGTGTTATGCTTAAACACTTCATAGACATCATCTTATTTAGTCATATAAGGTAAGCATTAACCCTGCAGGATCACATCACACAACTCTAAAAGGTAAGTATTACTACGGTACCCATTTTACAGACGAGGAAACTGAGGTTTAATCTTTAATGACTTACCGGGGTCATGGAGCTAGCAGATGAAAGAGCTGGAACTCAAATTATTCTGACGACATATGGTGACCACGTGGGGGAAGGATGGCAGAAAGGAGACTGACTAAAGAGCTATAGTCCTTGCTTTGTAGCTCTTGTAGGCGTCTTTCCTTAGCCCTTGTCAGAGTCACCTCCCCTGTCCCTCTCCAAATCACTTCCCTCCCTCCTCAAGCCTATTTTCAGTACAGTGGTTGCAGGGAGACTTTTCAAACCCAAATCTGATTATGTCACTGCTCGCATCAGATTGGTCAATGGCTTCCTGCCTGACGCAGAATAAAACCCAAAGTCCTCCCACCACTCCACAAAGCCCTAGAGGGTTGGGTCCTCTGTTAAACTCTCCAGCCTCAACTCCTACTCCTCTCCTCCTGTTCCACTCTACTCGCAGTGACCTCCTCACTGTTCCATCAACATGCCAAGGATATTCCTGCCTCAGGGCCTTTGCACTTACTAGACCCCATGGCTGGGAGGGTCTTCCCCCTGATATCCATATCGTTCCCCAGAAACCCAGATGGTATATTCTCTCTCTTCCTTGGAGCCTCTGCTCAAATGTCACCTTATCAGAAAGTCTTTTCCTTACTGCCCTCATCATTCTCTACCTCCTTACCTTGCTTTATTCTTCTTGCTAGCCCTTACCGTTACCGGACATGTAATACATTTATTTGTCTATCTATAAACCGAACGAAGGCAGGGGCTTTATTTTTGTTCACTTCTGTATCCTGAGTACCTAGAATCATGGTGAGCCCATGGTAAGCACTTAGCTCACGTGACTGAGTGCATTCGCCCATGCAGGGAGCGAAACGTAGAGAATTCTTTGTATCTCCCCAACCTGCCCAAAACGCCCCATGTAACCTCAAGGAAACCCAAAGGCTCTTCCACTGTAGCCAGTTCTTCCCACAGGACCCCAGTGCATCCCTGCATGTGACACGTGTACTCTCTTGACCTTCTGGCAGCCACTCTTTCCAGGGTGGTATGGTATTGTTTGCTCCTGCTGGAGTCC
The DNA here is from genome assembly GCF_949987535.1 of Balaenoptera acutorostrata. NCBI lineage: Eukaryota > Metazoa > Chordata > Mammalia > Artiodactyla > Balaenopteridae > Balaenoptera > Balaenoptera acutorostrata. The sequence goes on from NC_080074.1 coordinate 16,736,264, forward strand.
TGCCAGTGTTTTCCCTGTTGATGGGGAATTTATCACATTTCAGTTTCTTTTTTCGATAACAGAACCTTCCAAAGAATCCCCGCTGTTGTATTCCCACAGGAAGCCAGTACCTTATTTTTCAGTATAAAGTTTAGGACAGAGAAAACAAAGCAAAAGGAGCTGCTGCCAATTGTCCACTTGCCCCCATTCTCTTCACACGTGCGTGAAGAAGGGAGGAAAAGAAGGAATGTGCCGGGAATGTAAAACTGAAATCTCCAAAAGGGATCGCAAATTGTCAGCCCCGAGGGGCATCTCGCCTGATGACAGGATTCCACAGAGAGGCGAAGGTACCTGCCCACAGTACCACCTCTGGGTACAGCAGGGGCCAGGAGCCCTGTCTCTTGTCCCGTTGGTTGTCTCCATACTCCGGTGGATACCCAGAGTGATGCTTTTTCCAACAGCACCCTTTTGTCCCCTCAGTCACCAAAGAGATGAGAAGAATGGAAAGTAGGATCTCAGTCTGGGTTATTTCAGTTGAATCCTTGTAATATCAATGGATTTTATTGAAAATTCTGTTTCCTGGTGTCATCTGTCAGCCCCCCTGAAAAGGTCTTCCCTTGTATCCTTTTATACACATAATGTAATACCAGTGGGAAGACGGCAAAAAATAATAACAGCCAACATTTATTGGATGCTATCTCGTGTCATCTTGTGTTGTTCTTAGTGACTATTTTTTTTTTTTTTGCATTAACTCAATCAATCCTCAACAGAAACCCTTTGAGCTAGGTATTATTAGTGTCCCATTTTAAAGATGGGGAAACTGAGAAACAAAGAAGTTGCCCAAGATCACACAGTTTGAAAGTGGTAGAGCCAGGATTTGAACTCAGCTGGTTCTGATTCTGGAGCCTACGCTCTTAACCACCATTTTTACTGTTTCTCTAGCCACTTAGCTGGGAGACAAACACAGCTTCTGTTTTGATTTATGAGGAAATTTTAGTTTTTATTTTAAGTATATATTCCACTTTCAAATAGCCTGGGCTCTCCCAAGAAGTTTGGTGGCTGGAGGTCAGTTGAATGCTGTAAATTGTGTTTATTACCCACAGACTAGAAACTTCAGGAAGATGAGACTAGGCCTGTCTCGTTACAGTGCGTTCTCAGCCCCAGATGCCTGGTATGTAGTGAGAAAAAAAGAAATATTGTTGAATGACTAAATATGTTTCTTACTAGTTTTATGACTATTGAATACTACTCTTGTTTGATCGCAGATACTTGTAACCTGGGAAAAATTAAAGGAAAAACTCCTGCTCCAAATAATAAGCTTTCTCCTTAAATAAGCAAGTGGACAGAGAACATAAAAGTGGCATTTTGGGTTCCAACTATTCAGATGGTTGTTATAATCTTCCATTTTGCTTTTTATATGTAAATACAGACAGTATAAGCTCTATGTATTAGTTAGGGTAGTACTAGCTGATGTAACAAAGAAACCCTCTAATTTCAGGGGCTTAACACAATAGAAGTTTACTTCTCACTCATGCACCAGTCTAATATTCTGGTCAGAGGGTGACTTTATTCTTCAAGGTGATGCAGGGACACAGGCTTCTTTCATTTGCTGACTCCACCATCTTCTGGGGCCTTGGAGTCCTCTGCTTCCAGCTAGGCAAAGTGGGGAAGGTATACCCATTTTTCAACACCCTGGTCTAGAAGTAATGCACATCACTTTTGCTTATATCTCACTAGAGATAACCAGTCATATGGCCACACTGGGATGCAAAGGAGGCTGGGAAATATATCCCCAGCGGAGCAGCTGTGGAAGAAGCATGAATATTTGGCGGGCATCTAGAAATCCGCCACTGTGAAGAATAAGCGCCTGCCTGGGTTGCTTTTTATTGTAGGACGTCTACCAGACAACATAAGTTAGAAATGTCACAACCTTAGGTAACATTCCAAAACCTCATCTAGAAAAATGGAAGACTCGTGTCAACCAAGGCATATGCATTCATTGACATGAGCTGGGATGTCAGGCAGTTTGGAACGGGGGTCAGAGCAAAGCCTGATCACAGGTAACTTAACTTCTTTGAGACTCAGCGTTAACAGCCAAGTGGGGGGATCGTAACAGCCAAGTGGGGATCATAACACCCATCTTGCGGTTTTATGATGATTAGAGGTAATACATATAAAGGTCGTGGCAGACAGTAGATAAACCGTAACTCGTATTACTATGTTTTCTGAACAAAAAGATTTCTCAACAGAGCAAACACTTTTTCTTTTAAATTGCTTTGAAAAGAGAAAGTGTAGTAAAGAACAAGTAGGGAGCCTTATGTAAATATAGGTTGTAGGACAGTGTGGATGTCATGCTTCCAACTGCTGATGTGACAACATTGGTCCCATATCCAGAATGAAGGCAGAAATCAGAGTCTAATCAGGCAGTATGATTAACCTGCTTGTAACTGCCTGAATTCTAGTAGGAGCCCTAAGAAGACGAAAAATAAGTATAATATTAATAGCCATGACTTATTGAGTGTGTACATTATGGCTCTTAATCCTCACACCAACCCCCTGGGACATACTGTTACCCCTGCCAATACCTCCTGTGTTATTACCATTGCCATTTTGCAGATGAGAGAACCGAGGGGCAGAGGAGGAAAAGAATTGTCCAAGATGCTCAGTTACGCGTGGTGGAACAGGGATTTGAACCCAGGCAGTCTGACTCCAGAACTCAAGTTCTTAACCAAGGAGCCTGGGATCTTGTTGGAGGAAATGCTTTATCTATGTGAACACACTTGAGCACAATGCATGAGAACATTGTGCTGAAGTGTGGTTCGAATTATAAATGCTATAGGAATTCAGTCTGGAGAGGAACTCCCTGTGCTTGGGCATGACTGTGTGCCAGGCATTGTACTGTTTCCATCTTTCCCATTTAAGGAGAGGTAGCACAGCATATGTGGAAGAAGAACATACACTTTGGAACTGGACAGGTAGTGTTTAAATCCCGGCACTGCTATTTACAGCCTGTGTAATCCCAGGCAAATTACTTAACCTTTCTGATATGGTTTCCTCAACCGAAAACAGGGTTTCCTGTCATAAAATAGGTTTGGCACATGGTCGGTGTTATTCATGCAACAAATACTGATTAAGTCCCAGGCACTCGGGAGCATCTCTATCAGCCAGAATAAGCAACGTTACGCTGCTATAATAAATAACCCCTGTATCTCCCTGGTTTAACATGTGTTTAATATTTGCTCACACTACTTTTCCAAGGCAGGTTAACTGGGACAGCTCTGCCATCTTTACAGAGGCCCAGGCTGGATGACGGAGGCCCTATCGCTGTACTTCATGGTTGTCACGATAAGATTGCCAAGACTGAACTTGCAGGATTGTCAAGACATGGGCATTTGCCCATTGGTCCTTAAAAGTTTCTACCTAAAAGCAATGCACATCACTTCTCTCATTCCATTGGCCCATGCAAGTCATAAGGCCAAATCTAATTTCAAGAGGATGGGGTAGTAGATTCTTACCATGTCCCTGGGAAGGGAAAGAAAGACTCAGAAAATATTTGGTTAACAGTTTTAATTACCGCTACAGTCACGATCTGTTTATCTGTAAAACAGATCCACTAATCTATACTTTAAGAAGAAGAAACTGAAGCTCTGAGAGATTGAGTCATTTGACCAAGGTCACATAGCCTATCCACTGGGAAGCCAGGCTCAACCTGCATGTTACTCACTCTGACTTTTTCATCTACATACACAATGTCTACAGACTTTGTATAAAAGCAGAATAGTTGCAGGATCGGGGCAGGGAGGCCCTGCAAGCGTGGAGGACAGAATAGGAATTGAATAAACACGGCCTTTGTGTTTGTATTAAGCGATAACCAGTGTGCTCCTGGGGAGGGCAAGAAGGGACAGCGGGGTTTATGTCAAGCATCAGTAGAAGAGAAGTTTGGACAGAGAAGAATACCAAGCACGGGAGTGTGGCACAGAGAGGATATGATGACTGCGGTGTTATAGGCCATGACTCTGGCAGCAGGGAGGGGGTTTGCGGGGAGGACATGCTGTTGCTGGAGTCCACGGTAAGGTGATAAGGGACAGACAGGAGCGAAGACAGCAGGAATGCAGAAGGGATGAACCTGAGAGCTGCAGAGGAAGGGCGAGCCCAGCTCACTGGTGAAAAAGTAAGAACCACCAAGCCATCTGCAGAACGCACCAGACATTCTTCATACCTCACTCTTCCCATCCTAGTCTGGTATACTGCACCATTTATAAAACAAATTACCTAAGGCTTCTTTTCCTCTTGCCTTCTTCTTCATTTCTCCTTGCTGCTTCTTAGAAGAACGGGGCAGTCTGGCTGCAGGCGTAGGCCCTTCCTGCCTGACCCTCGCTTGTGGGGGGTAGAGTGCCTGGTACCAGGTCCAGGATCTGGCCATTTCAGTTAAAGGAAATCTCTAAAGGCCCAAGGGGCCGAGAGGCCTGCAAGTCGCCTCTGGCTTCAGCAGGCCCCAGGCCCTGCTCCATTCGAGGCCCCTGGTTTGCCCACCTCCAAAGGCAGCCTTGGCGGGCAGGGTGGGCACCCAGCTCTCCTCCTCTGTCAGCCGTCGCCCTCCTCTCTCTGGATGGTGTCGGAGGGCGGCAGTGCGGCGGCGGGCCCCAGATTCAGCCTCCTAGCCTCCCTCCCTCCCCGACTCCGCCTTTCTTTGGGGAGGGCGCGGGGCCGGGCGCAGCGCGCCCCTCTTGGGGTTTTCGGGGGCGCGCAGCTGCCCCGGGCGAGCAGCCCTTCCGCTGCCACGGCGGGGGTCTGCGAGGCGGGGGTGCCAGCCCCGGCGGGGCGGAGGGGGTGCGCACCGCGGCTGGGCAGGGGTGGCCGTGACTCACCGCTTGTAACCCAACACCCGCGCTGCTCCCCTCCCCCAGCCTCTCCCCCGTCTCCGGCCTGGCGGCCGCGGCGGCACCCAAAAGAAAATGAAGGGGCGCCCGAGCCCGCGGCGCCCCCGGCCGGATCGCGAAAGGGCCCCGGCGGCCCTCGGCTCCGAGCGCTCTCGCCTGCCCGGCCCCGGGGCTCGGCGAGCCGCCGCCGCCAGGGCGCGAGCAGGAAGGGAGGCCGAGCGGCCGGAGCAGGAGCAGGAGTCGGAGGAGGCGGCGGCGGCGGCGGCGGCGGCGGCGGCGGAGGGCCCGCGGTAGTTGCGGCGGGCGAGCCCGGGGAGGGGGCGCCCAGGCTGGGAATCCCCCGTCTCCCTCCCGGCCGAGCGAGGACAAAGCCCGCCGGCCGCCGCCGCCGCGGCCTAAGCGGCGCGGCACAAAGGGCGAGTCGCGACACGCACCCATCCCCCTCCCAGCTCGGGGTGGCCCCGGGTCCCGGGAGGTGGGGGAAGCCCCGGACGCCCCGCCCCTCGCCCCCCTCCCCCGGGGCCGGCCCGCGCTCGCCGCCTCCGCCCCCGCCCCGTCTGCGCGTCCTCCCGGGGAGGGGTCCGGGGGCGCGGCGCCCCACATAACACTCCCCCTCCTGCGCTCGGAGCCACCCCTCTCCCCTCCCTCCTGCGAACACCACCGCCTCCCCCGCCACCGCCGCCACCTCGCCCGACGCGCCGCAGCTCGCCGCGGCTGGTGGGCGGTGCGCGGATCGTGCGCGCCGGGGGCGCCAGATGTGCGGTCCCCGCCGCCGCCAGTGACCCAGCCGCAGCCCGGGCGGGAGCCGGCCGCCTACCCAATGCTGCGGGGGCGACCTTGAGCGCGCCCAGGTTTCCCTCGGCGGGGACCCAGACACCGCGAGCGCCGTGCCCTGTCCTGCCCTCTCCGGCCCGGCTCGCCCCGCGTTCGGACATGGAGGGGGCCGCTGCGCCCGCGGCCGGGGACGGCCCGGACTTGGGGCCGGGGGCTCCGGGCTCTCCCCCGGAGGCGGGGGCGGGGGCGACAGCAGCCCCCGCGGCGGCGGCCCCGGAGCCCAGGAAGCCGCACGGGGTGAAGCGGCATCACCACAAGCACAACTTGAAACACCGCTACGAGCTGCAGGAGACCCTGGGCAAAGGCACCTACGGCAAAGTCAAGAGGGCCACCGAGAGGTTTTCGGGCCGAGTGGTGAGTTGGGGGGAAACCCGGGGGGCTCGGGCTAGACGCGGCTGGGGACCCAGCGCGCGCGCGGCGGGGTCTGGGGCGCAGAGGAAGGTCTCTTGTTCGAGAGGGGGCTTCCCGGGAACCCCCAGACAGATTCCTCACTCTCCCCCCAGCTCCCCGTGGCTCAGGCGTGTCTTTCTCCCGAAACACTTGTTACATCCTGTCTGCGCATATTTTGGGGGTTTTGATCCCAGCAGCAAAGTAGTGTTTATGATTTGCAAACACTTTGCAACGTCGGGACCGTTGGGGTCTCCCTCGCGGGCACGCATTCATTCTTTGGAATGCCTTATTGCTTTAACTCCAGACAGAACCACAAACTCAGCTCGGAGCTGGTCCCCCAAGCCCCATGTCCTGTAGATGAATGAGACCCCCCTCCCCTGCATCCTCCCACTCCCCGTTACCGCGATGCTGCTGTCACTGCAAGGGAGGACGGACTCCTGCCTGTTTTTAAGAGAGAAGGTTAGGGGACAAAAGTAAAGGCTGCTGCATGCCTGAGGGTTGTGACAGTTTGTTGCTGGCTTCTGGGAGGACTGAAATGCCTAGGGCATGGACAGCCATACGGACGTTCAGTTGCCGACTCAATTGCATTTCAGGCCCTGGCTGCAGGGCTACTACATTGCTTAAGGGGTCTGCCCCAGCCTCCCCACTCTTTGTGACAGCTGAAACCCTGCCAGGGTCCCAAGACCACTTACACAGCCCCAAGTAGCGCCTTGAGTGCCTTGGGGTCTCTGCATTGTCCCAACCTCGGTGTGTTGTCATTTTCCTTTCTGCAGAACTGGCCCTTGAAATCCACACTTTTTGTGGCTGGAGGTTTGGGTTCAAAGTGACTGACTGTTGCAGAAAGATTTTGTGTGGTGTGTGGCAGGAAATTAACGTGGTTCTTTGATTTGCAGCATATCAGATGGATTTTAATCAATTTGGGGCCAAAGTCAGGAACTAATTATGGGACTCCTTGTGTACACTTTTGGGGGCTGTTTCAGGGCCCAGGTTGCTTATAAACTTAACAAATGACCACAGGGAAAAAGCAAAATGGACTGTTGAATGAAGTGGTAGGTTAATGTCAGGATTTTTCTTTTGCATCTTTGCAGGGACAGTTCTGTGGACAAAATGGGGCATCAGTCAGAAAGTTCAGCCCCCAAATTCTCAAATATTTGGTTACCTGGATAACTCCCTCATTCTAGGCTTCACTCTTTGGGTTGATGCGGCTTTATCCTATAGCCTAAAAAAAGTCTGTTATAGGTTAGTTGGAAATTTGAGAGATTGTACCTTGTATTTTTAAGCTGTCGCCTATCAACAAATTCTATAGCAAGCAAGTCGTTGAGAGGGCAGGTGCCATTTTTGTAGGTTGAAAAATTTCAAGAGGAGATGGTCGTAAAGATGACCTTTGAGGAGCACACTTGCAGGTCTGTGGAGAGGAGGCTGAGAAACGTGCACTTCATTCATGCTTTTCGTCTGAGGTGATATTCCCCAGGCTGGATGTTGAATAAGCAAAAACTAAGCCTAGCTCCTTGCTCATGTTGTCTTAATAGCTGTTGAAGAATCGCGCTGGGAAGTTGGAAAGCGGAGTAATGAAAACCAGACGCAGTTGGAGCTGCAGGTTGAGGATGTGAGCTTGTGAGGGGTTGAGTGGTAAGGGTGTGTCTGGGACTTGTGAGGGGACAAAGATACCAGAAGCCTGGGGAGCTGCCACTAACTGCAAGAGTGAAAGCTTGTCTTATGGCAGACATCTTTCTGAGCTTCACTAGGGCCTCAGGTATTTGTCTTGCTGTCTGATCCACGGACTAGGTTAGAGTGAAAGGGATTGCATCAGTAGACGGGAGCCTGCCTTTCTCTTTTGGTGGGTGTCTTTCCCTTTATTTGCAGAAACTCTGAGCATTCCGTCGGGATTTAGTCGAGTGGCCACTAGGGGGCGCCCTGAGAACGGAAGAGGCTCATTTCACAGCCGCAAGATTTGAGTCCTGCTCTGGTATTGTCCAGCCCTAGTTCAGTTTCCCATTGTGCTATTCACTTCAGCTCCATCTCATGTTTTACTCAAAAATTATGCAAAGATTTTGAATCTGGTAGCATATCCACATCCAGAAACTGGCAATCCCCATACTGCTTTCTACTTGATAGATAAACTTAGGATGTTAGCAAAATCATCTGGTGAAAACCCTGCATTAAGCAGATGGGAAAACCGAGATTGGGTGAAGGGAAGGTCTTCCTTGGCCTCAAGTCCTTCCCCTGCTGAGCACACTGCTCACAGATGGTGTCAGAACTTAAGTGAGAAACAGGACTTGTCAGGTGGAAAATTCCCTGTGCCTGACTGGACAGAAAATAAAACAAACATCAAAAAAATTGGTCAGCAAGTTGTTCTTGCCTGTACAGTGCTTGGTGACTCAGAATCTGTCAAGAGCCGCAAGGAATTTTCATCTGAAGTGTGAACTTGGAGTTTTCTTCTGGTTCCAAGGATGCGCTAAACATCCACAATTTGCTTTCGGGGTGCAGTTTAGGAGAATTCAGAGCACGCTGTCTCAATTCTACCTTTTAGGTCTTTGGGTAGAATTGTGAAGTGATGTTTTATTTTCGTTTGTACCCACGCCCTTCAGAGCACTTCCCAAGAGGAGCTGTGACTTTCAGCTCCTTTGCCAATGCAAGTGGCGGAAATCGGGTGCTGGGTGTCAGGCTCCATGAGATGCTGTGAAATCAGCCCCCGCTGAGGCAGAGAAGTGTTTAAGAATAAGAATGTTGTGGCTTTTAATTGCACGTCTGCAAGGGCCTTCTGAATCAAACAAAATACCATGCAGCATCAGCGCTCAGTGAAAGGCAGTTCCGTACAGAGTTGCAGAATCTGGAACTTGGAGTCGGCTGGTCCAGCCCCTGCGTGGTCCAGGCATCTTCCCCTCTTCATCCCAAATGTAGTCTTGCTGCAGCTGCCTGAGCATGTCCGCGACAAAGGACTCAAAGTGGCTTCTTCCAGAGATTAACAAGCCCCACAAAGGAGGCACTCTTGCAGAAGGGCTAAGAGTCCTGGCTTACATTCAAGTCCTGACTGATCCCTGACTAGCCTTGTGACCTTGGGCAAGCTATGTAACTTTCAGAAACCTCCACTTCCTCATCTGTAAAATGGGCTAATATAGTACCAACTTCATGGACTAGTTGTGAGAATTGAATAAAATAACCTATAGAAAACCTCAAGAAGGGAAATTAGCAAATTTACTTTCCTCCTTTTTAGCAGATGTTTTTTCTCATATCATTTGGACTTTCATTTAGATTTTAAGACCATCAGAGAGGCATGATGCATTGGACAATTAACTCACTCAGAGAGAGGAAGGAGAAATCATCAACTTTTCAGGTTAATTAGGGAAGTGCACCCATAGGAAGGCACGACAGTCAGCCAGATTCTGATAGGATCTGAACACATTTCTAAGGCCTTGAATTTGGTCTTTGTTTATTGCACAACTTTTGTTTTGATACAGTTTCAGGCAGGGCTGTGTAGTGAGCCCCAATGTTATAACATGGCATTTTCTTTGAGCCAAACTCGCTGGACCCTCAGGCTGCACAGAGCATTGCCAAAAAATTCAAGGGCAAAAACAAACAACGTTCTGGGGAGAGGTGTTACGCGATCACCTCACCGTCAAGGGCTAAGTTCAGCTCTCCCTCTGCACCAGGTTAGCCCCTGTGAGCAGTACGTGACGTGGTGTGAGCAGGAAGCAGGTCTCCGGGAGGGGTCTGGCATGGGAGTGGCAGGGCTGGCGGGCAAATCGTGCCCCCAGTTTGCCGTGGTGTGTGGGTGATGGGGCATCCTTGCCCAGCAAAGGAACTGATTTGACTAAAAATGGGTGTTTTAAGCACTGGCCCAAAGTTATTGATAGCCTGGTGCTGGAAAATTGCAGATCAGGGGTGCCAATCAGTAAGCTGGCCTGCTGAGCCAGGGGTGCATTGCTGTCGTACGCATGGTGGCTGAGGTGCCACGTTGCAGCTAAGGCCCAAACCCCGTTTCAGGGAGTAAGGGACTTTGGCAGACACGTGGTCCAAACTTCCCATCCTTGAGGCGGGAAGAATAAGGTACAGAGTTGTTAAGTGACTTTTCTGAGGTTGCACAGCTGGTGAGTGATGGGCTGTGTCTAAGAAACCTGATTCTTGGTTTGGTATTTTTCCATCACTCATTTAATAAATCTTTACTGGAGCAAGACACGAGCCTCACTCTTAAAGAGCTTATAATCTAGTAGCAAAGAGGAAATGTACTTACAACTATTGAACTAATTCTGCTCAGTTTAACAAAGATTTATTACCATCTGCCATATGCTTCTCACCATGTTAAATTCTGGGACATACACATGGATAAGACCCGAAGAACTTACAGTCTGGTGGAAGAGACAGAGTGAGCAGTTGCTAGGCCATGGGTACCTCTTCTATACAGGAATTGATTACTTCTGGAGATTTTCAAGTTGGAGTGTAGCTCATTGAAGATCAGTTCATTAAATTGAGTTCCATGCTAGACGGGAGCACCCCCTCCTGTACTGCTGCTGCCGCCGCTGTTATCATTACCAGCAGATATTTTTGAGAGTTTGTGGTGTGTCACGCTGTGCTAAGTGCTTTACAGACATCTTCTATTGTTTGATCGTCACCACGATCCTAAGAGGTGCGCACTCTTGTTAGACCCATTTAACCAGTGGGGAAAACAATGCTTGGGGAGGTTAACTTGCCCAGGATCAAACAGCTAGGCAGTGTCAGACAAGTTTATCTATTTTGAGACCCATTGCTGCTGGTGAAATGGAAAACCTTCTTTTTGATGCACAGCAGGTGACCTCTGGATTTGGGTGCGGTGTTTCACTCATGTGCCAGAAGATTAGCCATGGGGAGATTCTTCTCCTGGGGGGGTTTCTTGTTGTTCAGGAAGGGTATAGAGAGAGGGGATACTGTAGGATTAGGGAGGGCAAGGGCTGTTGAAGATGACCCTTGATTTGGGTTTCCGAAGACTGAAATACGGAAGCTTTCGGGCAGAGGGCAGATTCCAGGGTGAGCAAGCCAGATCTCTTGGAATGCAGGGTGTATGCTGGGACATAGTGGGAGGCAAGGTTGGTGATATGGGATGGGGGGAATAATAATAACATTTAATAATAGTAATGATAATAATAGCGGCTAATTCTTCTTGAGTGCTTGTAACGTGCCAGGTACATTTAACTAATTTAATTCTCGTGACAATCCTGCAATCGTCTCATTTCCCAGATGAAGAGACAGAGTCACAGAGAGGTTCGCTAATTGCCAGGGTCACACGCAGCAGCAGAGCCAGGGTCTGGACCCAGGCAGCGTGAATGCAGAGACCTTGGCCAGCTCCCTTCCTCTAGGTGGGCTGAGCTGGGCTCTGATCGCAGCGGGGCTCCGAGCCCATGGGTCTGGTGTGCGGGCTTGGGGCAGGGAGCCAGCCTGGAGGTTTTCGCAGGAGTTGAGCTATGAGAAGATAAGGATCAGCCCGGTGCTGGGGGAGAGAGACCTCTGCTTGTTGGGCCACGGGTCTGTTTTAATGAAGCAGGTCAGGGAGCTCTCCTCCTGGGCACACACTTTGTTCTTTGTGCCTTCAGCAGCCTCAGGTTCTGGAATCCCTAGGGGGCCTCGGGAGGTCAGCTGGTTCACTTCCCGGCCCGCAGACAGAAATGCACCCACCCCACTCCAGGACGTCTGATCTCACTTCCTCCTGGGAAGCCGCAGGAGATAAGAATTGAGTTGAGGTGTCTTGTCTGCTGGGAAGCCCCGTTTAACCGTCTTGGACCTACTGTCTGTGCCTAGCAGTGTGCCGGACACATAGTAGGTCCTACGCAAAGGCTTGTAGGATGGCGCAGAAGGGAATACATTGAGCGAGGGACTGTTTTAGGAGGTGTGGAGGCTGGAGGTCACCACCCCTGACCTCAAGGAGCTTTCCGATTTGTGGGCAAGGAAAGACAATGGCTGGAAATGAATGGCGGGTTACGTAGCAGAGTCTGCAAAGCCAGGCAGACCCTTCCCTGCACGAATTCTCTTTCTGTTACATTTGCTCATGCGCTTGTTAGGGGGAGAGAGGCTTCCTGGCTGTGGCTTCCTGTCCTCAGTGGCTCCGGAGTCAGACAGCCTAAGTCTCATTTGTCTTTCCCACATGAAAGTCCTGGAGCATCTGTAAGTTATGATTTGTGAAGTATCTGCTTTAAAGCAGAATGCATTTATCATTCCGCTGGCCCAGACGCCACTGTACAGCGCAGGAATGAGAAGATCCCAGGCCCCGGCACAGGAGGGGCTGGGCCAGATGACCCACCGTGAGTGGAGTCTGGCTGTATTGATAAAATTCTCTGGAAGTGGTCCAGAAGCAGCCAGATGTTGACTTCACGGCGAGGCTCTCCGGTAAGCTGTTAACTGCATGTTAAACCGGGGCCGGGCTGAAGATTCCTCGTGATGAAGACACATCCTCCGCTGGGGTTGGTACCCCTTTTCCTTTCAATCTGGCAGTAAACCGGGTGTATTTCATGAGGGCTTCCTAAAGTGCCCAGGATAGTGGGAAGTTTCAGAGCAGAATATGACCTGCCATCGAGGTCCCAAGAACTTAGTTGGGGCGTGTGATGAACGCATCTGGAATAGTCTGAGAATGATGCAAGGGAGTATATAAATGAGGAGAAAGAAGTCAAGGCTGTACAATCAGGCAGGCTTGGGTTCCTGTGCCCCCCTGTGGATCGGCAGCTGGAGGATCCTGGGCAAGACGCACGTTTCCTCTGAGCTTTTGTTTTCTCATCTTGAAAATGCGGCGACCAATATCCGACCAAGTGGGATTGCCATGAGAAGTAGGATTTGGAAGCTTCCAATGCAGATCCTGTGCATAGTATCTTGAAAACCAGAGCTAGTATTACTACCTTGTTGAGAAGTACTAGCATCGAGCACCTGGTGGCCTTCTTATACCAGGTCGTGGCTGTCCCTGCTTTAAACCCTCCCATGGGTTGCTGGGGACTTAAACTCTGAATCTGCCACATCCTTCAGGTCCTGACTGGCTGTCCAAACTCCCATTCCCTTGTTCTCCTGTCTTGGCCCTGTGTCGGTTTCCTTCAGAGCTTGTGGGTTTGATGCTTTGTCTGTATACAGCCTCCCCTTCCTCCCCCGTTAGAAGGGAGGCAGGGTCACTGTCTGACCACGGCATCCTGGCCTGTAGCCGGGTGCCAGGCATACAGTAGGTGTTCAGTAAGAATGAATGAATGAATGGATAAATGAATGCATGAACGAACAGCTGCATCGAGAGTGCACCAGCAGTCCTGAGAAAGGGGGGAAGGCCCCTTGGGCCCCCATCCTCCTGCTCTGGGTCACCCCTCTCCTTACCACCAAGTGGACCGCGGTGGAGGGCCCAGCGCGGCCAGGTGCGTCTCCATTGAGGCTCTGAACGGCTGGAGGGAGGAGGAGGGAAGCGGGTTCCCACCCCTGGCGGCTGCTCCCCGCGGTTCTTTGGAGCTCTGTGGCCTCCTTGGGTCACTCCCGCACTTCCGGGAGTCACCCGCCCCCCATCTGAGAATCCCCGGTGATCAGCTCTGCAGAGTAGGCAAGCTGGAGACACAAAATGCATTTGCAAGATTTTCAAAACATTTTCTCCCTGGGCTGTAAATCAAGTACTTAAGGAATTGTAAACCGGCTGGAGTGCAGAGTTTAATGTATGTCTGGAAAAAACACCATCGTGATTTGCCTTTTAAACTCGAGAAAAGAATGCCACTTCGCTTACTTTCGTTAGAGGTATTGAGAGGCAGCTGGAGATTTCCAGTGGGAGGGTGCTAAGAGGCTGCTGCGGTAGGTTCCCTCCTTCCCTGGAAGGGGAGGGGAAGGGCGGTGTCCAGATGGCTCAGGGCGCAACTTGCAACTCTGTGGCCAAAGGGAGTTTAAAAAAAGGGAGCTGCTTCTTTGTCAGTGTTTCTTTAAGTCCCCAATTCCCTCTTGCTGGTGTCATGCTCCTTGTAGTTCACGTGGCTCGAAAGCCACGAAAGCAGCTGATGGGTGCAGGTTGGAAGGAATCCTTGCTGGCTGTTGTCACTTCATTGTGAGTTGGGCTCAGTTCATGTATGATTCACCCCAGCTGCCAGTGACACTCACAGGAAGGTGGAAGGGAAGTGGACGATCCAATCCAGGAATCCAAAAGGGAGTGTGGGGTGGTTCTGAGCCTGTCTCTGGAGCCAGGCGCCTGGGTTTGAGACCCTGCTGTAACCTCCTGTGTAAATTTGAGATGGCCAGCTTGACTCAGTTTCTCCATCTGTGAAATGGGAGTGGTTGTGAGGATAAATGAGTTGTATGTCAAGTTCTTAGAAAAGTGTGTGGCCCACAGAGAGTGTTATCCTTGGAAGGAGCCCTCTTGGGAAAGGCAGGATGGGGTCTCAGCTGTCTTTGTACCTTGGGCAGCCTGGGCACAGGGCATCACAGAGTAGGTGCCCAGGTGTTGAAGCCCCTTTCTTCACCTGTAAATCGAGGGGCCAAGACAAAATGCTCTCCGAGGTCCCTGCCAGCACATAGGAAGAGAATCCTGGGATTCGCTGAATGCAACTGGTGAAATGTAGACTTCATTTCCTACTGCCTGGTTTTTGGCAGGAGGTCCTGTTGCGGGAAGGGGAAGTATCGTCAGCTCCCAAAACCTTTTTCAGATTGTTAGGTGCAGGCTTTGTCAAGCGTAGGGAGAGTCGCATTTCCATTCAGCTCAAGGCAGACATTGCTTTTTAAGCATGTCTATGAAGTGAGTTCTGGCCTAGGCTCTATGTGAGTTAGACCATTCTCATTTTCAAAGAACCTAATCAGTTTTCTCATCTATAAAGTGGGATGATAATAGAACCTGCCTCCTGGGTTGTCAGGGACAGTGCCGAGAGCTGTGCCTGACATGCAGCCAGTTCTCAATAAAAATTAGCTGTTATTATTTGGGATTCAGAGGAAGGCAAACTCATATATTCTGCTGGGTTGCTTGGAGGGATCTTCACTCATTCCTTAGCTACTTCGAGTTTAGGGGACTTTGTTTTTGGTCCCAGTGAGGCTGGAGGCCTGCAGCTGCCTCTGCTGTCCATCGTGCATTTGGGTCTCCCAGTGCTTTTAGCAGCGACGGGGGGCGTTCAGCATCCAGGGAGCTCCTTCAACCTGGGGACAGGTGGATGGAGGCGAGACTCCGGGGAGGAGGAGAAGACTAAGCAGGGGGCCCTCTCCCCAGTGGAAGGCATGTTTTTGGCATCCTCACTTAAAAGGAAGAATTGACCAGTATGTTTACTAGTCTTTCATCCTTAAAGATGAAATCGCTCTATCAGGCTCACCTCTGTGGAGCACTTTATATTCACCCGGCCTTGGGGTGGGTGTGTTGCCTGCATCATCTCACTGAGTTCCGGGTCGTTCTTAGACGCCCCCCGTCCCAATGAGAGAGATGCTCTCACAACCCCCATCTTCCTGCAGAGGGAACTGAGGCCCCAGGGACACACTATTTGTGACCTGGGGATGATGGCAGGAATGAAACTCACGTCCGTCTGAGCTCTCGGCTACGACCCTAGACGGCTTCCAAGGAGGAGAAGAAATAGCTGTCATTTTTCCTTCTGCCTCTCCCAGGTTGCACGTTTAAACACATTTATTCAAATATTTGCTGAGCTCCACCGCTGTGCCAGGCCCTGTGTGGGCACCAGGGGGGTGGCGGGGTGGGGCTGGGCAACAGCAACAGGGAACAGCCTCTGCCCCGAAGGAGCTCAGCCACCTCTTGGTTCTAGAACGAGCAGCTACCCCTTGTCATTTCTGGATCCCCAGCCTCTGTGGTCCACGCTTACCCCTCCTTGCTGGTCCATTTAAGGACACTGATTCCCTATCGTATTTTTTTTTCTTGGTGTGCTTTAGTCTCTTAGAATTTCATCCCTTACATCAAGTACATTCATTATGCAGCCATGACTTTCTCAGTATCAATTAGAAGAGAAGACAGCAAACTTTGAGAAGCTCTCAGTGGTCCTTGATGTAACGCTACTACCTTGTCTAGCTCTTGGTAGATTAGAAAGTGAATTATTTCTCCAACTAGCAGAAGCTGTGGGAGGGAAGAGGCTGATACTCGGGGTGATCTGGTGAGCTCAGAGCCCAGCACGTGAATGTATTTGGGTGGAAAGGCAGGGCAGTGATGCACCTGCTCCAGGGAGAACCCCGCTTTGCATCTTCCTTGTGGTTAATTGATATCTGTTTCCCAGGCAGAATCAAATGGAATGCTTGCGGAAGGAACCAGTGTGTGAGTGGGTGTGCAGGCAGCTCGTGGCAGAAATCCTGGAGAGGGGAGGAATGAAGTGGAACTGTCCACTGAGTCGTATCCACCTTCTTGAATATGTAGGGAGGTCCAGAGCGGAAGGAGGATCCTTTCCCTAATGGTTGTAATAGCAAGAAACATTTATTGAGTGGCGCGTGTGAGCCAGGCACTATTCTAACTAACTACTTTACGTGCTGCCTCTCCTTTGAGCTTGTATTATTAGTACATTCATTTTGTAGACCAGGAAGGATAGGCTTAGAGAGGTCACAAGACTTGCCCGAAGTCACAGAGCTGGGATCTAGGGCTGGGCTGTCTGACTTCAGGGTCAAGTTTGTAATCATTGGGCTCCATGGCCTCTCATAGGCGTGGATCCTTGGAGACTTCTGCAGCTTCCTGCTTGGGTCCTTCACCCACATGCTGCGGGGTGGACTCCCACTGAACCCAGACTTACCGCTCAGAGAAGTTGTGTCCAGGCTTGTGAAAATAGCAATTGGAGGAACTTGGTTCCATGAAGCCAATTATTCCGTGTCTGACTCGTTTATGTCCCCCCTGTGCCTGGTTCTGTGCCCGGTGCACAAGAAGAAGGCACTTTGTGTTTGTGGAATGGCTGTGGAGTGTTATGAGTCTGGGGATGTTGTCAGGAGGCTTGCGGGCCAGTCCCACCATCGCCACAACTTGAGCTGTGTGACTTTGGGCGAATTACGTCCCTTCTGTGGCTTCAACTAATTTCTCTGTGAGATGAGAGCTCTGGGACTGATTTGGAGCTTACTTTCCAGCCCCATCCAGTTTCTGCATTTAGTGAGTCTTCAGGTCTTGTCCCCAAATTGCTTCAAAGTGGCAGTCACCAACTCTTCCCTTGTTTGTCCTCCTTCACTGGAAGGCAGGCTCTTCCAGGGCATGGATTTTCACCAGTTTTGTTTACTGGTGTTATCTCAAGTGCCTAGCATGGTGCCTGGCAAATCAGTATTGGTGACCTGCCTGCATGCATGCCTGAATGAATGATTGCAGTCTCTCTCTTGCTGATGAAATCTCAGCATAGAAAAAATTCTGGGGCTAAAGCCTAAGAAGAAAATTAAGGAGCAAAAGTACCATTTTCCAAGAAAAACACCATCTTTTATAAAGGCAAGATGCAGCCGAGACGGGGAAAGTTTATTATCTCTGCTAGCCGAGGGATTAGGGAGTCAGGCAGGATTCCTCGATTTTTCATCATCTGGTGATGCTTTTTGCAAACCACAGAGAAAACAAAACAAAAACAAAAACTCTCCCATTCCTTCCCCCCACCGCCCCAGTGCCTCCTTTAACTTCAAGCTGAAAAAGCACTTGCTGCTTGAAACAGCTCACGAAGGAAAAAATTATAACAAATATTTTGCATTTCTCTGGTGGCGGCACAGTCTGAATTCCTTTCAGCCCCACAATGAGTTCTAATTTTATGAAATGTTTGGATTAGCCACCAATTTTCCGGTGGAATTTAGGAGGCTTGTATCCGTACTTATGCTTGAAGCGAAGAAATCTTGTAAAATCCATGCAGGGCCCAGTGGGACGTTGTAGCCAAGGACAAAATGACCATCAGCGGAACGGTGGGGAAGAGAGAGATCTCTCTGGCAGCTGTGGGCAGGCTTTGTGGATGGTGGTGTGTTCTTGAACCACAGTCTCTGGGGCTTGGCCGGGCTGCATACCACTTCCAACTGATCATGGCCTATAAAAATTCCAGCCCAAGTACAATGCCTTGTACCTGACCTTGTTCTTTCAATTCCCAGAGCCAGAGAACGTTAGGGCATCTGGTAATTGGGTGAGAGGCATTTGATAACACATGGTGCTCTACCCGCCTTCCTCACCCTCATAGCACTGAGTGCCTTGTGTTATAATTTCCAGTCTACTAATCTCTTTCCGCCCCTAGACTTGTGTTGTCTCATGCGGACACACGTGCCTATTAAAGTTAATATTAATTACACTGAAATAAAATTAAAAACTTAAGTTCCTTGGGCATACTAGCCACATGTTAAGTTCTGGATAACCCTATGGGGCTAGTGGCAGCCATCGGACAATGCAGGAAAGATCATTTCCATCATCATAGAAAGTTCTAAAGGGTGGCGCTGCTCTAGAGGCCGAGTTTAATGACAGCAGGGACATGTGCCACCCGTTTCCTTGCTTTATTAGCTCCGTTCACAGGACTTGTCACCATCTTTAATTATCTCTAAGCAACCTCATTCATCATCTTCTCTGCATCTCCAGTGTCTAGAACAGTGCCTGGTATATAGTAAGCATGGTGAAGATATTTAGAATAAATGAATGAAGTTGTCTGTCTGATTTAGCATTGCTTTGCATGTGCCTGCCACCTTCAAAACAACTGACTGACTACTTATTGAGTTGTAAGTCTTGAATGGATTCATCTGATATTCGTTGAGCACGTACTATGTGCAAGCCTCTCAGGCTATGATGGTGGGCAAATGGACATGACCCTCTAGTTAAGGACCTTAGCCAGTCTAAGGGCTCTTAGATTTGTGGGGACATGGGAGTCTCCTGGGTGTGCCAGTTAAAATGCACCATCTTTGGCACCCACCCCAGAGAGCCTGGTCCAGCAGGGCTGGGGTGGGACTTAGGGAGACCTGGGAATCTTCAACATTTTAACCAGATAACACAAGGGAAGGTGATGGGGTTGGTCCATGGTCTGTCCTTGGGAAACACAGTAATGGAAAGCTCATTGTATTCATCTGAGGATATACCACCCCACTTTCTTCAGTCCACACCTTCTTTTGTGATAACTGGAGGGCCCTAAGACCCCCACGCCTTTATATTGGAGCCGTAGTTTGAGGTCTCTTTGCCTGTTATTTTCCCATGGAGTAATAATAATAGCAAACAGTTGCATAGCAGGAATCGTGCCAGGCGGTAGTCTAAGCACGTTGAGTCACTGACCTAATTCATCCTCATGGTAACCCTCAGAGAGGCACGGCACTGTCATCCCCATTTTACAGTGGATAAACTGAGGCACAGAAAATTAAGTCGCTGGCCCACGTTTGCACTACTTGAAGGGGAATGCCAACGTGGAAGTGCTGCAGGGCTGCTGCTGTCAGTCACTGGACCTTGAGCTGCTGCCCCCCAAATGCCGAACGTGCCTTTATATCCTTTTCTGCCAGGTGCTCAGAATCAGAGTCAGGTATATTTACGAAATGCCTGTTTAGGGGATTAACACGTGTGGGCCTTAGGAGCTCTGTTGATCTACAAATGCCCATCCCTGGCCTCAAAGAGCATAATTCATTCAGACATTCCCTTGGGCTTACTATGCCTCAACCCTGTGCTGCCAGGTGTAAGAGGCTTGCAGCTAACAGGAGAGACAGAGGCAGAGGCAGGGACTTCCCGAGAAAGTGCCACACCCAGGTTAGGTCTTCCTCTCGACAGGAAAAGCAAAGCAAATCTTACAAGCTAGGTGTTCCCTCATTTTGCTGCTTGTGACTCTCCATTCTTTGCATAGTTTTGCTGTAGAATAATATGCCTACTTCACCAGTAGGGGTTCTGAGTGTGTGTATTTTGTATGTGTGATGGAGGGGATCCAACATAAGGAAAGGTGTGCCTCCCTCCCGTCCTTTTCTTCCCCACCTAGCAAGGCAGGAAGACCCTTAGAGTTGGGAGACGCCCAGAACTCCTGACCCACTTGGGAGAACCTTGAAAGAAGGGGAGCGAAGGGAGAGGAGAGAACATTTGTAGAATAATCACCCTCCATGAGGCCGTTTACGTGCATCATCTTATGTCACAGCAGCTCTGTCATGAAAGGACCGTTATTCCCACTTTGCAGTTAAAAAGGTTGATGCTCAGAAAGGGTAACTGATTTGCTCAAGTAAGCAAGGTAGCGCCAGAGTTAAAAACTCAGGTCTGTCTGACCCCCCTGTGGGCTCTTTTGGCTACACCGCTTGTTCCCAGTCCCGGCGGAGCATTAGGATCACCTAGGGACCTTTTAGCAGCTCTCTGCGGATGGGGCCCGGGCAGCACCATCTTTTAAACAGACGCCTAGGTGCACGGCTGGAGCTGAGACCATGATGGAGCTTGCTGATGACAGAGGCCCAAGGGTCTGCACTCCTGAAGGTGTCCCATCCATGCCTGGTCCACCTGGGACCTTGCCCACAGCAAGGCGAGGCCCCTCCCCTACGTGACTCCCAGCGTGCTTCCTCCAGGGAGGGCTGGTGTGTCCAGAGCCATCCCACTGGACCTGAGCCGGGGACCTTTTGCTCTGTTGCATCAGAGGCTGCCTGTAAATCAGCAGCTGGCTTGTTTTCTTGTTAGGCTCCAGTTGTAGTGACTTTTGTGTGTCTGTTTATTTCAGGGAAATAATTCCATCCTGCAAAATCGATTCCCTGGGGGCTACAGAAGTACATTTGGAGGGACTTCTTTTACTGGGGTGACCCGAAATGTCCTCTTTCAAAAGAGGCTACAGCTGTTCCTTTTCTCCCAAGCCCTGTCTCACTTTGCCCTCTGACACCATCCTCTCAACCTCGTATTTTGAAGGTCTCACTGCAGGGTTCTTACTTACACACATTTCTGCATGTGGCCTATTTGTTAATAATAATAATTTTAAAAGGGGCTTTGCAGTATGTACTGTATATTGGACAGTATTGGGCATTTTTTGTATGTTGTCTCATTGCATTTTGCCTTTTCTTGGCAGTGATGAGAATAAACACGTCTGAAATCTGGGGATCTTTATCCTCAAATGGAGGAAGTTACAATTATACCATGATTTGCTGGCGTTTTGGGAGGATGAGGTGCTCCATGGACTGTAGAGGCTGCCATATTGGGGCAGTTGGCTTGGCTGGGATGGCGGTGGGGAGTTGGCTAGTAAAACAGAGGAGGGTGGGAGAAGCAGAGAGCAGCCCAGCGGCCCCTAGGGTTTAACGTGACATGAGCCCAGTCAAGAAAGTGGAGAATTCTTGTTAATCTGATGCATTGGGTAAGTGGAAATACTAAAAGGTTATAATAGAGAGCTCTAAATATAGTTTTCCAGGTAATTGACGCTCGCTTATTTACAAGCCAGTCTTTTAAAAAATTATAGCCATTTCTTATGGAAGTCTTTCTCAGTTGGATGCACACTTTCTTGCTTTCTTAAGACAAAGTACCTTGAAGGTAGTTAAACCTTTTCTCGAAGTCTTTTTGGGAACTTCTAAATGGTTCTCAGTACTGTATTTTGGAGTTCTCATGTCTGCTATTTATAGCTTGTCTATCTACTCCTTCATCAGCTTCCATGCCTTTTTGTGACCCTTTTTAAATGATAACATTTTTCTTTTCCCTCTAGCAAAAATAATGCATGCTCAATACTGAAAACTCACAAGACACAGAAAAGTTAAAGATGAAAGGTAAAAGCCAGTCGTCCTGTCTTGATTCCACCAGGGAGGCTGTCTCCAGTGGATTTCTAGTTCCGTATTTCCACTTCCCGACAGCTTTGCCATGACAAGCTTGTTAGAATTGTGTTAGCAGGAAAACATTGGGTGACCATCTTCAGGGGCTCAGTGGATGGATTCTATGCCATTTCTTGGGATGGCTTTTCTAAGAGTTCGTTTCCTTTCTCATACAGTCTTCAGAGCTGAATGGGCCCTGACAATGAATCTAATGAGATTCCGTTTTCTCTTGTAAAAGAATGAGCCATTTTGGGGAGAGTTGGCCTGGCCAGGCTCACTCAGTTAGTATGTGGTTGAGCTGAGTCTCTTGATTCAAGGTCTCATTGGGTGGGCGCATTTCCCATTTCGCCACATCTTCCCTGTGTTCCGGAGGGACAAGTGACTTTGGAATAAAGGAGCTATTGCTATATTTGGAAAACTAAAACCAAGAGAAAACCTACCTTCACCTCAATCATCTAGGTTGCTCAAGTGACAGATTTTTTAACTTCTTTTCTGAGGGAGTAAGAAACAGAATGTGGCCTCCTCTTCAGTATGCCAGGCAGACCCTCTGTCCTTTTGAACATCAGTCTTAGATTAATACCGAGATGGACTCAGAAACACACTTGAAAGCAACTTGCATTATTATCCGTACATAGCTTACATTTTATGACCTGCTTAAAGATGCAGGGAGCATAAATCTTGGGGAGGACCGTCTTATTTACTTGTTCTTCTTTTCTGCAGATGGGATGCTTGCATCAGAGCCTGGCTGGCTTCAGATGTCTGCTCCAGGATATTTTAGCTGAACTGTATGAGTCCATTAAACAAATGTAAGAGTTTTTGGGAAAGGAGGGCTGTGTCTCAAACCAAATGTTTTACATGGAGAACATCTGGGGAATATTGGTATTTGTGTGTACAGTACATCAGAAAGCAGCTTGGCGGGGTTCAGCTGGGATGTTTCTGGCCTGCGGTTGCTGGATTTGACAGTTGTGTTGTAAGGGAATGGTTCTTATGAAGTGTTGCCATAAATGCAAGGCTTGGTCCAGGAAGGGGTGTCCTCGTTTAGCCGTGCACTCAAATTGCTCTGATTAGCTCCCCAGCCAGATCGCCCACGACATTTGAATAGTCTGATATCTGAGCTAGTTTTCCCCAGGGTTTAAACAATGGAGAAAAGAAGCATCACAGTGCCAGGACTTGGGGTGTTTCTCCTTTACCCTGTGGTTGCATGGATTTCACGACACTTGGAAACAGGTGTGGCCCAGTGGAAGTAGTATTGGCCACAGAATCCAAGTACCTGGGTTGGAACTTGGGGTGTTGCCCTTATGACCTGTGGGGACTCGGAGAGTTCCTTTCTGCAGGATCAGTTTCTTTCTCCTGCAAAATAAATAGCTTGTCTCATGGGTGGTAGGGAGAGTAAAATAAAGTGAGATGGCACTGTATACACCGGGGGGGGGGGCGTCATTTACACACCTTGGTATTGCATACACGGGTTTGCGGTCTCACCCGCAAGTATAGAATCAACGTGGACCAGAGTGGAATTGGGAATCTGACATCAGCAACTTGTAGATTTTGGCCCAGATTGGTGGTAGTGGGTGGATGGGTGAGCATTCTTATAAAAATTATGACTGATGAGATTCAGCATGTTTGATTCAGTTCAACTCAACACATGTTTATTGAATGTCTGTTATGGGACCAGACTCTTCCCTAGTTGTTGGGGACGCAGGGATGCATGAGGGTTCCTATCCTGCCGTCTCTGCTTCCTATTCCTGGTATTGACCGTGAATGACTCTCCCTCTTGTTAGATTATGTGTTGACTGTGAGTTAGGTAGTACAGACAACGACTGGCATATTAGTCTGCTTGGGCTGCTGTAACAATACTATGGCCTACGTGGCTTAAATGACAGAAATTAGTTTTCTCACAGTTCTGGAGGCTGGAAGTCTAAGATCAAGGTGCTGGCAGGGTTGGTTTCTGGTGAGACCTCTCTTCCTGGCTTGCAAATGGCTGCCTTCTCCCTGTGGCCTCACATGGCTTTTCCTCAGTGAGCACGTGCTCCTGGGGTCTCTTCCTCTTCCTCCAAGGACTTCAGTCCTGTTGGATCAGGACCCCACCCTTATGACCTCATTCAACCTTAGTCATCTCCTTAAAGGCCCTGCCTCCAAATAGTCACATTGGGAGTTAGGGCTTCAACATTTGAATTTGCTGGGGGGAGGGGAAGACAATTCAGTTTATAACAACTGGTAATATTTTATAGGGTAGAACATTATTTGGCAGGGAATATCGTTGGACTTCCTGTACCTTTCTTGCAAGATCGGTCAAAACAACCTGACTGAACCCCCAATCAGTTAGAAAAAAAGGCCAAATTCCACAATAATTTACTATGTCTTTATTGGGGTGAGAGAGGAAATTATTGTAAGAATTAATCTGGATGGATCCTGAAGATGGTGTTTCAACGAGTACCAGTCAAGTGAAGTAGTCAGAGGCCCATCTTATGGAGGGGATGTTGGAGTGTAAGGCACATGACATGAGTGAGCAAAGAGGACAGGGGAGATTCTCTCCTGGCTCTTGTCAGGGATGGGAAAATTCATACTCTGGGCAAAGTGAGACTCAATTCTGCTCTTAGGAGCATGAGGGAGACTTGGGGGTGGAAATGGGGGAATGAGGCACGGAAGGACTTCTACATCAGTTTCTGCCTGTGATCTCACAAAAGAACACTTTGCTGGGAAGGGTCTCAGAGTCCTAGGAAGAACATCTCCTTGACCAAACTGTAGGTCATGTGTCTACCCATTGGCATGGGGAGGGTGAAGTATCTTGACTGGCAGTCTCTTTAACAGTGGGGTAGGGGTGGTCCCCAGTGCAACAATGTCAGGGCGCTCCTACTAGTAGAAGGACGAATGGGTGCAGGGCAGGGAGAGCCTGTCCATTGCCCTCTCCATGGGATTGTAAGCAACTTGAAGGGTAGGTCCATGATCTGCAGGACCTTGATCAGTACCTTATCTAGAGCAGATTTCCCAGGATTGCTTGCTGGAGATTTGGCTCACTGTTGCATCATTTTAGAGATGCGCTTCCCAGACCCTCTGGTCTGATTCTGCCTTTTGTTCAGCTGTGTTGCCTGGCCCCGAAGAGAGCAGCAAGGAACACCAGTGGATGTGCTTTTGAGGATGGGAGTGATTTGAATAAGAAAAGACTTAGGGTGGGGACAAGGCGGTGGAGTGTGGCTTCGGTGGCGCCTGCGTCTCCAGAGACTCTGATTCAGCCTTTTTTATAGACACCCACTAAATGCCAGGCACTGTGCTACTTGCTTTGTCAGTGTTGGTACCGAGCTTCAGAGTGTGGTCTTTGGGTTTAGCGAGACCCAGCTCTCCTGTGCATTAGTTGTGTGCCCTAGGGCAAGTTACTTTACCGTCCTCAGACTCAGTTTAAATTCACTGAGAAAGCAGAAATAATGTTTTAGTAAGAATTTCATGAATGAGCTGTTGAGAGGTTTAACAGGATGGTGCCCAGTGCCTGGCACACAGTAAGGGCTTGATAACTGGTAATTATCATGATTACCACTAGCTATTGTCGTGAATTCTCTCCCAGCCCTTCTGGAGTGGGCACTATTATTGCTCCATTTTAAAGATGAGCAAGTTCAGGCTCAATGATTTTGGGACAAGCAGGGATTCAACACTTGAGAGTTTAGCAAAGTCAAAGAAGACTCAGTGGCAGGGGGTTGGGGGCTAGGCTGGGTGGAATCAGATGCCCTATTATTGTTGTATGGTTTTATAAAGGTCCTTCTTAATACTTGGGGGCCATCCCAGCAACAGCTCTTTGGCATATACAGAACACCAGTTACCTGCTAGGCACTGGAGATGTTGCAGTGAATAAAACAGAAATGGTCTCTGTGTGAATGAAGCCTATAAGTAATGGTGAGCAAGGTTATGAAAGGGGACCTATATGTGCGTTTCGGGGGCTCATTGCAGGGGGGTGGGTGCGGAGGAGGGGGTCAGCTGGAGAAGTTAGTTGCAGACAGTAGGGTGTGGGGGGATCCGGGCAGAGGAAATGACAAGCACAAATGTCCAGGGGCATGGCCACACCCAGCCTGCTCCTTAAGTCCCTGTAATGACCACAGACCCCTGCCCCAGTCTCCCTGAAGGTAGGCATTGAGTGATGGGTGTGGGTGAGGCCCATGGAGGCAACCGGCCTGATGGCGTGGCAGGAAATGCCCACCTGGGACTGAGCATGCGCCTTGGGGGTTGGGCTGGCAGAGCTGGGTGGGGGCTGTGCCTTTGTAGCTGGAGGTGCTTCTGTGACAACATCCCTGGCAGCAGGTTGGTGGGGCGGTAATTAGCGGGCTGACAAGCATCCAAAGGGATTGTGGGGGGGGGGAGGGGGCAGGGGGAGGATGGGGGGAAGTGGAGGGGGAGGGGGGTCCAGCGGGGCAGGGGAGGGGCTGTGGAGCAGGGATAATGGACACTGAGAGCTGAGAGCTTCCCCTGGAAGGAAAAGAAGCTGCTGCTTGTGAGGAGATGATGAATGAGGCCTCTGGGGCGGGGGTGGGGTGGGGTGGGGGGGGGTGGCGGGGACAGACTGCATCCCGGGCTCTTATTCCTTCCCTGTCTGATCTATTTTTTTTTTTAACATCTTTATTAGAGTATAATTGCTTTACAATGGTGTGTCAGTTTCTGCTTTATAACAAAGTGAATCAGTTATACATATACATATGTCCCCATATCTCTTCCCTCTCTGATCCGTCTTTGCGCTCTAATTGCTATACGCCCGTTTTCCGCCTAAGAGGGATTCTGTCAGGATAAAAATAACCTCTGAGGACTCTTCTCTTTCACTTATCTTTAAAATCACCCATGGTTAAAATTTAAAATTTAAAGCCATGCCCTTTAATTTGTGTGTGTGTGTTATATGTATCCTACCATCTTAAGAAATTAAAAACTTTTTTTTTTTTCTTTGTTCTGCTCACCTGGCTCAGCTAAACTCAGTTGGCTAATTTCCTTTCCCTTTGGAAAGCTAATGTTTCTTTGGTCTTTTGTGTCCCTTTTTCATTGGTTCCCAAGGTCAGTGATTCAGTGGCCGCCTGAAGTTAATATTTAAAAGCAGTGTTTTCAGTGAATTAAGAAATAATGGGATAAGAACCACCCAGGTATGCCTACTCATGCGTGATATCAAATCAGGCTTTAGATATTGGAACAAGGTTCCGACTGAATTGGACTGAAAAGTGTCCCCAGCAGGTCTGTGTGAGGACAGCCCCCTGGCGTCAGATGGAAATGAAATCACACATCGTGCTGTGAAACGGGTCCTATATTGCCAGCACGCTTAGGAGTGGCCGTCACCTCTGCCCCACGCCCCCATCTCAGTTTATTAATAATGCAGCAGTTCTGGGGACTTTGCTGTGCTGGGCCCTGCCTCACATGTAGATGTGAATTTAAACCCTTTTTTTTTTGGTGGCAGTTTCAGTCCTGCTGCTAGCTGTGGTTTGGAATTTGGTTAGGAATCCCCACCCAGGGTATGATGTATCCAGGAGTGGAGTGGGAATCAGGACCCTTGTTGCCGTTCCTGTGCTGCTGTTAGCTTCGTGAACTTGGGCCTGTACTTTAATCTCCCTGGGACTCGGTTTCCTCATCTGTAAAACGAGGGGGCTGGCATAGAACATTCTGGGGCCCTTGTAGCTCTAACATCTGCCGGTGATAATGTTGCTGGTTATGCCTTCTCGCCCTTCATCATATACACAATCTGATACGATCCCCACAGCAACCTCGTGGGGTCGGTGCTCTTGTCACCTTATTTGCAGATGAGGAAACTGAGGCTGTGACATGTTTGTCCGAGTACCTCCCTGTGCAGGGGGCACCTGGGCCAAGTTCCTGTGACTGATGACAGGGCCAAGGGGCTGAGGCTGGCTTTCTTAGCAGTTCTGGCTGGGGCTCTGCTGGGCTTGGAGCTTGATAAATCAAAGTTGCACAATCCTAAGCTTATTCAAGCTGTGGTGTAAACAGTGTCAGGGTGATCAGATGCTACTACTTGAGGCTGTCCAACTTAGAAGTAACCTCAGCCCTCTGGTCTGGTCTGTCCTCTCCCCAGAACTATTGAAACCTGGAAGAAGAGCCGTTGAACTTTAGATTTCTGAGTTGGTGTTGCATTTGGCTTTCAGGAATGCGTGAGTCCAAAAATAAACCCCTGCTTGGCCACTCGAGTCCCAGCTGAACAAGCCTTGCGTTTTCAGTATTTTTGTGACGCTGGTGTTGCCTGTGTAGCATCTCTTGTGCTACTGGAGACCATTTCCTGCAGGGGGCCTTGGGATCGTTTCTTAGAGATTTCCAGCGGATCCCCGTAAGAGGGGGCTCCTCACAGCCCCGGCTAGACCCTCTCTCACAGAGCAGGCAGGATGGGGGGGCTCCAGAGCTCACTTCCTCTCTCCTCCTCTGGACATACTCACTTTGACCAGGCGTGGGAGCTCCAGGTGGCCTGCAGAGCATGAAGTAACCCATGAGCAGCCAGCTTCTGTGGCCTCCGGGCTTCCACAGGCCTGCCTCGGGCTAGGATGAGCCAGATGTCCTCTGGGAACAAACCTTCCCTTTCCCAGGGGCAAATTAATGCAGGTCACTGAGTCCCTTCAAGGAAGTAGCTTGTTTTAAATTTCCCTCTTTATAGATAGGCAGTTCATGAATTTTCCTTTATCATCTAGCATTTAATATGACTGCATAGTATTTAAGTTACGGGAGGAATGCCATCCCGGCCACATTGACTGTTGTTTAAGGTCAAACTTCAGGGTGCAGCAGAATCAGCGGGGAAGCTTGTAAAAAGTGCCCATCCCAGCTTGTCCTCATCCTCGAATTCAGTAGGTCTGGGGTGGGCCCTGGAATCTGCATTATGGCAGTCAGCATCCCCCTTTCCTCCCCAGACGGAGGATCTGATGCAGGTGGTACGCCAACCAGCCTTTGGCAAAGTGCTGTCTCCTGGAATCTAACTGCGTGCTCGGGGTGGGCTTGTCGCTTGCTCTATCGTTGCTGCTGGCGCTAACTTTCCATCGGTTCCTGCCCGGTCAGCCCTGGCCACTGTCTCCTGTTTACAAACCTCAGTGCCATACAGGGAGTGTAGATCTGCCTGCAGTTTCTTAGTCATTAATTCCACTTCCCTTGTGGCATCGACACATGCAATAATGACATTCTTCGCTCAGCCCTTGAAGGGGGCAGGTCCAGAACAAGGGATGACTGTATCTGTAGATAGAAACATCCCAGGCCCTTCTGAGGACCGCCTAAGTGGGCCCTGGCCCCGTCAAATAAAAATCTGCTTTGCTGTTTCAATTCTGGAGATAGAACACATTTTTCACGGCAGGAGAAAAAATAAATCAGGGTCATCTGAGGAAACACCATCTCTTATGGGGAGTTTTGGGAAATCGAGGCTTGAGAGCTGATTTACACAGGATTATATGTTCAGAACCTCTTACAAGGTTAAAAGGCTGGTGGTGGCGAATGGTAGGATGCTGTTCTTTGACGAAAAAGGTCTTTCTTCTGTATGCTGTGCTCGCTGGCATCAGGATGCCTCCCCTCAGAGCCTGCTGATACAACTCTTGGCTTCCAACCTGCTTCTGTCTGAAGAAACATTCATGCATCGACATGAATCAACAGGCCGGAGAGGAAGAGGCCCACGGGCCCCGCGGTGGAGCTGCCTTGGATTCCCATGGGGCTGGTGCATCATGGCAACTTGCTAGAGTGTTGTCCTGAGTTGGCCAGACTCCTCACAAAGAGCTGGGGGTCATTTAATGAATTAGGGGCTTTGGCTGCAAGGTGGCCTCCTGGCTGGTGTCACCGTGGTGATGGCCGGGCACAGCCTTTCTAAGTGAAAGCCGTCTGGTGATCCTGGGGAGCTTTGGACCCATGGGGCCCATGTGGAGCTGTGCCTTGCCTTGAACTCTGACCGTCAACCAGGCCAGAGCAGGAACGCCCTACGCTGGCCTCCAACTTGACTTGGCTAACCATTCATTTCCACTGCACGTGGCCTCTGGGCCCCTTGGTAAGTAAAGGTCCCCTGAGCTGCCTCTGACTCAGTGCCTTGCAGCTCCCGTGGAGCGGTGGAACGTGGCCGGGTGTGAGATCACACCTGTGAATGGCAGGGAAGCTTGCCAGCTCCTGTTGCCGGGATTAGAACTCAAACTTGTTCTCACTAAGTGATGCTAATGCCGTGTTTATGGCCCTGTTTCTTCCCTGCTGCTCAGTCCCCAGCTCCTGACCTCCCAGGACCTCACATGGGACCCTGTAAAAAACTTCATCTGCTTGGAGGGGGCCCATCACACTGGGCTTTGGAGACTGTTTGGGATCCTTTGAGAGATTCTGTCACCTGCCGTGTTTGCCGTCCGTCCCAACTTTATCCACAGCCTCAAGAATCAGCAGCCTCTGGGCTCAGCCTGCCTGGGTTCAAGTCCTCGCTCCATCTCTTACAGGCAACGTTTATCTCCTCGGTGCCTTGGTGCCCCTGTACAATGGGGTTGTAGTTAGGGCTAAATGAGATAAAGTCCACTGGCACCTGGTTAACACATAATAAATATTAGTTACTGTTATTATTAAGAATATCGCCGCTGCTTTAAAAATGTTGATATGTTAGGCCAAAGACAAAGCACTAAGATCTTGCTACTCAAAGTGTGGCCCCTGGGCTGACATCACTGGTGCATCACCTGGGTGTTTGCTAGAAATCCAGAATCCCAGGCCCCACCTTAGACCTTTGGATTCAGAATCTTCATTTTGACCAGATACCCAGGACCCCTTTGAGAGGCACTGTTCTGGAACCCTCTCTTTAGGCTGACAGATGTCAGTCAATGAGCATCATGGGAGGTGGCTGTGGAGGGAAGAGGGTAGTGATTCTTTTGGTTGGAGCCTCAAATACACACAGTCTGCCCGGAATTTTCTCCACTCCCCAAAGCAGCCCGGGAAGATGGCTGGCTGCCCTGCAGCGTGCAGGCTGGATATTAATTAATTTTAACCTGTTCTTGCCTCAGTACAAATGTGGGGACGGGGAGGATGTGTGTGGGACGAATGGGGAGGGGAGAGGCCCGTGTGATGATGTGCTGTGGGCTTGTCAACCCTTTAAATGTGGCCTAAGACCCTGTATCGCTGTGTCGTTCTGACAGGCCTCGTTATAGTCACTGCCGTTCAGTGAACACCTGAGGGCCGGGCACTGTACTTACTTCTCCTCCTTACAACAGCCCCAATAGGTAGGACTTGCTGACCCCATTTTACAGATGAGGAAACTGAGACCTGTGAGGTTCAGGTTTGCCTGAGGTCATCCAGCCAGCAAAAGCCTGAGCTTTCATCATACTGCTCTGCTCCCCATAGCCCTGCCTAGATCCCCGAGCTCTTAACATTCGCAACGGCCACTGTGGAAAAGGAAGCCCAGCAGGCTGCAGAGCAGGTAGTTTTGGGTGATTATTCAAAAAAGGAAAAACGACCACTGCAGAAGAGAAGGCTGTTATGTTTAACAAGGGATCAGCATTGGCTGGGCTGTTTGCCTCTTAAACAGTCAGACACCGCAGGGCAGAATTTGCAGGTCCACAGCCATAAGGTTTAATCATTAAACGATAGGGTGGCCTCATTTATAAGGCACACGGTGATGTCTAGACTTGGGAACACTTAGGAAAGGGGCTGGGCTGTGCGTCGGGCTTAAAACACCTGAGTTCCCAGCTTCAGTCATTTTGAAGGCAGAGTGAAATCTCTCCAACTCCTGCAGGAACAAACGACTTTTTTTTTGGAGGGTGTATGATTTCAGACATTTGGTAATCTCTTCCTGCTGGGCCCTTTCCTTACCTCTGTCTTTCTTTGTAGATGTGGGTGAAGATTGAGGAAAACTGGGGGGGAGGTTTGCTCCATAATATCGGGCATCTCTGTGTATCTCTTTGGTAGCCTTTGGCCACAAGGGTAATTACGTAATTATTGTGTGATTTTTGCTTATTGCCCTTGTCCCCTTGTTCCCCACCCCCCCCCCCCTTGAGAGCTGGGGCAGAATCATGTTGCATCATGGTATCTCAGCACTGTGCTTGGTACCAGGTGGGCGCTCAAAAGGATTAAGTCAATGAACAGTCAAAATCCAGAAAGGCTGAAGTGGATACCGTGAGTCAGACTTTTGTCTCTAAGTGGGAACATTTGATTCCCCTGTTCACCTGGCAACTATTGGAAGGAGAAAGGGGAAATGGTCCTGAGGTTGCTTTTCGGGTTCCAGTTGTTCGTCCTCCTGTCTGGTCTCAGACTCAGGAGCCACGGATGCACATGTGGGCTCAGCTGTTCTGAGCTTCCAGACAATTCTGATGAGGGTACAATTTAAAGACCCAGGAGAGAGATTCTCCTGCCCTTTTTGCACTTTGGGAACAAATGTGGTCTCCATTCCCTAGACCTTCACTTGCTACCCCACGAGGAAGCAGGAGGAATTCAAGTTTGTTCTCGGGTTGGAGAAAAGGAAGGAAGGCCCTATTTTTGGGGTATTCTCTCTGGGTTAAATGTGGCTGACATTTATTAAGCCCTTATCCTGGGCCAGCCATGTTCTAAGCCATTTAATCCTCATAGGGACCTGTGAGGCAGGTCCTATATTTTCCTGCTTGACAGATGAGGAAACTGGAGCACAGAGAGGTTTTGCAACCTGCTCAAGGACTCAAGGCCATGTCCTTAACCATCATGCCATGCTGCCTCACCGTGTGCTGGCTCAGTTTATCCTTCAACTTCACAAAGGAGGCACTGCATTACATTACAAGAGCTGCATTTATAGATCTCGTTCTCCTTTTTAAACAACTCTTCAAAAATGTGACAACCATTTTTAGCTATCTGGGTCCTATGGAAACATCCTGGGAACTGGATTTGGCCTCAGGCTGAATACGCAGCAAACAAAGAAGCAGGATAATTTCAGATGGTGTGGGAAAGGTATAGGGAGAGTATAAGGCCAGGAGTGTCCTTATCAGGTAGAGGGGTCAGGGAAGGCCTCCCTAAGGGACCGTGGAGCTGAAGCTTGAATGATAAGGATGTAAAGATCCGCGGTGTGTAAAGCACTTATCACAGTGTCTGTACCATATATTAAGTGCGTCGTGAATGCCGCTATTATTTCTATCCTTATTGCTTTCGTGGTTGGCCATTCATTGGATCTATGACCTTGGGTGAGTCATCTCCCGCTCTTGGGAGTTGAACTGAATGTCTTCCCTCTGGCCTTGACAGTTGCACAGTTCTAAGTGATTTCTAGCATTTGTCTCCCACCATGCCTTTGAAATAGGGGGCAGAATGAGCCCTCTTTTACACTTTCAATAGAAGATTCATTGTCGGAAGAGGGAAGCTTTTGTGGAGGGACAACCACCATGGCTATTAACATTTATGGAGCCCTTTTAGTTTCCTCAGTGCCGAGTGGGGTGTGATTAGAATGTGGGCACTTTCCTTTTCACACTGGGCTGGAAACATCCCTCTGGCAAATACACCGTGGGACCGTTGGCCTCTCGCTCCATGGTTGGGGGTACTGACAAGTCCACTTATTTTCTCACCCCCCAGAATGTCACTACCCTCCCCTGACATTGGATGGTGAAAGAATTTATTTCTATTGTCATTTGACAATAGGGCCTCCCCAAGGCCAAGTTCAGCCTGCTGTATAATCAAAGGGGTAGTTTCACCACTCAGCCCATCTTTAGTTCTTGGAGGAATGTAGGAGTTGGTCCAAGAGCCACCCACATCCTCCACGGTCCTCCAGAGCAAGCTCCCAGGATCGCAGGCCCTGCTCAGATAAAGTAAAGCCTTCAAGTCATGTCTTTACATTTGACGTAAGCAAAGGCAGGCATTTCTTGCTGCATCCTGAATGGGGCTGTCGTGAGGGCCTGGGGGAACTCGGGGGCCTGGCACCCTGGTGAAAGGGGGCCTTGAAGCTGGAAGCTCATTCATCTCTGTGCAGCCTCCTTGTCTCCAGCCACGTGGTCCACCCACACTCTAGGGAGGGTGCTACCTGCCCCTGGGTTTACAGCAGGGCGTCCTGTGTTTCCTGTTTGCTTTCCCCATTCCTCGATTGCCCGCGTTAAGTAGGATGCCAAAGAAATCCTAAGTCATCTTCTTGACGTGCCTGTCTTGGTGGTGCTGTTTGACTGGATTGGTCCCTCCGTTTTTGCTCCAATTCTACTATCACTTCCCTGGTCTGGCCTCTCATCCACCTAATAACATCAACCCCTGCCCCCCTGCCCTTCTTCCCTCCTTCCCCCTTCCCTCTCTATGTACCTGCCTCCCTGCCCACACCCAGTGTTTTCTCAGGCCTGCCACGCGCCAGGCATGGTTTTAAGCGCTGTAGAGAAAGCAGTGAACAAGATCCCCACTAGTGTAGGGTCAGGTAATGACACCAATACTGATTTAATGACAGCTGGGGAAAGGTCTGCAAAGGAGAAATCCGGGGACCTGCTAGTTGATTTAACCAGCAAAGAGCAAAATCAAGAATAATAAGAGCTTCCTAGGTCTTGTGGCGTCACAGATGGACTGGTTGTATTTTAGAAACATTTCCATGTGTAGCGCTGCACCGGGATCTGGTGCCCAGTCGGAAACTGCAGGTGCTCACAGGTGTGAGTGCGTTCCTGCTGCAGCCGCCCATGCTTGACCCTGCGATAGGCAAGGTGTGGCCCTGGGCTGCTGCTAACAAGGACTTTTTCCTCCAGAGCGCTTCGTGCCTTTGCAATCCGAGGGGTGGTTTTACTTCCTTTCATCCAGGAAAGGTTGCTAAGGTGAGGGTTGAGGTCACAAGAGGACCAGTTTGGAGGGAACTAAGCAGGCTTTCAGAGCTGGCAGCAAATCGATTGGCAGGTTTCCTTGTTACCCATGGATAACCCCCTCCGCCATCGTAGTTTTTGCCCCCCTTAGAGCCAAGGCGGATTAAATTACCAACCAACTTGTTTATGAGCGGAGATGAATTCATTGGCAAACATATTTCTTCCTTATTAGATTCCCATTGTCCTTTAATGTCTTTTTATTTATGTGTTTCTTTTGAGTAATTGCTCTGCGCCTTGGCCCTGGCAACTCTCTGCAGTTTGGATTTGCAGACAACATTGGCACGGAGCTTTTGGAATCAACTGGGGCTGGGCAGGGAGTCTAGCTTAACTTCCTTGGTTTTACTCTGATTTTTCTCAAGCAGGGCCTTTTGGTCGTATCACTTGCTATCAAAGGTGCCTTAGTGAGAGGAAGGATGTAGGAAGGATTTGGCTTCTGAGCAATTGCATCAGCATAGCATAAGCTGGAGTCTTAAAACCCAAGGTTTGAGCAGAACTGGCCTTGAGACAGGCCACTCAGTAAAGCCTTTTCTATCCATCACTGCGGCAGCTGCATGGTGGGGCTGAGTGATGCTAATTTCACCTCTCCATGTTTAGTCATCGACACCCTGTAAACCAAGCTCTCCTTTTTTCTTTTTTCAAAGGATCAGGATTCCTAGAGTAAATGAATCTGGCTTCGTGAAGCAGCCCTCTGCTTTGTGGAAAAAAAAAAAAAAAAAAAGCCACCATCCCAAACCCAGGCTGTTAAAACCTGATGTTTTCTGTTGTCTGGAGAAGGGTGTTTTTGCTATAAATGAAAGATGTGACGGGGGTATTTCGAAGCTTTGTTTTGGTTATTGTCGGTTCTGCCAACAAGTAACATCTGTATTTATTTTCCAAACTCTCCCAATGGCTGATTTGCATCTGTTTAGTTCTCTGAGTAACATTTCATTTCCTGACTTTATAGGTTGCTATAAAATCCATTCGTAAGGACAAAATTAAGGATGAACAAGACATGGTTCACATCAGACGAGAGATTGAGATCATGTCATCCCTCAACCATCCTCATATCATCAGTATTTATGAAGGTCAGTGATTTTTTTTTCACCCCCGTATCAGTTACCATTTCTCATACCATGGGGCCTGCCAAGATTTTTAGGTAATTGCCCTTCTGGGCAGGAGCCAAGTATTTTTCCTCATGATGCAAAAATAGCCGGGTGTTATCTCTTATTTGGTTACCTTGAGTGCAACCAGACACATGTAGCACAGCGCACTTTGGTCATAAAATAGCTCTGGCTGGTGCCTTCTTCTGTCTTCCCAGTTTCTTGGTGGTTGCTAAGCAACCCACCTTATTGAAAACCAGTATGTGAGACAGCCATGGTTTCTGGAAAATGGCAGTTTTCTGGGTGGCCAAGTAACGGTGGATCTATTGTAAATGTCATTCCCCAAAGCTGATGCTTCAGGGGTGGTGTCATGAGTTATTCAAAGTTAGCCTTTCTGAGTTAGGAATTAACTTCCAGCAGGTCCAAGAAATGCCAAGAAAGAAGAGGGATCTGTTGGTGTGACAGATTCTTTGCAAATGCAGTTCAAGTTGTTGGTGTTTGTAGAAGGACAGGGAGGGGAAAAGCTTATAAAGGTGCTCATGCTTCAACTCTTCAGTTCCTCGTGGGAAGAAATGGAGAGTATAAACTTCCCAGTCTATCATTTAAAAAAATATCCTTTAAAAAATTACACAAGCAACATGTATTTATTGCAGAAATGATTGAAATACAACTGTTAAAATTTTAAAAATAATTTCTGTTCTCTCAGTTTGATAAATGGCTCTTTATACATATTTATATTTCTAATCTACTTTTCTATATCTGTATGTGGTTTTTATCCAGAGTTAGATCATACTGTTTATACTGGGTTTTAGCTTGATTTTTTTTCATTTTTTATACCATGCATCTCTTCCTATATCAATAAATATTCCACTATAAGGACATTTTAAAAGGCTTTATAGTGTTCCATTTATGGACATACCATAATTTATTGGATCTATTTTCTTTTGTCAAATATATAAATTGTTTTAAATTTCTGGTTATTATAAACAGGGCTTTAAAGACTCTCCTTGTACATCATGTTTACATTCATTTCTGATTATTTTCTTATGAAAAATCCCTAGTCTTGGATTTACTGAGTCAAAACATTTCTGTAGAATATTTTTTAATAGATGGTTGAGTCAGAAAAATAAACCTATTTTTAATTTCTGGTCTGTTCATCATAACTTATACAGTAAGGGCTAAGAGGAAACCAGATGGTGACCCTAAAGTTTTTCTGATATTTCAGTTTTCCTTCTTCTGGATCCCTGCTGGTTTTTGCTATGCTTTTTTTCCACTGCTATTTCTATTTTTGCTCCTCATGTAGAAGTAAATGCTGGTAATATCTTTTATCTTGATTTTTCTAAAGCTCATTTTTGGGACCCTTGGAGATAGGATTTTTAAGGGAAATTTGCATTTATTCAGTCACTTATTCATTCCACAAACATCTCTTGCAGTGAATCTCAAACTGCAGTCCCTGGGCCAGCAGCATCACCATAAATTGGGATTGTTAGAAATGCAGAGTCCCAGGCCCTGCCCAGGACCTGCCGTAGATATGTAAACAATATATTCTGGGACCAAGGAGGCCCAAGCTTAGAAGTTTTCATGGAAATATATGGCATCCAAGCTGGGCCTTGAAGGAGTTTTTTAGAGGAAGAATTGACAAAAGTAGAATTCCAGGCTGATAAAACAAATCTGAATATGCCTGGTAGTTGAGGGGAATTTCCAGAAGTGAGAAGTGAGTGGAGATACAAAATGCAGGATGAGAGTGAATTTTGTTAAATGTGGAGTGGTTTTGCTCTGTGTGGCCCGGTTGCCATGGAAACCTGAAGGCCATCTTGCATGGTGTGGACCAGTGTGGGTCACGTGCTCTGTGTGCAGTTCTGTGAGATTTCTTAGCCTAGAGCTGGAGGCTTCTTTACCAGGAAGCAGAGTTTTAATCCAGCATGAAGTTTCCAGTTCTTTATTTGAGAGACGGTCTGTGGTCACAGAAGTCTGGCATCAAGAAGCCTACTTCTTTACTAGCATCATGCCCTCCTTGACCTTGGGAATCCTTCAGGCTGAATGGGGAACAGGAGTCTGTTCCCCTTCCAAGGGAAGGCCAGAGATGAACCTCAATGGAAGAACATCCTATTATCCAGGTCAAGGCCTTAGTCCAGCCCCTGCTGGAGGCTTCAAGAAGAGAAGCCCTTGCTTGTAACTTTAAACATGGGTATCAGCATGAATTAAAGTTCTTTGGGTGACTAGAAATAACTTTCACCAAGGCCTCAGGTGAGAGCTTGGGCTTCAATTCATAAAACCCTTAGAACTGGTTTTAGGGAGTCAGGGAAGAGCTTGAGTTCTCACACCAGACGTGAGAGTTTGAGCAGGATGGTGGGCCTTTCAGTGCCTCAATGGCTGCACCTATAAAATGGGGATAACAATTCTACCCCCTCCTAGGGTTTGTCAGTAGGATTAAATGAGATGATACATATACTGGTAAGCTCATAAAGGTCATTGTTATGAAGACTCCATAATCATCCTAAGTAGTTCTTAATCTGGGGTCCATTGACAGGATATTTCATGAGTGAGCTACAGGGGGTCTGTAAATCCTCTGAAATTAAGTATGTAACTATGTTGTCTAAGCCACTAGCTACAGATGGATATTAAAATTAATTGAAATAAAAATTCAGCTCCTCAGACACTTTAGCCACATTTCAAGTGGCTCAATGGCCACATTTGGCTAGTGTCTGCCATATTGGACAGCATCGTAGTTGTGGAAACTGAGGCTCTGGAAGGTTCATGACTCCCTGGGTGTGTTTGTTTGCTAGGGCTGCTACCACAGACTGGGGGGCTTAAACAATAGAAATTTATTTTTTCTTGGATTTGGAGGCTTGAAAGTCCAAGACTAAGGTGTCAGTAGAGTTGGTTTCTTCTAAGGCCTCTCTCCTTGGCTTGTAGATTGCCATCTTCTCCCTGTGTCTTCACATCTGTATGTGTCTGTGTCTAAATTTTTCCTTCTTAGAAGGACACTAATCGTTTTGGCTTAGGGCCCACCCTAATGACCTCATTTTAACTTGATTACGTCTTTAAAAACTGTCTCCAAATAGGATTGCATTCTGAGGAACTAGGTGTTAGGACTTCAACATAGGGTTTTTTGTTTTTTGTTTTTTTTGCAGTGGGACCAGGAATATTCAGCTTATAATACTGGGTATGCTGGCTAGTTGGTGGCCCTGGCACACAGGTCTTCTTACCCACTTGTTTTTTCCCTCTGCCAGGCCTCAGCCCTGTATTTCTGACCGTGTGTCTTGTTTTGCTGGCTCTGCAGCCCACCACTGTGCCCCAGGCATCCCCCTCAGCCTGGCCTTTTCCCTCCTTTTCAACCCTGGGGTGTGGCAGGGGCAGAGCAGAGGTAGCAATGGTGGTGGGAACTGAGTCTGTGAGTTAATACCCTGGTCCCTCTGTAGCTCACAAAGTGAAAGGCGAACCTTCTCCCTGGAAGCTGATTGGTCGTTTGATGGGCCAATCAGGAGCCTTAGCTGAGTGCAGAGATGTGTTAATTTTCTGAGTGAAAAATCAGTGCCCAGGCATCTAATTGGCTGTTTGGACATTAGCTAAGTGAACTTTACAATTTCTTCTTCAACAAGGACCTTTGTGATTTAAAACACACACACACACACACACACACACACACACACACATCCTAGCAAAAGCAGCAGTAGCAGTAACAATAATAGCAGCAACATGACAAAGCAATGTTGCACCTAACCCTGTACGTTTAGGCCCTTTGGGGTTTCCTGTGGGGAATGCACCATTTTGGACTGTACAATCAGGTGATATTGAAATAACTAGTTCCAGAGGAATAATTCATTCATTAAAAAAACTAAGTGCCTACTATGTGCCAGGCCCTGTTCTAGGTTCTAGGAATGCAAAGGTGAACAAGACAGGCTCTGGGCTGTGGAGCTGAAATTTAGTGAATAGACAAGCGAACAGATAAGTGACTTTTGAGCTGAGACCTGAATAGAATGAGAAGTGAGCCCTTCGAAGACCTGGGCATTCCAGGCAGAGGGAACAGTATGTGCAGATGCTCAGAGGAGGGAAGCAGCTTGTGTTGTGAGAAGTGACAGAGGGCCTGTGAGACCGAGGGACTGAATAGGGTGGCAGGAGAGAGGAAATTGGAGAGGGCCAGATTTTGACCACATTGGCTAAAGGAAAGAGTATGGATTTTTTACACCAGGAGTAGGGGGATGCCACTGGTTTTGAGGAGGGAAGTAACATTTTAAAATTAACACTTGAAAATAATACTAATAATAGCTTGGAGTTATTGAGTGTTTACCCTGTGCTAGGATATGTGTATGTATGATCTCATTTAATCCTTATATCCATGAAAGATGAATTGTTAAGATCCCTATTTTATGGTAAGGAAAATTCAGCTTGGTGGCTAAGTGCATTTTCCAAGGTTATACCAACTACTAGTAACTGGTAAATCGGAGAGTTGAACTTAGCAACACTCTGAAGCTTGTGCTGCTGATACTAACCAGGTATTTGGTGGTCTGCAGCGACCCCTAATTGGGGGCAAGCCTTGTCCTAAACCCTGTGATACAGATAATTCCTGGCCTTCATAGAGGTTACTGTCTTAAATATGTGAGAGTATTAAATCCCAGCTTGGTGGGTATTTTAGAGAATATTTCTGCATACATGTTAGGAAGAAGCTTGGGTCCCCAGTCCAGTAAATTCATAGGTCAAGTGTTTTCTAAGCTGCAGTTCATGGAAATGTGAGTTATTTGTATATCATTCACAGTACCTGCAGGCTCATAAAATCTGCAGCTTCACTGAATCAGTGCTGCTGTTCACCAGATCTCAAAAATAATTCCTTTTAAATGTTTCTTTCTCAAACCAGATCCTGGGGTTGCTCTCCTATTGACACGTAGGTGAAGGTGATTGACCCTCAAATTTGTCAACTCTGTGTAAACACACAAACCATAACTGGCTTCTAATGCTAAGTAAATAAAAGAGGATAGACATACACCTTCTAGCGTGTGATGCTAAGGGTAACCTAATCGAGAGAGAAAAGGAAGAAAGAAATCTCTGGCCCCATCTTGGGATGGACCCCTGTTTTCAGTCAAAGGAATTCCATTCTCTCAGCAGGGAGGTAATTGACAATAAGGAAAGAACAGCTGAAAAGGAAGTGCCCCGGAGCTTTCAACTTGGTTGCCTAGGATGGAAGAGATAAAAACGGTTTTTGCCTGGGGTTCTGATTTCAGGACCCAAGTTCAAACATCAAAGGCACATTGTCTCACCCCCATTTCCCCTTTGGAAGCCCAGGAGACTCAATCTGCAAAACCACGAACCAGCATCTTGCTGCACAACACTTAGGGAAACAGCACAGTCCAGCATGTAAAAGCAAAAAGGTGGGGAGTGGGCGAGATTGGGCCGGTGCCTTCACTTTTATGCTCTTGGTTTTTTTTGTTCCTGGAAATCTCTTTTCTTGGCCCTGCAAGATTACATCTCTCTATCTCGGCCCTTTTTTGCATTGTGATATGCTGGACTGGCCAGCCCTTTCATCACATCCCCTGTCTTAGGTAAGGGTGAGCCTGGCTTTCTGGGACAAAGTAGGATGGCTGTTTGGCATTTGTCAGCTGTGATCTCTTGCCTTTGGGAGAGTCTCTCAAACTTCAAAAACACAGTAGCAAGCAGATGTGTTTCTTTTAATAATCATGTGAGTTTCATGCCCTGGCTCCTTGAGCCTTAAACCTGCTGCCCATGAGAAGACGTAAAAGAGTCTATATTCTACTGAATTCTCTGAACTCCTACTGTGGAGACGTTTTGGATGAGTTTACTATCAGTTAAAAGCTCCTCCCAGCTTCTTAGAAGTATACATTACAATATACTTTTTTAAGCTACCTGTGCCTTATGAGATTCCGACAGATCTTTCTGGAAGGGGATATAGTTCTTGCCTCTAGGTGAAAATCACTGCTTTAAAAATCTAGGCTCTGGGGCTTCCCTGGTGGTGCAGTGGTTGAGAATCTGCCTGCCAATGCAGGGGACACGGGTTCGAGCCCTGGTCTGGGAAGATCCCACATGCCACGGAGCAACTGGGCCCGTGAGCCACAACTACTGAGCCTGCGCGTCTGGAGCCTGTGCCCCGCAATGGGAGGGGCCGCGATAGTGAAAGGCCCGCGCACCGCAATGAAGAGCGGCCCCCGCACCGCGATGAAGAGTGGCCCCCACTTGCCGCAACTAGAGAAAGCCCTCACACGAAAGAAATAAAAAAAAAAAAAAAAAAAAAAAAAAAAATCTAGGCTCTGATGACGGGCATTCCCGCCTTCTCCTCCCTTGCAACTTGTGGCC
Source organism: Balaenoptera acutorostrata (assembly GCF_949987535.1). NCBI lineage: Eukaryota > Metazoa > Chordata > Mammalia > Artiodactyla > Balaenopteridae > Balaenoptera > Balaenoptera acutorostrata. The sequence goes on from NC_080074.1 coordinate 16,778,060, forward strand.
AGAGGCAATGGGGCCAGTGCAAGATGTTTCCACAGAACCCAGCAGAGGTCCTGGAGTGAGAAACTTTTGCTGCCCCTGGAAGAGAACCCCTTGAGGATGGCAGGATCCCGATAAACTGCCGAATAATACACTTGAGCGCGATTCTCAGAGGGTGACCCAGGACCAGCAGCGTCAGCATGTCCTGGGCCCCATCCCAGACCCACTGCATCAGAAAACCTGCAAGTGGACCTGATGTTCTGTGTGATAACCAGCCCTCCAGGTGACTCTGATGCACTCAAGTTTGAGAAGCACCATATTAGAAAAACCCCTGCTCAGTAAGTTAGAAGCTAAAGCAGGGCTTCATTGCGAGCATCAGTGATTTGGAAATACCTACAATGGAAGCAGTTAACATTTTTTTTCTCTGGCTCAAGTGACTTAATCCAGGGTTTTCAGGCAGCAGGCAAATCCTCATTTAGGCTCCGAAGCCAAGGGACAGCTGATTTGATCTAACAAGGTCTGTGGGTCACTAATACTACCCCGTGTTCTTATTCATTTGCTTACTTAATCATTCATTCATTCAGTCATTCATTTTACAAAGATGTATTGAGCACCTATACTCCAGATACTGGTCTAGCAGGGTGACTATGTATGCATTGTCCAAATGGGCTTAGATTTGAATGAATCAGTTGCTTTGCCAATTGCTACTGTGTGACCTTGGGGTAGTGACTTAACCTCTTTGAGGCTTGGTTCCCTTAGCTATAAAATGGGGTCAATAGCTAGCTACTTGATAGATAAGATTGTGAGGATTAATTAAGATAATGAATAAAATGGCTAAGCATGGTCCCAGGTACATGCTCAATAAACCATACTGATCATTCTTGATGTGATGTTAGTTAGAGATCCGAGAGGTCCTTACTGGCTGGAATAGAAACTTCTATTGGGAGGTGGTAGCAGAGAAGGTTGAGGCCAGATTGTCCATTTCAGTGATTCTGAACTCTGGATGCACATTAGAATCTCATGGGGGCGTTTGCAAGAAGAAATGCTGATGCCTGGGCCTCACCCCTAGGGATTTCAATTTAATTGGCCAGTCTGAGAAAGATGGGCTTGATCCTCCAACCAGGAGGAAGTGAGCCCTGCTCTAGAAACTTGTCTTGGTCTGATCGTTTGTCATCAGTGGATTCCAGAGCAGAACATGTGTCTGGCAGCTGTCACCAGTGAGCCGTGGGCGATACCTTTGGGCTTGGGTTTCCTTCCTCAGCCATTTGGTTGCTGCCCTCGTCAGGGACTCAGAGCCCCGTGAAACAGTTTGTTGAACTTGGCAAAGTGGTGTATTATGCTTGTGTTTACTCTCCTGAACCCATGGCGAATTGCTGAGCATTTTAACACACTCCCTCTGCTGTCAGATTCACAAGTTCCACATGAAGTCTCTTCAGACTGCATCCAAATGAAGGACCCACCCCCTGTTAATCACACAGCTCCAGAGAGTTTTCTTCACTTATAATCAGACAAACAAGCTCTTGGGCTGTGAATCTGTCCAGTCACGTTTCTAATGAGTTTCCTATGAAGTTAGCTATTTGACCTTCGAGTGTATTATTTTCATTGTTTTCATTTGATTACACCCAAGTCATTTTTCTAGAGGCTGGAGATTAGAAATAAAACAACCCAACACGAATGCTACTCCCTGGCTGTCCTGCCTCGCCCTCTTGGGTTTCCTGGAATTCAGTATTTTCTAGTGCCTCAAATAACACCACTTGTACTTGAAGCTAATTTTTAAAGAAAAAAAAAAAAAAAAAGGAACTGTATTACCATGTAACTTAGGGTCTTTTGAAATGAACTGGGATGGCTCTGTTAATTTGCCGAGGCTGCAAATTAGGAAGGCTCATGGAGTGTAGAAGGGGGGTCTCTACAATGACCATACCCTACAGAGGAGATTTGGATATTGAAAGGGGGATTGGAGTAGATGAACTATAACTTCTAACTTGCAGAGTTTGAGGTTTTTTTGATTTGGGAATTCGTGCTCCACCCCCTCCAGTGACTTCTGACAGTGGGTTCATCTGGTAGGTACGGCTCCAAGATTGACATCTTTGGAACACCACTGGGGACTGAAGAATGGACCGCAGTTAAGAGAACCAGGCTTGCGGAGTCCTTTGATGTCTTTGAGTGTTAGTTCACTCTTTCCTCTGTTCTCCTACCCCTCTCCCATCCCTCAAGGGCACAAATGCAATCTCAAGTGTGGATTCTGCCAATGCAGATCCACAATAATCCTGGATTTGATCCAGGCATGTCTTCGTTTGTTCTTCTTTCTTAAACTAAGATTTGCTGCCTAATAATAACAGCTGACACTTACATGTCTGCTTACTGCTGCGTGCCGGGGTAATCCTCACAATGAGGGTAGAAGCTTCATTTTAACAGATGAAGAAACTGAGGCAACAGAAAGGTTAAGTAACTTGCCAAGGTCACTCAGATGGGTAAATGGCAGGACCTGGATTTGCACCCAGGTAGCCTGGCTTCAAACCCAGGTAGCCTGGCTTCGAGAGTCAAGCTCTTAAGCTCTGCACTCTGTTGCCCAACGAAGCAGACTAGAATTTAGGGTTGACAAGATAGTCCTGAGCCATACCTCAGGGTCAAGCAGTGGCTAGAACCAGAGGTGTGATGACCACAAGTTTGTCTTTTCCACCCTAAGTGATAAGGGTGGGATGAAACCATATAACAAAGCCACCTGTGAGGATTTTCATGAGAGGGAGACTAAGGCTGTTTTCACAGAGGGTGGGATTTCTGTCCCTTCACTGTGCAAATTGGGGGAGCATGCTTTTTTCCAGAAGTTCACTGTGGAGGAGGGTGGAGTCCAATGGTTGGTCCTACATGGCGCCCTGATTCCTTCTCCCACACAGCCCCTCTATCCTGGTCATGTCCCCTGCCCTCCTAGTATTTGCTGTTGGTCTCCCCAGATAGCACTAATAAATGGTACTTGGCCAGCCTTTGACATCTGCTCTTCCTAGGGTAGCTTATACACTTTCTTTCATTTCGTCTGCCTTCTGTGGAGTCCACTGCTGGCAGTGGGTGGCCTGCTTGACTCTGGTTCTCCTTGGGCATGCCAACCGACATCCAGAAAGAGTTTTGGTTTAAGAAAAGACAATGAGTGAACTAAAGAGCCTTTCATTGTCCAAACCAGGAAACACATTGCATCAACTCTGACCAACTCACTGATGTTGGGAGAGCTGCCAGTCTAGGTTAATTTTCTCACTCTCACTGCCCTGGGCTTTCAGACTTAAGGGGTTAGAGGACCATTTTATGAAGCTCTGAGCCCATGAGGTGTCTGAAATTTAGTTCTGGGGAGGGAACTCTTAAAGTATGAATCTTGTATTGACTAAATGACCCAATTAGGCTGCAGACAATTCTTGCCAAGGAAAGATCACTCCATTTATGAAATGAAAAAGAAAATGACTTTCTGGGAGGATCCTCCTGAACTTTAATAAAGGAGCACCCTGAGGCGTAGAATGGTACTTCTATCTGAGGGTTTAGGAAAGTAATAAAAATGCTGCTAATGTGAGGAGGCCCTGCCATGGAGCGAATGGCAGCATCCTGGAACTGATTTAGGAGATGGAGTCGATGGAAGGCAAAGGCATGAAGAGAATTCTGACTGGTCCATTCTAGGCTCTTGGCCTTTCACTTAAAACCAGCAGACAAGTCTTCCTCTCTTGAGGTAACATGTTAAGCAGAAACAGAGCCTCCATTTTTTATAACCTGCTTCTCATGGAACGTCCTGTTAATTGATTCTCACCCTCTCCCTCCCCAAGCCCATTTTCTTCCTAAATGGCCTCGTATTTGGCTCTAAATGACCAGTGGATGGTTGAAATCCCAAGATCTCCTCACTCATCGGCGTCTCTCCCAGGTCAGGCCACTGTTTTTATCATATGCATTTTCTCAAGTTATACAAGTTGTGTTATTAACCCCAAGGGAGGGAATGGTTAGGAGTTGGGTAAGTAGCGTGGTTGTGAAAGCCAGACAATCAGAAGGCAGAACTGGACTGTCAAACTGAACATCTGATGAAATTCAGAATTAATTGGGAGAAGTAGCTGTTACTATAGCAGCCAATTCCAACTCTCCCTTGAAATGGAAAATAAATGGAAAACAAGAAGAATAATTCAAGTTGGTATCCGGGAAGAAGGCCCTTCTGCAGAACAGTAGAAGAAAAAGGAGAGAGTCTGGATAGTTTAGGATATGCCGAGACAACGGTAAAACCAGCTTGTGCGAACAGAACCCAAGGTGTTTTTGATGGTTCAGTTCCACGCCTGTTTTCTCTAGGAATCTCCTCAGGCCCACTCAGGCTGCCTCACCCATCGTTCTCGCTGCTCATCTGGGGACTTAAAGTCTGTATCCCACAGGTTAGCATTTGATTTATTTTATAAGTACTAGTTTTATACAACTAGATAGCAACTCCTTGAGAACAACGACCATCTTATGCTACATTTGTATCTCCTTTAACACATAGCAAAATGTTCAGATAAATGCTTCAGAGAGGCTGATAAACAAGCATTGTCAGAAAAGGGAGTGATGTTGGTTCTCTTTAATGAAGGAGAATCTTTACTGAGTATTAGGCAAGGAGAGTAAACCTATGATGGAGGAAAGTGGTGGGGAGTCATGGCAAGAACATAAGCTTTCAAGTCACCCACATTTGGGATCACATCCTTACTGGTTATCTGCCCAACAGACATGCATACAGAGGAGCGTCAAAAGACACACACAAGAACGTTCATAGCAGCATGATTCGTAATGACCCTCACCTGGAAACAACCCAAATGTCTCTCGCCAGTAGGATGGATAAGTAAGCATGCCACACTCACAAATTGGAGTACTCTACAGCAACGAGGATGGACGATCTTTGACTACATGGAATGGCATGGATTATTCTTACAAATATAATGTTGAACGAATGAAGCCAGATGCAAAAGAATATACTGTATGCTGCATGATTCCATTTTTAGAAAACTCAAAATCCAAAACGAATCTATGATACTGGCTTATATACGTATCCTTGGGGAGATGGTTAGTGACTGAAGAGGACGTGCGGGCCGCTGGCCACATTGTTTCTAGATCTGAGCGCTGGTCCTCTGTTTATGAAGTAGGGATGATGTTAATGTCTCACAGGATTGTTAGTAGTGGATGTGACAATGCATGGCATGCAGTAATTGCTCAGTAAGTGGTAACGACGGTGGTTATGAATCAGCCTTCTAGGAGAGGAGAGAGCACTGTCTGGGGAGGCTCTTGGGGTGATGCGAGCCCTGCACTCTTTCATGGGTCCAGGATCCTGGATGCTACCCTGTCCCTTGTTCCATCTGTTTATTGTTCTTGGCGACGTTTGGTCACGTGTCTGTCAAGCTCCTCGTGGGCGTTCAAGGCCTCTGTGTTTCGTTCCCAGTCTGTTGCTTCTTTCTCTTGTCTTAGTCCCTGGCACCTGCCCGCTCTGGTGGTCCTGCTAACGGCGCTCCTGTCCCCCCTTCACTCATGTTGCTCCTTCTGCCAGGCTGACCTTTCCTCCCCTTCTCACCCTGGTAAAGATTTCTTCCAGTATCCCCAGTGCCATGCACGTCATGGGTGCTTTGTAAAGTTTTTGTGGCTCTACTAAAAACCTGGGTATGCACCACATGGACCTGGCCCCTGCGCTGTGGGCTGACTCAAGTTGAGCTCAGTTTCTATTCAGGGGTTTAATCTTCCTGGTAGGCTTGGCATGTCAAGGGCCATAGTTTTCCCTACCATTCTGGAGCCACCGGGCTTCTGGGTAGAACTGTCTGGCCAAGAGACACAGGCTTTCATTTTTCAGAAAGGAAACCCTTCCCAACTGGTGGAAAATAAGCTTTTGCTTAGTGACTAATAACAAAAACACAGACAAGATTTCTGGGCTTATAAATAACCAGTTGTAAAAGTGCCCAAGGGAAGCAGCCCTTTTTGCCAGAAGAATGGCTGAGTGTTCCTGTCACCTGGCGGATAGGGACCTCACCGCGGGCAAGGAGTTGTGGGCCGGGGGTGCGGAAGCCGGTCATTCTTCAGGACGAATTCCCAAGGCCTTGCTGTTATACCTTATAAATCCTGGGCTATTCTGGAAAAATCATAGCTGATCTCTAAGGTTCTTCCTGCTCGAAAATCCTGTGATTCTGCGGAGCCAGAGCACGTTTTAAAGAGTGATGCCGGCCGGGAGAGGAAAGTCTTAGGGTTTCGTTGGCCAGAGCTGCCTAAGAGGCAGATGAAGTAATTATGAGAATAGCTCCCATTGATTGAGCAGTGGCCAGGGCACCGTGCTCAGGGTGCTAGGCCCATGAGCTCACTGAATCCCCCCATTACCGTGTGAGGAAGTTGTTAGCCTCATTTGACTGAGGAAGAGACTGAGCTTCAGAGGGGTTGATGTATATGGATAGCAGTATAGGGGCTAAGAGGGTGGAGGGTGCCATCGGACCGTGGGCCCAGGCCTCGAGCTTGCTTTGTGGCCGTGGCAGTTATTAACCTTGCTGTACCCGGGCTTTCTCATCTGTAGAACAGAGATACTCATAGGACCAAAGCCATATGAAATAATTCGTGCAAAATGCCATGGGTACAGTGCCTGCACGTAGTAGGCCTTCAGTAAATGCTGCTGTTATTAGGAAGGGCTCAGGAAGCTTCATGTATATTACCACATGGCCTCCTGGATGAATCACTGATGCCCCAAGTCTAGAAATGTTGTTTGCATTTAGCTAATTTAGGGTTGCAATCAGGGCCTTGACCCTGACTCCAGCTGCTTCCTGCTGGAGGACTGGGGGTGGGATCTCAGAGCCAGGCCTGGCCCCGTGGACAGTTCTCTTGCCCGGCTGCCCACCAGCCCTACCAGCAACAGTGAGGCTATCACCTCGTCCATCCATTGTTTCCCAAACTGGCTCCCGGTTAGTTCAGTAGGAGTACTGCAGTGGCCAAATCGCCCTGCAAAACTCAGAGTTAAAGAAACTAGGTTCTCCAAGGGGTGATCAAGTATTAGCATTTTCCAAACATTTTACCTATGTTTTACCATGGAACCCTTCTTTTCCTCCAGAATGTCTTGTGGGACTGGTGTTCCATGAAACATGCATTGGGAACTGTTCCCCAGCCCCCTCTCCAAATGCAGTCAGCAAAGAGGCAAGAGTGAACAGAGGGGAGATCATTCAGAAGGGGGTGGCCGGGGACGTGAGACAGGTGGACAGGGTCAGGCTCTGTTTTAGAGGTAGGACCAGCAGGACTTACTGATGGAGGCTGTTTAGTAAACTATTCGACATATTGAACTGTGTTGAACTGAATTGTGTTTACATCTCCTTGATACCAAGTTAGCGGGTTGGAAAGGGATACATCTGGTCACTGAAACGGTCCTTTTGTCTGCGTGCAGCCAGTGACCCACACCTTCTGATGGTCACTGAAGGGGCCAGTGGCTTTGACCTCCTTCAAGGATGCATCAGACCAGACTCTTTGGGGGTGTGAGGCTCCTTGTTTATTTCCCCGTCAAAGTACCTTCCCTCTTCCTCCTCCTCCCTGCCCCCACTGGTTTTTAAAATTAGAAAACCCGCTGCCCTCTCCAGGGCCTATCACTCTATCATTTTTAGAGGCTGAGCCGTGCATCTTGAGGCAGCTTTTCCAGTTTCCAAAGTTTATTGTTAATGAAAAGCGCACAACAGGCTGAAATCCCTGGCAAGAGCCAAAGCTGCAGGGTACACCGAGGCCAGCAGATGCAGGAGCAGCCAATTTTTATCTGGCTGTTCCCTCTCCTCCTCCTCCCTGCCCTCCTCCTTCTCCCTTCGTTTTATCAGAGAGGTTTGGCGGGACTTGAAGGAGCCAAAAAGGAACTGGAGGAGCCTGAGCTTCTAGCAGCCAGTGACAAGGTATGGGAGGACAGGGGACCCAGGCTGGGAGCACGTTCCAGTTCATCGAGTGTGTCTGGCTTAGTGCTAGGCCCTGGGGTCCCATAGTAGTGATACCAACAATAATAACTAACATTATTGAGTGTATGCCATAAGTACAAGCCTTGTTGTAAGCATTTAACATACCTGATATCAATAAATCCTCCCAACAATTCTAGGAAGTACTTACTGATATTATTCACATTTTACCATTGACTAAAGTGTGAGGCACAGAGAGGGTAAGCAACTCCCCCAGAGTCACACAGCAAGTAAGAGGGAGGTCTAGGAATCTACTTAGGAGTGTCTGATTCCAAAACTACAGTTTTTACCTCTCCAAGTCCAGGCTCACAGTCCCGGCAGAGGAAATAAATATGTAAATCAACAAATATATCCACACAGTTCGAAAGTGCTGTGTTGCAAGTATCCATTATGAGAGGTAGAAGGGAGGCAACATGGGCATCAGATTTGAGTTCATCCTTGACTGATGAGTTAGAGTGTCCCTGGCAGGTAAGACAGGTGGGAGTAAAGGCAGAGGGCAGAGCATGGAGGTGGGAAACAGCAGTGTGTTTGTGTGTGATTGGGAGAAACAGTGAACAGTCTGGCATCAGTGGGCATAGGGGGCCTGACAGGCTGTGGTAGAAGCCGACGAGATGGAGGGAGGTAGGTAGGGGTCCTTCAGGGAAGGAGGGTCTTGGGTACCCTACCAATGTTTTTATACCACATCCCTTGGAAGGATGGATTTCAACACAATTATTATTTTGTCTTTGCTCAAAGGACGTCTTATGTGACAGCCCCAACTATAAAGCAGATAGCAGTGGAGTGGCTTTGGCTGAGGTGGAGCTGAGGACCTAGAGCCCGTCCTTCATGATCTCCCCTGACCTAACCTACCCCCATGGGCATCTGCCTGGAGCTCCTAGGACTCAGTCGAGCAGAGTTTGAGCATTACTGCTAGAGAATATCAGGTCTGGGGAGACAGAAGCATTTAGTGCCATGTAGTTATTTAGTATAATGATCCAGAATGCATTTATGAAGTTTTGAATTCCCTCATTTAATAAATATTAATTGAGCCCCTTTGCCAAAAGGCATTGAGTGCTGGGGATACATCAGTGAATGAAATAAACCAACCCTCATTTAGATTCTAGTGAGGTAGACAGAATAAATGCACAGACTAGATATGTAATAGGGCTAAAAGGGGTCCATAGGACATGTAGGACCTGGTGGCCACATTTGGAACTTTGGGTTTTATTTTGAGTGAGATGGAAAGTCTGGAAGGTTTTGAGCAAAGAGACGACAAGTTTCGCCACCCGTTTTGGGGTCTGGGTAGCTGGTCCATATCAAATGGTTAATAGATGGTAGTCGTGTTTGTTGTTCCCCATCTACAGGGAGGCAGTTCTGGTGGGAGGGTCTTGCGAGAAATGAACCTGGTAAAGGGAGTAGCGGGGTCCTCAGAAGAGAGAGGCACGTTCCCCGTAATATTACAGACGCAAGTCCCGTAACAGCAGCGATGATGTCATTGCCCACCTGGCTGGGAAACTTGCCCATCTCCTCGTGGCGCTGTGGACTGATTTGTTTGTCCAGCGACATCTCTGTTGTCCCCTCTCGCACGGTCTGTAGTCATTAGTGAGCTTGTCAGTTGAACAGGGTGTTTGTGTATCGCCGTTTCCCCCCGCAGTGTTCGAGAACAAAGATAAGATTGTGATCATCATGGAGTACGCCAGCAAAGGGGAGCTGTACGACTACATCAGCGAGCGGCGGCGCCTTAGCGAGAGGGAGACCAGACACTTCTTCCGGCAGATCGTCTCCGCCGTGCACTATTGTCACAAGGTACGGCCGGCCCCACCACAGCTTTGGTCATGGACGGTTTTCATGGCATCACGTGATTCTGTTCATATTATGAAGGTGACATCTGTTCATAGCAGTATGTATGGAGAATTCATAAACGAGAAAGAAGAAAGTCACCATCACCCAGAATCCCAAAATCCAGGGATAACCCGCTATTGACATTTTTGTTTGTTGTCTTCCAATCTTCTTCCCCCTACTCCTCACATTTATTTTTCATTTAAATTTTTAATTTTGAATCATTTTAGATTTACAGCAGAGTTTCCGAGATAGTACAGAGAGTTCCCATGTACCTCTCGCTCAGTTTACCCTAATGCTAACATCTTACAGGACTGTAGTACACTTGCTAAAATGGAGACACCCACATTCGTTTATTGCTATTAACAAAACTCCAGATTTTACTCGGATTTCGCCAGTTTTACACCAGTGACCTTTCTCCCTTCCAGGATGCAATCCACATGCAATCAATGTGGTACACATTGCATTTATTTTTACATTTCTGTCTTGCTTTTTCACTTAGGATTTTAATCTAAACATTTTCCTATGTTACTAAAAAGTCTCTGGAATTATTGTGATTGTTGGACACTTAGGCTGGTTCTAATTTCTGGTTATTAGAAATAGCGATTGACATCTTTATACATTAACCTTTTCTCTCTCATTTGAATAATTTACTAAAGAGAAATTCCAGAAGTGCAATTAACGGGCCATAGGTTCTGAACCTTTCTATGCCCTGGTTTCTTTTCCTTGCATAGGTTATATCCACAGAGGTTACATACACACATGTACAATTTTATTGCAACACAACTAATGGGATGTGCTCTTAATCCAGCCAGTTTAGCTACCCTTGGTCTCTGGAGAAGGGAATGAAGTACACAGATAGTTCCAAGCCATACTTCAACCAATTATTATTTATCATTTTAGTACTGATTTCCATCCCATTCATACTTTCCCCCAGAACTGTCACACCTGGAACAGTCCTTCACTTTGAGGACAGTAGTGATTTGAATCCAACATGCCATCCAAAATAGAGTCAGCTTCTTCATTTAAATGATTGCAACACGGGGCCTTCTGGTTTGTTAAATATTCTGGTTAATTGAGAACGACTCTGGAATGATCATCTTCTAATTACTTACAATCTAAAACCCTTAACCCATGTGGACATTATTTGACTTCTCTCTGCTGACTCGAAAGGCACTGATGATTCAGGTCGTACAGTGTTTTGTATTTTATCATCAGGCATCATCATAAAGCACCACAGATCCTGTTTTCATTATTTGAAGTGTGTGAAACTTGGATTTTGTATGAAATGGGACTTTAGTAGGCTCATTCCATCTTATGAAAACTGGGAATGCAACAGTGTAAACCAAACTACTCCCAATATTTAAAATTAAACAAAATCAGCTACCTTGCATTCCGTATCTTTCCTCCAGGAGCCCTGGTTTGTGCATTACTGAATCCCTGAAGGTTTGGGTTAGAAACAGTGGTAGAAATACATGTTTTCACCTCTCCAGTCAGTGTTTTTAGAGATACTAGGAACTGTCAAATAGAAAGGAAAATAAGCAATAAAGTACCAGCTGTGAACATGCAGATTCTGAACTAAAGAAATCCTGAATGAAAGACAAAGAATTCCTAGCCAGTTGGTTTTCTTGAAAGGGCAGCTTCAATTGCCAAGGTCCTTTATGCTGAATGATGTTAAAAATGTCCTCCCAGCCCCAATAGCTGGTTCTTTCAGTTCCTCTTCCCCTGCTCACCCATCCCCTTAAAAGATCATTGGGTTTTAAAAAGAATTGAGCAGGACAGTTGTTACTGCTGTAGAGACCAACAGCCTATATTGGTTAAGGACTTCTTTTCACCATTCAGCTGGCTGTCTGCTTGTCACTGGGCTCATCTGCCAGCTCTGCCATCATTTGCTTGAATGGAAAGGTCCCGCAGTATGGCAGCGGCTTGCTTTGGTCTCAGTGGCCTCTCCCACCTTCACCCTTCACTCCACACTGAGTCCTGCCCAGCCGAGAGGAACCTTCCCTCCCAGCTGCTGAGGAAATAACCCTTGGGAATGCTTCTGTTATCCTCAGGACAGATGTGCATGGTTTCCTGGGTCAGAACAGATTGAGCCAGGCACTGGGGAGACAGGTAGACAGACAGACAAGCAAGGTCTGTGAGCCCCACATTCCGAGTCCCCAGCAGAGAAATCTGCTGCTTCCCTGGGAATCGCATCACAGACAGACAATGTTTGCCACTGCCTGGGACTATATGGCTTTCACACAGTGGAATTACATTCCGACAAAGAATCCCCCCGCTGTTTTACAGGCTCTGGGGGAGAATGGATTCCTGTCATTTTTCCCTTAACCACACAGCAAGTGACTAATGCTCTCCTGTCGCTGGTGCTGTGCTGGTCGCTGGCAGGGAGCTTCATGACAGTGAGAGAGGCCCTGAAGGATGGGGGCGAAGACCACCGGCGCTGACGCATTTCTTTAATCTGTCAAAGATTTCCCTTTGCTCACTCTCCTCCTTCCTCCCCCTCTCCCACTTTCTCTCATCCCAACTGCTCCCATTCAATTCCCTGCCTGTCTTCTCATTTCAGAATGGTGTGGTCCACCGGGACTTGAAGCTGGAAAATATACTGCTCGATGACAACTGTAATATTAAGGTAAAGCTCTTGCCTCATTGATTGATACGCCAGACCTGGGGATTACAGCTGGTTGAAGGCTTAAACTCTGCTCCAAGCTGCAGCCTACGAATAAGGCGGCCCCTTCCTTCCCGGCAGGCGGGTAGGGAGAATCACTGGGTTTGAGCCCTCAGTTCAGTTCCAACGGTTGAATTCATTCAACAAGCATTTATCGATCTCCAACTACATGCCAGACATTGTCCTAAAAGTTGGCTAGAATACAGTCCCTGTCCTCGGGAAGCTCAGAGTCTGTAATTAGCACCATCAAAATACTTACAACAATAACCTAGTGCATTTGTATTTCATAGCATCCTTGCCCGGTATCACTTAAATTCAATCTTCATAGCAATCATGAGATAGATACTGTTATTTACATCATTTCACAGATAGGGAAACTGAGGCACAGAGACATTAAGTAACTTTCCTGAGATAACACAGTGGTAGGTAGTGGAGCTGGGGTTTGAACCCATGTCTCTCTGACCCACTGAGCCCAAGTTTGAACCATTCTGCTGGAATTTGCCCGCAGGCCCGCAATTTATTATCTGTCCCTGCCACTTCTCTGTCACTTCCACCCCCTGTCTCCTACTTCTCCCTCCCAACTCCTCCCCGCCACCCCCCTCACCCCCCCAGCTGTGGAATTGGGAAGCCGACTGAAATGGTGGCGGTGGTGGCTTTTGGGAAAGAACATGCCAGCAAGTGATGGGGCTGACTCTCACGGGGAGTATTATTGCGGGCTGCTGACGGAGCTAGAGAAAGCTCTCCTGGCCGACAGGGTTCAAGTGCCTCCTGCAGAGCACTCCGAATGGCCTTTTGATCATGGCTGCAAAGTAAGCAAATACGGTTTCAAAATAAACTGGAGCTTGCCGCATGGGTTTCATTATGAAATGGCCTTAGTACTCCCAGCACCAGGGGTCCCTCTCATTGGCCGCTGGTGACGTTAGTGCCTCATCCCTGGCCCCTGGACCAAGCATGGGAGTGACCTTGCATCATCCCCTTTTTTTGTTGTTGTTGCTCTCAGTTGAGGGAGTGCATCACAGGGAGACTGTTTCCTTGCTGGGACGGATGGAGTTGCTTTGGTGTTTGGATACTGGTTGCAGATCATGGTGGCAACCATTAGTCACCATTGTCCTTTGAGAGGCCCCTGGAAGCCACATCCGGGTGACCTCTTGTTTTTTGTGAGTGGTTGACCGTGATCACATATTTCTCTGTAGCCCACAGAGTAAGGAGGAAACAGTCGGTCAAATTAGTCTTTTTAGGAACAGGAAGTGAAATCTCAGGGTCTCTCTGTTTCTGGCAAAGTGGTTGGATTATTCCAGAAGGAGCAGTGGCTGCAGAGTTAGAAAATTCCATCCTGTGTGGTTTACTAGCTGTTTGACATTGGGTGAGCCACTTAACCCTGTTTCCTCAGCCATAAAATGGGGAGAGGGTAATGCCCATGGGCTTGTTTTGAGGACTGAACAAGATGCTCTGCCTTTAGCTTTATCTGAGCACTGTGCAGTGAGTCAAGGTTAAGAGCAGTGGCTTTGGAGTTGCATGGCCTGGGTTTGAAGTGCAACCCTGCCCCTTACTAATGGCAGTGTTTCAGATTAATGATTCACATATCTAAGCCTCAGTTTCCTTATCTGTCTAGTACGGGTGCCAGCCCCGTTCTTTGGGGCTTGTTGTTTAGCTGTTCATTTTTAAATGAGTATTTGCTGAGTCGTTACTATGTGTCAGGCCCTGTGCCCAGTCCTGGACAGTCAGTGACAAACGTGAGGATTTTAGACAATATGTGGTCGAAGCACTTAGCACTTACCTATTAATATCCACGGCCCCAGCTGACAAGGCTGGCCGTTGGGGAGGGAATTGAACAGGAAGTGAGCTCTCTGAAGGTGCCGGGGCACGGTGGTCAGGCCACGGCTGGAGAATTAGGTTCTGGTCTGAGGGACACATTCTAAGAGTTTGTATCATCCACCCTGGTAACTTTCTCTGCAGATTCTTCCTGCCACCTGCCCCCGAACTCTCAAAACGAAATGTGGTCTTTACAAGGCCTGGAATGTGAGCCTCTCGCTTGGGGATCGGGTTCTGTGGTACAGCTTGACCTCATGGTCCCATGATGTAGTCCCAGAAGTGATAAGGCACATAGCTTCCTACAGAGTCATAGAATTCTCCGATGGAGGAGAAGAATGGTCACCATTCTGAAAGCAATTGTGCCAGGAACAATGGGCAGGAGCCTGGGAGAACGGCTCATTTGCATAAAGCAAAAGGGCAGTCATGTGGGGCCTCCCAGCTCCCAGGACCAAGTCCTTCATCCCAGGGTCCCTAACCATTAGGTAGGGAAATAACAGGTACATAGAACATTATAAAAAGTAAGGTTTTGGTCCTTTTTCCTTAGGATTCTTAATCCTTAAGAATGTCTACTCCTGGTGTTTACCAAGGTAAAAACACACACACACACACCCATCCACCCAAACCTTCCCTTTCTCTGACGCTGTTCCTTCCTTCTGCTTGTTCAAGGAATCCTATGAGGATCTGAGAATCCGAGAGCTTGAAAGAACCTTGAGGGTCATTTTCCAACCCCTTGTTTTAATGATTATGGCCCAGAAAGTCTAAGTTATGTGCCTGCCCAAGGTCGTACACAATGAATCAGTACGTCATTGTGTCTTTGTTTCCTTGGAATGCGGCACAATGCTTGTCACACGCGGTAAGTCGGTACTCTAAGCTGTTCGATTTTGGAGTGAAGGGATGACAGCCAGGATTAGAACTCACATGTTTGACTTCCAGGCAGATTCTCTTTATATCATCTCACACCCACTTCCAGGGTTTTTGAAAATGTGTTTCAGCTGCTGTTGGTCTGTCTTCCGGCTGCATATGCTCGGCTCTTCCTGACTCAGCATTTTGCTGGAAACATATTTAGAAAGGGCACTCGTAGCAAAGGCAGGCAGACACATGGCCACAAGCTGGCCTCCATGTCCAAGAGAGTCCATGTCATCAGTGTCTGCACCGGGGGACCACTGACCCTGAAGGTCTGTTACCAACCAGCAGAGCATGAGCAGTGAGGTGCTTCTCAAAATGTGGGTCCATGTTACGTATTTCGAGGGTGGAGGGCTTTTGCCCAGAAAGCCTATAAAAATGCTCCTGGTTGAAACTTGTCGCTGCAGTTTTGGTGTGAGCCATGGCTCTTGTTCCTCTCCCCTGCCCTGCCTGATGTTGATTTGCAAAGAGCACATCTGGCGCTGGGAATTATTTTTCTGGCCACTGCGCGAGGGTGTGGCTTCTAAAAATATTCACACAGTCGGTCGGCAGAAAGAATGAGAGCAATGTGCTTCTTTGGGTTGCATTCCGTACTTTGCGGAGAAGCATGTCTACCAAAATAGACACCCAGCACAGCATTAATTTGCAATTAATAAAAAACGGGCCAGATTCACATCCCACTCTCTGGGAGAATGGAATGCTGACAATTCCCATAGACAGCTCCTGTAAAAGTGCCTGACAATAAGAAGAGGGCCAGGCACCAGGGTCAGCAGACCTCCACAAAGAGGGCTGGGAATTTGGTGAGCTCCCAGGGCTCAGAGCAGAGGGACATAGGGGAAATGGCCCCTTGCCCCTGATGACAATGGAAATGCCTGCTGCTGTGGATAAGAAGAGCAGCTTTGAATGGCCAGGGCTAAGTCAAGATGGAAACCCCGAGGCTTAACAAGACCAAGAAGGGCAGCTCAGGGTACAGGCTTCTGGGCTTTGATTATATGAATGTGAGGATGCTGCATTCATGCATTAATGAATCCATTCATTTGTTTGTTCATTTGTCCACTTATGTGTATGTGTGTGTATACATACATATCCATGAATGCCTGCATTCACTCTTCCATTCCTGCGCTTATCCATTCAGCAAATTGAATACCTCCCATGAGCACTATTTATTTGACCACAAATATTTACTAAGTTCCTACGGTATACCTGGCGTGGTGCTGGATGCTGGGAATTTAATAGTGAACCAGATGGCCAAGTCCTTGTCTTCTTGGAGCTCAGAATCCAGCTGTTGTTAAACCAGCAGTAATAATGAGCCATGAGAAGGATACAGAGGTGAATGAGGAAGTTAAGGTACCTGTCCTAATGGACTTAGAATTCCATTTGGGGACACAAGCAATAAAAAAATATGTAGTGTAATTCTCTGGTGGTGATGAAAATCCATGCAGGATGAGGATGGGGAATGACAGGTGTTATTTTATCTAGGGGGTGGGGGATGGGGGGCAGTCGGAGAAGGTCCCTTGCCTAGTACACAACTCCTCAAATCCACCAGACTTTGTGGCCTTTGCACACACAGTTGCCTCTGCCTGGAATGCTCTTCCTACTGCTCTTTGCCCACCCCTCCTCAGAGTCTCAGCTTGAAGGCCTCTTCTTCCAGGAAGCCTTCCCTGATCCTCACCTCTTAGGCCCAGGTGGCTCTGCTGTGTACCTCATAGTCCCTTTGTAATCTGTCGTGGAAGTGCTGAGGAGGAAGTGGTGGGTCTGCACTATGGGCAGATCAGAAGGCCTTTGCCGAGGCAGTGGCAATTGAACTGGGTTTTGAAGGATGGCTAGGAGTTTGATAGTAAGGAATGTGATGATGGCCTTCCAAGGGGAAGGAGCAGCAAGCACAGGAGCAGGGCAGGGCATGGAGGCTAGACAAGGAAAGTAACCTTTTTGGAGCCCCTGCTAGAAGCCAGAACCCTGTGGCAGACCTTCCACATGCCTTATTTCATTTGGTTCTCAGAATGTCTCCACTGGGGTGGGTCTAATTACCCCCATTTTACAGATGAGGAAGCTCCTGCAGCTAATAAGCAATGGGGTTGGCTACAAACCTAAGGTTATTTGACTCCAAAGACCAGGCACCTGATAAATTCTCTATTACACCCACCCAAATTTGCCCTGAATCCAACACGGCATCCTCACACTCACAAGGGGAGGCCACTTTTTTCATTCTTGCTTCAGCTGGCCTTACCTTGGATATATAGGCAGCCTGCAGACAGCTGCACCTGGGGGAGACTCTCCAAGTGCTGATGGTGGCCACGGCCAGGTTGCCTGAGTCACCGTGGCCAGAGTAGCCATGCGGGGCTGCCAGGGTCGAATGGGCTGGGTGGTTGCATGTTCACATCCCCTGAGAGGCTGCTTCTTGGAGGTACCTTAGTGAAGAGCTTCCCCAGATGGCTTGGGGTCCGTTATTTCCCACCTCTCTCAAGAGGAGGTGTGACCTTAGATCTGACGATGCAAGCTGACCCCACTCACTTTTGCTCACCATTTCACTCCGTACCTTCACTTCCTGACAACCCAAGCGAGGCTGTCACGGGAAAGCCACAGCAATGAACTCCAGGGCCCGACAGAGCTATGGAGTGTGTCTTTCTGGAGAGTGACACAGAAAGCCCGTTTCCTCCTCAGCCACCCAAGAGCAATAACTCCCCTTTACGTGGAGCTTTACAGCCAGTGCATCTCTTCACCCACATCTCAGGCCGGCCGCTTTCCTGCCCTGGGCCTCAGCTTCCTCATCTGCAAAATGGAGATAACAGTGGAACCTTGCTCATTGGGTTGGTGTGAGGATTTAATATGCGCAGCGCTCACAGAACAGCGACTGGCATGTAGCAATGCTGCTGTTATTATTATTATCTCATTTAATCTGATTTTGCTTTTCACAACACCGTGTGGTCGAGGCTATTGCAATTCCCTTTTTTTTTTTTTTTAAAGACTTATTGATTGATTGATTGATTGATTGATTGCTATGTTGGGTCTTCGTTTCTGTGCTAGGGCTTTCTCCAGCTGCGACAAGTGGAGGCCACTCTTCATCGCGGTGTGCAGGCCTCTCACCATCGCGGCCTCTCTTGTTGCGGAGCACAGGCTCCAGACGCGCAGGCTCAGCAGTTGTGGTTCATGGGCCTAGTTGCTCCACAGCATGCGGGATCCTCCCAGACCAGGGCTCGAATCCGTGTCCCCCGCATTAGCAGGCAGACTCTCAACCACTGCGCCACCAGGGAAGCCCCCGCAAGTCCCTTTTCCAGCAGAGGAAACTGAGACTCAGGTGAAAGCAGTGATTGCTAACATTGACCGAAGGCCTACTATGTGTAAGGCGTGGTTTAAGGCACTTTCCGTCTATCAATTCATTTGATTTCGTATCCACCCTGTGAGGTAGGTTACATTATAATCATCACCACCCCCCCCCACCCGCCATTTTACAGTTGAAGGAACACAGGTTCAGAGTGACTGACGTGCAGCGAATCCCCTGGGGACCGTGTGACAATGCAGACGCTGACTCAGTAGGTCTGGGGTGGGGCTCCCAGCTGGTGCCGATGCTGCTGGCCCAGCTGGTAGAAGGCGAGGCCCGGATTTGAACTCAAACCCAGCATCCCTTCCTTCTCCTGTCACACAGTGCAGCCTCTCATGTTGGACATGCTTGTTTCGGAAATGAATGATAGTCATGTCTCTTGGCTCCTTGGTGGGCACTGGCTCTGAGCAAACAATTGTTAAGTAGACCAAACCACCAGCATTCTCCTAACGGCTGTAGTTTATAGAGTCAGCCAGTACCAGGACTCTTCCAGGGGCTTTACGTGCATGTCTTCAATCCTCAGAACAGCGTTAGAGGTGGGTTCTATTATTATTCCCATTTTGCCGATGAGGAAATTGGTGGCAGTTCCCACCCATGATCTAGCAGTGCCAAGTCCAAGGTTAGCCCCAGGTGCTTCTGGCTCCACAACCTCTGATCTGTCCAGTGCACTTCCTCTCAGACACTGCAAATGACTGTCAGACCGTTGCTTTTATTATCATCAACATCAGCATCCTTTCCCAGTGGTTAATCATCAGCAAGCTGATCCTTCCTTTTTCTTTCTTTTTTTTTTAAATTAATTTTTATTGGAGTTAGTTGATTTACAATGTTGTGTTAGTTTCTGCTATACAGCAAAGTGACTCAGTTATACATATACATATATCAACTCTTTTTTAGATTCTTTTCCCATATAGGTCATTATGGGACCTAGTTTTTCTTATTTTTTTATTTTTTAAACATCTTTATTGGAGTATAACTGCTTTACAATGGTGTGTTAGTTTCTGCTTTATAACAAAGTGAATCAGTTATACATATACATATGTTCCCATATCTCTTCCCTCTTGCATCTCCCTCCCTCCCACCCTCCCTATCCCACCCCTCTAGGTGGTCACAAAGCACTGAGCTGATCTCCCTGTGCTATGCGGCTGCTTCCCACTAGCTATCTATTTTACATTTGGTAGTGTATATATGTCCATGCCACTCTCTCACCCTTCCTTTTTCACTGGGTGAGCTCGCAGGGATTATTCACAGTGATCCGAGGTTAATCCTCTTTTAAAAAAATGGTGGTAAAATATATGTAACGTAAAGCTTACCATTTTTAGGTTTTCGGTCCAGTGGCATTAAGTACATTCACACTGTTGTGCAACTATCACCACCATCCATCTCCAGAACTTTTGCATCTTCCCAACCAGAAACTCTGTGCCCATTCACCACTAACTCCCCGTTCCCCCCTCCCCCAGCCCCTGGCAACCGCCCTTCTACCTTCTTCTGTCTTGATGAACTTGACTCCACTAAGTACCTCACATAAGTGGAATTATATAATATTTATCTGTTTGTGTCTGGTTTGTTTCACTTAGCATAATGTCTTCAAAGTTCATCCATGTTGTAGTGAGGTTAATTCTTTTGAAATGTGAATAATCACTTCCCACTTTGTATAACTCTGATTTTCATCCAGCAGGGCACACCTCTAGAAAGGCTTGAAAACAACAGAAACTCCAGAAATTAAGGACATGAGTGTTGATATCCTTTTCAGAGTCTAGACTGAACTGAATAGCCCAGTGTGAGGACAGAGGGTGGTTCTGAATGGGGCAGGGCAACAGTCCATCACCAGCAGGGTGGTTACCTTTCTCCAAAGGTTACCAGTGTATCGGCAACACACAACTTTGAAAGCAAAGCTGGACGCCTCCTTGGTGGAGTCACCCTCGATACACGACTGATGTTCTGTTAACAGAGAATCGTACAGAACCCAGTGTTCACGTAGCTGTTCTGTCTGTGACCTTCAGCGGAGCTTCTTAAGTCCTCTAGCCTTCAGTTGCTTCACTTACAGAGCGAGGGACAGGATTAGTTCACCGCTTACGACTCTTCCAGGTTGGAACCATTTCTGGGATTCCTTTTTGTTTTATTATGTTTAAAATCATTATTTCCCAAATTTCCCAAATGTCTTTTCTTTTGTTCTCTTCATGGATTTTGCCTTTTCCTAGTATCTTCTGTGCTATTTCACTTTAATACTTTTATTTAGTGCAATTCACTTAAGAAATCATGTGTATTTGAAAAAGAAACCTTACATAATTACCTCCAATGGAAAACCAGTATTGTTTTGAGTATCATGAAGCTAATAAAGCTACCCAGGTGGATTTACAGGTGGGACACGTATTTGAGCTCCAACTTTGTAAAATGCTTAAAATAGTAATTGGCACATACTTTATGTCATTTAATTTTCACTATGACACTGTGGGGGTGGATACTATTCCTACCTCCATTTTACAGATGGGAAATTGAGGCTTTGAGAAGTTTTATAACCAGTGGCCATTTCCCGTCTCATAAGTGATATAAGCTCCATACGGCGTGGAATCTTAGAGCTGCAGCCCAAGTTTAAGTGGCTCAAGGATGGAGAACTGTGTGCGTGTGTGTGTGTGTGTGTGTGTGTGTGTGTGTGTGTGTGTGTTAATATTTCTTTTCCACTGAAGTGCCAAGAACATGGACTAATCTAGATTTCTATTAATCTTATGTCAGCAACAATGACAGTTTAACTGGGAGAGGCTGATAAACATCAGTCTGTGAGGATGGGAGTGGGCCGTAACATAAACACACTTCTCAGAAGGGCTACAAAGAAAGCAAGGATGCCCAGACTTGGAGCACTCCTGGTGTGTGTGTGGGGATTTGCACGTGGTAGTGGCGGCTGCCTCTCACGTGTGTGTGTGTGTGTGCCTGTGTTTGGAAGCTCACGCAGTGCCCCGGATGCCGCCGACGTTCACAGTGCTGTGTCGGTTCCTGCCTTAGCCGACTTCCTGGGATGTTCCAGGGCTGCAGCTGGTCCCTTCCTGTCCTGATTGACAGGGCACACTTCATAAAGCTTCCAACCAACTTCCTGCAAGCCAGTCAGGGGGCCTTGATAAGAAAGCGGAATTCAGGGCAATTAAGTGCAAGCTGAGCCCCGAGAATGCGTTTTCTGAGGGCGGTTGTGCGCCAGCTGCTTTCGGTGCCATTCCGTTCATTCAGGGGTGACTTTTACAAAGTAGCCTTCTTCTGGGCGCTGCATTCAAGACAGAGCCTCAGCTGGGCTGTGTGTGAATCACTCATCCTATTTATAAGCTTCAAGTGGAAATCAGTTTGGGGCAGGGCAGAAGTCTGCAGAGGCTCAGCGTGGAAGGCTGGCTTAGACTGGGTGAGATTTGCAGATTACCCAGGGGCAGTGCTGGGCAGTGGTTTGAACCTTTAGAGACACTCGGTTTACATTGTTGCTTGCTAGGTAGCTCTCCTGAGACGAATAACCTAATTTCCCTAAACCTCAGTTTTCTCATCTGTTAAGTGGGTTTAAAAAAAATTATGATAGAATATCCATAACATAAAATTTACCATTTTAACCACTTTTAAATGTACCATGTCAGTGGCATGAAATACATTCACATGGTTGTGTAAATGGGATTTTAGATAGGATTAGATTAGAGAGTGTAAGGTGCTTAGAACCATGCCTGATAATTGGAGGTTGTTCTGTAAGTGGTAACTAAGTTTACTATTATTACTTTGTATTATCTACTAATTGTCTTGTGCTTTTCAAAATATAATGCCTATTCTGGTGACAGGTGTTTCTTGGGTGAGGGCAGGTGCTAAGCGCAGTGGATGTTACAGAGATGAGGGGCAGATGTGGAACCTGCCACCTGCCTCGGGGGACTCAGCCTAGTAGGCAAGGTGAATTTATATACATATAATATATATATTTGTATATACATATGTACATACATATGTAAGTACATATGTAATGTATATTATATGAATGTATGTGATATATGTGATGATATGTACATGTATAATATATACATTATACATATATATGTGATAATACATATATACGTGTAACATATGTACATTATATGTATATATGAATAGGTGCACACACACACACAGAAGAGCGCTGCCATAAAGGATAGCAAAACACTTCAAGAAACCAAAGGAGAAGAGAGTGATTCCAAGGGGTGTGCGATACAAGAGAAGCAAGGTTAGGGAAAACATTTGCCTGGAACTTGCAGACAAAGATTCAAGGCACTTTTTCGTTCACCTTGATTAATTCTTTTTTTTTTTTTTTTAATTAATTAATTTATTTATTTTTGGCCGTGTTGGGTCTTCGTTTCTGTGCGAGAGCTTTCTCCAGTTGTGGAGAGTAGGGGCCACTCTTCATCGCGGTGCACGGGCCTCTCACTGTCGCGGCCTCTCCCGTTGCGGAGCACAGGCTCCAGACACGCAAGCTCAGTAGTTGTGGCTCACAGGCTTAGTTGCTCTGTGGCATGTGGGATCTTCCCAGACCAGGGTTCAAACCCATGTCCCCTGCATTGGCAGGCAAATTCTTAACCACTGCGCCACCAGGGAAGCCCGATTAATTCTTTTTTTAAAAATCATTCTCACAATAATCCTGTGATCCAGAAGAGGATAGGGATCATGGGTTTCCATTTTCTGGTGGTAAACTGAGGCTCAGAGTAGCTAAGGGACCTGCTCCATGTCACACAGATGGCTAGTGGCAGAGTTTGGGCTGCAATGTGATGACTCAGAACCCGGTGCTGTGGGTCCATTTCATCTAGGGTCCCAAGGTGGGCAAAATACAGTTCTGATTGGTGCGTAGGTCTATAAAAGGTGGTGATGTCCAGTGAACAGGTAGGTACGTACACCACTGTGGATGAAGGCAGTGAGATTTTAGGTAGGCCACAGACGGACGGGTCTCAGATTAATAGTTACACACTTCAGTGTTCATCAGAAACATCGAGCATGTGATTCTGTGGGTATTTCTCAGGACAAGTCTACACTGACGTGGAAATAGAGTCCTTGCAAGGAGTGATTTTCAGTAACAGAGCATGCAGTGGGTGCCAGGGACTGCAGTCGGGGATCACTGGCCCAGTTGTGCCCACTGGTCCTTTCATGAAGGCTCAGGGCTGCAGAGAAAAGGGTGACCCAGCTGGCAGAGCCACGCAGGGGCGCCTCAGCTGCTTTGGTCCGTGTGGTGTGAGCTGAGCCAATGCAGACGCTGACTGTAATGCTAACAGGCTCCCTGGGTCTTGCTCCTCTTTGTAGATTGCCGACTTTGGGCTTTCCAACCTGTACCAGAAGGACAAGTTCTTGCAAACGTTCTGTGGGAGCCCGCTCTATGCCTCTCCCGAAATTGTCAACGGGAGGCCTTACCGAGGGCCAGAGGTGAGCAGCTTGCCTGGTGTGTATGGTGGGGGGCTGGAGGGGAGAAAAGAACTGAACCTAGGAATACTTAAAACAAACAAACAAACATAAAAGCAAGCAAACAAAAAACCGTTTCCTTATATGATTATAAAAGCCATAATATACACACCTGGGAGAAAAATCCAGAACAGCCTAATAGAGAAAATAAAGTTGCCTGCAATCTCCCCACAAGAGATAACCACTTAATATATTTATGTGACTTCTTCTTAGGCTTTTCTTTCCAGTGTAGATCTTGTATTTCAAATAATTGAGGTCACTATATATGTGTATATCTCGCCTTTTATTACTAACTTAAAATTGTGACTTTTCTGAATTTGTTATTACTAAAAACATGGTTTTTAACGATTACATAATGTTTTATTGTATGAATATACTGTAATTTATTTAATCCCTTCCCTAGCGTTAGACAGATTGTTTTCAGTTTTTCCCTATTATAATAAAACAAGCAAAACAGAAAGCAAACAGCCTCACTCTGCAGTGAATCTTTTTGCGTGTATTTTTGACAGCATGTATTTCTGATCAAGGAAATACATTTTAATTGCATCTTCTGATTCATGAGAAATACATTTCTCTGTGTGCCTAAAGCTTTCAGGGCCACTGTAAGACACAGGTATGTGAAAATGTCATTTTGAGAATGGGAGAATTGTGACTGATTATTCATTTTTAAAGAGATAGTTCTATTTATAGAGAGATTCATCCACTCAGGATCCTTTAAGTAGCAGCCATTCAGTGGGTTGAAATGTTTCCTTCCAAATATTTATCTGTTTGAGAGTGTTTGGGGCAGGGCTAGAGGGTAAAGAGATGGATGCCAAGAACCTCCATCACTTGCAGTGAGGAGAAAGTCTTTCCGAAACAAGAATGTAAGGGAGGAGCCTAAGATCCAATTTACAACATTGCAGAAACTTGACACTGTAAATTTATCACAGATAATGAATGCTGCTTTGATCCTCGATGATCTGTTTCCGAGCTTACAAGCTGGCAGCCTGTGATCTTGCCAGCAAGAGTGCTTTATTTGGCCATCTTTCTAAAAAAAATTGAACAAACATTTAATAAATGGGAGATTTCACATAAAAGTCTGTTTTCTGACTTCTCTTGAAAAACCAAAGGATCTAGCAGTGCTGGGCCTATATTACTATGTGACAGCAACTAGCCAGAGGAGGCTGCCTGTGTAAGATGGGTGAATGCCCTCTGCGGTTTGTCTTCAAACCAACACTCCACGTGGTACCCCACTGTCTCTCTTTCTTTGTTCATGTTTGTTGTCTGCCTGGCTCTTGTAAGCATTTGAGTTTGCAACCCCTGAGCCATTTGGAGAAGGTGCAGGATTCCTGCATTAGGAGTCAAGAACCCCATGTTCCAGTCTTACCTCTATCACTGGGATGGGGAGGGGCCTCTGGAGAAACCATTTAACTTCCTTGGGCCTCAGTATTCTCATCTGCCAAATAGGGCTGAAAATAATCCGGGGCCCTACCTGTTTCACAAAATTATAGTGAGGATCAAAGAGTATCATCTATTCAAGAAAGTTCTTCTGTGGGTTGGGACCGTTGGTCTCAGTTTGCAACGAAAAGGTCAGGCTCTGAAACAGGCCCCAGGTGCACTGCATATCAGGTGTCAGGCTGTGGTGGGAACCTGTCTGCCAGGTGCTAAATTCCATTCCTGGGGTCGTTGAGGGTGGCTGCTCATGGTCTGTGATGCTAATGGTTTGGAAGGGAATCCGCTTCCCAGCTCCTATATGTCCTGTCTCTCCGCTCCAGGTGGACAGCTGGGCCCTGGGCGTGCTGCTTTACACTCTCGTTTATGGAACGATGCCCTTCGATGGTTTCGATCACAAAAACCTCATTCGGCAGATCAGCAGCGGAGAGTACCGGGAGCCCACGCAGCCCTCAGGTGTGTGCCCACGGAGGGTCAGCGGTTAAGCCGGGCGAGGCCAGCTCACACTTTCTGCTTTTGTGTCAGTGTCTGTAAGGAGACTCCTGCTTTTCCTCTTTCTTCTCCCCAGATCTTTGCCTTCTGGCAGAGCTGGCTTATTAGGCCGCTTTCCCCAAACCTTCCCACTGTGATATTTCCAGAACAGTTGTTCTACTCTGCAGGCTAGGAGTCCTGTTTGCTTGCTGTGTGAACTTGGGCAAGGCCCTTACCCTGTTTAGATTCGGTTTCTCCACTGTAAATTCACATTTTGGAAAAGGTATTAGGTGAAGTCCCTTACGGTCCACGTAGACATAAAACCCCCTCAGTAGACTCTAAGGGTGGCAGCTGCTCTTTTGCACACCTTGCCCTGGCCGGGGGGTATGGCCCATGGGTGCTGTTTCATGACCTGTTGCCACAGAACAAGTCTATCCCATCCCGCTCCCACACCCAAACAAACTCAGCAGTGTAAACAACATCTATTAGCCGTTATCTCTTGATTCCCTGGATTGGTTAGAGCTTTTCTGGCCTGCCTTGGGGTTTCTCCTACAGTTGCAATCAGACGGTAGCTGGAGTTGGGGCCAATTGTGGGGACACCTCGGGGCCCCTCCATGTGGGCTCTCTCCCCATGAGCTGCCTCCCCAGGCCTCTCTCTCTAGGAAAGAGCGTGGACTTCTTACATAGCAGCTCAGGGCTCGAAGATGGAGGAAGAAACAACTGCCAGGCCTTCTTAACGTCTGCTTGGAAGCCAGATGATGTCACTTCTGCCACGTTCTATTGGTCAAAGCGACCAAGGCCATAAGCTCCATCTCTTGATGGGAGAACATTGTGTGGGTACAGAAGGGGTGTGTACAGGTGGCCGTATTTGGAATGTGGTTAACAGACACTTCGTATATTGCAGTACGCGCATCCTACATGTGTATATATACACACACACAGTTGATTCTCATTATTTGCCGCAGTTGTGTCCTATAACGTTGCTATGAGCACTGAGTTTGTGAATAATGAAGCACTACTCATAGGGAAATACAGGGCTCGACTCCTGGGAGCCTCTGTTCACAACGTTTTTGTCAACTGATCAATCCATATCCTTGTTTTATATATATTTCTGTTTAAAGACGCCTCATTTAAAATATATTGTTGATTGATGAACATCGAACTTACGGCCAACAGCACTTTAACTCATGCCTGAATGAGGCTGATCTGACTCATATGTTTTCTCCGTAAGGTACATCACTGCCTTCTTGCCCTTAGAATCCCCAGATAGCACTTCAGCACCACGCTTGGGGGCCATTTTAAACAGTGAAATCACCAATAAAAAGTGCAAACATGTGAAAAGCATGAACTAAACGGACTGTGAAAAGCACACTTGCTTACAGCATGAGAGCAGAAACAAGAAGGCAGTGCCTTGTCACCTGGTTCTGCTTCAGCTGGGAACACACATGTGCATTGGGGGGGGGGGCAATTCACATTTTTTGCCACTTTGTGGAAAGCACCTTGAGTATTGATTTGGGGGTTACAAATACATTTTAATGAGTAGGCGAATTTACAAATACAGAATCTGTGAATAATGAGCATTGACTATTTTATATGTATAAATAGGTATAGATATGCAGATATCTATATCTATACATTTTTTCAATAAGCTAACCCGTGTTTTTTGTTTGTTTGTTTGTTTGTTTTTAGAAAATTCAGGGTGAACTCTATGGCAGCCTCTTTGCCTGACCAGCTAACTTGTGTCAGCACAGTTTCTGGTACACTACAGGGGTTCAGAAAATATTTATTGACCGAATGAATGAACATCCTGTTACTTTTCAGGGGTGCGGCTCACCCTTGGCTCTATTGCCAGGTCCCGGCCAGCTACTCATTAGCTACATAAGTAGCTGAGGGGAGGTGGCGCCTTCCCAGCATATAATTCAACCCCCATTTGGGGAGCACAGTTTGATCTTAAAAGGCAATTTATAAGCTGTGAGAGTCTGTTGGTTCCTGTGGCCTCCTCAACATCCCTTTGGGGCTTTCCCCTAATTCTTTGGCAGCAGAAATTGACAAATGGAGTTTTTCAGACAGGCGGTAAGCGGATAGCAGATAGAGATCAGCTCTCTGATCTGGCAGCTTGGTAGGCTATGGCTTATGTCAGAGAGGGAGCACTGAGTGTGGGATTCAGAGCCTGGCCAAGGCCCGGGTCAGGCCAGCCTTGGGGACGGCCCCCCCTCTCAATGCCCAGGCGTGCCAGGTATGAACACCTCTCCATCCTTCTCTGTCTCTCCCTCTCTGATGAGAAACCTTTTCCTTGCCGTCTCAGCCCTAAATTTCCTTTTTGTGCTGACACATTTTCCTGGTGACCTGAACGCTGTGTGTTTATATAAACCTAACTTTGGAGGACTAAAAGCCATGGTAATCTATACCTGTTTTCCCATTTAGTAAAACGATATCCACCAAAGGAATGGTGGGGCCCTGCTTGGGGTCGGGTCTGGATTCTTTCCTGGTTACCTGGCCTTCCCCATTTTATAAAGATCTGAGTTGATGGAAAGTCAGCAGTTTGACGTTCCGTCAGTAGCGTGGAGAAACATGCCAGGCTGTGATAGCCCACTGGCCTGTGGCTCTGAGTCTTGATGACGCTTCCTGATGTACAGTGTGGAAGACTACGGCTTCCTGCTCCACAGCGTGGCTGCAGCAGGGCTCCGCTTGGATTTTTCCTCAAATGAGTGCGTCTCCTTTGCGCCCCCGGAGCGTCAGCTTCGGAAAGCCCACAACTCCCGTAAAATGTATTGTCCCTTCTGCTTCTTCTCCCATAGATGCCCGAGGCCTCATTCGGTGGATGCTGATGGTGAACCCCGACCGCCGGGCCACCGTCGAGGACATTGCCAACCACTGGTGGGTGAACTGGGGCTACAAGAGCAGCGTCTGCGACTGCGATGGCCTTCACAGCGCCGAGTCCCCGCTCTTGGCCCGCATTATCGACTGGCACCACCGTTCCACAGGGCTGCAGGCTGAGGCTGAAGCCAAAATGAAGGGCTTGGCCAAACCCGGGGCCCCCGAGGTCATGCTGGAGCGGCAGCGGTCGCTGAAGAAGTCCAAGAAAGAGAACGACTTTGCTCAGTCCGGCCAGGACTCGGTGCCTGAGAGCCCATCCAAGCTGAGCTCCAAGCGGCCCAAAGGGATCCTGAAGAAGCGGAGCAACAGCGAGCATCGCTCTCACAGCACCGGCTTCATCGAAGGCGTCGTCAGCCCTGCCTTACCCCCCGCGTTCAAGCTGGAGCAGGACTTGTGCCGGACTGCTGTGCCCCTGCCGAGCGCCCCCGAGGCGGAGGTGCCAGCTAAACTCAGCCCCAAACAGTCGGCCACGATGCCCAAGAAAGGCATCTTGAAAAAGACCCAGCAGAGAGAATCGGGTTACTACTCGTCCCCGGAACGCAGCGAGTCTTCGGAGCTGCTGGACGGTAACGATGGGCTGGGTGGCGGCATCCCCTCCCCGAGCCCCCCGGATCCGGCCAGGGTGACGTCCCACAGCCTCTCCTGCCACAGGAAGGGCATCTTGAAACACAGCAGCAAGTACTCAGAGGGCACCATGGACCCGGCCCTGGCCAGCCCCGAAATGCCCACACTGGAATCCTTGCTGGAGCCCGGCATCCCTGCCGAGGGCCTCTCCCGGAGCTACAGCCGGCCTTCCAGCGTCATCAGCGACGACAGCGTCCTGTCCAGCGACTCCTTCGACTTGCTCGACTTGCAGGAGAATCGCCCTGCCCGCCAGCGCATCCGCAGCTGCGTCTCTGCCGAAAACTTCCTCCAGATCCAGGACTTCGAGGGGCTCCAGAACCGGCCCCGGCCCCAGTACCTGAAGCGGTACCGGAACCGGCTGGGAGACAGCAGCTTCTCCCTCCTCACGGACATGGACGATGTGACTCAGGTCTACAAGAAAGCGCTGGAGATCTGTAACAAACTCAACTAGCTCCCCAGGGTGCAGGGGTGGGTCGGGGTGGGTACGAGGGGGGAGTGGGAGCGGTGACTGGGCTACGGACAGAGCTGGTTACCTCTTTGCTGGCCATGACAACAGACTGAGAAAGGATTGGTGCTGTCTTGCTTTGGCCAAATTTGCAGCCGTGAGCCAGTGCCTACGAGGGAGAAGTGGGCTCTTGGCCAGTCCTGCCAACTGCCAGTCAGAAGTGGGATCCTCATTGGCATTTGCTTCGCGGCACCTCCTAGAGTCCAGGGGAGGTGGTGTTGGCCAGCACTTAGGGGGTGGGGAGGGAGCATATGGGAGAGGAAACGTTTCCCTAGAAGTCGTCCACGTGCTTCTGGAGGAGGGCAGGACAGACTGGGGCCATGTGCTCTGAGTGAACTCAGAGCTCGCTCCTTCTCTCCTCACATTAGCAGGCTTGGTCTGACTGCAGGGGGTGGGCACGTAGATTTCAACTGAGCTTGAATCGGTAATCGATGGATAAGGGCTGCTGGGTGTACTGGTTTGAGTAGCCCAGACAGTGGGAAGGAGTGCTGTGATTGAGTAGTAATGGCTGCCATGGGGATGGGAAGGGGTGCAGTAGCACTCATGCTGTGTAGCTGCCATCCTTGACCTGGCTAAGCCCTGGGAGTGCTAGTGTAGATCCCGTGGGACCTACGTTATCTCTTTCATGCCACTGGTGTGGCATTTGTTAATTTGCTACTCTACCTTGAATGGAAGACAGGGCCTTGGTCAGAGAGAGAGTGCTCTGAACACTGCTGTGGACTTAGAGTCAGCCCATGGTGATTTTTTGGCTTTTTGTTGTCTGCCTCTTCTTTCCTGGTGTCTGCCTGGCTCTTCAGCACAACCTCCAAGGGTAGACAGGGAAAAAGAGGTGGTGTCAGAGGTCAAAACTATGGTGTATCACAGAGCTCGGAACCCTCTGTGGTCTTTTGCAGATGAGTGGAAGTTGATCCACACCAGCGAGGGGACAACTTGTCAATTTCTTTAACGTCTCAATATTAACTGGAATGCTGCCTTGTGGGTTCTGACCTGCGTGAATGTTTTGACTTGGATGTAATACCGTCCATAGTCCCCAAAGGAGTAACTCGCTCAACCATTTACCTTGTTTACTCATAGCAAACGGTTTCCCCATCCACTAAGTGTAGAATCCTCAAAGGTAGGTGAGTTTGCTTCTAGGGAGTTAGTGTGTAGGTGGGATATTTGGATGAGGAAAGGTAAGTCAGGCAGAAGGTGTTTCCCCCTACGAATCTAGGTATTCTGTGTCCTACCTGCCTAGAACTCCTAGGCTTTAGGGGGAACGTTCCAGCCACTCAGATGAATAAGGTGCTTAAAGAGCAGAGGGTGTTGGGAGGAAGCAGACAGGAGAGGGAACACTTCCCTGGAAGTCCTCCAGATGGTTCTGGAGGAGGCAGAAAAGAGGTGTGACAGGACTCTTAGCTTGAAAAGTAACATAGCTAACATAGTGTAACTTCTAGACACCCGGATTACAGGTGATCAGATGTCACGCCCACAGTGGGGCATCTTCAGATACCGAGTTTGGAATTAATGGTCTTATTTGGGAGTTTGGGACAACTTCAGATTCTACTGGCCCCAGCTAATTGAAACTCTTGTTTCAGGATGGCTGACTTCTGAAAGCCACCTAGACTTTTAAGGAGAACTAGTCTTGGGGGTATTTTGGGGGAAACCAACAGATAATAGTTCATGGGGAGATGAGAAGGAATTCACCTTCAGGTACTAAGAACATTGATTAGAACGAAACTGCCCTTTTCCCTAAGGAGATGGCTCCTTTTCTCTCCTTGTCACCAGCTCTGGGGTTTTGGCTTGTGCATCCCTTCGGGTTGAGCTGAGTAGTGTGATATGAGAAGCTTTTCGGGTTTCCTTTCCTTCAATTCCACCTCCTTCCTGAACTCCAAGATAGGTTCAAAGGGAAAAAAATTCTGTAGCTAGCAAACTGTGTATGGGGCGTGTGGGTGTGCGGAGGGCATTCTGCGATCTCTAAAGCTCCCTCCTTGTCTCATTTTACGCAACCTTTTCTGGACAGCCTGCACTGCCACGCTGCTGGTCCCTCATGCGTGGCAACCAGCCTGGTTGGTAGCTGTCAGTATGACTTACATGTAACACCTACCTACTGGTTGGTGTATTTCCCTTTTGCCCAAGTGATTGTGTCTGTTTGGTGTTTTCCATCCTTACAATCTTCAAGTAAAAATGACACTATGAAAGAAAGTCATTCTACCCGCACCCCCAAAACACATGTATGTTCTCTTTTGTCAATAGAACCAGACAGTGGATTGTGGTAAAGACAGTCCTCCACTCAGAGGAAGAGACCCTGAGTTGAATCCTGGTGTGCTGGTGGCCTCAGGCACCTGCAGCATTTCCGGGGCTGAGTTTTCCCTTCAGTGAGGGCTGGAGGGGTAGATTAGCTGGTCTCTCAGGCCTTGCCTAGTTCTGACATTCTGCTAACATCCTCTGATTCTAGACGTGATGTTGACTCTGTCCTTTTAAGGAAAAACTTGGAATAGAGGGACAAGCCCTCAAAGCAGCTCCCTTGCTTCCTGATTAAGTCCTATCATCCCTTCCAGCCAATCCCAAGCCAAGGAAATTATGCTTGATTCATTTCCATGGAATTACAAGTGAGAGACACTTTGATGACCTGGTGGACCAAGCAGGAGATTCAAGGTCAGCTCTCCTGGTCCTTTCCTTGCCTCTGTGGGCCTTTCAGTGTCTTAGTTTACACATCTGCCAAAGAAGTAGAATTATACTTCTTTTTACAGGTAAATTTCAAGGCATGATCAGTTTTCAGGAAGTGCTTCAAGACGCCAGGCAAAATGAAAATGCCAAGTACTCTCTGAATTTCCAGCCCTGTTATAAGGTGTTGCTTCTGCAGATGACAAGGAGCATCTTTCAGGGTGGGACTCTGGTGAGTGCTGGCCACGCCTGCTGTCCTGAGTACAAATGTGAATGACTGACTGACTGCTTATTGCCAAACTGGAAATGTTCTGTAGGGATTTACTGGCATGGTATCATTCCTAGAAGAAAAAAAAAAAAAGAGAGAAACTTGACTGCACATTTTTTTAAATCCGTGTTGTGACTTTTATTTAATTTCTATTTTTTTTTTTTGGTAATAAAAAGTTGACTTTTTTATTTGAATTTGTCTTTTTTTATTTATTGGTCTGAAAGGCATTTCAAAGGTATTATAATAATATATTGGTGTAATTTAATCGGTGCAACATGCTTTATGGCTCCAGTCAAAATTGGTTTTCATTCATTTGATTGGTTTGAGCCCAGGACAGCCTACAGGGGGAAAAAAAAAAAAGCTGGATAACCACCCAAAGTGTTTGTATTTTCATTGGAAACTGATTTGTTTTTTGTTTTTGTTTTTGTTTCTGTTTTTATTTTTAAATTAAATAAATTGCCATGAACTGAACTGAACTGGGACCTTGCTTCTTTATTTGGTTGTTTTTCTCTTAGTTAAGAGAATGACAGAATGGGTATAAGTAACAGAAACCCACCTGTTAGCTTAAGCACAAAAAGGGAATTTCTTTGAAGCTCTCAGAAGAGAAAATGTAGCTGGCCGTGCAGGTGCAACCAGAAACTGGAAAAGTAGGACCCAGGCCCTCTTTTCTGCTCCTCCTTGCATGCCAGTTTCATTCTTCTCCTTCTGTAGCCTCACTTTCTCCTCCCTGGTTTTATGACCCACCTTGGCTTACCCCATAGCTTCCAAATTTACATTTTCTCAGTTCTGGTTTCCAAAAAGTTGACACTTTTCCCACGATCTGGACTAGAGATGGCATCAAAGGTTAACCCTCAGCCACGCTCGCTCCCCACATGTCAGTTTCCTCTGCCTGCCCCCTGCCTCGGCCTCCCTCTATCCCAAGGGCAGACAAAGCCATCATGTGGTTGCTCTGAGTCCAAATCATTGGGCCATATTTCCTAATGGGGAAGGCCACTGCTCTGCCTATAATAAAATGCCGTCCTTTGTCCCATTTGCCATTGTTTTTTGTGCAAACAGACCCTCAGGAAGCTCTTGGAAAGAGGGATGAATAATAGGATAAGATTGAGGAGTTCCTGGATCCCAGTCACGATATCAAATGACATCCAATCCTACCCCTAGTCTCTAATATTAGAGAGTCATGCTGTGCACTGAATATCAGTGTTAGGGATCCACGCAAGAGAAGTCTGACTTTCTAACGAAAGTGCAACTTTCCAGTTTGGAGGTGATGATTGCTACTGAGTCAAATTTCTTCACCTCTTTGGGCCTCAGTTTTCTCATCTGACTCATGGGTATATTAATTGCTACCTTTGCCAAACTCTGACAGGGCTTTCAAGAAGGAAGGAGAGAATTTCTGTGAAGTTAGCCTGAGAGTAAAACTCATTATGAATGGGAAACTATAGTCCTTTCTTTACAGGGCAGTATTCACTGACTTTTAAAATAGGACGTTTGAGACAATCTGCCTGGTCTGGAGACTCTTAATTCTTGCTTTGGTCTCTACTGCTATTAGCAAATGGGCCTGTCAGTCATGCAGGATAAGAGACTAACGGGAAGTTCACCTATAAGTGAACCCCTTTGGTTAAATGCTGGAGAGGGTGTGGAGAAAAGGGAACCCTAGTACACCATTGGTGGGAATGTGAATTGGTACAGCCACTATGGAGAACAGTATGGAGGTTCCTTAAAAAATTAAAAATAGAGATACCATATGATCTAGCAATTTCACTTCTGGGCATATATCTGGAAAAGGTGAAAACTCTAATTTGAAAAGATATATGCACCCCAATGTTCACAGCAGCACTATTTACAATAGCCAAGACATGGAAGCAACCTAAGTGTCCATTGACAGATGAATGGATAAAGAAGACGTGACATATGTGTATACACACACACACACACACACACACACACACACACACACACACAATGGAATACTACTCAGCCATAAAAAGAATGAAATATTGCCATTTACAGCAACATGGATGGACCTAGAGATGATCATATTGAGTGAAGTAACTCAGAGAAATACTACATGATATCACTTTATGTGGAATCTAAAAAATAATACAAACAGAAACAGACTCACAGACATAGAAAACAGACTTATGGCTCCCAAAGGGGAAAAGAGAGGGAGGGAGGGATAAATTAGGAGTATAGGATTAATAGTACAAACTACTATATATAAAGTACATAAAGGATTTACTGTATAGCACAGGGAACTATGTTCAATATCTTATAATAACCTAGAATGGAAAAGAATCTGGAAAAAAAAACTGAATCACTTTGCTGTATATCTGACACACAATACTGTAAATCAACTATACGTCAATAAAAAAGTAAATAAAAAAATAAAAGCGAACCCCTTTAGAAAGACATAATTTGGCAGTCAGATAGGAGGAATAGCATATGCCTGTTCTAGAGGCTGGACCAAATGTGACATGTAAGGGGTAGAGAGGAAATAGGGGTGGCTGGATTGGCACAGCTGACATGTTGTCAACTGATAGGTCGGTGAGGTTAATGGGAAGTGGTCACTTTGAGGAAAATCAAGAGAATTAATATTTATTGAGCTTCTACATGGTGCTCACTTCATCCTGTTCAGTGGCAAGTGGTATAAATCCAACTCAGACCATGTTAAGTAATAAGACGAATTTACTGCTTCTTGCAACTGAGAAGTCCAGGATGTATGTCTCAGGCACAGCTGGATCCAGGAGTTCAAGTGATGCCCTTGGCCTCTTTTTCACTCACTCTCGCTGGATGTGGGCTTTATTCTTAGGCAGGCTCTCTCTGCATGGCAGCAAGAGAGCTCCTGGTAGTAACAGGGTTATGAGGTCTTCTTACTGTGTGATCCTAGAGTCAGAGAGAGATTCTTACTATCCTAGCATTTATGTGCCAAGAAAAGACTGTGATTGGCTTTTTGGGGTCATTTGTCTCCCTCTGGCCCAGTCACAGAGTCCAGGTGGAGAGATGCTCCAATTGGCTAGTCTCGATCCTGTGCCTACCCTTGTGGTATACTTGAATGACAGCTTCCTCAGAATCACAGAGTTGGGGAGGGCAGCTGTCCCAAAAGAAGGGATGCAAGCCTGACAAAAAGTAACCCATGTTAGTTACAACTTTGGGACATTAATTTCCTCATCTATAAAGTAGCATTAAATGATTCCTAACTTTCAGAGTTATTGTGAAGATTAAATAAATCACTTAATACAGGACTTGACACATACAAGATTTTTAATTTATATACAAAAGATCAGGAAAGACAATAATATACTATAGAAAGGAGATATATTTGTTAGGAAGATTTTTAGCTGTAAAAATCAGGTATAACATCAGCAAATTCAGCTGAAACTGGTTTAAACACTACAGGGGCTTTATTAGCTCATATATTTGGAATTTTAGAGATATGGTGGATTTCATGGTTACTTAGGTCTAGGGGGAGAAATGGATAATAAACAAGTAAACAAAATCCCTCAAAATTACAGATTGTGTAAGTGCTATAAAGGAAATGGAGAGGGTGCAGAGTCAAGAATTAAGGGAGGAGATACCTCTTGTATAAAGGGTAGTCAGGGAAGGCAAACCTGAAGAGGTGACCCTTGGGGAGTGGTCTGAAGATGAAGAATTAGCTCTATGAAGAGTGAGCATTCCAGGCAGAGGGAACAGTACATGCAAAGGCCTTGATGTCTTCAAAACAGAGCTTTACAGGGTTAATATCTGGTCCATTTGTATATGACAACCGTGGTCCAGGAAGTCTGGCGTTTTGCTAAAGGTACGTGGCCACGTTCTAACGTGAACTGGCTGTGATCATTTATGATTTTGTGTATCCTTAATTACAAGTGGCTGCTTCCTTTGACAGGTGGTCCCCAGATGAGACACATGCAATTTTAAAAGGAGAATATGTTTTCACTGCAGAAATTCACTGCTAATTTACTGAAATTTGTGGAGAGGATGTTTTTAATCCACAGAATCATGTGACGTTTGGGGTATGGAAGTGGAGAAGGAGTGATGCCCTATAAAGACCAGAACGTGTGGTCTAAGGTTTTCATGGCCTAAAACCTGCCCCAGGCTATTGCAACTTTCTGGTTCCAGGAGGGAATTGTGTAGAAAATTAGCAGTCAATTTTGTCTGAAAATTATGACAATTATTTTCCTACTGATGAATATTTACACTGCGCATCTCTACCTGCCTGGGAATATCCACTGTATCTTCACCAGTAGTTTCCTCCATCCACTCCCTGAGCTAGTTTTCATTTCTGAATTAGTCTGGGTGGGCTATGTTATGTTAAAGTAACAAACCCTGAAATGTCAGGGGCACAATATAGTAAATGACTATTTCTTACTCTCACCAAGTGCAATACAGTTTGGGCAGCTCTTCCCGTCATGCTGTCTCCATGCAGGCACTTTCATCCCGCGGTTCTTTCATCCTGTGGTCCTGCCTTCTTGGGGTCCTTCATTTCTGCCAATGAGGGTGAGAGAGGGCACAAGTCAGGGCCTTTTAAGGAGCAGGCCTGCACGTGGCGTCCATCATTTATGCTCAAATCCCGCTGGCCAGAACTCAGTCACCTGACCCCAACCTAACTTCCTGCATAGTCTTCAAGTCTATAGTACTTAACAAGTGAAAAGTAAAATGGAATCAGATGGGCACATAACAGTGCCTGCCACAGCTTCTGTCAGTTTACCGTGGGTTGGCGGGCGGTGGTCCCAGCATAAACAGAAATCATTATTGTTAATATTCACCAAGTGCTGGCTGAGCTGCAGGCAGTGTGCCTACCCCTTAATACATCGCCTCTTTTAATGTTCCTTGTGTTCCCTTATCTCCAAGATGGGGAAACAGTGTTGGAAACATGCAGTAACTTGCCCAGGTCATCCAATGGTTAAATGTGGAGCTGGAATCAAATACAGGGTGGGCTGACCGGCTTCTGAGCCCAAGATTTTAATTGCTCTGTTGTGCGCCTGGGATGATCCTTCTTCAAGTCAGCCTCCTTGATCATATGCCCCATCCTGTCACCATCCCTGTTCACGGAAGTGGCATTTTCCTGCAGGAGCTAAGCAGATAACATCAGCAATGAAGACACTGGCCCAAGTCTGTGCATTCTCCAAACAAACATGGACAGGAGAGCAACTGTCCCCCAGCACCCCATTGGTATCAGGTTCTAGAAGACCCAATCTCAGCAGATGGAGTTAACAGAGTTGATTCAGATTTCTTAATTACTCTAGAGTGAAATGGGTTGGAAGAGTGAGTCTTTCCCCATCCTGAGAACCTGCTGTGTCTTAGAACTCAGTAGATGGGACAGTAGGTCTTCAGTGGCTGGGTCCCTTCTGTCCAAAGCTGTGTGTTCACATGTACCCCCCCCAAGAGAGCTCTACAATTCTTTCCTGTGCTGGTGTGCCTCAGGGGACCCTGCTTCTAGAGAGCTGAGAGCACAAAGCAACTTCTTGGAGCTACATGAAAACACAGGATGTCAGGCTTGGCTGCATGGACCTGCCTGGGGTCAGGCACTGCAACAGCAACTTCTATCACACAAAACACAGAGCATCGCCATGTCTTCAAGGCCTAGAGCAGGGCCATTATACAGGCATGGCCCCAGATTGGGCTTCCAGAGGAACACCTTGCTGTTAGGTGAAACTGAGGGTGGGGAACAGTTCATTTCAGAGGTAGCTGGAGAAAAAGAGCTCCCCAAAATAGCTATCCTGAGAAAGTTCTGCAAATTGGAACTTGTGAATCACTGAAGGTGAAAAAACATCTGATTCAGCAGTGCCTAGGGTATTGCAGAAGCTTCAGCCATCAGACTTCGGAGTCTAGACAAAAGGATGTGTGCAAAGCAGAAAGCCAGATGCAGACCTCTGAACCAGGCCTGCTGGTTAGCTCCAAAGAGGCCATGGTTGTGGGTTTAACCCCTATGAAGTACAGATGGTCCATGGTAGTGGGTGCTACTTAGGCTGACTTCTCATAAATACCATTTTGGGCATAATGATGATGAACCAAGAGGCATGGAAAAATGCTTCCCCTTTGAGAGAAACAACTCATAATCACATGGTAAGGTCTTTTTGGGATCCAGAATAGTGGTGGGTGGGAGGAGACAGGCAATTAACATACAAATAAATAATATGGCAGATGATGATAAGTCAATGGAAGAAATAAAGCAGGACAAGGAAATGGGGATGGGATGAGGAGCAGTATTTTTGGTAGAGTGGTCAGGGAAAACTTTATTGATTAGGTGACACTTACGCAGTAAGCCCTACAGCTCTGTATTGAAAAAGTCTTCAGCCAGAGGAAAGCAGCAAGTGCAAAGGCCTTGAGTAAGGAGTACACTTGAGGGGCTCAAGAAACAACAAAGACCCAGGTGTCTGGAGCAGAGGAAGCAGTAAGAAGAATGGCTAGAGATGATGTCAAAGAGGTAGGCGGGGCATCTTAAGCCACAGAACCCCGCTGTGGAACATATGGAGAGATTTTTTTTCTCTCAGTTTTCAAGGTATGGTCTGAGGACTGCTAGAAATCCCCCAGACCTTCCTCAACTACATAGCTGCGTGAAGACAGATTTTCTTCTTATTTTTGTAAATTGATGGCTCTAGGGTTTACTGCATCCATCTTTAATCACAGTCTACCTTCCAATATTATGCCACTTGATATGTAACATTAAAACTTTCATTTCCCCCATTGTTCTTTATGATACTGTTTTCACGTGTTTTACTTTTACATGTTTTAAAACCCACAATACATTATTACTGTTTTTGTTTTAAATTATCTTAGTTATCTTAAAAATTAAAAATCAGACCATATCTTTTATGTTTACCATAATTTCATGTTTGCTGTGTTTTCACTCCTCTGTGTTCCAAGTTTCTCTCTGGTATCATTTTCCTTCTTTATGAAAAACTTTCATTAACATTTCTTCTAGTGATGATTAGCTGGTGACAACTTCTCTCAGCTTTTGTTTGTCTGAAAAAAAATCTTTATTTCAACTTTAGTTTGGAAAGATATTCTCTGGTTATAACATTTTAGGTGACAGTTTTTATCTTTTGTTCTTTAATTATTCCACTGTCTTCTGTTTTTCATAGTTTCTGATGAGAAGTCTGTGAAAATTTTCCTCTTTGTTCTCCATGTATGGTATGTCTTTTTTTCTGTGCAACATTTCATATTTTCTAGTTATCACTCTTTGTTTAGCAATTTGATTGTGATTTCTCTTGGTACGGTTTTCTTTGTGTTTATCCTTCTTTGGGTTCATTGACCTACTTACATTTATACGTTCATTGTTTTTGTCAAATTTTGGATTTTAAAATTACCATTATGTATTCAAATACTCTTTGTATTTATTCTTCTCTTTCTGGAACTCTAGTTACATAGGTTATACTGCTTGATATTGTTCACATTTTTTTTTTTGACAATGAGGGTCTGTTGGCATTTTTTCTAGTCTTTTTTTCTTTCTCTGCTTTGTTTTGGATTTTTTTGGAGCGGGATATGTCTTCAAGTTCACTGATTTTTTCTTTGGTAGCATTTAATCTGCTCTTAATTCCATCCAGTGAAATTTTCATATATTGTGATTTTCATCTCTAAAAGTTCTCTTGGGTACATATATGAATTCAGCAATATCTCTGTATGCTGGCTGGTGGGAGTTTGAATATTTCCAGCCCTGGGTGTGCTCAGAAGTTCTTTGGCCTGCTGCTCCCTGGCAAGTTCTTTATTATGTTATTTTTCTTTGCTCAGCCTCATAGACTTTCTCCCTACACATTAGCAGATTAGTATTTAAAGACTCAAGGTATCCTTCTGCAGATTTCTGAAGCTCTTTCTTTGCACAGTGCCCTCCTCTCCAGTACTCTGTGCCCCAAATCTAGCTGACTTGCCTTCTTGGTCTCCCTGATAGCTGTCACTTTCTCTGTTTGGGTTCCCCCTCCTTGTGATTCTCACCAGAAACTGCCTCCAGGTTAAATTGTTAACTCATTTTTTCCTTTCTTTTGGAGATGATAGTGCTATGTTGCTTATTGTCTAATGTCTGAAAACAACTGTTTAATATTTTTGTTCTGTCTTGCAATTTTGTTTTGTTTTTTTAAACAGTGGGGCAAGGAGTATCCCACAGGAGTTTCTCCTTCATGGATAGAAGTAAAAGTTGAAGTTTAGTCATTTGCCCAATCACAGAAATAATTCATGGCTGAACTGGGTCTTAGCCTCAGATATGACAGACTTCAAAGCCTGTGCCATTCACTGTTATCAAAATAGTGTTCTTCTTCACCACCCCCATCCTCTTTTTAAAAACACATTCCAGAAAGAAGGCAGGTAAAAATCCAATCAGTGAAAGGCAAGTCAGTTATTCTGCTTACTGATAATTCCAGTAAAAAGGATTAGTCAGGGAGTTTGCCATTGTAGTTGGCTACTTCTCAGAGGTGCCCTGCCAAAGTGAGCTTTCACTTATTTTTTCCTTGTGAGTGAAGAATCTATTGGGGCAGCTCTTCACTTATTTGTTCATTTGTTCATTCATTCTATCATTTATTCATCCATTCAAGATTATGGAACAGCTAGCACATTCCAGGCACTAGGCTTTTCTTCATGTTGGGGAGCAAGAAGTAACTCCCAGCAGGTTCTCTTTTGCTTTCTTCTTCCTCTCCTTGTTCACTCTCCCAAACCTTTAACATGATCATGTGGGAAAGGCCCAGATGGTGACATTTTCAGGATGTCTCCCAGGACTCTGGTGAAGCTTCTAGTGGTTAGGAGAGAAGTTAGGGTCTCTTTCCCTATTAAATGTCAATACCCCTGGGAGGAATCACACATCAAGCCACTAAACCTGAGCCAGCCATGAATGTTTTAGGAGAAATGTATTAAGTGCTGAGAATAAGAATGAAGAACAACATAGGCCTCTTGGGAAATGGGACAGGATGAGAAAGCAAGGGAATTCTCACAGGAAAGGTGGCAAGGACATACTCTGAAATTTTACCTCAGGCCGAGCCACTTAAGTATGTGTCTCTTGCCTTCTTTGGTCTGGGTGTCATAACAATAAAAAACTGAGTAATGTTTTATAGGTTATAGTTTCCCCCTATACACATTTTTTCCTTGAGGCTGCCTCTCAATAGTCCCTGGAGGTAAACATTAATACTGCTGAGGAAATGGAAGCTAGGGAAGGGCAGTCATGGGCTCAAGTCATTCAGCTGGTAAATGCATGGCCTGAATCTGAACTCAGGCCATCTAACTCGAGGGCCTCTGATCCTAAAATCTGCTCTGTCATCTAAGCATGCAAAGTTGCTTGCTATGACCGAATAATCTGTCTTCATTACTCGTGCAATCAGTTGAGCATTTTGTATGTGCAACCCCTCCACGGAGCACCAAGTTCTGTGCCAAAGGTCATCTGGGCTCTTGCATGCCATCCAGATGTTTGTTGCCAATCTTGGGAATAATTTCTTCCACTTTATGACTGGTTGATTGGAATGGAAGTGAGAAGCAAGTCTGGCCAACGACTGCCCAGGAGACCAAGAAATGACAAACAAAAACATACAAAGATGTTCTCATCTTAAAGCTCTGCTCTCCATTTGGGCAACTAAATTAGAAAGAGAGGACTTTTGAGGAAAGGCAGGAATTAAAGGATAGTCTATCACCAGGTTTGCTGCTGCTGGAAAACAAAATGCAATGTATTGGGTTGGCCAAAAAGTTCATTTGGGTTTTTCTGTAACATCGTACAGAAAAACCCAAACGAACTTTTTGGCCAACCCAATATTTGCATGGTGAGGTTGCAGAGCTGTTTCTAAGAGAGGCTTAAGCAGGCCTTAAATGAAGGCTAGATGGGTTAATGAAATAAACGTATTTCCTGCTTCTCCATGATTTATATTTCTAAGGCTGCACCACACAGTAATTCAATGAGGCTGAAATGGCAAGAATGTCTGGCAGATACTTTGGGAATATGATACTTGGCTCATTGCGGTGGTTCAATTTCAGTATCTGGATATGAGTGAGATACAAAGGGACATCAGAAACAAGGTTTTTTTCTTTCTCTTTCCGCCTCTACTGCCTCAAACATGGCCCACGCCTTCTCAACTTTATTCATGTCAATATAATAGGATATTTACTGAAGGCTTCCTGAAGCTTATGGTCTATTGAGAATGATGAGGTATTCACTGGCTGCCAGTCATGGCCCTCACAGTTAGGAAGTTTATGCTTCAGTTCGTGGTTTTTTCTTTCCCTCCTGGTGTAACAAGAGACGTTAGCTTTGTCCCCTAAGTAATACTGGGATTGCTCCTCTGCCGTTTTCCAGGGCCCCCAGAACTGTTTGAATCCTCTTCCTTCTGTGTGTGGATGTGGGCCAGTGAGGCAGGAGAGATAGAGAACTGTATTAATCTTAGGAGAAGATGTTTCCTTTCCATTCTAGTAGCTTTTTTTGACTGCAAACTCTGTGCCGCTTATGGTTCCGAGGTGGAAATCTGCCCTTTTTGTCACTTCTGCATGTTCTGCATCACTTTGGGGAATAGTCCCACCCAAAGCAATGTGACTCCAGTGGGGCATCACCCAGCTGTCATTGCCTTCTACACTGCAGGGGTAAGCTCTTTACCCATCCTATCTAGTTGGAATTCCTGTTCTCCTGAACCCAGTGAGTGGTCCTGGATTTACTCCAAAACACAAACAAGGCCAATCAGTGCCATTTGGGTGATCAGGTGTGAATGT
Organism: Balaenoptera acutorostrata; assembly: GCF_949987535.1. Classification (NCBI taxonomy): domain Eukaryota; kingdom Metazoa; phylum Chordata; class Mammalia; order Artiodactyla; family Balaenopteridae; genus Balaenoptera; species Balaenoptera acutorostrata. Next base: position 16,821,401 of record NC_080074.1, read on the forward strand.
TGGGAGAGAAGGGTTTGTGTTCTTTTTCTTTTCTTTCTGGAATTATCATGAGAATGATGTAAACCTAGAGATATTAATGGTGGCAGTTTTATAACCAAGTGATAAGAAAGATGGCCTGAGAATGAAGCCAAGTGAGAAAAAAAAAAAAAAAAAAAAAGAACTAAGAAAGTAAATGAAATGTGCACTGTAGCATTGTTTGAGCTTCTGGGTTCAGCTGTTCCTAAAGCAAACACTAACCCAAGACTGCAGTTATGAGAGTTAGTCCCTTTTTTGGGGGTGCTTAATTAGTTTGATTTGGATTGCTGTCACTTGCAACCAAAGAATTCTTGACTGATAGAGTTTCTGAGCATAACCTGGGAGATAAAGCCAAAGGGAACTCTTAGTGGTACAGTGGTGATCGAGACAGACTTGGCCTCTGCCCTCATGTTGTTCATGGTCCAAGGGGCTGTCATTTCAATGGCTATATCAGTCAGAGTTCTTAGCTTCAAACATTAGAAACAAGTTCTGGTTCTTTTATGCAGAAATGGAAATTATTCAAGGCTATTTAGTAAATACAGAACCTTCAAGCGGGCCAGACGTTGAGACTGCAAGTGCAGAAACAGTTCTGTTGTAGACTTCGTTAGGTGGAGACTCCCCGGCCAGCCCCAGTGGTCACAGACATTGTCCCTTGCCCTGCCAACATCTGACAGGGTGATGCTGGGGACAGGCCATTAATGATACAATATTTGTCACAGATGCCACTGAAAATTGGAGGTACCTGCCACTGCCCTTCCTAGAATAGACTACATGTGGGGTCTGCCTGTGGGTCAAAGCTGGGCATGGGTTTGTCTAATTGGTGGGGATTGGGTCACATGCCTGTACCCTAGGGGCAAGGGAAGTGACTATCTGATTTCTACAGTAACCTCTACCTTGCACTAAGCCTCATAAGATGGGGATTTCTTTGGACAAAGGATGAGCGTTCAAAGATGTTAGGCAGCCAGGATAACAAATATCCACAGTGTTGACATATTAAGGAAGGTTAAGTTTGAACATACAGCATCTTCAGCCCCAACTACAAGAACTGTGGTGTATGCTGCATGGGAAGACCCAGGTTGGACAGACTTTGCAAAACAGGCTCATATGGCATATTTCCTCAAAAAACCAAGCAATGAACGCTGCTTCTCTTTTGTTTGCAAGTTATCTTTTGGTAGAATAATAATAATAATAATAATAATGGTGATGATGATGATGATACCAAATCAACTTCTAGTTTAGGATAGGATAACAATTTTCACTTTTTCTGCTCCAGGTTCTAACTCCATTGAGAAACCGACCCAGGCCTTAGCTTTATCGATGATCAGGCAAAATTAGAGACTACAGCTTGGCCCTTAGGCCATATGGGGCTTTTTTTGCTCCTTATCTTCAGGTGAACTTGTCTAGCTGTGAGAGGCAGAGAAGCCTCCTCCACGTGGGGTACCTCACCTGAGACCGAGGGAAGAAGCTGGGACTCCTGTGGATGGGTGTTGAGCAAGAGAGTGACCCCAAAAGGCCTTGGGTGACCTTGCCCTGTGCCCCTTTTCTGGTCTCACCAGCTAGACAATCAATCACTCTGTGCCACAGGAGAGGGTGGTGAAGAGAAGGATGAAATGTGCCCCTCTTCCTAATATTCCCTCTGTTAAGTAGAAAAGGAGTTCCTCCCCCTTTGTCAAAACAAAAGGAATAAACACTCTCCTAGTACTGCCATTAATTGGGGTCTTCCTCTGTGTCAGACACGCTACCGAGCATTTTACGAAAATTATCTCATTAAATTTTCATGAAAACCCTATGAAATAACATAAGAGCTACCATTTAGTGTTTATGCCGGAAATTTTTCTAAGCCCTTGGCATCTATTAATCAATTCATTCCTCATCAGCTTCAGGCAGGGTCCTGGTACGAAACGGGATAACTCGAGATTTTAATAAAAGGACAGTTTCCGAAGTAGCGAGGGATAGTGAGGGTGATGTGAGGAAGGGGGCGGGTCCTCTTCTCTGGAAGGGTAGGAGCTGTCATCAGGGGAAGCAGCAGCCCGAGGGGACTGTTGGGAAAGTTAGTCTCCGGCCGGCAGTCTTTCAGCCTCCTCTCAGCTGCCCAAGGACCGCTTCCTTACTGAGAGAGAAAGGGCGCACCCCACCTGCGCTGGGCCTACCACTTTGTGTGGGATTATCTTTCCCTGCTTCAGGCACGATGAGTGCTCTTTTGTCTAACAGCACGTGTGTCACGTGGCACCCAGCCAGCCCCACTGTTGTAGCTGTCCTTCCTTCCACGGCGGCACAGAGGAGTGCACATAGGCCAAATGCCCTGCATCAGCCACTGGGAGAGACCTGCCAGCCAGGAGGGACCCACACCCTAGGGCTGCCAGAACAAAGTACACCAAATTTAGGAGCTTAAAGCAACACCCAGTTGTTCCCTCATAGCTCTGTAGTTCAGATGTCTGACCTGACATGGCTGAACTCTCTGCTCAGGGGCTCAGGAGACCAATCAAGGTGTTGACGGAGCTGCATTCCTTTCTGGAAGCTCTGAGGAAGAACCCATTTGCAAGCTCATTGAGAGGTTGACAGTTCGAGTCCTTGTTTCTGTAGGACTGAGGTACCCGTTTCCCTGACCTGTGGTCTCCTCTATCTATAAGCCAGCAGTGGCTATGGAATTCTTTTCGTACTCCCAATCTCTTTGACTTTCCCTTCTGCTTTCTCCTGCTGTGAAGGGTTCATGTGACTATTCTGGGCCCACCTGGGCCCATCTTCCTACCTTAACATCAACCGATTCTAACTGAAATCACATCTATGAAGTCCCTCTGCCATTAGGGCTGGAATCTTACGGGGGCTGTAATTCTGCCCATCATCCCTTTGCCCCCCAACCCACTCTGCCATGCCTCAAATTTCTCCCCTTGCTAATGAAACAGCAGTAAAACATTGACCAGCTTAAACGGAATTTGCATCCTTGTCCTGTCTCTTTTCTGTGTCAGTAAAGCTTTGCTCCGAACAGTACTTGACTGCGTTGTGTTCTTCTTGGCGACTCTGGCACCAAGATGCAGTGGGCAGAAGTGTTTAGAACCCTTCCCTGGGACTGGCAACCTGGGCACCATACTCTGCTCCACACTGACCCTGCAGGGAGGGAACTTGGAAATGGCCACGTCACTCTTCTCCCTTCCTCTCATCTGCCAGCTCGCCCCCTCAGCCGAGCTTCAACCGGAGCCAGCGGGCAGGGATATCTGTTGATGTGATTGTCACCTTCCAAGGGCTCAGAACAGATGGCCAAAGGTGGAGAGTACATCTGGACGGGCACATGGCAGATCCTCAGCAGAGGCACATGCTATTACTGCCCCTATTTCCTAGACCAGGAAACCGAAGCTCAGAGAGGTTAGATAATGAGCCCAAGGTTATATCAGTAAGAAGTGGCAAAGACAGGCGGCAATTCAGTCCCTCTCACTGTAAAGCTTGCGCTCACCACTGTCATTCTGGCGCTGGGGCCTTTGGCTGTTCCTTACTGCCTCTGAAAAGAAATCCACAGGCTTGTGTGCTAGGCTGGAGGATGGAGATTGACATCGATTGGATTTCTACTTTGCACTGTATTAGGCGATTTACTTGCAACAGGCCTATTGAGACAGGTATTACTGATTTCATCCTATGTGTGAAGAATCTGAGCCTCAGAGAGGTTAAGTAACTTGCTTGAGCCCACACAGCTGGTTAAGGTACTAACCTAAGTCTGTTGGATTCCTGAGCCCATGATCTTTCCACTGTTTCATGGGGCAGAAGCCCCATGAAACCAGGAAGGAGAGGAAGGGGGGAAGGAGAGAGAGAGGAAGGGGTTGTTGCGTAAGATGTTTGGGAATGGTAGGTAGGAACAGAGGAGAATTCAGGTGGCGGCAACCCTCTTGGGCCTGGGAAGCATAAGGCATGTGGGCAGGCATCCCGGAGTGCCATCTGGAATTCCATAAAGTCCCCAAGCCTTTATCTCTGCAAAATCAGGACAGCAGGCCTGTGCTGGGCTGTGGCTTTACAGGGAAGCCTAAGAGCCTCGTGCTTTGGAAGCAGAGGCCAACGTGTATGATTCCGCAGCAGATGGGGACTTAAAAATCCCAGGTCGGACTGGGCACAGCCAGCAGGATCTGACTCCTTAGCGGTGCTGTCAGTATGTGTGAGACGCTTCTTCTCCTCCCTCTCGTGACTGCACTTTCCACTCCCTCTGAGTTCCTCCGCCCTCCCTTGTCTTTGCTTTCACTGTTTTTGGCTTTAACTTTTGTTTTCTCAAGGTCCCTCTGCTTCCTCCTGGGACCAGGGGGATGCATGTTCACTGTGATGTTCTTTAGGCCTTTCCAATGCAGTGCATTCAAATTAAAACCATTTTTCCCACCCATCAAACCCGCTTTTCTTCCTCCCTGTTTCCCATTTTGCTTACTGGCACCAGATAAGAAGGATGGAAACTGGGAAGAACCAGCCTTGCTTTCTGCCTGGCTTCTCCTCCCCACCCGCCTCCCGACCTCCGTCTACCAGTTGGTTTCTCCATCACTCTCCATGCTGTCTGCTTCCACTGCCAGGCCCCCCGGTTTTCACCCTCATTCTCTCCCACACCAGTTGATTTCCCCGACCGCTTTCTTTCTTCCCCACTCCCTCGTGCACACTCCCACCGAGTTGTCTTTCTAAAATGCAGATCAGACCTCGCTTGAAAACATTTTCTAGGAGAGATCAACAGTCTTAGTGTTACTGAGCAGGGGCTTGCTGCCTGATGCGCAAAGAAGCCAATATTATGGCGCTGGCTTTTGAGAAAAGAAAGAGCTGTATTGCGAGGTCGACTGGTAAGGAGACAGAAGGCAAAGCTCTCAAACCTAACTCCCCGATCCAGCGTCCAGGGCGAAATTTAAACAGTCAGGGGAATTTCAAACTTGGAGGCTGATTGGCTAGTCTCCAATCTGTCCGTATTAGCTATTCGGGCTGCTGGAGGCCAGAATTTCCTTACTGAAGCACTTCTCGCTTCGTGAAGGGCTCTGGTGGCAGCATTTCTATTCTTTGAGCTCCGTAGACTGAAGATTCCCAGGTCATCCTGGAGACCCAGCCTCCCGTCTTGCACATGTGCAGTGCCGTCTCTGTAAAATAACTCGAGGTTTGACTAATCAATCAACCCATTTAAGGATGCAAACTCCGTTTAAGCTGGTCAATGTTTTACTGCTGTTTCATTAGCAAGGGGAGAAATTTGAGGCATGGCAGAGTGGGTTGGGGGGCGAGGGGGTGATGGGCAGAATTACAGCCCCCATAAGATTCCAGCCCTAATGGCAGAGGGACTTCATAGATGTGATTTCGGTTAGAATCGGTTGATGTTAAGGTAGGAAGATGGGCCCAGGTGGGCCCAGAATAGTCACATGAACCCTTCACAGCAGGAGAAAGCAGAAGGGAAAGTCAAAGAGATTGGGAGTATGAAAAGAATTCAATAGCCATTGCTGGCTTATAGATAGAGGAGACCACAGGTCAGGGAAACGGGTACCTCAGTCCCACAGAAGCAAGGACTCGAACTGTCAACCTCTCAATGAGCTTGCAAGTGGGTTCTCCCCCAGAGCTTCCAGAAAGGAATGCAGCTCCGTCAACACCTTGATTGCAGTCTCCTGAGCCCCTGAGTAGAGAGTTCAGCCATGTCAGGTCAGACATCTGAACTACAGAGCTATGAGGGAACAACTGGGTGTTGCTTTAAGCTCCTAAATTTGGTGTACTTTGTTCTGGCAGCCCTAGCAAACTAACACGACCAGGAGACTAATTCTGAGGGAGATGCGCATGTGCTGAACGCCTGCTGCTGACCAGGCACTGTGGCTAGTCCTTCCCACTGTTGTGCCAGGGACAGGGCTCTGAGTTGCAAGCAACGGAAAGAAACTCTAGCTGATCTGAGCAGAAAAGGAATTTATGAAAGAATATGGGGCAGCTCCCAGAATCTCCAGGAAGTCTGGGAAACAAGTCTTGGAAAACGGAAAGCTTGGGGATATAAAGGAAGCAAGGTGGCCAGAATTCAGCCAAAATTGGGCCACAGAGCCTGTTTGCTGAGAAGACTGTAGCGGCCATGGCTGGACACTGCCCTCATACTGGCTTTGCCACCACAGCCAGGTCTGACCTCCGGCCACTGGGCACTGCTGCCCTAGAAAATGCAATGGCCCTGGTCAGAGCTGCTAAAATGAACTCTCCCCCTTCCCTGCTTCCGAGGATCCTTATTTTGAGATTTGAGATCCTGGGCAGGTGTGTCTGATTGTTCTGACCTGGGTCATAGGCCTAGAAGTTTCAGATGCTGGGAAGCCACAAAATGACTCACAATTAATGACAAATTATCCTACATCGACTCATTTCATCCACATAATAACCCAGCAGGGGGTTACTATTATCCTTATTTAATAGGTGAGGGAACTGAGGCCCTGGGGAGGTGAAGCTGCTTTCTTGGGTCCTGAGCTTGCACTGGGCAGAGCTAAAACTTGAAGCCAGGCCACCAAAGTCTTGAGCCCATCACTTGGGTTCTCCCCGCTGTGACTTCAGCTGGGTGAAAGTCAAGGTTCTGATCCCTTCCGAGGAAAGAAGAGGCAGGTGCATACCATTTGGTCCTTGGTCCAGAGGACTCTGGGTAGATAGACTGAATGTGGGCAGAAATGTATGTGGCCAGATACAGTTCTGACCCATTGGCTTGTGAGGCCTGGGCATGGCAGAACTTTATTCTCCCTGTTTGGTGAAATATGCCTTCTAACATCTGTTCTGAGTCAGTCCTCCTTGGTTGTTGTTGATTGTGTGATACGGCCTGCCCTCTCTCAACCTCAAATATAGACAAGGGATGTCTGAGGCCCTTCTGGTGAGAACCCCATGGGGAAGCCTCACCCTTCTGTCTGTCTTGCCCACCCACACCAGATGCCAGCTCTCCTGTCCCCTTTGCTGTCTTTCTCCACCTGGCATTGCCAGGAAATGGGACGGAGCCCTGAGAATCCCACTCACCCAGGAACAGCCAGCAGTCACAGCATTCCACCTGGTGCGTTCAGCACCCCAGGCACCACCTAGCATCCTTACCTTATCCTTTCTTCTCCTGCCCCACATTCTCTTAGCTCTGAGCCAGGCCGACACCAGGAAGAACAACAACAACAACCTCCTGTCATTTGGAGCCAATTTCCCGACTCGGGGTTTTGGGAGTAGGACCAGGCACAGGACAGTGATTAAAAAAAGGTTTGAGGGGCTTCCCTGGTGGCGCAGTGGTTGAGAATCCGCCTGCTAATGCGGGGGACACGGGTTCGAGCCCTGGTCTGGGAAGACCCCACATGTCGCGGAGCAACTAGGCCCGTGAGCCACAACTACTGAGCCTGCGCGTCTGGAGCCTGTGCTCCGCAACAAGAGAGGCCGCGATAGTGAGAGGCCCGCACACCGCGATGAAGAGTGGCCCCCGCTTGCCGCAACTAGAGAAAGCCCTTGCACAGAAACGAAGACCCAACACAGCAATCAATCAATCAATCAATAAATCTAAAAAAAAACCCCAGAAAGATGAGAATCCTTGGGTGGAGAAATAGATGCCGTCTACTACAAAAAAAAAAAAAAAAAGATTTGAGTTACTATACTGGTGTGAGGGCCAGGCTAAATGGAAACAACTAAGCTCAGACACCCGAGAGGGAACCCCAATTCAAAAGTGCCTCGGATGATTCCCCCTATAAAAGTTATCTTTGAGGTTGACTAGTGGCACTGACAAGGACTGGTTCATTTAGGCATTTATTTATGATAAATATTCAATATAAACCTATGTATTCAATACAGATATTAATATACATTCAATATCCAAATATATATGAAATAAAGATTCAATATATAAACATGATATTTGGTGCACACCTAGGGCTACGCAGTAGAGCACAGGAATAAAGCACAAGGATTGTAGAATACCTGCCGTGTGCCAAGCACTCAACACACGTGATCTCAGTCTCTAGTTACATCAGCTGCTATTTTACAGATGAGAAAACGGAGGCTGAGCGCATGAGCTAATATGAGGGAGATTGTTTTCATACCTTGTGAAGCACAGTGGATGCATGATTAAAATTACTGCTATTATGATTAATCATTATAATTCGCCATAGTAATGACTGTGAAATATAGAGGGTCAATGGTAACGGATGCTCTCTGGACCATAGCCTGTTGGGGTGACAGCCAGGAGGGACAAGATAATGGACCGGCTTCTTTATCCAAAACCCACTTCCCGTATCTATTTAGACACACCCTGTCCTAGGTACTTTGTTCACATAGCTCATCCAATCCTAACAACTATACCCTAAGAGAGCCTATTATTATCCTCATTTTACAATCAAAGAACCTGAAGCTTAGGAAGAGACTAGAAACACTAAGAAATTATTCAAGGTCCCATCACCCGTGGGGATTGAACCCTTGTACTCAGACTCTGGAGTCAGCTTGCTTTGCTGCTAAAGCATATAGTCTCCCAGCTAATTGCTAGCCTTTACCACCTGAGGGTGTAGGATTCCCAGATTTCACTAACAAAAATATAGCATGCACAATTAAATTTGAATTTCAGATACACCAGAAATAAATTTTTAGTATGAGCATATCTCATGCACTATGGCCATGTAATAGACATGCAAAGTCTGTTAAAATACCTAGCACGTAGTTTGTGCCCAAAAACCCTATTTTCCTTCTCCTAGGGCAGACACTGCTAGCTGCCTACCCAAACTCCTGTTAACTTTCTCTCCTCAGTAACAAACAGTATTTTCCAGCTGGGCACACCATCTAGAATAAGAGATGATGTTTCCTGGCTTCCCTTACTGAGCCCTTATATCTAGGTGTGACCAAGTGACTAAGTTATATCAAATGAAATGTAATCACAAGCATTGTTTGGTGCTTCTGGAAAGTTTCCTTAAAAGGGAGGGGACGAACTGTTTTTCCTTCTCTTTGATCTTTCACATTTCCCCCTTCATTTGGCCTGTAATGCAGATGAAATGACAGGCACTGTGGCATTCATATTGGACCATGATGTGACCTTGAGGCCTAAGCCATAGGGTGAGGTCAGTGGAGCAGAAAGACAGATGCCCATGTTCCCAGTGACTATGCGTTCACCATATTTGCCCTCGACTGTTTACCTTGAGACATCTTTTATGTGTATATTTACTTCTTTCTTATGAAGGTCCATCTGTGTTAGTAACAATCAAATGCAATTCATAACTGATATGCATCTATTCAGTAAACATTTAATGAGCATCTATAAGCTAGACATTGTTCTGGCTTCTGGAAATAAAAGGATGACATGTAGCTCATGGTCTTGTCAATTTCTCTTTGTTTGAAATTTAGATCAGAGCTAGGAGAAACCTCAGCAACAACTAAAGTCAACCCACTTGTTTTATTTAGGTAGTATCTGTGCTACATTTCCCCTCGTGGTCCGAGAATTTTGGAAGTCACACCTCTCAGCTCATAGCACATTGTCATAATTAGTCCCTGCAAAACCTCTCTCTTGTTTTATTTTTTCCTTCCTTTGTCCTAACACCCATGTCCATTCTCTCTCCCTTCAATAGGTACTCATTCTAATGTGATATATCCTTACATATGGGTGTGTCCTTGAGAGATACTGCTGGTGTATGTGTTTTTAATTTTCACAAATAGTATTATGCTATAAATCTTATTCTTTCCTTATTTTCTCACACAATACATTTTTTTTAAAAAAACACACAAATATTGTTATCAATAATAAAGCTACTGAGTGAAGTTTAAGATTTCTCTGCAAAATTTTTTTATTGTGGTGGTTCTTAGAATAGATCCCACTAAGGATGAATAGTTAGAATATTGTGCTCAAAAGTTTGTTTTCAATTTTGGAGTATGTCTTTTTTCCCCCTCTTTTTGGTTCAATTTATTTTTTGAATATGTAAGACACATAGTTCAAAAGATAAAACCAAATTAAAAGTTGAACTCAGAGATGTCTCCTTTCCATCCGTACCCCTCCATCCTATTTCTGGTCCTCATACTTGTAAGAGTAACTATTATTACTGGTTTCTGGTTTGTGTTTCTGGCAAATTTTTTTTTGGCAAAAGTAAACACATATACATTTACATATATATATATTCTTATTTCTCTTTCTTATTTCGTGAAATATAGTACATGTATAAACAGTGTTCTATAACTCGTTTTCTTTCACTTAATAATATACCCTGGAGTTACTCCAAATCAGTATATAGAGCTCTTCGGTTTTTTTGGCTGCACCTCACGACCCGCACCCCCCTCCCCCGGCAGTGGAAGCACAGAGACTTAACCACTGGACAGCCAGGGAAGTCTCAATTTTTTGTTCTTTTTAGAGTTGCATAGAAACCCATTGTGACAATGTACAATAGTTCTTCAACCAGTTTTCTGTTGTTGGAAATTTAGGTTGCTTCCATTTTTTATTGTTACAGACAATGCCACAATGAATAACCCTGGGTATATATTGTACTTATGGAGGTGCGTTTTCAGTGTAGATTCCTAGCAATGGACTTATTTGTCAAAGGACAAGTGCTCTATCCCTTTATGAGATATTTTCAAATCCCCTCCATAGCGATTGCATCCTTTACGTGATGAAATGCATGGGATGCCAGTTAATCCACAGTACTGCCAATAGAGTGAAATCATACCCGTATATTTGTAGCAAGCTAATAGGTGAGAAATGGTATCTTACTATAGATTTAATTGGCCTTTTTTTTTTCTTGTTATGAGTGAGGCTGTAGGTGTTTTCTGTGTTTCTGGCTGCTTGCTTATTTTGCATGTTAATACTGCCCCTTTGAAGTCTATCCACGCTGCTCTAGGGATGTATACTTTCTCGATTCTCTTTGTAGCATTGTGTTCCATAAACCACATTCATTATGTCTAACTTGTAATTTCCCCTGGCGCCAACCATTACCATAAAGCATTACTGTGAACCAGAATTTCTCTGGGATATACATACCCAGGAGGACTTAGACACATTGAATTTCACTCAGGGCTGACAGATTGCTTTTGGAAATGTCTGAAATGTTTACCTTTCCACCAACATGGCATAGAGTTTTTACTTTTTGAATTTACTCATTTTACAGATAAGGCAATGAGACCTAGATCAGGGATGGGAGGGTCACAAAGTTTGCCAGTAAGAGCCAGGATTTGAGACCTGGTCTTTTAAGTCCATATTAATCATTGTTTGCTAACGCCTTATTCTATAAAAAAATGAATTAATTCAACAAACATTTTTGGAGTGCTTACTGCATGGCAAGAAAGACGCTGGGCACTAGAGATACAAAGAGGAGGTTATAGTCTTGGGAGGGGAGATCAGTAAATAAGCAAATGGCCACAGTCAGGATTTATGTTTCCATCTGCAAATGAGCACGTGTCACATGGATGATCTGTGTGAACTGGCCAAGACAGCCTTTCTTCCTACTCTTGTCCAAGTCAGAGCAGGATGAAGGAGGCTGGTGGTTTTGTTCTTTTGTCTTCTCTAGATTCCCCTGCTGGTCACATGAACATTTTATGAGGTTCTCTGGGAATGTTTCCATATCTAGAAATGTTGACCAACTCACCAGCCATAGTAAGAAGTTCTTTGGAAAGTTCAATCCACGTATAGTTAGAAAAAAGAAATACATTTGTATCGGCACATCTTCCTCTGGCAATGTCCTTAGGACTGTGAATTTAGAAAAATTGAGTTTTTTCTTTTACAGTTTTGTCCAACTTGGCTCCCATAATTTCCCACCTTCATTAGAAGCAACAAGATGGGCTGGAGTAGGGTCTCACACTTTTCAATGCCTGGGGACTTTTCTCCAATTCCTTTTCTCTCTGTGTTTTAAAAGATACTGTCTTCTGAACAGACTATTTGTTAAATAATAACCAATTTTCTTTTTCTGCTATTTATGATTCAGATGTATAAATATTTCTGATTATAATATAATAAAATCACATTTTAGGAATTCTTATGATAGCCCTGATAGCCAGTCAGGGCTTCTAATCAGTATCTAGTAAGTAGTGCTGGTATACTTGGTCTCCAGGACGGGACTGACAGACCTCAATAATATCTAAGAACTTTTCTGGTTCCATATTTCTGACTTTATCTATCTGTCATCTATCTATATCTATCTATCTATCTATCTATCTATCTATCTATCTATCTATCTATCTATCTTTCTATCTTTCTATCTTTCTATTTATCTATCTATCTAGGCTTATATCTCAGGAATTCCTTTGATGCACCTAGGATCATTATTAAATAAATTCAGCAGATTCAGTTGATGGGATCTCAGACAAAATCCAAGTATAGTATCTTGGTTAAAACTTTGGTCTGTGAAGTCAGACTATCTGTGTTTGAATCCCAGACCTGCCATTTGCTCCTTGATGGCTGTATGATCTTGAGCATACAAGGTCATATGTACCTCTAAACCTCTGTTTATTCGTCTGTGATTTACCTCTAATAGTCATTCCTCTTATGAATATTATGGGGCTATTATGTGGATTTAAAGAGATAAGAAGTGAAAAGTGCCTGGTAGCACATAATACATGCCAACTTGTTATGATGGTGATGAAGAAGATGATGATGATGATGGCGATGATGAAGGAGAAGACAATGCCTTTAGAAGCTTTGTTTTAATTTTTACCTATGTTGCTGCCCTCACCACTATCATGTAATTTGCATTTCCAAGCTGCCTATTAAACTCTCCAAACCTCACACTGCTTGTGCCCTTGAAAGTATTGGGGCCTTTGGGCTGCACATTTCACCACCAAGTTTACTTGATGGATTTAACATTCATGGCTTTGGTCTAGATCAGTGATTTTCAACTGGGATGACTTTTTTTCCCCTCCAGGGGATATTTGTCAATGCCTGGAGACATTTTTGGTTGTCACAAGGGAGGCCAGGGATGTTGTTACACATCTACAATGTGCAGGAATGCCTCTACAATAAAGAATCATCTGCTCCAAAATGTCACTTGTGCCAAGGTTAAGAAACCCTGGCTTAGATATAATGGGGGAGGCAGTCACTGCATCTGTTTTAGGGCAGGACAAGGGGTGAGACTTTTCCTTCAGTGGCCTGGGGATGATGTGAACTTTAGTGTGGCAGACAGTGGCTCTGGCAGCCAGAGGCTCCTATCAGAGATACTTCACAGGCTCCTGGAGGGAGGCGGGGAGCTGCCGAGGAGGCTCGAGTCTCCTTTGCTTCCCAAAACACAGGCCTCCCTAAGACCTTCAGTTCAGGCCTCATCACCAAGGTGGAGTCATGTGAGCTTGAGAATAACGGCCTTCAGATATTGAGTAGCTACTGTGTGCCAGGCATGGCTTTAAGCCCTTGGAATACATGTATTATTCAATTAAATGCTCTATTAGTTGGGACTTTTGGCAACAGGTGACATCTTAAACTGGTTTCATCAAAATAAAGATTATTTATTTGCACTGGAAAAGTCTTGGCTTCAGGTATGGCTAGATCCAGGGATTCAGAAAATGTCATCGAATCCTACTCTTATTTTCTCCATCTCTTGGATCTGCTTCTCAATCAGGCTGCCTACTGTGACAACATGTCTTCTAGAAGTTCCAGTTTTATTATAATCTACCCACTTCACAATCTGAAGAGGTTCTCTCTTCCTGATAAAGTTCTCAGAATGAGAATAGGTTCACATGTTCACATGTTGGTTTCTGAACAACTCGCTGTGGCTATGGGAATTTCATGCTCAAATCATTCAGGTCTCTGTCAAATGCCGAACTTGGACTTGAGGGTGAGGTCAGCTTCACAACATGGGCTGAGACTGGAGGCAGGTGGTTCTGCAAAGAAACTCAGGAGCCTATATCCAGAAGGGGGCATGGATGCTGAGCCTGCAGAAGAAGAGATGATGCATCCATTTCACAGATGAGGAAACTGAGGCTAACTTAGACCAAGAGGTTAAGTCACTTGCCCAAGTCACAGCCAGTAAATAGAGCCACCAAGCTTCTGACTCAGGTCTCCCTAACTCCAAAGCCCCCACCTTGCCTGCTACATACTGCTGAAGGCATGCTGCACTGCATGCTTCTTTCTGTGCCCTCTCCTCATCACACTCTCCAGCTACTCCTGGTTCTGAGATCCTACTTATACTCCCAGGAGGTCTTTACATATGCATTAATCATGCTCTCCTCCCTCCACCCTTATTAATAGGGCTTTGTGGTTTTAGGGACCACCTTGCATTCACTATCTTGTTTCAGCTTGTCCTCACAATAATGCAGGGAGGTAAACAGAGCTCAGATTATTAACTCAACTGTTACTGATGTGACAACCACAGCCCAGGGGACCTGAGCAGAGAGGCCCATTGATGATGGTGGCGTGCAGTGAGTGCCTAATAATGGCATCACAACCTTGAACATTAATGGTCCCCCTACAAAGTGTTTCCCCCTATTTGTCCCTCAAAAAGCAGCAGGAGGTGAGTTAGCTCTGGATCAGATGGCAGACTCCATCTGCCATCTGATGGTGGGCGTCCTAATACTAACCCTGGAATAGACAGATTCCCACCAGGTTACCCAGTGAGGTCAGAGCTGCTGGGAGGTGGGAGAGCAGAATGAATGCTCCAAGTGGGCAATGTGGTCCTGAGAAGAAGGGAAGAGAAAGGAGAAGTGAGAGGAGGGGAGGGGAGGGGAAAGGGCTTCCCTTCAACCTCACCTATCAGGTTAAGTGCCCCCTTCTTCCCTGGGGGGAGGTGGGAGAGGGGCCGGAGAAGCTGAGAGTGTTACTCCAGGGGAGGGAAAGGAAGTTTCCCCTTCAAGGGTCAGAATTGCTTGCTGATGCAGAGGTCTGGGCTCTGAGATTCATGGAAGGTTCTAGGGAAGCTGCCTTGCCCTAGCCCTCAAATTGTTCACATACCACAGATGTTTGAGGGAAAGAGTTGGTGGGGGGATTGAGGAGGGAGGAGAGGGGAAAACACAGAGTCACTGTAACCACTAAAATCCTATCCTTTTACCCAGCGTGGTGCAGTGGTTAGCTGCACGGGCTTTGCAGTCCGACAAATGTGGATTTAAATTCCAGCTCTGCCCTTTACTGTGGGATACAGAACACATCCTGTAACCTCTCTGCATTGTATCGTCCTCATCTATAACATGGCAGTCATGACTTGGACCTTGTGTGGTTACCCTGAGATTTAAAGAGAGAGTGTCTGTGAAATGCCTGGAACATAATAGGTGCTCAGTAAAACTATGAACAAAATCCAATCTCCTTGACATGGTCTGCAGGCCCCACGTGCTCTGGCCCCTC
Organism: Balaenoptera acutorostrata; assembly: GCF_949987535.1. Taxonomy (NCBI): domain Eukaryota; kingdom Metazoa; phylum Chordata; class Mammalia; order Artiodactyla; family Balaenopteridae; genus Balaenoptera; species Balaenoptera acutorostrata. Next base: position 16,836,606 of record NC_080074.1, read on the forward strand.
AGATCTCTCCCATCCCATCTCCTCTCCCCTCCCTGCGGTTTATTACACAGTGTGCAAACACCAGTCTTTCTCTGGCTCCTCCAACATGCCAAGCAAGTTCCAAGCCTTTGCACGTGCTGTTCCCTCTGCATGGAGAATTGTCCGCACAAATTTTCAGCCTTATGGCTCCTTCTTATCTCTAGGCTCTCACCTCCAAGGATGCTTCCTCTCATCTCCTTATCTAAGCTTTCTCCCCCTTGAGGACCCGAGCTTCTCTCTACCACGTGACACTGTCTTATCTCTTTCATAACATTTATCATTATCTGACATTTTCTGGAATTGTTTTATTGTCGTTCTTCCATGAGGATGGAAGCTCCATGAGGGCAGAAATCTCCTCTGTGTTGCTCATGCTGTAGCCCCAGTCGTGTTGGGCACGTAGTTGTTGCTCAATAAAATCTCCTGGAGACGAGAATGATGATGGTCATGTTGGCAGTGACATTGGAGGTGATGAGGACTTGTTCATCTCCTCCTTCCCAGGCTTCAGAAATTTTTTTCTTTTCTGAACTTCCTCAGCTGCAGAGCCTCTCCCTGTGTCTTGCAGGTGTCTTGAGGATAACAGGCAGTGCAGGTTGAAAAGAAAGCAACCCACGGGAAGAGCTTTCAGAAGGAGGCAGCTCAGCTTTTGGGAAACAATGACGTGAAGCAGCGGAGTTTTCTTGGCTTGAGGCCTGAGATTCTAGAGAGAGTTTATAGAAAGCTATCCCATTATTACCGCTTGTTATTGATCATCTACGTACCTCTCCACATTGGCCAGGATCTTTTACAATGCCTTTTATCAAATTTGCAAAGAGCTTTATACATGTGTTTTATTAGCTATTATTAACTTGGCAGGGGTATACCTGTGTCAAACGGAATGCTTGCATTTTGTGGGACTGGAATGTTTTTTGTTTTCAGATGTCTGATTTCTTCCCCTCACCTGGTTGTGTAAATATCAAAGAACAAAATGTCAAGAGCAACATGAGCTTTTTGAAGGCAGGGACTACATCTGAATCATCTTTTTTATCCTCAACACAAGACCTGGTGTGTAGTAGGTACTTAGTAAATGTTTCTTAAATTCATAAATAGAATGAACATAAGTTAGTAAGTAATTGAGACGTCCCTAGTATAGACACACATCATATATGGAGGGAGCAATCATCAAAAGTCAGAGCACCCATCTGCAAGGGTTAGCTTTCCCCTCTGTTCCTGGGCTGTGGTCTATGGACCCTTCTTTCTTCCCCACACCTCTCCTCCCCATGCTAACCAGTCCAAGAACAGGAAGAAGGGTTCAACCCTGCCAACAGCAAACTTGCAGGTCTCTCTTGCCCTGAAACCAACAATCCAAGCCCAGGTGGCAGAGATGAAAATGTTCTTTTGTTAACTGGCTGTTGATCAACTTGTATATATCACTGTGTTGCAATATAATTTTTGGAATCTCAAAAGACATTTCTAAAATAATAAAAAAAATCCCTAAAAATATGTTATGTAAGTAACACATGCCTCGTGTAGAATAGTTAATAAATATAAAGAAAAAGAAGAAAACAGAAATCACCTGTAATCCTACCATCCAGACCTAATCACTGCTATTTATCAAGGATTTAAAAATATTTATAGATAAATGAATAAATAAATACCTATACATATATATATATACACCTGTAAGTTTTACCTATATATATTACATATATATATATATGTAAGTGATTTTTACAAACATGAAATCAAATTGCTCTACTAATTGTAATAGCTAATATTTATAAAGGACCTCCTATGGGCAGGTTTTACTTTAATGTCTTTGTATGTTCTAGCTTACTTAATCCTCATAATAACACCATGAGGTAGGCATTAATACGATCATCCTCGACTTAGAGATGAGGAAACTGAGTCATAGAGAGGTTAAATAACGTGGCACAGCAGTAAGTGATGGAGCCAGTATTTAAACCTTGGCAATTTGACTCTAAACTTCATTTGGCAATAGATGGGAATATCTTGCCATATTAATCATTTTTCTATAGCTATGGCTGTGAAGTTTTTATTGTACTACCCAAGATGGTAGACAGATTTCAAATCATGTGCCAAATTTAAAAAAATAAAGAAAAACTCATGATTAGTTTCAGTCCAAAATTTGAAAGTGAGCTAAGATAGTCCCATAATAGCTTGCTAGGGCTGCCATAACAAGATACTATGGAGGCCATAATTTCAGAATCAAGGTGTCAGCTGAGTTGTTTCCTTCTGACGGCTGGGAGGGAAGGCTCTGTCCCAGGCCTCTCTCCTTGGCTTCTAAATGGCCAACTTTTCCCTGTGTCTCTTCACGTCATCTTCCCTCTTATGGATCTGTCTTTGTGTCCAAATTTCCCCCTTCTTTAAGAATACCAGTCATATTGGATTAGGGTCCACCCTAATGGCCTCCTTTTAACTTGCTTACCTCTGTAAAGACTCTGTCTCCAAATAATATCACATTCTGAGGTCCTGGGAGTTAGGCCTTTGACATAATTTTTTGGGGAAGACCCAATTCAATCCATACCATTTCCCAATCACCACCGTAAGGACATTTGTCCATATAATTTATTTTTATTTGTCTTGCTGGAAGTACTGATGTTTTGCAATTGTAGCCTGCTGTGCAAAAAAATTATGAAATATGTTAAGGACTTAGGAAATTGGCTAATATATCAGAAAGTCATATGCCATGGAATTTCTAGGGCAAAAGTGTCCTTTAAATAAAGATGAAACTGATGAGAAGAATTCAGCCAATGAGAGATCAGGAGAAGATGAACAGCTTCTAGGCAGATGAACAGCTTGTACAAAGGTTCCACAGCAAGAAAAACTTGGGAGATTTGGGTGTTGGTATTCAAGAAACAGAAAGGAGGCTGAGGCGTATTGGGTGAGGGGAGAATCTTGGCAGATAAGGTTGGAGACGTAGAGAAGGGCCAGATTGTGAGGGACATTGTAAGCATGGAGGGCAGGTCCATTAGATGTCCTCCTCACCCTCCTGGACACACAGCTAGACTACATTTCCCAGTTTTCCTTGCAGTTAGGTGTGGTCACGTGACTGAGTTCTAGCCAATGGCACCTCTATTTCCCTAGTACTTGATGCTCTTTCTTCAACCACAATGTGGTTTAGCAACCACCTGTTTAAGATGGTGGAATCATAAGATGGAAGGAGGCCGAACCCTGAATCATTACTTGGATGCCAGCTGCCCATTGACCAGGAACACCTGTTTGGACTTTAAACATTGTCTTAGCTTGGGCTGCCGTAACAGAATGACACACACTGGGTGGCTTTAACAACAGGCATTTATGTCTCACAGTTCTGCAGGCTGAGAAGTCCAAGCTCAGGTGCCAGCTCTCTTGCAGATGGCTGCCTTCTCGCTGTATCCTCTAATGGCTGAGACAGAGAGAGAGAGAGAGAAAGGTCTAGTCTCTTCCTCTTCTTAGCAGGACACTAATTCCATCATGGGGGCTGTACCCTCATTATCTCACCTAAAACTAATTACTCCCCAAAGGCCCCAGCTCCAAATACCATCACACTGATGATTAGGGCTTCAACATATGAATTTGGGTGGGTCGGGGGTGGGGGAGACACAAACATTCAGTCCATAGCACAAGTGTAAGAATTAAACTTCTGTTGGGTTTTGTCACTGAGGTGCTTGATACAGCTGCTAGAGCTGCCTTAACATCTGGATAAGTAGCATGAATTTTTTTTCTTAAGTGCATGGGAGACCATTAGAAGATTTTTAGCGGAAGCACAAGACCATACAACTTAAGTTGTGGCTGATTTAAGATTTTGGATGTAGTTAGCTGACTGAGTGAGGGGCTAGTGCTAATGAAGTGAGTGAACCTTTCACTTATCCATGCATCTGTGGGTTTCACTCTAGTTTTGCAGCCAGAATGCTATCTGACCACTTCTAGAGGGACATCACGGCAGAGAGTGGGAGACCTTGCTCAAACCATCTTTCTTACTGGGCAAATGATCCCAAGTGTCCAGTGTCCTGACGGTCAGTCCCTGCTGTCTCCATTGGACAGAACTTTTGACTCCATCTCACAATCCTTCCAAGCCTACTCCTTTCCCCTCCACTTCTCCACCTCAGTAAATGGCACCCCATCTCCCCAGTTTCTAAGGTCCCCAAACCTAGGAATCATTCGAATGTCTTGCCATGGTCGACAAAGCCCTACATGGTCTGACCACTTTCTACTCTTCCGTTTTCCAACCTTGTCTCTGGCTGTCTTGTTCTCACTCACTCAGCTCCAGACGCACTGGTCTTCTTTCTGTTTCTCAGACAAAAGTCAGTCTGTCCTGGCCTCAGGGCCTTTGCACAACCTTTTCCTTCTGCCTGGAGCACTCTTTCTCCAAGTCCTTTGCATGGCTGTTCTTCTCATCCTCAGGTCTTAGCTCAAATCTTGTTCCTCAGAGAAGACATCATGCCCATGCCCCTCAACCTGCCCTCCCCTTGCCCTCAAGTCACAGGTATATCATCTCCCTGTTTCATCATCTTCCTAACACTCATCACTGTCTAAGGCAGAGCCCCAGAAAGAGGCCATGGTAACAAAGTAGGGGGAGATGTTAAGAGGACCATGTCGGTAGCTCTTGTCAGACCCCAGTGACTCAAGGCAACTCAGCGCTGTAGCATTTGAGAGAGGGGCTGGAACAAAGAGTGAGTTGAGCTGTGAGCTGCCCCAGCCTATAATGCAGTCAGAGAAGAGAGAGGATGTGATTCCCCAGACACCAGGAGGGCCAGGAGTTGCCATCGTGGGAGTAGGAGAAAGAGAGTGGCCATTGCTACCTGGTGGCTGGGAGGCGACATTGGTGAGCACATTTGAGCCCTGCCGAAGGCTCCCACAACTCACTGGGGGGAATCTGATGGTGGTTGGATCTCCCCTGACTGTGTGGGTCTGGAGCCAGAGAAATTCTGTTTGTTACTGGTACTGGGTAGAGGGGAAAATTGTGGCTAAAATGACAAATCCTCTTCTTTAAGGGAGGTGGGGTATGGTTAACTGGACTGAGGCCGAGAGAGTGGTAAGGAATGCTGATTTCACTCGGTCCTCCGCAGTGGGGAAAGGCCAACCCCACAGGACATTTTTGTGGGCCGGCTGTAAAGGATGATCTTGGTCGTGAGGGACTTTTGGGTTTATCAGTCTTCTGGCTGCCTCAGTCCAAGGAGCGTTTGGGGTGGGAAGGTGGCGGGTATGTGTTGTGATGTGGAGAGGAATCTTTGGCCAAGTAGAGGCTGGACGCTTTGAGCCAGGAAGCCCTTTAGGAGAAACATTTTCCTCTGTTCTCACATTTCCATGAGGAACTTTTGCCCCACTTTCCAGGAGGTGAAAGTATTTGGAAGTAATGCATTTCCTACCTTTGCTCACTGAATCTTCCCCCAAGGGATGAAGAGGATCTAATCTGACTGGCCAAACCAGGAGAAGGAAGTGAACATGCATAGTCACCTCTTCCCCTCTTTCTTCCTTCATTATGGTCTGTCTATAGAATCAAAGTTTTCTCCCAGGGTCCCCACATGCAGCTGCTCATGTTGTGCACTGCAAAACTCCATGTGGGCCTTTGCATAAAGAGGGCAAATGGCACTCCCTAGAGTTGAGCAGGGTGCTAGCCCTGCATTCTCCTCCAACTCCAGCCCCCAGTGGAGTAGACACCTCTGGATCAGGGCTCAGAGACAGTTTTTAGAGGCAGGTCTGGAAGTGCATCTCTTGCTGTCCAGTATAGGGCTCTGTTAGTGGCCAGAATAATGGCTTCCTACTCCCAAAGATGTCCACATTCTAATCCCCAGAACCTTTGAATATGTTACCTTACGTGGGGAAAGGAACTTTGCAGATGTGATTAAGTTAGGGATCCTGAGATGAGAAGCTTATCCTGGATTACCTGGGTGGGTCCAATATAATCACAGGGTCCTTATAAGACAGGAGGTGAGGTGATAAGGAAAGAGAGAGACTTGAAGATGCTATACTGGTGGCTTTGAAGATGGAAGAAGGGGCCGTGAGTCAAGGAATGCAGGAAAGATTCTCCCTTAGAGCCTCCAGAAAGGAGCACAGCCCTGTGACAACAGCGTTTTAACCCAGTGAAATTAATACATGTTGGGTTTCTGACATTCAGGACTATAAGATAATAAATTTGTGTTGCTTTAAGCCACTAAGTTTTGGTAATTTGTTACAGCAGCAGTAGATACTAATACAGACTCAACTGGTATTAAGCAGCAGCTCCCCTTCTTGCTGCCGTGGTGTCTGGCTCTTCTTCATGAGTTGTGCTCCAAGGTCTAGAGCTGTGTTGTTCACAGCAGTAGCCGCTAGCCATATGTAGCTACTAAAATGAAAATTAAACACAAATTTAAAATTCACTTGCTCCATCGTACTAGCCACATTTCAACTGCTCAAGAGCCACAGGTGGCTTGTGGTTACCTATTGGACAGTGCAGGTACAGGACATATTCATCGTCATAGAAAGTTTGATTGGATGGCACTGGGCTGGACATCGGGGGAAGTCACAGGAACCCCATCAGCCAGGGGGTATCAGCCGTGTTCTCCAGCCAGACAATACCAAGTTGGCAGTTTATCCTCCATTTGACTTCTGTGTTTATAGTTCTTGAGGTATTTTGCCCTGGGGGCAATGGGGCAGAGGTGAGATGAATCCCTTCAAATCCCAACACAATCAAGCGAGGACAAGGGTGTAATAGAACTGGGGACCGAAAGGGGAACTAGAAGGGAGGGGCCCAGCTGCCAAGGACCTGAGGACGCCAGGCCCAGCACACAGTAGGAATCCTTGACCCCCAAAGAGATCTGGGGGAGAGAAAATGGTCAAGTTCTTCAGAAACATAACTCAGACAACAGCTGGGTTTCTGGAACCCTTGAGATCCAGATAAGATTGGCTTGAAAACTCGTTCCATTCCCCGGGCAGTCCAACACTCTCCTCCAGACTTCTGGATATTCTTGACATCCTCCAAGCCATTTTTGTCTTGAGACTAACCTCTCTGAACTACATTAACCCAGACCTGACTTTCAGCTCCTACTTTGATTTCAATGCAAAGCAAAGCCCCCTACTCCACCCGACCCTGCCGCCCACCAAGTGTTTGAGAGACAGTGTGGCTTGGCAGTGAAGGGCATGGATCCTGAAGTCAGACTGCCCTGGCCTGTCACTTACAAGCTTTGGGACCTTGGACAACTTACCTAATTCCTCTGTGCCTCAGATTCCTCATCTGGAAATTTGAGATAATAATTAATTTATTGTGGGGATTAAATGAGTTAATTTGTGAAAATTCCTAGGACAGTTCCTGGCATGTAATACGTCCTTAAAAGGGGTCGGTTAATATTTGTTGGTATATTGAAAATTTCGGGTTCACAGAGGGAAATCTGTACCTTGCTGTAAACAATTCAAATAGCCAACTAGCCATTCCTGGCTAATTACATCTGTTCAGCTTCTGCCGCTAAAGGTTCTAATTAGCCTGCCCCTGTTTGTGGTATCTGTCTCCTGGTCTTCTTTCTCTCCTTTCTTTGGCAGGCGGTCCCCAGAGTGGGTGTCCCAAATGGCTGTAGCAGGGTAAGGGAGTTTAAAATGCAAGTCCCTGACTGCAATTTTACAAGGATTTTTTTTCAGTCCAGATTTATTACTCTTTGTGTGTCTATGCCAGGGGCATTTCAGACTAAAATAGCCATTGTTATCTATTTCAGAGGAAGTGGGAGATAGCCGCCTCCAGACACTGTCTGTGAGCAATCGGCTGCGGCTATGAGTCAGTAATTCCTGGTCCCCTTTCTGCAGGGTCTAGGCTGGGGGCTGTCCGGGAGCTAGTCTAAGATTTATTCTAGAGTGTTGCTTAAGCCCAGTGCAAGCACCACCCATCTGAGAGAGAAGACGAAAGGACCTCGAGTGGCAAATATGGGAGGAATTAGCATTGATCTTGGTGTCCAAAAGATCTAGGTTTTCCCCCCAGCTCTGCTCCTTACCAGCTCTGTGACCTTGGGCAAATGACTTCACCTCTCTGGGCCTCAGTTTCCTTACATGCAAAACACAGTAGCTACGAGGCTGCCACTATAGTTCAGTATGATAATGTATTTAAAAGGCAACAGGGCATTTAATGAGCCTGGTATGCAGTAGGTGCTCAATACACAGTAGTTATAACTTATCTGGTGATCAGAACATTATTATGAGGAAGGCGTTATTGCCCCGTTTTGACTGAGCCAACTGCCAGAGCTCACAGAGCTGACAGACGTCGGAGCCAGGATGACAGCCCGACTGAGTCCACAGGTTATGATTTTCTTTGTCTCTTACATATTACATGAAATTCACGAATGCATTCTTTTTGTAAAAACTCAATAATCAGAAGCTGAAGGGTGAAAAGTAAAATTTGTCCCTTATCTGTTGACCCTACTCTCCTCCTCAGAGATCACAACCGCTCATAGTTCATTACGGATGAGTGTTGCCCATTTTCTATGAACTTCCCCAATAATTTTCACCACGCTCTTTAAATGTGAGTGAGATCTATCATCTGTTATCTATCCCTCTATCCAGTTCTGTGGCTCATTTTTGACACTTAGCTCTATGTCTTGGAAAATTTTCTACACACACACACACACACACACACACACACACACATATATAACTTTGCATTAGTTTTGGTAACCACTATTAAGATTCCATCAAATGGCTGTAGGGTAAATTATGTAATCAAATTTACTAGTGATTACTCTATTGAGGATGTTTGGATTGTTTTTAGTGCTTCACCTTTGAATTTCACTTGGTGTTAATGTAACAGGACTTTAAATTTTGATGTAGTTGTGTCTGTCAATCTTTCCTTTACAGCTTCTGAGTTTTGTGTCTTATTTACAAAGGCCTTCTCACCATCTCAAAGTTGTAAAAGTATTCTTGCAAGTTCTCTTCTGGAATACTAAAACCCCATCATGTTCCTGGAAGCGGGGCCCAAAACGTTGTCACTTAGGAGGTGGGGTTGGTGCTCCAGCGCTGGAGATGAGAATTAATTGCCAATCACTGGTCGTGCTATATCTGAATTCATTTGTTACGGGGGATACTCTGTAGTTTTGGTTTTTATGTTGAAGTCTAAAGCATCTGGGATATATTATTTTGAATGGCATTGAGTAGGATCTAATTTTATTTTTTCCCTTGTAAATGAGAAATTGTGTCAATATCATGTATTGGATGGTCTTTTCCTTCTTAAATTGTCACCTTTATCTAAAAAGTATGGTAAGTGTCTAGATATGGGTCTGTCTCTGGAATCTCCTGTTCCAGTAATATATTTGTGGGCTTAATCATATTCATCCATCTATTTTGTTCTATTGCTCTGTACTTGAGCCAGTACTACATTGGCAAAGAGTTAAATGTCCAAACAATACAATAAGTATTTTTGAATGAGTTAATGTAATGAATTACAATGATACATGTCTCGCTTCATGATTCTTGTATTTCTTTTATTACAGTGCTAAATCTGATCTGTTAATATTTATTTGGAAGTTATCATCTGTTTTAATGAATATGGACTATGGTTTTTTATTTGCATTCTCTCCTTGTTTAGTTTTGGCACAAGTCAACAGTCACTGGTTATGCCACTGGATCATAGCTCCTCTCTGTTGCATTTCCACATATGTTAGTGACACATTTTGTTCCAGCTGTCATGACGGATCTATAGCCCTGGAGCATCAGTGAGAGGCTGTAAGTAAAGAAAACTCAGATCTTGGTCCTGGATGAAATCACTAGAATCAGGGGGTGTAGCGGAGGGGGTCGCAGGCTGGAAGACTCAGCTCAACAGCTCAACAGGAAAGCAGGCATCAGTTCTAGGGGTCAGTGTTGTGAAGTTGCCTCAAGGGGTGCCAGGGTACATTCACACCATAGGTGAATGTGTGTGTCTTTTTGTTGTGTATCCTGCATTGGTATTTGTGTATGTGTTTGTGATAAGCCTGGGTGCATGAATGTATGTGTATATGTACATGCCTGTGAACATGTGAATGAGTGTAAGCCCATGTGTGTATGTAGATGTGTAAGAACGTGTGCATGTGTCGGGGTGCTTGTCTGTGTACTGAAGATATTTCTGCTTCATTCCAAGCTGGTCAGGCAGGACAATGCAGGGATCGCTTAAGCCTTCATGGGTTTTGCGGGAGGATGGGTCAGTGGGCTTAGATAAGGCACAGTTGGAAAAGGCTGAGCAGGGAAACTAAAGCATGGGACTGGCAGTGTGGCTTTGAAAAAGCAACTTAATCTCTTTTAACCTCAGTGTTCCCAGGTAAAACATGGAAGAGGCTCACTCCTGCCCTGTCCCCTCCTCCTGTCCTTAAGCTCGAAGGGAGACTCAAATGAGCTGACATCTGTGAAAGCCCCTTACAGGTTGGAAGGGAAGGAAATGCTATTAAGCTGTGCTTTCTTGTTTCCCAGGTGGGCTGTCACCCACCAGGCTGGGGCAGTGATGCGGCGGCCCAGCAGTGGCTCTGTTCCGTTTGCGCTGGGCTGTCAAAAAACACGTGGGAATGTGCTTTCCCCAGGAGCCGGTGCCCTCTGGTCCCACGTCAGATGGCTTGGACACTCTTCAAATCAAGCTGGCTTCACTTCTCTGTATGCTGTGGATAGAAGTGCCGGCTCCTCCTACGCTGACCCCATCGGCACAGAGGAGCCAAGACAGACAAACTGCATCTCTCTCCAGAGCAGATGCTGGACACGCGGTCCCAGCTTCGGAAGCCACCTGTTGGGGAGAGACAGGAAAACTCTGACCACTCCCCCTGGCTGAACCTGTTCGGCTGGCAGACTCCTCTAACTTTCTCTCAGCTAACTGCATTTGTAGGTTTAAAGCTTCCTGGAATAGACTTAAGCAGAGCAGCCTGACTTGGTTTTTCCTGCTTTAAATGCTCTGGTGTGGGCCAGCCCTGTGCTTCGCAGAGGTCTGTAGGCGTGATGCCACCCATGCCACTTGGTGGCTGAGGACTGGACAGGAAGGGAGAATGGCCATTTTTCAGTATGAAGTAATGTGGCAGAATGCTGCCCAGTGGTGACCCATCTGACCAAATGAGGCCAAAAGTGTTCAGTCTTTTTGACAAAAGTGACAAAAAAAACCCCACAACCACCCAAGTCAAATTCGCTTCAGGAAAAAGTAAAAGTTGTTGGCTCACATAACTGGGAAGTCCAATGTAGGTTTCAGGCGTAGTTGGATCCAGGCCTCCCTCATCTTCAGAGTGCCCTCTTTTTCTTCATCTCTTTGCTCTTTTTCCCTCTCTGTTTTGGCCTTATTTTCTCCTCCTATAGATAGGTTAACTCCCTGTGATGGAGGAAGATGACCGCTGGAAGCCATAACTACACATCCTCCCAAGAACCGCCATAAACAGGAAGTTATCTTCCCAGATTGCTTTAGCAGAAAAGTCTCAGTGAAGACTGATTGGCTTGGCTCAGGTCATGTGTCCACTTCTTGTCCAATCACTGTGGCTGGAGAGATAAAGTGTTCTGATTGGCCATCCTGGATTCCTGGACCACCCCTCTAACTAGAAGAGGGGGTGGGGGGATTGGCAGTCCCCAGATAGTGCTTGGAGTGGCTTAAACAAAAGACATTTATTTCCTCGTAGTTCTGGAGGCTGGAAGTCCCAGATCAAAGTCCAGTAGGATTGGTGTCTAGTGAGAGCCCTCTTAATGGCTTAAACACAGCTGCCTTCTCCTTGTGTCTTTACGTGGTAGAGAGCTGTCTGGTGGATGTCTTTTCTTATAAGGACATAATCCCATTGGATCAGACACCCACATTATGACCTTATTTAACCTTAATTACCTCCATTAAAGCCCTATCTCCACTGGGGGCTGAGGCTTCCCGCCTTTGGGGGGAAACAAACTTTCAGCCTAGAGGAAGGGGCAGTAGATTTATTCTTAATCCCAGTGAATCTGTCTCCTATGATTATGTGTCAGAAACTGAGCTAAGTGCTTCATGTGAATTACCTTAATTAACCCTTCCACCTCTATGAAACAGATATTATCTTTACCTCAGTTTTACATAAGAGGCAATCGAGGTTGAAGGCAGTTAAGTAAGTTATCTCAGGTCACAGAACTAGTAAGCGGCAGAGCCAGAACTCGGGTCCAAATCTGCCTAGTTTAAAAACCCACACCTTTAACCATGATGCTCTCAGCCACTGAAAACCTACCCCGGGGAGGGTCTAAACCACAATTCTCTTTGAATGTCCAGGCTCCTTGGAAGTATTGGGCTTCAGTGTCTGCCTGTTTCCTGAAGCACCTAGTTTTGAAATAGTTTCTTATGGATAGAAGAGAGAACTACCACCTGGGGAATCAAAAAGCCCTTGGTGGTTTGGTTTTGGAAACAATCTCAGGTGCCCTCATTCACACTTGGGTATCTTCTGCCCTGCCCACCATGACTAGTTAAGCCATGCCCTTATTGGCAGCCCAGCTCTGAAGTTAGGGAGAATCAGGTTCTTGGTTTGATGGAATGACATCAGGAAGCAAAATGTGGAAAACGCAGGAGTTCATGGTCTTAGCTCTCCATCTCCATCAATGAAACTAATGAAGCTTTGGGGTCCCTCACTTGCCTAGGGGTGGCCCTGGCTTCGTGTTCACCTGGCCATGTGTTTCTGTAAGCTGTTTCAGCTGCAGTGGGCTCAGTCTGCTGTCTCTTTCCTCCTCACTCCCTCTCCCCTCACACTTCTTGGGTTAGGTCGTGTTGGGGTGACCACTCTTCCCTTCAAGGTGGTATTGGATGGCCGAGCATATTTTATATGCATAGTTTTGTCTGATTTTTCTCAAAAAGGTCCCCCCACCCCAAAGTATAAGCTTCAGGCACCCCAAACTGATCTGCCTCTTCTTCCCTCTCCTGATTGTTTCTACGACTTGTGATCCTCTTTCCAACTAGCCGAGTACCCGTGAGCAGCCAGTAGGATGGAGACCAAAATGCCTCTGCTTTCATGTCACCCTTGGGGTTCCTTTCAGCTCAAAGAGCAGAGTCAACAGCCAGCAGACCCCGAGTGACCGCCTGACCTAGGTGCCTCTCAGGAATGAGCCTATTATTCATTAACAAGCCTGGTTATTTTATGGGCCGATTGACTAGGGAGGACATGGAAGGGAAATTCCAACATTGTGCAAGGCTCCTCATCTCTTCTCCCCTCTGTAGTTTGAGTCTCTGCCACTGTTTAAATTTAAGCCAATTTGCTATCCCAGCATCTGCAGTTTGATTATTTGACTATGGCCTGGCTCTTGGTCAAACCACTGGGGAGGCCACTAGCCATGATTATAATGGTTTCTTTTTTAAGTTGGGCCTCTGTTTATGGGCCTACTGGTATTAGAGTGTAGAGTTATTGTAATGAGGTATTAGCCTCATAGAAACAATCATGCAAAGCAAATGGGCTGAGAAATGCCAGACAAATGCAGTTGATTATTTGGTCAGTACATCTTTGCTTGATTTTTCGTTCTGTTGTGAAAGAGAGTGTGTGGGGAGAGAGGAGACTAGCCATTACTGAGCACCTACTGTATGTCAGGCACGACTTAAGTCACTTTTCCATGTTATATGTTTTGTTTTGAAATGATTCAGCAAGGTAGCATTATGAGCTTATGTCTATTTACAGAGGAGGCACAGAGACGATAAGAAAATTGCCCTTAGTCACACAGCAAGCAGATGAAGGAGGCATACGCACAGCAGCGTCTGTGACTTCAAGCGCTCCGTTTCTTCCACTTTAAGCTGACTGATGTGGATATACTTGCAGTGGCACTCCCAGTCCCTCCGAGCCTCTTTTGGTTTGTTTTTGGTCTCAGAGCCTCAGTATCAGACATGCTCTGAGGTGGGTGCTGCTTGGCTAGAGGAAACCATGAGGAGCCAGTATTCCGGTGAGGTCCTTTGTAGGAAGAATCACCGGGATCATTTTGTAGGCAACTTGAGGTTGGCGATTTTGCTCCTGACTTCTTAGTGAGCACAACGCAGCCTCATGAAATGGACAGACCCGCCATCCCGGGAGCATCTTCTAATTCCGGCTGTGTCACTACTTCTGTGTGTCTTTAGGCAAGTCCGCACTTTTCTACCTCTCTGGTCCCTGTCTACTTTCCAGCACTGCCACCTACCATTCTCCGTCTTGCTCAGGCTGCTTTAGCTTTGCAGAATGCAAGTAGTTTACTTAGTAAGTGATCCCAGGAAATGTGGACGAGGGAGATGGGGCAGGAGACAAGGAAGAGAAGAAAGGCAATAAAGAGTGAGTTATTAGGAATGACCCCTCTGGGCACCCGGAGCTTAATCCTGCTTGGGGTCGTGGGAGCCTGTATAGCGCAGCACTTCTCAGCCCCCCCAAGGGCAGAGTGAACTTCTGCGACTTTGGAGAAAGCTCTCGAAGAGTTGTACGTTCTGGCCTTTGGAAGACTGGCTAGTGTGCACAGAAGTGTCCACTGGCAAGAGGATATGGGGGTGTCTCCACAAGATTCTGATGCAATCAGAAAAAGAAACCACTATTTCTTGAAGCCACTGTAGTAGGGTTTTCTGTTATTTGCAGCAGAAGGGATTCGCAAGGTGAGCATTTGTCTAAAGACACGTCACTTCCTTTCAGTCCATCGAACATGTCACTCTTTTTCTTGCGTTAGATGGGAGTCCCCTCATATTCGTGTCTCTGCCTGGTCCACTTTCCCCTCCCCCACCTCACCCAAGGCCTCACTCCGTCCTTTCAATGCCCTGCAGTTTCCAAAAGGGGCTGTGTCTGACCAACCAATCAAAAGTGGTTTCCCTTCTGCTGTTTGAACCCAGGTCTGACCAAATCCAGACAAAACATAAGTCCAATTTTTTCTTTTTATTATTAGATTCAACCAACAGAAAATCACCCTGTGAAAGTTTCTAAACACTTACTCAATTTTTATACCAACTGGTAACATACAGTTCATTCTCCAGCCCTGGGCCAGGGACCACACTTTGAGTAGCTCTGTTTCATACGGTTCTGGCCACTGTGTGCCCATCGATTGGGGCTCTGGTTAGCTACTGCTGCATAAAAAAGTCATTCCCAAAACTTCCTGGCTTAAAACAATTATTTTATTATTATCTCTCATGAAGTCTTTGGGTTAGGAATTTTGGGAGGGGCACAGCTGGTCAATTCTGGTCTGGGGGTCTCTCATGCAGTGGCAGTCAGAGGCAGCTGGAGTTGTAATGGTGTAGAATTGGAGCAGCTGGGGGCTGGTCAGGCACCTCTCTCTGTGTAGTTTCAGGACCATTTCATGTGGCCTCTCTGCGTGGGCTAATTTGGACTTCCTCCCAGCATGGTGGTCTCAGGGCAGTTGACTGCTGGCGTGGAGGCATAAATGGAGACCAAGGGTATCAAGAGTGAGTGTCATAGTGAGCAAAGTGTTATCTGAATCGCCTTTTAGGAATTAGCCGAAGTCGTGTAGCATCACTTCTGCATACTCCATTGATTGAATTAGTCACACAACACACCCATATTCAAGAGAAGGGATATTAAACCCTGCCTTTTGATGGAGTAGTGGCAAGATTCTAGAAAAATACATGAGATGGGAGATTCTGTAACCATCTTTGGACTATACAATCTGCCTCCTGTGGGGTGGTGGCAAAGGATGAAGGCAGAAAGCCTTGTTAGCAAGCTGGTCTGGGTGAAAAGTGGAGTTGGATATCATATAGGCAGTAAGGAAGAAGAGAAGAAAAGGAGGGCCTGATTTGTATTACGTAGGAGGTAGAAATCGCTAGGAAGTGGTGATCAGGAAATGAGGCGGGAAGGAGAAAGTGGAACAAGGATGTGCCTAACATTCCTGGCTCTGCCGTTTGGGTGACTGGTGGGTCAGTTGCCGAGGTGGAGAATTCAGGAGGAAGAGCAGGAAGCAGGAGGGGGGCTGTCGATGGCTTTGGCTTTGGCCTTGCTGAGTGGGATTCACATTGCCTGATTCATTAAACTTCTTCCCGGTGTAAGACTGAGCAACAGTGTGGAGATTGGAAAAGACTATATCCTGCTCTTAGAAACTCTGCCCAGGAAAGTGTCAGGTCCTCGACCAAAACTAGGTAACAGAGGGGCCGGGCTCTCGGGCAGATGGACACACCCGAGTGAGGAGGCTGGTAAACACAGCACAGCACAGTGTTTGCCAAACTGCCTGATTGTCAGAATCACCGGGGGAGCCTGTTAAAAATAAAAATTCCCGGGCCCCACCCCAAACTTACTGAATCAGCATCTTCGGGGGGTGAGGCTGGGAACGCCTGTTGTATAAATGCCCCAGGTGATGCTGGTGACCAGGGGAGTCTGGCCGGCGCTGGGGAAGTGCTGTTGTTCATTGCACAACAATGCACAGCGGCAAGAGGGTCATCCACATGAACAAAATGTTAGCAGTACCCCAGTGTTGCGCAAATCGAAGTGTAAATTTGGGCTCTAGAGCTTCCTCCTATGTGATCGTGGGAATGTGAATCCACTCTGTCTCAGTTTCTCATCTCTAAGATGCGGAGGATTAAAAAAATATATAAAATATCTGTGTAATGATTGACTGAGTGCATTCCAACACCAGTTCTCTGACAGGTGGGTGTCCTATACCTCAGTTCTGACGCTACCTCCCTGGAATTAGCATCAGATCCCACAAGTGAAACGGTGAGGTCCCCAGCGAGACTGCTCTTACTTCAGATGTCAGAAGCAAGTAGGGGTCTCCAGGCTACCCACATCCTATCCGACTTGGCTACAGATTCAGGGATTCCCACGATCCCTATGCCCCAGGTCTGATAATTTGCTAGAATGACCTTATGGAACTCAGGAAATTGCTATACTTAATGATTACCGTTTAAAGGATGAGGATACAAATGAGCAGCCAGATGAAGTGGTACATAAGGCAAAATCTGCAAGGGTCCCAAGTACAGAATCTTCTGTCCCCAGGCCACAGTGATGTGTGTTGAAGTTGGAGAAGCACTGCCCTATAGCTGCTGTGTGAACAAGTTGTCTAAGCTGTGAGAGGGGAAGGCCAGGTACATTGGATCAGGACGTGGCAGGCACCGTTGGGTTCCTACCCAACAGCTATCCTTCTGCCTTTGTACTTGCTGGCAGGACAACAAGTTTTAGGTAATGGGTGTCTGTGCTGTTCTGGAGAGGCTGGCCCTTACCCATCCTCAAATCCTGATTGGTGAAAGCCAGTCAAGGAGCCCTACTTCGACTTGCCACTGCAGGTTTGGGTGTGGCTAGATGATGCAGTGCTGGCAGGGAGATAGGAGGGGATGTCGGCAGGGGCTTTGGGAATGGCTGTCTTTGTGGATTAAATAGGTAAGGAGGAATCACTCCCTTTTCTGCCCCTAGACCTTGGGGTCAGCAGACGATACCTGGAGGTGGGATACCTTGGGAACATGAGGGGAGCCAGCCTAAGCAGATGGGCCAGCACAGTGAGGATGGCACTGTGAACCCCCCAGCCCACCTCCACCCCCCCAAAGGCTCTTGAAGCACAGTTGAGGTGCTAGATTAATCCAGCCTAGAGCTACTCTCCCTCAGGAGCTCTTAATACAAATAATAAGGGATAGATATCTAATGGGGCTTTTTTTTTTTTTTTTTTTAAATTTTATTTATGGCTGTGTTGGGTCTTCGTTTCTGTGCGAGGGCTCTCTCCAGTTGTGGCAAGCGGGGGCCACTCCTCATCGCGGTGCGCGGGGCCTCTCACTATCGCGGCCTCTCTTGTTGCGGAGCACAGGCTCCAGACGCGCAGGCTCAGCAATTGTGGCTCACGGGCCTAGTTGCTCCGCGGCATGTGGGATCCTCCCAGACCAGGGCTCGAACCCGTGTCCCCTGCATTGGCAGGCAGATTCTCAACCACTGCGCCACCAGGGAAGCCCCTCTAATGGGGCTTTTTTCTACTCTTGACCAAGGTCTCAAACCTGAGAACTAGAGGCACCTCTCCACTGCCCCCCAACATTATAGAAAGGGAGGTACTGGACCAGGCTTCTCCATCTTGGCACTATTGACGTCTTGGACCCGATAATTCTTTGCTGTGAAGGGCTGTGCCACTCATCACAAGATGTTTAGCGGCATCCTTGCCTCTCAACCCCCTAGAGGCCAGTAGCACCCCTCCAGGTGTGACAGCCTAAAGTATCCCCAGACATCGTCAAATGTCCCTGAAGTGGAGGAGATGGGGCACAAAATCGCCCCTAGTTGAGATCCACTGTGCTAGACCGTCCATGTACAGGGTAGTCCCAAACGAGTTCTGTGATCTGTAGCCAGCACTTGCTTCAGCCAATGTTTACGAGAAGGTGAGACAGATCACGGAACGAAGGGGAGGGAGGATTTCTGTGCAGAAAGTTGTCAGAGACTGGGAGTTCCCCTTCACAGAGAGCAGAGAAGGCCACCAGGAAGGAAACAAATATGTCCCCATCGCCCCCCCCCCCACTGGCTGGGCTGTGCAAACTCATGGCCTCCAGGCTTCCACTGGGCTGGAGTTGAGTGTAGTCAGAGAATTCTTGGGAGAACTTTGGCATGCCTGGATGTTTGGGGAAATCCAGGGACTGTTGCCAGACCCTGGCCTGGAGAAGTGTATATGCGAGACACTGACTTGAGTGACACTTGACAGGACAGCAAAGGGAGAGGGCTACAGTGGCAGGAAAGGGATGGGAAAACCATGGCAGATTCACCCTTCTGCATGGAACTTCGAGGTAAGGTGAGGGCTGTGTGGGGTGTATGGGAGAAGGTGGTGGTAATCAGCCGGGGTAGGTCACCTTTGCCAGAGAAGGGGACAGCGGGAAGTACCAAGGGGAGAGTCTCCAGTAACCACCAAAGCATCCTCATCTGCTGCACAGATGGCCACCTTTCCAGCACCAACCAAATCGGGTTTTCCTTTCACACCTGCTCTCCCTCTGCCCTGGAGGGACCAGAAACAGCATTAGCCAGTAAGAGAGGAGCTGGAGCCGGGCTAGAAAAGACCCTTCTGTCCCCACCACTCGCTGGGGGCTTCCTAGCTGGGATGTGGTTGCGAAGGGCCAGGGTGTGGAGCGAGAAACTTCAGCTTGGGTTAGAACTTGAGGTTTTGATATTCGTTTCTAGGAATTTATCCCTTTCTTCTAGGTTGTCCATTTTATTGGCATATCATTGTTCCTAGTAATCTCTTATGATTCTTCGTATTTCTGTGGTGTCATTTTGTAACTTCCTTTTTATTTCTGATTTTATTTATTTGGACCCTCTCTCTTTCTTTCTTGGTGAGTCTGGCTGAAAGTTTATCAATCTTGTCTCTTTTCAAAGAACCATCTCTTACTTTCATTGATCTTTTCTGTTGTTTTTTTTTTCATTTCATTTATTTTTGCTCTGATCTGTATTATTTCCTTCCTTCTACTAACTGCGGGCTGTTTGGTTTTGCTTTAAGAAAGTATGGGTGTTTATTTTTATAAGTGAAAAACATTCTTTTTCCTTCCCACTCCCCACCCAACTCCCTCTGATCTAAGTGACATGTGATCATCCCTCAGGCATAAGATTTCCCTGGACCTCAGCAGAGTAAGTTGGCTCCCTTCCTACATGCCCTGCCGGCACCCTGTACCTCCCTTTCTGGAACATTCTCCAAGCTTTGGTTAGCCGCTCCCACTTCACTTTCTCAGTGCAAGCTCCATGAGGACAGGTCAGGCTTGCCTCCTTCCCTGCTGGATCCCTGGCCTGGCTGGCAGCACGTAGTAGGTGCTCACTAAACAAATGCTTGCTGACTGAATGAACTGCAGCCTCTCCCGTCGCCCTTGTCATTCCACCCTTCACTCTCTGGTTCTGTTTTTAAGTGACCTATTGGAGAAAAGGGCAGGGATGATGAAAGTGAGGACGGAAAAAAGGGGTTGAGGAATTTTGCACAAATGAACCACATTCAGCAACAGCAAATTCACCACATTCTTTAGAAGCCTGTGAAAATCTGGCAGACAAAAGAGGGTTTTGTGAGTGGGTGTCAGATGATGACTGTAGCCATGAACATTTTTTAGGCGTGGGGAAGGGGGAGAGGAATTGCTATATCCTCCTGGACTAGAGAGAACAATGCCTTCTAATTTTAAAAGTCTCTCTTTTAATGTAAAGGGTGCAGTGGATGGTTTAGAAGTATTTTCTCTCTTAGAAAAGCAAATCTATTGTCTTAACAGCAACAAGGAAGCCTTCTCTGGAGTGAAGCTCTGTCTATAGGTGAGACCGTAAGAAAATATGCTTCACAGCTAGTAGGCTCAGGGGCAGGCATGGACAGTGAAAAGATTGATTCTTTGTCTTTCTTTTACCGAAACATTTTATTTCAAAGTGATTCCAGATCTATAGAAAAGTTGCAAGTATAGTATGAGGATCTCCCAATATTCTTTACTTAGATTTCCCAAAAGTTTACATTTTACCACATTCATTTGATCATTCCCTCTCTCTATGCATATTATCATTTCTTTTTCTGACTTTTTTTTTCCCCAAACATCTTTATTGAAGTATAATTGCCTTACAATAGTGTGTTAGCATCTGCTTTATAACAAAGTGAATCAGTTATACATATACAATATGTTCCCATTTCTCTTCCCTCTTGCATCTCCCTCCCTCCCACCCTCCCCATCCCACCCCTCTAGGTGGTCACAAAGCACCGAGCTGATATCCCTGTGCTATGCGGCTGCTTCCCACTAGCTATCTATTTTACATTTGGTAGTGTATATATGTCCATGACACTCTCTTACCCTGTCACATCTCACCCCACCCCCTCCCCATATCCTCAAGTCCATTCTCTAGTAGGTCTGTGTCTTTATTCCCGTCTTGCCACTAGGTTCTTCATGGCCTTTTTTTTTTTTTTTCCCTTAGATTCCATATATATGTGTTAGCATACTGTATTTGTTTTTCTCTTTCTGACTTACTTCACTCTGTATGACAGACCCTAACTCCATCCACCTCATTACAAATACCTCCATTTCATTTCTTTTTATGGCTGAGTAATATTCCATTGTATATATGTGCCACATCTTCTTCATCCATTCATCTGTCGATGGACATTTAGG
The DNA here is from genome assembly GCF_949987535.1 of Balaenoptera acutorostrata. Lineage (NCBI taxonomy): Eukaryota > Metazoa > Chordata > Mammalia > Artiodactyla > Balaenopteridae > Balaenoptera > Balaenoptera acutorostrata. The sequence goes on from NC_080074.1 coordinate 16,857,514, forward strand.
TTGCTTCCATGTCCTGGCTATTGTAAATGGAGCTGCAATGAACATTTTGGTACATGACTCTTTTTGACCTATGGTTTTCTCAGGGTATATGCCCAGTAGTGGGATTGCTGGGTCGTATGGTAGTTCTATTTGTAGTTTTTTAAGGAACCTCCATACTGTTCTCCATAGTGGCTGTATCAATTTACATTCCCACCAACAGTGCAAGAGTGTTCCCTTTCCTCCACACCCTCTCCAGTATTTATTGTTTCTAGATTTTTTGATGATGGCCATTCTGACCGGTGTGAGATGATATCTCATTGTAGTTTTGATTTGCATTTCTCTAATGATTAATGATGTTGAGCATTCTTTCATGTGTCTGTAGGCCATCTGTATATCTTCTTTGGAGAAATGTCTATTTAGATCTTCTGCCCATTTTTGGATTGGGTTGTTCGTTTTTTTGTTATTGAGCTGCATGAGCTGCTTGTAAATCTTGGAGATTAATCCTTTGCCAGTTGCTTCATTTGCAAATATTTTCTCCCATTCTGCGGGTTGTCTTTTGGTCTTGTTTATGGTTTCCTTTGCTGTGCAAAAGCTTTTCAGTTTCATTAGGTCCCATTTGTTTATTTGTGTTCTTATTTCCATTTCTCTGGGAGCTGGGTCAAAAAGAATCTTGCTGTGATGTATGTCATAGAGTGTTCTGCCTATGTTTTCCTCTAAGAGTTTGCTAGTGTCTGCCCTTACACTTAGGTCTTTAATCCATTTTGAGTTTATTTTTGTGCATGGTGTCAGGGAGTGTTCTAATTTCATACTTTTACATGTTCCTGTCCAATTTTCCCAGCACCACTTATTGAAGAGGCTGTCTTTTCTCCACTGTATATGCTTGCCTCCTTTATCAAAGATAAGTTGACCATATGTGTGTGGGTTTATCTCTGGGCTTTCTATCCTGTTCCATTGATCTATATTTCTGTTTTTGTGCCAATACCAAACTGTCTTGATTACTGAAGCTTTGTAATATAGTCTGAAGTCAGGGAGCCTGATTCCCCCAGCTCCATTTTTCGTTCTCAAGATTGCTTTGGCTATTCGGGGTCTTTTGTGTTTCCATACAAATTGTGAAATTTTTTGTTCTAGTTCTGTGAAAAATGCCAGTGGTAGTTTGATAGGGATTGCATTGAATCTGTAGATTGCTTTGGGTAGTAGAGACATTTTCACAATGTTGATTCTTCCAATCCAGGAACATGGTATATCTCTCCATCTATTTGTATCATCTTTAATTTCTTTCATCAGTGTCTTATAATTTTCTGCATACAGGTCTTTTGTCTCCTTAGGTAGGTTTATTCCTAGATATTTTATTCTTTTTGTTGCAATGGTAAATGGGAGTGTTTTCTTAATTTCACTTTCAGATTTTTCGTCATTAGTGTATAGAAATGCAAGAGATTTCTGTGCATTAATTTTGTATCCTGCTACTTTACCAAATTCATTGATTAGCTCTAGGAGTTTTCTGGTAGCATCTTTAGGATTCTCTATGTATAGTATCATGTCATCTGCAAATAGTGACAGCTTTACTTCTTCTTTTCCGATTTGGATTCCTTTTATTTCTTTGTCTTCTCTGATTGCTGTGGCTAGGACTTCCAGAACTATGTTGAATAATAGTGGTGAGAGTGGGCAACCTTGTCTTGTTCCTGATCTTAGTGGAAATGGTTTCAGTTTTTCACCATTGAGGACAATGTTGGCTGTGGGTTTGTCATATATGGCCTTTATTATGTTGAGGAAAGTTCCCTCTATGCCTACTTTCTGCAGGGCTTTTATCATAAATGGGTGTTGAATTTTGTCAAAAGCTTTCTCTGCATCTATTGAGATGATCATATGGTTTTTCTCCTTCAATTTGTTAATATGGTGTATCACATTGATTGATTTGCGTATATTGAAGAATCCTTGCAATCCTGGGATAAACCCCACTTGATCATGGTGTATGATCCTTTTAATGTGCTGTTGGATTCTGTTTGCTAGTATTTTGTTGAGGATTTTTGCATCTATGTTCATCAGTGATATTGGCCTGTAGTTTTCTTTCTTTGTGACATCTTTGTCTGGTTTTGGTATCAGGGTGATGGTGGCCTCGTAGAATGAGTTTGGGAGTGTTCCTCCCTCTGCAATATTTTGGAAGAGTTTGATAAGGATAGGTGTTAGCTCTTCTCTAAATGTTTGATAGAATTCGCCTGTGAAGCCATCTGGTCCTGGGCTTTTGTTTGTTGGAAGGTTTTTAATCACAGTTTCAATTTCAGTGCTTGTGATTGGTCTGTTCATATTTTCTATTTCTTCCTGGTTCAGTCTCGGCAGTTTGTACATTTCTAAGAATCTGTCCATTTCTTCCAGGTTGTCCATTTTATTGGCATATAGTTGCTTGTAGTAATCTCTCATGATCTTTTGTATTTCTGCAGTGTCAGTGGTTACTTCTCCTTTTTCATTTCTAATTCTATTGATCTGAGTCTTCTCCCTTTTTCTCTTGATGAGTCTGGCTAATGGTTTATCAATTTTGTTTATCTTCTCAAAGAACCAGCTTTTAGTTTCATTGATTTTTGCTATTGTTTCCTTCATTTCTTTTTCATTTATTTCTGACCTGATCTTTATAATTTCTTTCCTTCTGCTGGCTTTGGGGTTTTTTTGTTCTTCTTTCTCTAATTGCTTTAGGTGCAAAGTTAGGTTGTTTATTCGAGATGTTGCCTGTTTCTTGAGGTAGGCTTGTATTGCTATAAACTTCCCTCTTAGCACTGCTTTTGCTGTGTCCCATAGGTTTTGGGTCGTCGTGTCTCCATTGTCATTTGTTTCTAGGTATTTTTTGATTTCCCCTTTGATTTCTTCAGTAATCACTTCGTTATTAAGTAATGTATTGTGTAGCCTCCATGTGTTTGTATTTTTTACAGATCTTTTCCTGTAATTGATATCTAGTCTCATAGCGTTGTGGTCGGAAAAGATACTTGATACGATTTCAATTTTCTTAAATTTACCAAGGCTTGATTTGTGACCCAAGATATGATCTATCTTGGAGAATGTTCCATGAGCACTTGAGAAAAATGTGTATTCTGTTATTTTTGGGTGGAATGTCCTATAAATATCAATTAAGTCCATATTGTTTAATGTATCATTTAAAGCTTGTGTTTCCTTATTTATTTTCATTTTGGATGATCTGTCCATTGGTGAAAGTGGGGTGTTAAAGTCCCCTACTATGATTGTGTTGCTGTCAATTTCCCCTTTCATGGCTGTTAGTATTTGCCTTATGTATTGAGGTGCTCCTATGTTGGGTGCATAAATATTTACAATTGTTATACCTTCCTCTTGGATCGATCCCTTGATCATTATATAGTGTCCTTCTTTGTCTCTTGTAATAGTCTTTATTTTAAAGTCTATTTTGTCTGATATGAGAATTGCTACTCCAGCTTTCTTTTGATTTCCATTTGCATGGAATATCTTTTTCCATCCCCTCACTTTCAGTCTGTATGTGTCCCTAGGTCTGAAGTGGGTCTCTTGTAGACAGCATATGTATGGGTCTTGTTTTTGTATCCATTCAGCCAGCCTGTGTCTTTTGGTGGGAGCATTTAATCCATTTACATTCAAGGTAATTATCGATATGTATGTTCCTATTCCCATTTTCTTAAATGTATTGGGTTTGTTATTGTAGGTGTTTTCCTTCTCTTGTGTTTCTTGCCTAGAGAATTTCCTTTAGCATTTGTTGTAAAGCTGGTTTGGTGGTGCTGTACTCTCTCAGCTTTTGCTTGTCTGTAAAGGTTTTAATTTCTCCATCGAATCTGAATGAGATCCTTGCTGGGTAGAGTAATCTTGGTTGTAGGTTTTTCTCCTTCATGACTTTAAGTATATCCTGCCACTCCCTTCTGGCTTGCAGAGTTTCTGCTGAGAGATCAGATGTTAACCTTATGGGGATTCCCTTGTGTGTTATTTGTTTTTTTTCCCTTGCTGCCTTTAATATGTTTTCCTTATATTTAATTTTTGACAGTTTGATTAATATGTGTCTTGGCATGTTCCTCCTTGGGTTTATCCTGTATAGGACTCTCTGTGCTTCCAGGACTTGATTAACTATTTCCTTTCCCATATTAGGGAAGTTTTCAACTATAATCTCTTCAAAAATTTTCTCAGTCCCTTTCTTTTTCTCTTCTTCTTCTGGTACCCCTATAATTCGAATGTTGGCACGTTTAATGTTGTCCCAGAGGTCCCTGAGACTGTCCTCAGTTCTTTTCATTCTTTTTTCTTTATCCTGCTCTGTAGTAGTTATTTCCACCATTTTATCTTCCAGGTCACTTATCCTTTCTTCTGCCTCAGTTATTCTACTATTGATCCCATCTAGAGTATTTTTAATTTCATTTATTGTGTTTTTCATCATTGCTTGGTTCCTCTTTAGTTCTTCTACATCCTTGTTAAATGTTTCTTGCATTTTGTCTATTCTATTTCCAAGATTTTGGATCATCCTTACTATCATTATTCTGAATTCTTTTTCAGGTAGACTACCTATTTCGTCTTCATTTGTTAAGTCCAGTGTGTTTTGAGCCTGCTCCTTCATCTGCTGTGTGTTTTTCTGTCATCTCATTTTGCCTATCTTACTGTGTTTGGGGTCTCCTTTTCACAGGCTGCAGGTTCGTAGTTCCCGTTGTTTTTGGTATCTGTCCCCAGTGGCTAAGGTTGGTTCAGTGGGTTGTGTAGGCTTCCTGGTGGAGGGAACTAGTGCCTGAGTTCTGGTGGATGAGGCTAGATCTTGTCTTTCTGGTGGGCACGTCCACGTCTGGTGGTGTATTTTGGGGTGTCTGTGGCCTTATTTTGATTTTAGGCAGCCTCTCTGCTAATGGATGGGGTTGTGTTCCTGTCTAGCTAGTTGTTTGGCATAGGGTGTCCAGCACTGTAGCTTGCTGGTCGTTGAGTGAAGCTGGGTCTTGATGTTGAGATGGAGATCTCTGGGAGATTTTTGCCGTTTGGTATTACGTGGAGCTGGGAGGTCTCTTGTGGACCAGTGTTCTGAAGTTGGCTCTCCCACCTCAGAGGCACGGCCCTGATGCCTGGCTGGAGCACCAAGAGCCTTTCATCCACACGGCTCAGAGTAAAAGGGAGAAAAAATAGAAAGAAAGAAAGAAAGAGGCTATAATATAGTGAAGTAAAATAAAGCTATTGTAAGGCAAAGCTATACAGACAAAATCTCACCCAGAAGCATATACATATACACTCACAAAAAAAAGGAAAAGGGGGAAAATTAATATCTCCTGCTCCCAGAGTCCCCCTCCTGAATTTGGGCTGATTCGTTGTCTATTCAGGTGTTCAGCAGATGCAGGCACAGCAAGTTGTTTGTGGAGCTTTAATCCGCTGCTCCTGAGGCTGCTGGGAGAGATTTCCCCTTCTCTTCCCTGTTCGCACAGCTCCTGGGGTTCAGCTTTGGATTTGGACCCGCCTCTACGTGTAGGTCGCCTGAGGGCGTCTGTTCCCCGCCCAGACAGGACGGGGTTAAAGGAGCAGCTGCTTCGGGGGCTCTGGCTCACCCAGGCCGCGGGGAGGGAGCGGTACGGAGGAGGCGGGGCGAGCCTGCAGCGGCCGAGGCCGGCGTGACGTTGCACCAGCTCGAGGCGCGCAGTGCGTTCTCCCAGGGATGTTGTCCCCGGATCCCGGGACCCTGGCAGTGGCGGGCTGCACAGGCTCCCGGGAGGGGAGGTGTGGAGAGTGACCTGTGCTCACACACAGGCTTTTTGGAGGCGGCAGCAGCAGCCCCAGCGTCTCACGCCCGTCTCTGGGGTCCGCGCTGATCGCCGTGGCTTGCGCCCTTCTCTGGAGTTCGTTTAGGCGGCGCTCTGAATCCCCTCTCCTTGCGCGCAGTGAAACAAAGAGGCAAGAAAAAGTCTCTTGCCTCTTCGGCAGCTGCAGACCTTTTCCCGGTCTCCCTCCCGGCTAGCTGTGGTGCGCCAACCCCTTCAGGCTGTGTTCACGCCGCCAGCCCCAGTCCTCTCCCTGCGATCCGACTGAAGCCGAGCCTCAGCTCCCAGCCCTGCCCGCCCCGGCGGGGGAGCAGACAAGCCTCTCGGGCTGGTGAGCGCCGCTCGGCGCCGAGCCTCTGTGCGGGAGTCTCTCCGATTTTCCCTCTGCGCCCCTGTTGCTGTGGGATCCGCGCTGATAGCCGCGGCTCCCGCCCTTCTCTGGAGTTCGTTTAGGCGGCGCTCTGAATCCCCTCTCCTTGCCCGCCGCGAAACAAAGAGGCAAGAAAAAGTCTCTTGCCTCTTCGGCAGCTGCAGACTTTTTCCCGGACTCCCTCCGGGCTAGCTGTGGTGCGCTAACCCCTTCAGGCTGTGTTCACGCCGCCAGCCCCAGTCCTCTCCCTGCGATCCGACCGAAGCCCGAGCCTCAGCTCCCAGCCCCGCCCGCCCCGGCGGGGAAGCAGACAAGCCTCTCGGGATGGTGAGTGCTGCTCGGCGCCGAGCCTCTGTGCGGGAACCTCTCCGCTTTGCCCTCCGCACCCCTGTGGCTGCGCTCTCCTCCGTGGCTCTGAAGCTTCCCCCCTCCGTCCCCCGCAGTCTCCGCCCGCGAAGGGGCTCCTAGTGCGTGGAAACCTTTCCTCCTTCACGGCTCCCTCCCACTGGTGCAGGTGCCGTCCCTATTCTTTTGTCTCTGTTATTTCTTTTTTCTTTTGCCCTACTCAAGTACGGGGGGAGTTTCTTGCCTTTTTGGAGGTCGGACGTTTTCTGCCAGCGTTCAGTGGGTGTTCTGTAGGAGCAGTTCCACGTGTAGATGTATTTCTACTGTATCTGTGGGAAGGAATGTGATCTCCGCGTCTTACTCTTCCGCCATCTTCTCCAATCCCCTTCTGACCTTCTTGAGAGGAAGTTGCAGACACAATGTCCCTTTACCTCTAGATCCTTCAATGTGTATTTCCCCCCAAAACAAAGACAGTCTCTTAGAGTGATCAAAATCAGGCAATTTACATTGATATATGCTATTTGTAATCCACAGACCGTATTCAGTTTTGCCAATTGATGTAATAATATCCTTTATAGCAAAAGAAAAAAAATTTTTTCTGGCTCTGGATCCATTCCAGTCTCGTGTGTTGAATGTAACTGTTAAGTCTCTTTAGTTTCCTGTAACATGGAATAGTCCTCAGGCTTTGTCTTTCATGACCTTGACATTTGTCAAGAGTATGAGCCAGTGATTTTTTAGAATGGTCCACAACTTGGATTTATCTGATGTTTCCTTATAGTTAGATGCAGGTTTGCATTTTGGACAGGAATATCACAGGAATGGTGTGGTGTCATAAAGACTGACTTTGAAAAGGTGAGCATTTCAAAGGGTTTGGCATTCGAGAAAGATTGGAAGCATCACAGAGTGGTTATGACTCCAGGCCTTAGACTCCCTTGCTAGAGATGCAGTTTAGAAACGCGACCTTGAGAGAGTCACTTCACCTCTCTCAGGCTTTGTGTTCTAATCTGCAAAATGGGTAGACTGGTACTGGCTTACATTTATTGGGTGCTTACCTATTGCCAGAGGTTGTTCCAAATGTCTTATATGCAATGGCTCACTTAATCCTCATGACAACCCTCTAACAGAGATATTTTAAAACATTATTAGAATAATAATGTAAATAATGTAAAAGGAGAGTCCTTTTACAGATGAAGAAACTGAGGCACAAAGAGGTTAAACAACTTGGCCGAAGTCACAGCTGGTATGTAGCAGAGATGGGCTTCCAACCAGGTTACTTTGTCTCTAGAGGCTGCCTGTTTAATTCCCACACCATATTGACTCCTGGAAGTGATATCTTAGAAGGTTTTTATGAGGACTAAAGAAGGGTATGTAGGGCAAGCATCTAACCCAGTGCCTGGCACATAATCATAGTAAATACTAAGAGATAATTGTTAATATCTTCCTTTACTCCATTTTTTTCTCATTTTATAACAGACTGGATGAAGGACATGTTCCAACTTGATGATATTGAAGCCTGATCGGGAACCTCAGGCTATCCCCAGACCAGCTGACATTTATGAGGCTCCTGGGTCTCATGAAGCAGTGAAGTCGACCTTGGGCTGTGTTTGGAGGTGAGGGAGAGGAGAGCATCCCAGCATCTGCACTTGGCTATGGCTCTCGCCAATGCCCAGTGGTGGCTGGTGCAGAATGAAGCCCAGAGAGGAGACTGATGCCATGCGTATTGGGCTTTGGAAAGCTTTGCAGGTGTTTTGTGTTAATGGCATTTCCTCAGGCGGACATAAAGTGTGTTCACATTTCCTAGCTGCTGGCTAGCTAGCTGTGGGGAGGCAGGGAGAAGCAGGCAGATGAGATACTGCTGGGCAGGAGAACTGATGCTTTGGGATTAGAATGTGTAATGCTGGGGATGGGTGGAGGAGATAGTTTGAAGTAAGCTGAGTTCATCATATTTTTGCAGGGATAACCACCCCATGGCCATTTTTTTTCTTGCCTGGATGAGACAGGGATCAAACTTATGGGATGTTACCTGTGTAGGAAAGGGTTATTAAGCGAGTTCCATGGGTAGTTTCAAGGGTGCTATGAACTCCTCGAACTGTATGTACAGAAGTGTGAGTGAACATGTATCTATTTACATGTGTTTTCCTAGGGAGAGATTTGCAGTTTTTTATAAAACCCTCAATGTGTTCTGTTATCTAATGCAGAAAAAGAATCCTTGGTGGTCAGGGAGAGGATATGAGAGAGAAAAGGAGGGAAGGAAGGAGGGAGAGAGAGAGAGAGAGAGAGACAGAGAAAGCGAAAGAATATTATCTCATAATAGTTATACAAAAAGTTGCTAGGAAACCATTCATTGACTTTGTGAATTATAAACATTTTCTTCTTAAGCCCAAATAAATAGACCTCATATTCCAATCATGAGAACACAGCTGTTTGTGTGTAGGGAAGGAGTGGGGCTGGGTGTTGGGCGTGCGTGTGTGTGTGTGTGTGTGTGTGTGTGTGTGTGTGTAGGGAGGGGTAGGGATGGGGGAGAAGGGGATGAAGGGAGGGTGAGTGGAGCAGAGAAGAGGAATGTGAGCTTCTTCCTGTCCTTAAGAAGGAGCACAAATGTCCCTGCAGCCCGCCCTCCGTGGACGCCCCAAGATGACGCTCCTGGCCTGCAATGATGGTGGCCACCAGCTGACGGGACCTGTCCTTATTTACCCAGTGGATGCCTCTCTTCAGATTTGCAAATCTCACAAATGATTCATGTCCCCTGAAAGGAGAAATGAAAGTAAAATAGGCTGTTTAGCTAGTTTGCTTCTCTAGTGGAGCCCTTTGAATTTCTGGGACCTCATTCTAGGTACGGTTTCAGTCTGTCCCATGTGGGTTATCTGGTTAGTGACCAGAATTCCTGGATTTTTAGGGTGTCCTGGTTTCAAATACTTGGTTCATTTGACAGACCTTCCTGGCTTTGCTCCATCCCTTTGAGGGTCTGTCCTGTTCCTCTTGGAGGATTTCTGGGAGCAGACTCCCTGCTCCCCCAACAGAAGACTCAGAAAACACTCAGCTACTGACTCTCGCCTTCTCTCCAGTGGGGTCTTATTCCATTTCTTTCCTCCTGTTGAAGACATTTACTAGTTCTCTGTCCTTGGCTCTTCCAAGTGGTCCTTCCCTCCCTCCCTCCTTCTCCCTCCCTCCCTCCCTCCCTCCCTCCTTTCCTTCCTTCCTTCCTTCCTTCCTTCCTTCCTTCCTTCCTTCCCTCCCTCCTCTTCCTCCCCCTCATCCCGCATCACTCTCTATCTCTCTCATTTACTCTAAAACATTTATGAAGGCCTAGCAGGTGCCAGGCACGGGGTGCTGAGCGTTCAGAAGGGAACAGCATAAGGTGTAATGCCTGCTATCACAGCCCTGACACTCACAGACCGCATACAATAATCTCGTTCTGTCTTCAGTAGGGAGAGAGATTAGAGAGTTGCAGGAGAGAAGGTAGGGAGACCAGCTGGGAGGCTGGCAGAATACAAATAGAAATGAGCGGGTTTGAGATAATGCAATGGCAGTTTTCACTTTATGAATACTGATGCTCTGTCACCGGGTCCATAAAAATTAGTGGTTTCATTGTAGTGGTGTTTACCTTGTATCAGTTAAAAATGACCCTATTTGTCCCATATACAGTGCACTTTTGCTTTGCTTTCTGTATCCTCTGGTGTGGTTATTGGCACCCCTGCTTTCTCTTTGTTCATGTCTGCCTTTATATCTGAGGACACAGGGGTTCTGCACTGGACCATGTATTTAAAAGGTTGATCTGTAGAAAAAAAGCGAGGTTGGACAACTTCCACACATTTCATTGATCTTTTGTGGCCAAAAGAGAACACTGGGAGAACAGGAGGATGGCCTTGTTCAAGGAAGATCTTGTGCCCAGTTCTAAGTCAATGAGCATCGATGGTAACCTTAAACGTAGGACAGCATGCCCAGGTAGGTCTGGATCCTGGGGGCAAGTAAGAGGCACACAGGCAGTAGGAATCAAAGAAAGGAGCCAGGAGGGAGATGAAAAGATTAGTAATGACTGTGGTAGTTTGATTTTACTGGCTCTGGTTATGATTTTCTCTGGAGTTAGTTGCCGTGGTGTCAAACTGAGAATTCATGAATGGATTCTCCCACCAGCACTAGCCCAGACATGGCATGTCAGTTGGTCAACAATATATTCATCCATTTTTTTGTTTTTAACCATTTTAGGCCATTTTCTTCTAGGTGAAACTCTTATAAGCAGCACATAATTCAATATTTTTCTTTTTTCTCTTTTATGCCCCTTAAAAGTCTTTGCCATTTAATAGGGTTAATTAACACATTTAGTTTATCGATGTCACTGATGTTATTGGTGCTACGTGTGTAATTTTATTTATGCTTTCTGATTTTTACATACTCCTATTTCCTCTCATCTCATCTTTTCCAGGTGATATAGTTGGTTTTGTTTGCAACTTATCTTCGGTAGTGATTTGGAAGCTAAGAATTCTGTTTTTATATTCTATTACTGATTTTGTGGTCTTTGAGATTATGAAATGTCTTGAAATCTATATTTCCCTAATTATCAGATTCGAGGGTCAAACAATGACTTAATCCCTGAATACCTGAGGGATTTACTTTTTCATTTTCTTCCTCCCCCACCACTCATTTCCTAGTCTTTTATTTATTTTTTAATTTTTTAAAAATTTATTTATTTATTTTTGGCTGCACTGGGTCTTCGTTGCTGCGCGCGGGCTTTCTCTAGTTACGGCGAGCGGGGGCTACTCTTCATTGCGGTGCACGGGCTTCTTATTGCGGTGACTTCTCTTGTTGCCGAGCACAGGCTCTAGGCGCGCGAGCTTCAGTAGTTGTGGCATGTGGGCTCAGTAGTTGTGGCTCACGGGCTCTAGAGCGCAGGCTCAGTAGTTGTGGTGCGTGGGCTTAGTTGCTCCACAGCATGTGGGATCTTCCCGGACCAGGGCTCGAACCTGTGTCCCCTTCATTGGCAGGCGGATTCTTAACCACTGTGCCACCAGGGAAGCCCTTCCTAGTCTTTTATTTATTTATTTATTTATTTAATTTTATTGTTTTCTTCCTAGTCTTTTAAATCTTTAAACTGGAGTTATAGGTCCAGCTGCTGCTGCTTCTTCTTCTTATTTTACTATAAGAAGTTTATTACTATTTTACTTTTCTTCTTATTTTATTATATTTATTTTATTATATATTTTAAACCATGTACATCTTATTTTTCATTATAGTTTTGGGCTTTGAGTTAAAATATGTGCAATGGTTATTCCTATGTACCTTAATCTATTTAGCTAGTGTCCATGTTCACAATCTTTTATTTTGTGACAGTTCTATCTCCCATCCATGCTGTACCAGTATCCATGCCCTCCCTCTTTGCCTACCCTCTTCTTACTGTAAATGTGGTTTCAATCTAAAGCCAAACACTCAAGGATATCTCCAACAATTCTCCCCTCTCTCCCCTACATGATCAATCTTTACCTTTTCTTGTGCAAAAGCCGCAAACATACACACGTGCTGTTATCCCTTCCATCTTAAAAACAAATGAACTTTCTGTGACCGTACTTTCCCAAAGCCTTTCTATTCTTTGCTTCCCTCTGTAGCCAAGTTCCTTCAAAGAGTTGTCTATACTCTGTCTGCACGTCCCCTCCTCCCATTCTCTCTTAAGTCCACTCCAATCTGCCCCATCATTCCACTGATACAACTGTGGTTAGGATTCCTAATGCCTAACTGAGACCATATCCAATGGTCACTTAGTTCTTATCTTATTTGGCCTATTAACTGCATGTTATACAGGTTTGCCCTTCTTTAAATGTGGATAGGCCTGAGGGAGACCAGTCCTCTCCTGTTCCCACCAATGGGTTCTCTGAGTTATAGGCACTTTGTAGCTACTTTTAAGGACTGAAGGCCATGAGAAGTCCCTCCACCACCTTGCCCTTGCCTCTTGCCTCAATTCTGTTTCTTTTCATTTGCAATGCACCCAAGTATCCCAAGATGGTAGCATGTTCTATGCTGGGAGTAGTGCTTTCTAGAAGGATCTATAAATGAAGGAGCTGATGTAGGCAAGAAGAGGATCAGGGATCTGGCTGGCTCAGAAGACAGTTTCTGGGTACCTGGGGCAGGGACACCTCTATCTTTGGACTCTGGGCCCATAGGGAGAGGCAGTGTGAGTGGGTTAGAGTGTTGGTTTCTGCCTTTTGGGGGGTTCTGCTATTCTGGTTCAAGGTAGAGCACATGAGACAAAGCTCTAGAATGTACTTTGTAGCAGCATCTCCTCCCATAAAGTGGATGGTGGAACTTGTCCCAGAAATTATGTAATTTACAATCTTTGTTTATCTTCTGTTCACTCCCTTGAGGATGATTTTGTCTTTTGGTGCATCTCTATGGGCATTTAAATCGGAGGTTTGGAGGAGGCATATCTATAAGGTCTCAGCTTCTGTCATGTCAACCCAGACATTACTCTGCTAATCCACGGCTCATCCTTGTTTACTTTTCTTTGTATTCCAGTACTGCTTTGATTGGTATATGAGACATTTTACCATCTGGCTTCTCCTGTGTCACCTCCCATCTTTCCCTTTTCACAGATCCTGCTGCCCCTATTGAACTCCCTGCAATTCCCTTCCAATATTGCTTTGTCTTGGCTACTGATTCTTTTTTATTTATTTATTTATTTTAACGTTTTTATTGGAGTATAATTGCTTTACAATGGTGTGTTAGTTTCTGCTTTATAACAAAGTGAATCAGTTATACATATACATGTATCTCCATCTCTCTTCCCTCTTGTGTCTCTGTCTCTCCCACCCTCCCTATCCCACCTTTCTAGCTGGTCACAAAGCACTGAGCTGATCTCCCTGTGCTATGCGACTGCTTCCCACTAGCTATCTATTTTACATTTGGTAGTGTATATATGTCCATGCCACTCTCTCACTTTGCCCCAGCTTACCCTTCCCCCTCCCCATGTCCTCAAGTCCATTCTCTAGTAGGTCTGCGTCTTTATTCCCGTCTTGCCCCTAGGTTCTTCATGATCTTTTTTTTTTTTTTTTTTTTTTTTAGATTCCATATATATGTGTTAGCATATGGTATTTGTTTTTCTCTTTCTGACTTACTTCACTCTGCATGACAGACTCTAGGTCCATCCACCTCACTACAAATAACTCAATTTCGTTTCTTTTTATGGCTGAGTAATATTCCATTGTATATATGTGCCACATCTTCTTTACCCATTCATCTGTCAGTGGACACTTAGGTTGCTTCCATGTCCTGGCTATTGTAAATAGAGCTGCAATGAACATTGTGGTACATGACTCTTTTTGAATTATGGTTTTCTCAGGGTATATGCCCAGTAGTGGGACTGCTGGGTTGTATGGTAGTCCTATTTTTAGTTTTTTTTTTTTTTTTTAATTTTTATTTATTTATTTATTTATTTATGGCTGTGTTGGGTCTTCGTTTCTGTGCGAGGGCTTTCTCTAGTTGTGGCAAGTGGGGGCCACTCTTCATTGCGGTGCGTGGGCCTCTCACTATCGTGGCCTCTCCTGTTGCAGAGCACAGGCTCCAGATGCGCAGGCTCAGTAATTGTGGCTCACGGGCCCAGCCGCTCTGCGGCATGTGGGATCCTCCCAGACCAGGGTTCGAACCCGTGTCCCCTGCATTGGCAGGCAGACTCTCAACCACCGCGCCACCAGGGAAGCCCCTATTTTTAGTTTTTTAAAGAACCTCCATACTGTTCTCCATAGTGACTGTATCAATTTACATTCCCACCAACAGTGTATGAGGTTCCCTTTTCTCCACACCCTCTCCAGCATTTATTGTTTGTAGATTTTTTGATGATGGCCATTCTGACCAGTGTGAGATGATATCTCATTGTAATTTTGACTTGCATTTCTCTAATGATTAATGATGTTGAGCATTCTTTCATGTGTTTGTTGGCAATCTGTATATCTTCTTTGGAGAAATGTCTGTTTAGGTCTTCTGCCCGTTTTTGGATTGGGTTGTTTGTTTTTTTGATATTGAGCTGCATGAGCTGCTTGTAAATTTTGGAGATTAATCCTTTGTCTGTTGCTTCATTTGCAAATATTTTCTCCCATTCTGAGGGTTGTCTTTTTGTCTTGTTTATGGTTTCCTTTGCTGTGCAAAAGCTTTTAAGTTTCATTCAGTCCCATTTGCTTATTTTTGTTTTTATTTCCATTTCTCTAGGAGGTGGGTCAAAAAGGATCTTGCTGTGATTTATGTCATAGAGTGTTCTGCCTATGTTTTCCTCTAAGAGTTTGATAGTGTCTGGCCTTACATTTAGGTCTTTAATCCATTTTGAGTTTATTTTTGTGTATGGTGTTAGGGAGTGTTCTAATTTCATTCTTTTACATGTAGCTGTCCAGTTTTCCCAGCACCACTTATTGAAGAGGCTGTCTCTTCTCCATTGTATATTCTTGCCTCCTTTATCAAAGATAAGGTGACCATATGTGCGTGGATTTATCTCTGGGCTTTCTATCCTGTTCCATTGATCTATATTTCTGTTTTTGTGCCAGTACCATACTGTCTTGATTACTGTAGCTTTGTAGTATAGTCTGAAGTCTGAGAGCCTGATTCCTCCAACTCCGTTTTTCTTTCTCAAGATTGCTTTGGCTATTCAGGGTCTTTTGTGTTTCCATACAAATTGTGAAATTTTTTGTTCTAGTTCTGTGAAAAATGCCCTTGGTAGTTTGATAGGGATTGCATTGAATCTGTAGATTGCTTTGGGTAGTAGAGTCATTTTCACAATGTTGATTCTTCCAATCCAAGAACATGGTATATCTCTCCATCTATTTGTATCATCTTTAATTTCTTTCATCAGTGTCTTATAATTTTCTGCATACAGGTCTTTTGTCTCCTTAGGTAGGTTTATTCCTAGGTATTTTATTCTTTTCGTTGCAGTGGTAAATGGGAGTGTTTTCTTGATTTCACTTTCAGATATTTCATCATTAGTGTATAGGAATGCAAGAGATTTCTGTGCATTAATTTTGTATCCTGCTACTTTATCAAATTCATTGATTAACTCTAATAGTTTTCTGGTGGCATCTTTAGGATTACCTATGTATAGTATCATGTCATCTGCAAACAGTGATAGCTTTACTTCTTCTTTTCCAATTTGGATTCCTTTTATTTCTTTTTCTTCTCTGATTGCTGTGGCTAACACTTCCAAAACTATCTTGAATAATAGTGGTGAGAGTGGGCAACCTTGTCTTGTTCCTGATCTTGGTGGAAATGGCTCCAGTTTTTCACCATTGAGGACGATGTTGGCTGTGGATTTGTCATATATGGCCTTTATTATATTGATGTAAGTTCCCTCCATGCCTACTTTCTGGAGGGCTTTTATCATAAATGAGTGTTGAATTTTGTCAAAAGCTTTCTCTACATCTCTTGAGATGATCATATGGTATTTCTCCTTCAATTTGTTAATATGGTGTATCACATTGATTGATTTTCGTATATTGAAGAATCCTTGAATTCCTGGTATAAACCCCACTTGATCATGGTGTATGAGCCTTTTAATGTGCTGTTGGATTCTGTTTGCTAGTATTTTGTTGAGGATTTTTGCATCTATATTCATCAGTGATATTGGTCTCTAGTTTTCTTTTTTGTGACATCTTTGTCTGGTTTTGGTATCAGGGTGATTGTGGCCTCGTAGAATGAGTTTGGGAGTGTTCCTCCCTCTGCTATATTTTGTAAGAGTTTGAGAAAGATAGGTGTTAGCTCTTCTCTAAATGTTTGGTAGACTATGCCTGTGAATTGGCTATTGATTCTTTAAGGCTTAACTCAAATGTCATTTCCTTTCTGGAGGCCTTTTCTGAGCTTTTCAGTCAACATTTAATCATTATTTTTTTGAAATATGTTTATTGAGTACCTACTACATGCCAAGTATTGTGATGGGTACTGGAGAAAAAAAGGAGAGTAGAACAGATATGGTCTCTGCACATGGTCTATTGCTGGGAATAGAAAGGGATAACATCTTCATATTTGTTAAATGGAGAGCAGGGTAGAGTGGGAATCCTTCCCCATTTCTGATGTTTCTCTCCATGTGGGAGAAGCTCTGCTATAATTCCTGGCCTTTTGAATTTTTGAATTGGGGTTAAAGAACGGGGAATGGGTATCTCAATCTTTTCTTCCTTCTTTCTCGTATGTAGTCCACTTTGTAGGAAGCACACATTCTGCTTGGCTTCTCTGAAAATTGAGTTTGACATGGCCAGGCCCCAGGGTGGGTCCAGGTGGGCTGTAGGTAGTGAAAACCCAATGTGGCCTATAACTGACCAGATGGGTAAATTCATCTGATCCTGAGGTTTAGTATGAAAAAGTCTACTTGCCCATAGTCTTAAAGTCACATTCTCTAATATCAGCTTATTTTTAAATTTTATCTCTTAATTGATTAAGGATCAGGGAAAAAGAACAGTTGGGCTCTCTCAAATGTCACCTATAGTATTAAAAATAAAAGTTTCAGCAGAACTCCTAGTTAATCATCTTGAAGTACCTTTCTTAAATCTTTTATGATATTAATTACATCACTGCAATGGTCCATTTATGTACGTCTTCACCTCCTCTGGAGTGTGAGTCTTTGCCTTTGGTTGTGCAATCTGTGTACTGGACAAAGGTGTCTGGCCTGGATGACAAATGGGAGCTAAATTCAGCCAGTACTGTGCTGGTCAGTAGCTGTGTCTTCGCCTGGGGTCATGTCAGTTCAGAGGATGAGGCATCTTTCTGGAATTTGCACAAAACCTCGTCATGGGCCAGCAAAGCCCTGTGTCCTTGCATTTGATGAATGCACAAGTGCTTACTCTTTATATGGGCAACACCGTTACCTTACCTGAATGTAATCATCCAGAAGGGAGGAATCGCATCCATTTTTAACTCATTGTTCATCATCTCTTATAAAATAGAAGAAGCCAACATGTCACGCAAGGCCCAGGCAGAATTGTGAAAGGGGAATATATCTGCTTTGCCAGGATATTCCCTTAATTTCCATTATTATTAATTATTATTATTATTATATTTAAGAGTAATGGAAAAAACAATGGATTTGAATTCAGGAAACCTAAAATCTGAACCTTAGTCTCCTTAAATCTAAGTGGAAATCCTGTAGCTCTCAGTGGTTTGTGGTAAGGACAAAGCAATACAATATATGTGAAAAAGCTTTGAACACCATGAATTCATACGGATGTTAGGAGTTATGCCGATCATTCCCTGATTGCCTAAATTATACTCAGAAGCATTTGCCAGCTTAATTAATGAGTAAGACTTGCTCCGACAATGTTGATTTCAATGATAACAATGTAACACGCTTATTTCTGGAAAACACCTAGAGCCATCTCTTTGAATTATTCATTTTCCAACAGGTTTTTATAGGTTTTGCAATGTAATTTGAAGGGGTCTAAACCTACCTGCTAATGGCATTCCACTTAGCATCTACATTTCTTCCTCTGCACATAGGTTTACTTCTCTTTCTGTTGCTTAGCAGTTGGTGAAAGGGACGATTTCAAACAGATTCTCCTGGAGGAGGCCCTTCTGCTCATGAATGAGATTATGTCCCATCACACATTTTTTCTAACCAAATGTATTCTAGCAGAGCAGGAGCATCTTTCCAATGACCATCTATTTTAAAATCCTATGAGAGTGTTACCCTGATGATTTTGTAGAAAAGGGCAGAAAACCAAGGCTACCCTGACTGGTACAGTAGAAGGTAGAGTCATCAACAAGTCTTTGTACTTCCTGTAATCTCCCTGACTGCTCCCAAGCAATATACAGCACAAGACATAGAGTTGATGAGGTATGTAGTACAACCTCAAAGGCAAAAGCGAAGTCAAAATAGGAAGACCAGAAAGCTTAATGGTTAAGGACATGGATACCAGGAGGGGTTGGAGGTATCCAACTGTTGGAATTAGCCAGGCCTCATTCAAATCCCAGCTCTATCACTTACTTATTTGCATTAGCTTCAGTTTTCTTGTTAGTAAATGTGGCTAATAGTCCTCATTCTGTAGCATTGGCAGAAGGAGCAAATAAGGAATACACTCTTAGAACAATGCTTGGCCAACAGTAAGCACTCACTGTCTGATTATAATTATGCCGTGATTATAATTATTATATCAATAGTAATGTCTTGACATAGAGAATAGATTTGTGGTTGCCAAGGAGGAGGGGGTGTGGGAGAGGGCAGGATTGGGAGTTTGGGGTTAGCAGATGCAAACTATTATATATAGGATGGGTAAACAACAAGGTCCTACTGTATATATAGCACAGGGAACTATATTCAATATCCTGTGATAAACCATCATGGAAAAGAATATGAAAAAGAATATATATATGTATAACTGAGTCACTTTGCTGTACAGCAGAAATTAACACAATATTGTAAATCAACTATACTTCAATAAAATTTAAAAAAATAGTAATGTCTTGACTGGCAGTTTCTAGACACTGTAAAATGTAAATAAAGCAGGTGTGGTGGTTAAGAGCTTGGGAAGCCAGATGACCTGAGCTCACAATCCAGCTCTGCCACTTCCCAGCAGCGTGAACTTGGATAAGTAAACTCAACCTCCTTAAGCGTCAGTTTCTTCCTCCATAAAATGGGAATAAAATCAGTATCTACGTCACATGGTTTTGAGACACCTAAATCACACAATGAAAGCAAAGAACTTGGATACTGGACACCCCGTGTGGACCAAGAGCCCTCAACCCTTTTCTGTTCCTACCCAAGCCTTGAAGGGAGAACATAGGGGATTCTGGCTGTGGGCTCCTGGGGAAGTCAGAAGATGGCGCCCCCTTAAGGTTGTGTCATGTACCTGAAGTTCTTTCCAGGAAGCGGGCTCATGGACTTAGGTCTTTCCAGGACCATCATGTTGTCAGGTCACAGTGCCTCTGCCAGAAGGAGCTGACAGGGCAGGACCAAGCATCACGGCTAAACCTTTGGAATCAAACAATTCAATTCCTATTTCCACCCCTTATACCTGTGAGACCTTAGACAAATTACTTAACCTTTTTGAGCCTCAGTTTCTTTATCTGTAAAATACAAGTTATAATAATACCTACTCCATAGAGTAATGTGAGGGTTAGATGAGATGATTAATGCAAAATAGTTAGTGCCTGGCTCAATAAATGGAAACTATTTTTTATTCAATCAGCAAAAATCATTTGATCATATAATTTAGTAACCAGTTATTGAATATTTACTCTATATCAGATACTGTGCCAGTCACTATGAGGCCACTACTGATTTATTCAATGAATTTTTTGAGTATTTCCTGTATGCTAGACATCATATGAGGTGCTTAACCATCAAAACCTTCAGAAGTCTAGATAAAATATCCCCAAGACTCTTCAATTCTACCACTCTGTGAGACCCCAGGTTATGACAGTCTTTCTTAATCATGCAACAAGCATGATGCCAAGAACTTTGTGAACCATTGAAAATATAAACAGAAATAAAGCTTGGCCCTAACTAGGGGAGGTTTCCAGCCAGGAAGGGCCATTTTGACACTTCTGTCTTATCATTTCTTTCTTTCTTTGAAAGTAATCTATAGTTGAGTTCTCTTTTGTGATGTGCTCTATGGTTATCTTAATTAATTAATTGGATAGATCTGTGTTGTGTATCTGCTCTGTGCAGGTCATAGTACTGGGTTCTGCTTGGAATATAATAAGGAAATAAGATATAGTCCCTAACTCTAGGAAGTTCTAATTTAGTGATGGAAATTAGGCATCCATGAGAAATCAAACAATAATATAATAATATTTCACTGGACACAATGAATGCATGAATGAAATGATGACTTTGAGGAAGCATCATGGTTAAAATGCATGGACTTTATAGGCAAATGGATCTGCCTTCAGTCTTGGCTCTGCTCTTAACTAAGTCTTGATTTTGCCAAGTCACTTAATCTCTTTGAAAGATCTGTCATCTTTAAAGTAGGACGAAACATTGTGAATATTCACTGAGACAGTGCTTGTACATGCTTAGCAGTCCGTGGCATAAAAAGGCATGACTTTTAGCCATTATTATCAGCATTAATATTATTATCATTATCATATTCATGCACAAACCCTCCCAGTCCTGTGTGTGGTTGTACATGCATGTCTGTGCCCACTGTGTTTGTGTGGTTAGACATTTCACTTCTCATTCATAATCTAATCTGATCAGAGAGATTCACTCAACCATCTGTTCATTGAATAAATATTCACGGAATGCCTACTATGTTCCAGGCACTGTCCCAGGCACTAGGGATACAGTAGCGAGCAGTTGACCCTAAAAGTCAAGGTCTCTGTCCTTATGGAGCTTATCTTGTAGTGGAGGACCCAGAAGATACACATAACACATACACTATCATGTCAGGCAGTGATAAAATGAAGTGTTATGGAGAAAGGGGGTTGAGCATCTTCTCTCTTTTTATGACACAACTATAGTATTCCTGAACTTGTTTCCCCATATCCAGAGCAATTCATCAGCATGAGTATCTCTGGTCTCCTATGAAGCACATGGGCTGATGAGTCTAGGAAAAGAGAGGCTGGGAGATAAAAGGGAAAACCCGAGAGGGGGGACTTTGCAATAATGCTGGAAAAAAATAATTACGGGTGCTCACATTTGATCTGAATATTGGTCAAAATGCATGGCTTGAGTGGCTGGTAGCCAGCAAGGAACAGCTGCTTTTGCTGTCACTGTTCCCTTCAGTTAGAGCGGGAGGTGTCCAGTCAGCCTGAAGTATTGAACAATTTAACATCCACTAGATATTCTTTATTTTACCATTATTTATGACTTGCTGAGTCCTGGCATTAAGCTTTGGACAAAATAAGGTGCAGGTGGAAGGCATGGCCTGGGGCTAAGGAGGTTTCAACGTCAGGAAGAGACAAATCAAAGTGTCCCCAGCTGTCACTAAGTGCATGGGCTGAGAATGTGGTGACACCTCCAGGGTGTGAGTCTAGCTTGTCCTTCATTCCCTGGATTCCTCACACCTTCGACTCATCTCTGCTTCCTGTTCCTTCCCTGCCTCTCTTCAGGGATGTGTCTTGACCTGGCAGCCAGGACTTCATGGGAGAAAACGAACCACACACGTCAGAACCACCCAGATATCTCAGGGATTTGGCTTGTGAGCCCAGGCATCGCATATTATGTTTATAAAAGTCGGGAAGAAAGAGAGATGGGAGAGGGGAGGCCTGAGGAGGAAGCAGAGACGCACACACAGAGGCCATTTTACTCCCATGAGGGGGAGCAGATGTTTCTCCTGTTATACTTTCCACCTCTGGAGGGGCTGAGATGTGGGGGCACCACTGCTGGCTTCTCCCAGGGTTCAAGGTGGGGAGTCTGACGGAAGTGGGAGGTGGGTCAGGGCTCTTCCCTTCCCAGCTTTAGTCACGCACGGGGCCCCGAGGAGACCACGTGCTGTTTACATTCCCTTTCAGGGATCTACTGTGGAAGAAGCTCTCAGATTGCCAAACCGCCTCACATTACTCCAGAAGCCTCCACCTGGAAGCCCATCCGGTTGACCCCAGCCCATCCCATGCCTGACCCCTGCTTGCACACTGAGGGCAGCCTGTTAAACCTTTCCATCCTCACTCACTCTGGACCAGCATCTCACCTCAGCCTCAGTTGTCCTGGGCTCAGCTGCCCTTTGAATGAGCCTCCATCCCAGCCAGACTCCTCCGAGTGGCCTTGGTAGCTTAGCTAGACCCTCCTGAGTCGTCCTATGCACATGAGCTGCCACAGACTAAACACTGGGTCTCCACTCACTCGCGGCTCTCCCCGAAGCTCCGGTTTCAGAAGGAGGACCCGAGGGCTTTACTGAGGGAAATAGTTTCCCCCTTTTCTTGCTGGGTGGTTTTAAGGTGAGGCAAGACTGCTGGGAAAGTTGTGGGTGGTCCGAGGGCCAAGCACAATGAAGGTGTCCCTGGGTCAGCATTTCGTCTGAGCATCAACCCTGGCCTCTCCCTCCTCCCTACCCCTCCGACTCCCACCAGACTGCAGTCAGGGACAGTGGCTTACTGTATGCCCACTACCTTCGGCTTCCAGAAGGGGAAGTGGCAATCGTGCCACCTGATCCCATCCACAGCCCTGCAGGGCTGCCCAGGAAGGGTCCTCCCATTTTGCAGATGAAGAAACAGAGCTCCAGGGGGACAGAGGATTTGTAGCCGAGCTATGGCTAGAGAGTGCTGGAGGCTGGTCTCGGAGCCAGGTCTCCCAGCGCAGTGCTCTCACCCAGCAGGCGGCTGCAGGAAACAGCTGGAATGTATAATGAGAAGAGAGACTGGGAAACTCAATGTTGGATTCTTAGGGAAAAAGGAAACTGACCTCCCACAGTGCAATGAGCAAGTCTTGGCTCATGGGCCAAATGGGCATTTGTTCAGTGGCCTATGCAGTGACCCAAAGGCTGCACTTTTCCGTGGGTGGGGAAGAGTAGGGCAGAATCTGTCGGCTCTTAACATCTTGACCTTGTAGCTGGACCCCTGGGAATTTGCTTAGCATGCTCTTCAGGGGCTGGTCCACTCTGAGCAACCTGGTGAACCTGAATGCTTGGCATGGCCGTCTGAAGATTTGGGTTGATCTGTTCGTGGATGGGAGGGAAGTCTGGTCGTTTTGTATCTTAGCGAGACAGTTCCAGGGTCATGACCAGTCACTATTAAGGCATTTCCATGAGCTGCCCATCAGAGGGATCCACACTGAGGCTGAGAAGCAGCAAATTCCTGTCCACGCCGTGCGTCACTGTTACATATCAGCCTGTGCTCGTTCTCTTTTGTCTGCTCTATGTCGATGGACCTATTCATGGACAGAAGGAGGACAGGAGTGGAGAAGGAGAGGAAGGGAAGAGAAGCGCTTTATAATTGAGCATGACATACATTTCTGCACCTCTTTAAAGCACAAAACCCCAAAGCCGGAGGATTCCCTTCCATGGCATTTCAAATCTTAGGAAAGCATCCAGTAAACATCATTGACCTCCATACTCTCTCCCATAAAGCCATTCCTCAGGAGTAGAAGTTAATAAAAGGAGAGTCTGACTCAGGCAGTGTTCTGAAATATTTTTGACCATGACCCACGCATCCATGTAAATGTGACTGAAACAGTTTCATGAAGCAATATTTACCCTTCCTTCCTGCAATAAATTCTAATATGTACTATTCTGCTGTATTAAATCACTTTAAAAAAAAAAAACACTGGTTGACCCACTAATGCATGATTAGGAAAGCTCTGTTACAGAAATTTTTGTAAAAAATGGCTTCTCATAAAGTGGCTTCACTTAGTCAATCCTACAGCCTGGACCCTGTAGACGATGCCAGTTATGGCCAGATGCTCACAGCTGCCCACCTACGAGGAGCGGGAAGATGACAGGGAGCAAGGTTTCAAATCCTCAAACAGATTATTACCAAACAAAAAAAATGACTTCACAATAACAAACCATGAGGCTAAATAGGGGAATAGCAAAAGACAAATGAGAATGACCAATTTACGAATGATCATTTATCCTGCTTCCTGGTCTTTGTGCATGCCGTTCCCGTCTCCTGAAATTTCTCTGGTTCCTCCGTCTCCATCCAAGGTCTCCTGCTCTCTCAAGGATCACCTCTTCCAGGAAGTCTTCCCTGACTATCTTTCCCTGCTAGGAGCTTTTGGACAATATCTGACTCTACCACTCATTTGATGTGACATCACACCTTGCCAGCTGAGCTGGAATACCATAACGTTATTTATATTTTGTGGTTAATCACTTTTGGAGTCTGCCCAGCTTCATGTACTACCTGGAAGCCACGTCTGTGAAGCAGTCTCCTGTTTCCTGGTCCCAGTAGAGTGAACTGGAGGGCATTGGCACCACCCAAGCTGGGCCAGTTAGAGCTTTTCCCTGGGAAGTTGGAACTGGAAATGATGGGGAGAGAGAGAGAATGAGAGAGAGAGAGAGAGAGAGAGAGAGAGGAAACTGCCTTTTTCCTAAGCGCTTTCTTATTGTCAGTTCTAGAATGATCTGAGGTGCCCCTGCACTCTTGCTCTTGGGCCCTGTGACACAGCCTATATGTGTCTATATTTGTCTTTATGTCTATATAATCTTTTCCTAGGGTGACCAAATGTCCTGTTGGCTGACCAGTCCTGGTTTATGCCTATGATCCAAGCATAATTATTTCATTCACTTTTCAAGTGTGCTGGTCTTGAGGATTTGTGACCTCAGCTCACACTAGCTCAACTTGGCTTCTGTTACTATTGCACGTTTATAAGGTCTGTAGCTCACAAAGCAAGCTCACGTGCATCACCTCATTCTCTTTCCAAATTCATTATTTTCCCCTCAGAACTGCCCCTCCCTCTGTGTGCCACCACTAGCCCCTGTCATGTCAGCCAGAGACCCTGGTGTTAGCCTAGACCCTTCCTTCTTCTTCACCTCATAAATCCCTTTATTCATTTCTTTAAAAAATATCGAGTGCCCACCAAGGACCAAGCACTGTGCTAGTTGCTGGGTAAATAGTGTGGTGAATGAAACAGAGTCTTTGTCTTTGAATTTATACTCTAGCTCAAGAAACACCCCCAAATGTATAGTTTCAAGTTGTGATACGTGTGGCAAAGGAAAAGAACTGGCTCTCGGAGAGAGAAGAATGGGCTGGGTATGGGGCGGGCCCACTTTGTACTGGGGGCCCCAGGAAGGCCTCTGTGAGGAAGTAACATTCGAGCTCAGATCTGAAGGGTCAGAAGGAGCCTGTTAATGAAAGGATTTCAGTAGCAGAGGTTGAACGGAGTCTTTACATTTTAGGTTGATCCAAAAACTCTGTGGAGAATGGAGCATAAGGGGTGAAACTGGAGGCCGGAAGACCAAGTAAGAGGCTATTACAGTTGTTCAGACAAGAGGTGATGGTGGCTTACACACCAAGTAGTGGAGATAAGTAAAAGTGGACAGATTGGGAAGATATTTTCGAGCTGAAAGTCCTCAGGGTTTGGCAGTGGCTTGGAGGTGGTGGAGGCGAGGGGCTGGTGGTGAGGAAGAGAGGTGTCCACAGGTGTGTGATGTCAGCAAGAACAATTTACCGAGATGGGGAGGAGGAGATGCGGAGAATAGTTGATGATGGTGGTGGTGGGTAGTTGAAGACATCAGTTTGGGATGTGTTTATTTGGAGATGACTGTGAAAATTCCAAATGGCTATCTCAGCTGCATGGGCATGTGAGGGGCCCTGCACTCAGAGGAAGGGCCCTGCGCTTGATTTAATTGCCATCTTGAAATGTTTAATCATTTGAACTTGAGTTTTGTGTGTGAAATTTGTGTGTGTGAGCAGAAGAAATGTGCCTTATATGCATGTCTGCCAGCCCTCGCTGCCCCATTCACATGTAGTATTTGTGATGTCCTGAGCACGAATTTCAGGGGACTCATGAAGTGGAGGGGTTCAGTGAGACTCCAGATAAGTAGAGTAGTACCCCTTATCTGTGAGGGACATGTTCCAAGACCCCCAAAGGATGCTGGAAACCGCAGGTAGTACCAAACCCCATAAATACTGCTTTTCCTTATACATACCTACCTATGATAAAGTTCAATTTATAAGTAGGCACAGTAGGAGTTTAACAACAATAACAACTAATAAATTAGAACAATTATAACAATACACCATAATAAAAGGTATGTGAATGTGGTCTCTCAAAATATCTTGTACAAAGTTAATGCCTTTTCCATCTTAACTAAGCACTTATCATGCACTGTGGTCGTAACTTTGGCAGTTTGAGGTGCAATAGCAAAACTAGCATAAATGTCTTTTTCCTTCTTCACAATTTCACAGATAGAAGATTCGTTCTTACAATAGATCTTAGCAACCTAGGCTTATGATTTTTTCTTTCTGTATTAAGTCGAGAACTTTAAGGAAGCACTTTTATGGCTTCTCTTTGGCAGATCTGAACTGCCAGCCTCACAACTCTTGTCCTTTGGGGACCATTATTAAGCAAAATAAGGGCACTGCGTTTACCTTGACAGTTGATCTGATAATCTAGAGGGTTACCGAGTGACTAACCAACTAACGGGCAGGATACGCTGGACAAAGGGATGATTCACATCCCAGATGGGATGGAGCAGGATAGCGTGAGATTTCATCACACAGCTTAGAATGGTATGCAATTTAAAACTTATGAGTTATATATTTCTGGAATTTTCCATATAATACTTTCAGACCTCGGTTGACCACAGGTCACTGAAACTGTGGAAAGAGAAACCACGGATAAGGGGGAACCAGTGTACAAGGTAAGTGTGTTATGTCTATGGACGGCTAAGTAGGGGCACTGACCACCCCGAGAGGCCATGCTTTCCATTTTAGACAGAACGTTCTTAGAACACAGAAAGAAGACAGTGGTGTTCTAAGAAACAAACAACCAAGGAACCCTATCATACCCTTGCTTAGGCTGAAAATGCAGATAGGGAAGGAAAGGGCAACCTGTAATTCCTTTTCCTTTCCTTTCTTCCTTCCTTCCTCATCATTCTTGCTGAATGTGCATGTATTATTAAGAAATGAAAACAATTGGGTTAGCTTTGCGCAGATTTTCTACTCTTCTGGCAAAAACAAAATACATAGGCATGCAAGAGCTCTGAAACAAGAATTCTTCACTTTTGATGATTCTGCATATGAGTTAAATGCTCTTATATTTGCATTTAAAACAGACATTGCACAAGATAAGGATGAATGGTAAAAAATTTGTGCTAATAATTTAAAAATTTTAATTTTTCTTTACTTAGAATGACATTAAATAACAAAGGAAAAGGACCATGAAAAGTTGCAAGAGAGACTGTGGAAGAAAGAAAAAATTTAATATTTTAATACCTTTAATGGCACTTCTGCACTTTGAACAGGAGGCCCACATTTTAATTTCATGCAGGGTCCTGCAAATTATGAAGCTGGCTTTGGGTAGTCCATGAAGGAAAGGGGTCAGGAGCCCCACATCGTCAAGTTCTACTGGTTCTACCAATTAAGTATCTTTTCTGTCTGTCCCCTGAGTCTTATTAGCCTGGTGGTCTCCTCATGGTCCTGCCTTCCTTCATCTCCTTCAATTCAACCTTCTTTCTGAGATGTCCCCACCCCCCAAGCTTTAAGGAGGGTTGGCGTGTCTAGAAAAAAATCAGAGCGGAGATACCATATAGGGAAGGGCTTAAAGAGAGAGGATTGAAGGATCAAGGAGAGACAAGAGAAGTAGGGGACAGGGGGAGAAGAAGCCCCATGTGGGACACTTCCTGGAGACCTAGGGCTCACCCCAAGGCCTGAGAGGGAGGGGTGAGGCTTTGTCCTTCGTGTGGTGAGAGGAGTTCTAGTTGACCCCTGGTGTTGATGAGGAACAACCCACCAAATGCTGCCTTGCTAGAAAAGCAGAACATTGCCCTCCCTACATTGCCTTCCTGGAAGGTAAGTAGAGACACACTCTACAGGGCTGCACAGACCACCCAGTGTCCATTTAAGGGGCTTATGCCCAGGACTTTGAGACCATGGTTTAATGTCTGGATGTTCCTGAGCCATCCTACCCTACTTCAGGCCAGCAGTCCAAGCCCCACAGATTATACCATCTCCCCTCCATTGCTTCACTGTCAGCCAAGTCATGCCAAAGGGCAAAGGAAGATCTCACTGTGAGCTTCCCAGAGTGTGAGGGGCCCTGTGGAGGCAGAAGTAACATAAGTGTAAGAGTCTCTGTGAGGGTCGAGCCATTTCTCAGTTTTAGAACTTGTTGGAAGACTACATTTCCCAGCCTCCTTTGCAGTTATATTGGGGTCATGCGACTGGGTTCTGACCAGCGGGATCTGAATAGGAGTGATCTAACAATGTGAGATGGATATAATAATGCCTAATGGTCTGGCTGGAAAGTCAGACTTATGCAATTTTATGCAAGCTCACTGGGTGATTCTCTTATCAATGTTTCCTTGGGAGATACCAGGGAAGGTGGGCTGTGGAGAGTGATACATCTGGTGGGGGCAAGATGACAGCTTTCTTAAGGGCATAAAAGATATTTGTGGTAAGTTGTTATAATAATAGCCCCGAAGGAATTTCTCCTTCTGGTATCCATGCCATGCCCTTGTGTGGTCCCCTTCCACACTGATGCTGGACTTCGCCATGTGACTTGCTGTGGACAATGGGATGTTGGTAATCATGATGCAGACATAGGATTGATACATTCTTGTGCTTGTTCTCATGGAAGACAGCCTTCCCAGCTGTCCCAGCTGAGCACAATCCACAGCCAAGCCACCAGGTGACCGCAGCTGCGTGAGGGAGCCCAACTGAAACCGCAGAAGAACCACCTGGCCAACCCACAGAACCGTGAGCAATAAAATTATTGTTGTCTTAAATCATTAAGCTCTGGGGCAATAGATAACCAATGCAATATCTTATTCATGTTTGTTTCCCTAGAATCTACCGTATTGCCTGGCATATTTCTGCTCTCAACACATTTTTATTGACATAAACTTTATCTTCCCAACAACCCTGTCAGGTAAGTATTACTATCATTTTCTATTTATTTTTAATTACAAGTGTCACAGAAACTCTTACTCATCCCGACCCCACATGCTGAGGGGAACTCTCTGATCATCTTGTAGAAGATGTAATCAAGGTCCAGGGGATGGAGAAATGCATTGGGCCACCCTAGCAGGCTTTGATCACCTCTCTTATAGGCTCCTTCTCTTAATACAGAATTGATAATCTTTGGCATTTATTGAGTGCTTTCTATGTACCAACTGCTAAGTGCTTTAGGTATATAGCAGCACTTTCGTCCTTGCAAAACCTACATGAAGTAGGCACTATTAGCATCTCATTTTAGAAAAGAAGAAACTGAGGATCAAGAAGGAAATGGGACCAGTTACTAGAGCTGGTAAATGGCAGAACTGAGCTCTAGACCCAGGTCTGTCTGACTCCTCACTCTTGTTTTTTTTTTTTTTTTAAATTGAATTCTCATTGATTTACAGTGTTGTGTTAGTTTCAGGTGTACAGCAAAGTGACTCAGTCATACATATATTTTTTCTCTTTTTTTTTCAGATTCTTTTCCCTTATAGGTTATTATAAAATATTGAGTATAGTTCTCTGTGCTATACAGTAGGTCCTTGTTATTTATCTATTTTATATATAGTAATGTGTATCTGTTAATCCCAAACTCTTAATTTATCACTCTTGTTCTTCACCCTTTCGCATGATGTGGAGTCAGAGTTCACACGGGGATTAGGTTCCAAAGTCAGTGCAAGGAGTGACATTCACACACAGTGGGAAGTACTCTTGAAAATCTCCCAAGTCTCCTTTGAGTTTAAAGTGTAAAATACTTTATTTAGCAATAGAGATGAGGAAATGTATGCTATATTTCAGGGCTGTTTCATGTTTAAGAAATGATTTTCAAGAGTCACACTGTGGCAGAGTCTGGCTAGATGCTCACAAATTCCATTTATTTTCTTTTGGGACTCATAGAAAGACTCCCTTTCCTAACTTTATGCAGTTACATTGGGGCCATGTACTAAGCTCTGGCCAATGAAATTGGACAGGAGTGATCTAAGTCCTTGACAGAGCTGGCTCTTAATTACTTCCATCATCTATGGCCCGTGAGCCTGTTTTTATAAATAAAATTTTATTGGAACATAGTTGCCCTCATTTGTTTATCTGTTGCTTCTGGCTGCTTTCATGCAACAGCAGCAGAGAAGAGTAGTTGTGACAGAGACTATGTGACCTTCTACCAAAGGTTTGCTGACCCCTGCTCTAGTCCCCTTGTGGATGCTGTGATGAGCCACCCAGATCTCCCTTTAGCAATGAATAACATAATTCCTCAGCGGCTGGGGGTGCTTCTGGAAGATGGTCCACATCTACATCCAGTGACTGATAAGCACAGAGGTTGAACAGCACAGCCGCCCTGCCCCAAACCAAGACGGTTCTGAAAGGCCACCCAGGCGCAGAGTTCTCCATTGGGTTGGAGGAGACATTTTGGGGGCTGCATTGCATCTCAGCTTCCCTCTCGGCCCAAGCTTACATCCTTCTCTCCCTTCCGCATGTATTAATATTAATCCCAAGAGCACTTCGTAGTAAATGTCCTGCACTCTCATCTCCGTCTCAGAGTCCAACCTGCAGCAGCTTCCAGCCCCTTCCACAGTGTTTCATATGGCAGTGTCACAGATGGAAGGTGCTGGATCCTTGAATCGCTGCTAAGAGGACAGTCACCGAGGAGCACCTCCAGACCCACCTCACACTGTGACTGTGGGTAAGCAGTTAGCCTCTACTGTGTGATGCCTCTGAGATTTGTTGTTGTTTGTTAGAGCAGCTCGCTCTACTTATTTTGACAGGTATACTCAGCAAGGCAAGACGTTCATGAAATGAGAGGCCCACAGGAGCTGGGACACACTGTGGGAACCACAGATGACGTACACCTTCTCACACTCACTAAAGGGCATCTGCCCTAGGAGTGGGATGGAGGAGTGGGATGGAAGGTCAAGTCACTCATACTCATTATCTTGTTCACTTTCTGTCTCTTTTTTCTCTTTCTCACCCAGCACATAGAGCAGAATTCTTATGTTAAATGTGGGCGTGGTTTGACTGCACCTCCATCCCTGTTTGGGGCTCCACTGTCAAAGCATCTTTGAGCAGCTTGCATTCTGCTGTGGTTGAAAAATGTAGCATGTGGATGACTGAGAGGTGGGTAAGTAGGGGATCAAATCAAGCCCAGATGTCAGCCAGTCTCCCCCGACCGAAGCCGCCAGTTGGGACAGAATTCAGAGGAAGAGCCCCCAGTGGGGGGGCGGTCCCAGGAGCTGAACATAAACAACCCCATTGTTGACTGCCCACCAGGCATGGCTGCGCTTGCGTCTGCTCCACGGTAAGAGCGGCTGCAGAGGCAGCTGGAGCCCAACGTGGGCTTTTGTCTCCCTTCTCTCTGAAGTCATCCTGGGACACAGGTGTGCATCCCTCACAGGCAGCCGACAGAGAAGATGAATCAGCTTCCCTGAAAGACGTGCCCCAGCGCAGTCTGTCAGCTGAAACTCGTCTGAAGGAGCACAGTTTCCCTCCTGACCACAGCTAATGAGAATGTGTGGCTTGCCCGGAGAAGAATCTGTGTTATTCTTTAAAGGAACAATGCTAACCACAGATGTGCAACATCTGGCATGCGGTAGGGATTTCCCTGAATGAGGAGAATGTAACTGGACCAGCCAGCACACGAGCTGCCTTTGGGTCCAGGCAGGTATTTGCCTACTTTCAGCTGTGGATTTTGGTTCTCAGAAGTCCAAAGGCCTCTTTATGCCACTTGGCATTTTTATAATATGCCTCCTCCCCCTATTTATCTTCTATGGCTCTTGACGAATATGTTGAGACACCCAAAGGCCTATATCCCTGCCTTTAGGTCTTTGCTCATGCCATTCTCTGTGGCTATTCTGTCATCCCTTTTTTTTTTTTTTTAATGAATATCTAATTTGTTAGGACTCTTTCCATTGCAATTAAGAGAAGCCCAATCCAACTTGCCTTGCAATAAAAGCTAAAGTTATTGAGGAATGTAACTTAAAATCCAGGACCATTTAACTTCAAAATCAGGCATAGTGGGATCCAGAAGTTCAGACGATTTTTCCAGGACCCGGTCTTAGTCTATTTCTCCATGTCTAAACTATGTTTCCTTCTACATTGGCTGTAGGTCCAGGTAGGCACTAGATGGGCTGACTTGGCAGCTCCAGGCTTATGTCCTATAGGTTAGTTATTCTACAGAAAGAGATTGTCTCTTTTCCAATAATCCTGGGGATGGGGCTGATTAGACCAACTTGAGACATACACAGGTTCACTTATGAATGAATCCCTGTAATCAAGGGGCTGGGATTCCCATTATTTCTCAGGCCTGGGTCCCTTGCTCATCCCTAAGGCCAGGGAGAAGGGTCTTTCCCCAAAAGAAATCAGGACCCTATTATGAAAAGAAGGTGGAATGGATACGGGACAGGGAAAATCAACAGACATACAATCCACAGCCAGCTTCTCAACCTCAAGTTCATTCTCAGGCCTTTCTATAACTCTGACCTTCCCATGGAGGCTTTCCTGGTGACCCCAGTCCATAGTCTCCTTTCCTGTCATTGTTACACTTTACAGTTGACTATGGGTTTGTATATACCTCCTATGTTTCTTCCATGGGATTGTAGGGTCTTCTTAGGTGATACAGGACATGTGGTGGGATGTGGGTAGGATATGGGGGCTAGAAATCATACCGTATTTCCTTATTTGAAACTCAGTGAAATAAGATGGAAACAAGGCAGCTGTGAGTTGAGGAAAACATTTACAACAGTTAACGAGCAGTTTGGAACAGGGAAGAAATGGGCCTTAGTGCCAAGGACCAGGGGCTAACTCTGCTTGTGTGTATGAGTGCCCCCCCATCCCATGTTCCCCAGTATCTGCCTCCACGTTCAGGTAGGATGCCCAGACTTGCCACACTTTGGGGCTGGCTGAGCACCTGTGAGGTCTTGGTGGCCAGTGCTCTGTGCCTTATATTTCTCCTGTACCACCACGTGTGGTGAGCACTTTGTTGAGGCCCTAATAATTACTCAACAGGTTTTTGTTGGGTTAAATTGTGATTTGGATGCCAGCAGTCCAGTCTGGGAGCCAAGAGGACTGGGTTGTAATCAAGGCTCTTGACCTTGTCCAAGCTAAGTAGCCGTACCGAGAGAGCAGTGAACAGGATAACAGATATTTTTGTCTAGTGCTTCTCATTTGCAATGTTTCATTCTTGGCTCACTCACAGTGACCCTGTGAGATAACCCAAATGCTACAAGGTAAGCTTCTCAAGGTTAGGTCTAAGACAAAAACAAGCAAACAAAAAAAACAAAAAAAAAAAACCCAAAACAAAACTGGTTATAATCAAAATCTCCCTGGAAACTCCTATAAATCATCCATAAAGTAGAGTTTAAATGGCTTTGTGATTACAACCAAATGCAGTCATCCTTGTGAATTGTGTGGGATGGATATAATAACATATTGCATATTACTTAGTGCTTGTACATATTCCAAAGTGCAATATTAAATTATTAACAATGATTTATGTGTTCAGTACAGCAAGGTTTCAAAACCAGGAAGGGGAAGAAGAGCAGTTCCACATCTTCGGTTTTAGCATCAGTCTGGGGCACACGTGCACGGAGTGGATTTATCAAGCAGAATCTTCAGGCCTATTTAAGTTGTTGTTTTTATTTCTCTCTGTTTTTTACTTAGTGCGAATGGGTGGATTTTTGTAAATTAAGTGTGTGATGCCCTTCCCCAGTCTTATTCAATTCAAAATGTTGACCATAGATTTAGAAAGTGTCGGGCATTGGGTTGGGTGCAGGAATTTAGTAGTGAATGAAATAGGTATGATTTCTAGCCTAATGGAATTTACAGTCTTTTGCAGATTGTTTTATAGATAGAGAAACTGAAGCTTAGAGAGGTGACTACCAAAGATTGCCCAGCTAGTAAAGAGAGGGCCTGGGATTTGAATGCACGTCTTTTGACTTTAACCCTGAGCTTTTCCCAGCTACTCCCCATTGGTTTCCGTGGCAACCAAAGTCACTTCTAAAGCCAAAGTCAGAATCCTGGAGTCCATTATAGAAGAAACAGGCCACTGGAACTGGCTACTTGGTTTGGCAGTTCGGATCTGGAACTGAGTTCATATTTGGTGTTGAATTTTTCCCTCCAGAAATGGGGTGGGTTGGAATGGAATGGTAATGAGGGCTCTGTGTGCTCCAGAAGGCCTATTCCCTATCCTGCCCACCAGCCATAATGGTTGACCACCTTCTTTAAGCCCCCTATTGATTACAAAGAGTTGATTTCTCTTGATGCCAGTGGCTGAGCCAAGAGCATGCAGAGCTGAGCCATGGCCCCCCAAATTACTGCCTTCCAGATGAAATATGTCAGGCAGCTTTCCCAAGAGCCCTTTTTAAGGACAAAGAGGCTGGTTCCGGGCTTGCATCTCCTTTGTTTGGTATCCAGTGTGTGTAGGTTCCTCTCCCATGGGTACCCCGAGTGGCCTGAACACCAGGGTGCCCCCTCTCCCAGAGTCACAGGCCTTCCAAGAGCCTCTCAGTGTCCATCCTAGGAGGAGCCTTGAGGACGCTGCCCACGAGACCCATTTAAAGGCTGTGGTTTGCCCTGGCACTCAGTGTGCTGACCCCGCCCACCCCAGGGGTGGTGGCACCAGACCTGGGGCTCCTCCTGAACTGGGCACTGCCATTTGGGTGAGTTAAATAGCAATCTTCATATTGAAAATAGCGGTGACTCCCCTCCCATTCCCTAAACCAGGGTAAATCTTGCTTCATCTGTTGTTTCATTCAGGAGACATCTTCAGTGAGTGGACATTCAAGTCAGAGGTGATTCCTTTCTATCACTCCTGTCAGAAGGATAAAAACAAGGCATTTAGCCTGAGGAAAGTTGGCTTCTCGAGTAGACTTGTGTATATTCACCCTTTGGAGAAATGTCACTAATGGTATTTTAATAATGCTTTATGTGCCTAGGCACCAGTAATAAGAAGAACTTATTATTTACCAAAGCAACTGCTAGCCCCTTAATGATGGACTAAGTATCAGCTACTGGCAGGATATGTAGTGGGTAAGTGCTGTGTAATTACCAAGCAAATTCATCATTATTTCAGTCTTATAAACCAGAATATGTGTTAAATAATACTTTGGGGCCACTGAAGGTAATTACTGAGCACCATCTCTGTAAGAACATGTAATTATCCTACAGTTGCCCTGTGTTTACTAAGCAAATCTAGGCAATCATTATCTAAAGCCCAAACCCTGCCCTCGGAGCCACAAAAGTGCACCCGAGGGCAGGTCCGTGTTCAGAGTAGAAGCAGCATGTGCACGGGGTCCTGAAGGATCAGGGCCTCCTTTTCCCAATTCCAGCTCTGCCCTCCTTCCTGGACTCCGAAAAGCCACAAGCAAGGCTTTTTGAAAAAAGTCGATGATGGTGTCTTCACCTCTCCCCAGCCCAGCCCATCCCAGCCCCTGCACTGGCCTCCCTGCTGTTCAGACCTGCCAGGCCCTTCCACTAGACCTGCTGGGACCTCAGCATCTGGCTGCGAAGGGCTCAGTTCAGCAGTTCCAGGACACTCTTTGAGAGGCTCACCTCATGTCAGGAATCATGCTGGGCTCTGAAGACACGGAGATCAGTGAGACACTGCTTTTGAGGGCCCAGCGGGGAGAGGCAGACAGGTGTCAGGGAGACTGCATAGCCAGCACCAAGGTCAAGAGCATGGGCTCTGGAGCCAGCTGCCTGGCTTCAGATTTGGTTTTTTTGTTTTTTTGCTTTGTTTGTTTAAATTAATTTGTATTGAAGTACAGTTGATTTACAGCGTTGCGTTAGTTTCTGCTGTGCAGCAAAGTGAATCAGTTATACATATACATATATCCACTCTTTTTTAGATTCTTTTCCCATATAGGTCCTTCCAGAGTATTGAGTAGAGTTCCCTGTGCTACACAGTAGGTTCTTATTAGTTACCTATTTTCTACCGGGTTCAGATTTGCGTTTGCAAAGTGGAGCTCATCAGAGGCCCTCCACTGAAAAAGCACCGTGGCAGTTACAGGGGGAACGCGCTGAGAGCACTGCTGGGTACACCCAGTGGAGGTTCTTTCTGCACCAGCTGGCTATTATTTCAATGTGATAAACATGTGCGGAAATGCACCTACGGATGGCTCAGCACTCAAACGCCGCCATGAAATAGAGCGTTCCCTGATCCCGCCCAAGAGAAGCGTTCTTTCCTCCCTGGAGTCCCTGGAGCATACCATCCGGACGTCTCTTCCGGCAGCTAGCACTTTCTACCAGGCACTGTGTTATCTGGCGCTGATCTCCGGACCTCCCTCACTGCGTGTTTTGAGTCCCCAGTTTGGGTTTTATTCATCTTTGTGTCTCTAACACCAAGCACAAGACCAGGAGTGCAGTAGGCACTCTTTACATGTTTGTTGAATGAATAGCAGTTACTCAATAAACACTTGTAAAAAAAAAAAAGAAAGAGCCCTTCAAAGTCCTATTTGACCACGTGGCCAAGGCAATGAGCCCAAACCACAGATTTTATTCTGTTTTCACTAATGTGGGTACGTGTGTGGGAGTTGGATTTTGAAAGGATTGCAGAAGAGATTTCTTTCCAGCTCAGATGGGTGAACAAAGACTAATTAATGAAAAACAAAGAAACAAAGGCCCTAAGTATTACACTCCTTTCTGCTCACTTTGGTACTGATGGGCTGGCATTTGACTGTGAGGCTGTGTCTCCAAGCAGGACCCCAGCTCCTTTTCAGCAGCCCCAGCCCCGAGCTGGCCCTGGATTGCTGCAGAGCCGAAAGCAGCATTGTTAACTGCTTTTGTTTGAGAGGTCCCCCAGCTGGTCCCGGGTCACCACGCTTCACTGTTTACTTGTATGTTCTTAAGCTGGGGCCCTTGGTATTAGCAAAAGATTAGATTTTTCTTTCTTCATCACCAACTGTTCCTTTCCCACCCTGTCCCCCCCATCCTCTGTCCCTTTCATTTCTTCGGTCTCAGAAGCTCTCTGGGTGAATGTTAATTAGGTTGAACTCAGGCGGGAAGGTCAATGGCCTGGGCCTCTTCTGTAAGGCACCCTCTCTCTGGTGGATTCTTAAATTT
Organism: Balaenoptera acutorostrata; assembly: GCF_949987535.1. NCBI lineage: Eukaryota > Metazoa > Chordata > Mammalia > Artiodactyla > Balaenopteridae > Balaenoptera > Balaenoptera acutorostrata. Next base: position 16,894,483 of record NC_080074.1, read on the forward strand.
GAGACTAGGAACAATACCTAAACTGGTATAGTTAGCATTTCAAAGAACTTTCCCAAACGTTCTATCTTTTAATCCGACCAACAAGACTAGGTGGCAGCTATTTCATTCTTCCCATTTTATGGTTGAGAAAAGTAAGGCTCAGAGATGGTACCTGGCTGGCCCATGGGATCACAACCAGGAGATTGTAGAAGGGAACTCAATGACACTTTTTCTACTTCCTAACTCTAAGACATCACACTATCTGTGATGCTCTGGAAGACACAGAAAAGGCTACCTAATGTTTATTAAGCTCAGGACATTTATGATGAACCAGTTACAGTGGTGAGGACATAACACTCATTGCCATTGCCTTTTAGAACTTTCTGGATGACAGAGTCTTGTCGGTTCTTGAGTTTGACAGTAGGATAGATGAGGGTGAGCTGGAGGTCAGTAGGAAGTATATTAACATGAAAGCTAAATATCTCGAAAATGATTCACCCAACTCCTGTCTGGTCCACTCAACCGAAGAACATTCCAAGCCCAGTGTGTGCTCATCTGGGCGGTTTGGGGCTACAGAGAGGAACCCCCAAAATGTATGATTCTTGTGTTCTTAATCGTTGGAGAAGCAAGACGAATAATATCTGACAGAGAAGGTCATATCCCAGTAAATAGTTTAGAAAATACTGCAAGGGACTTAGAACGAAATGAGGTTTGAACTAGGCCTAGAAGGATGGTCAGTATTGGCATAGGGGTCAAAGTTCTGGCTTGGCCAGTAAGCAAGAAACTCAAGCTTATAGAGCCCTGTGTGCGTGTAGACTGTGGTAGAATAATGATGACAACCCTACATCATTTTGTCATACAACCAAATGATAAAAATGAGCACTTATTTAGTGCTTACTATGTACCAGGGCCTGTCCTCAGAGCTTTGCATGGATTAACTCATATAATCAGCACGCTAGCCCTATCTAGTAGACACTGTTATTCTCCCCTTAAAAATGATGACATAGAGGCTCAGAAAAGTTAAGTAACTTGCCTGAGTTACCCAGCTAGTAAGCGCTGGAACACAGGAAACTGGACTCCAGAGACTGAGTTCTTAAATATTGCCTGACAGTTTGGAAAAAACATCAGTGGTTCATATAAACTAAGTCTTACTCTGCGCTAGACAGACTGAGCATTGCTCATTCAGGTACTAATTCTCTAAACATATGTTACCCAGAGATAACCGGGGGCCCCATGGCCTGGTTTCTGCATGGTATCACAATCAACGAAACACAGTTTAGCAGCCAATATTTCTTAAAAGCTGCAATCTCTACTGGCATCTCTTGAACAATATTAGAGGACATCCAATTCATAAACCTCAGCAATATTTCTTAAAATCCATTTTTAACATTTCCATCACTTTCACTGTCTCCCAAACTTCACAGCTGTCCCCAACCCCTATTTTTTCCTTCAATACTTGCTCTCGCCTCTCTGCCCAAACCTCTGCTAAAACCCAAACCATGTGACTCCTGACTCTTTCCTCCTTCTTCCCATCTTTTGGGGCCTATGCTTTCTTTGTCTTCCTAATAGCCCTTTCTCCAGTGTAAATTTGCTCCTGTTTCTTATATTCTTTACCCCACTGATTATCCTGACCTGTGCAATCATTTCTAGGAACTCAACTGAAGGACTTAAAATATCTCTCAGAAAAGATGAGGAAACTGAGACTAAGAGAGCAAAACAATTTGCACAAGTTTGCACAGCTAGAGGGTGGTAGAGCTAGGACTCATCATCAGATGGATCTCTTTCCTCTGTCTCCCGGCCACGTGCATCCATGAGAGTCATTTGCTCTTGTGGGTGGTGCTTTATCTGCTCATGCTCTGCAGGCTGCCCTTGCACTACGTTTATGAGCTGGGTCAGTGGGGTGTGATGTGGTCTATGACATTATTATGAGGAAGTGTGAGCTAATGAATGGGGCTCTGGGTAGAGGTGGGGGAAGGGAAGGGGACTGGCCCCTAGTTCTAATCACATGCTCCTTTCCTTGTGGTCTGGCTGACTATTGGTTATCCAAAAACTCTCGTCCTTCAAGGGCTGGCCAAGCTCAACATCATGCGGAACTTTTCTGGCCCCTTCATATTGTTTTGCATTTTCATCCTGAGCTCCTGTGGTATTGTACCTGTGACCCGTGCTATTTTTGCCTCGGACTCTTGGTGTTGTGATCACCAACTTTCTTGTTTGCCCCTCCTGCTACATGGAGGTAGGCACTGTGTCTTGTTTGTCTGTCTGTCTCTAGCACCTAAGCAGTACCTGACATGCCAAGTAGGTGCTTAATGAGTGTTGGTTGAATGAATGAATGAACACTAATTGCTCTAAGGCATTCTTCACTCTTGGCTTGCTTTTTCTTCCCCCCAAGGCTGTAAACATCAGAGATGTAGGAGGGGACCAAGGGTCATAGCGTGTATGTGTGTGTATGTGAGGGATGTGTGTATGGGTCTATAACCATGTGTGCACTTAGACAAGCTGGCTCAAGACATCATGAAGCCTCTCCCAGTCCCACCTGATCTACTTTCCTTCTGAACATTTTCTGCCCACACCATTATGAGCACACAACCTGCACTAGGTTCTATTTTTACTTATTTATTATACCTCCTTTGGGGGAGGAAATGGTGCAACAGTGCTTAAAAATAAATAATTGAAACAAAGTGTCCCATGCAGGTCTTCTGGCTCCTGACCCATTTTGTTCATTCTTAATCTTTCCTGACCTTCCTAAATGCACTTGTTGGAAAAAGTTTAAAGTATTCCTTGAAGGTAATGTCAATGAAAATCATCAGTAAACAATCTATAATAGGAATAGAAGAGAGTTTTATTTGAGCCAAACTGAGGACTGTAGCCCGGGAGACAGGCTCTCAGATAACTCTGAGGAACCGCTCCAGAGAAGCATGGTTTTCAGCACAGTTTTATGTCTTGTCAGAACAAAGAACATCAGACAATTCAGGGATACATTCCTTCGTGTACACAGCGAGTCAGTATGGCCATGGCACCTGGGAAGGGAGTCTTAGCATTGAAGGAGTACCAGCCTTGGTGTCCCAGGAAGGGAGGCATTTAATCTTTATTTTTAACATGCACATTCTTTACTTCTGGTCAATGTGCCCTTTTCTTTAATAATTAAAGCAGATGCACAATGCATGTTTGATAAGCCACAAACAGGCTGTTCTAGTTACCATCAAATTCAAGTTAGCTCACGTATAAGCCAGAACGACTTCCCCATACCGCAATATGTGGAAATTTCTTTTATCACTTCCATTTCAGCTCTGAGTTCTGGTTGTGGGAGAGCTCCAGCTCTCCTACACAGCACCGAATCCCCATGAAACACAAACATTCATCACATCAGAAAACCACAGATATTTTCTTTTGCTTCACATTTTGAGAAAGCCAGGTAGGATTTATCTTCACTTAGCCAACACATCTTCCTTAACAGCAATTCTGGGAAAAGACGAAGCAGGAGCACAAGAAAGCAAAGCTCTTAGATTTTTCTTCTGTTAGAACTTGTCAACCTTGTATAAAAATGACTTGTTTGCAAGGGCGGCTCTCCCTGTAGACTGTGAACTCCTTGGGGCCAGCCAGAGAGTTGGGGCCAGAGAGTATTCTTTTTCATTTTGAATCTCTAAAGTTCAGCATGGTGTCAGTGGAAGAGATGTAGCTTTGAGTGATGTGACTTGATGCAAAAATGAACAGAAGTGGTGGAACTGATAATAGAAGAAGTGATACTCACCAAATTCATCACCACCATAAAACAAGGAGAGATTACTGAACTCTTATCTAATGCCCAGCACTATTTTAAGCACTTTATATTTAAACCCTTGTGTATTCACTTTCTTTGGCTGCTGTAACAAATCACAACTTAGTAGTGTAAAACAACACATGTATTCTCTTACAGCTCTGTAGGTCAGAAGTCCAGCAAGGATCTCATTAAAATCAAGGAGCATATTGAGCACGTATTGATTAAATAATCAGAAATGAATGATTTTAAAGAATTAAGTCACTCATGAAACAAATACACAGTAGCTTCTTTATAATCTAAAATTTGTCTTTCTTGAATTAGAGAAATTCCATATACGTTGGATTAAAAACAGATCAAAAGTAAGATATTTTATTATAATTTCAGAAGACCAATGAAAAAGAGAAGATCCTGAAAACTTGCTAGTATGGTCTGAATGTTCATGACTCTCCAAAATTTATATGTTGAAAACCTAATGTCCAAAGCAATGGTATTAAGAGGTGGGGCCTTTGAGAGGTGATTAGGTCATGAGGGTGGAACACTCATAATTGGAATTTGTGCCCTTTTGACAAAAGGCCCCTCAGTGCTCCCTCACACCTTCCACCATGTGAAGATACCACAGAGAAGTCTGCAACTCAGAAGAAGGCAATCACCTGACCGTGCTGGCACCCTGATCTCAGACTTTCAGCCTCCAGAATTGTGAGAAATAAATTTCTATTGTTTATAAGTTAAAAAAAATAAAGGTGCAGGCAGGGCTGCATTGCCTTCTAGAGGCTCTAGAGGAGAGTCCATTCCCTTGCCTGTCCAGCTTCTAGAGGGCACCCTTGGCTCATGGTCCCTTCTTCTCTCTTCAAAGCCAGCAGTGTTGCATCTCTCTGACCATTCTTCTGTAGTCATCTCTGTTTCTGACTCTACTTTTCTGTCTCCCTCTTCCACTTTTGAGGACCCTTGTGATGACATTGGGCCCACTGGATAATCCAGCATCATTTCCCTATCTTAAGGTCAACTGATTAGCAAATTTAATTCCACCTGAAAAGTTAATTCCCTTTTGCCATGTAACGTAATATACTCACAGGTCTGGGGATTAGCATGTGGTCATCCGTGGGGGCCATTATTCTGTCTACCATGTCTTGAAAGTGGATACTGTTTTTATCCCCATTTTACCAGTGAGAAGACTGAGTCACCGAGAGACAAAGTAACTTGCCAAGGTCAAATAGCTAATTGGTGGTGAAATGGAATTGGATTCATTTGAGAGGCCAAGGTGGACCACACATGTTCCCGAGCTGCTGCTTTGACCTGCCTGACTTCTCAAGAATGAGGAAGTTGAAGACAAAACAATCCACTTGCTAGGATATGTTTCTCCTTTAAGAACAAACAACAATAATAAACCCTCCCATTCCTCAGACTCACATGTCAAGAATAGGTTTCAAAGGCAGTAACAGTATTGTTTTCTCAGACACTTCTTCTTTGGGAAGAAAACTCTAACACAAAGTCTTAACCGTGGGGGTCTGGTGCAGGGTTGTTGCAGATGGTAATGTTTCCTCTCCTGGCTTGAAACGTGTGTAGCTTCCTACAGTCCTTGGGATGAAACCTAAACTTCCTCCACATTCCAGAAGACCCTTTGTGACATGAATCCTGCCTCACCTCCTTGGGCCTCAGCTTCCTCCTTCTCGGCAATGGAGAGCAGTGGTTAAAAGCTCAGACTTTGGATTCAGATCTCATGTCTACATGCTTCCTAGCTGTTTGACTTTGGGCAAGTTATTGTTGGGGGGAAACTCTTGGGGTTTCTGAATTGCGACTCCCGCCCACCACAGACTTGGAAGCAGCTGAACGGTAGGCATCCATTCATCAGCTTTATTACTAATAAGGCTGGATGGGACCTGTAGGCGAAATCAGTTTTCTGAAGTCTAGACGTCTGGATTCATCTATGGGTGAATCTTACCCAGGTGTTCAAAGCAGGCAGAGAACTGCAGGTTTTCTCCTGTGGTTGTACTCGGCTCACCAGACGGAGAGGCGGAGGATATGTGTGTTGGGGGTGGGTTCTGGGTGGGGACAGCTGCTCTGAAAACGTCGAGAATTGGAAGGGAATGAAGGACACGTGCTCCGAGCTTTTCTCAGTCTCCCTAATTCGACACATCACATTGGGAGGCGGAAATGAAAGGTGGAAGGACAAGTAGAAGCTCCTTCCCAGTCCTCCTGAGAGGCCTGAAGTGTCCGCTGGGTGCACAGGCAGAAAGCCGAGGAGAGAAGAGGCTGTGCTCCACTTGATCGCATGTGAATCAGATCCTGTGCTTCGTGTTCAGGTAGACCAAACGGCCGAGCCCAGAGTAGAGGCAGAGTAGAAACGGTCCACGCCAAGTGGCCGTCAGCCACATCTGCATGCACACTTTCAACAAACGGTTTATTGAGTTCCAACTCTTTAATAGACACTCAGGGGATATAAGAATGAATACGACAGGAGCCCTTCTCTCAGGCTACTGGAGGACAAAAATTGCAAACGAGTGGGTGCATCAGGGTATTGCAGGTGCTGTGAGAGGGGTAGGTTCCAGGTATTGGCGCAAACGAGGGCTTGGCTGGTGCAGTGGGGAGGGGAGTGCTGGAGCTCTAGAGTTAGCCTGCCTTCTTTTGAATCCCAACTTGGTTACTTAGTTGCTCTGGAGCTTTGGGCAGGTAACTTAAGCTTTCAAAGCCTCAGTTTTGTCATTTATAAAATGCAGATGATAATGGTAACTATGTCAAGTGACGATGCATGTAAAGTGCTTAGTGCAATGCCTGGCAGGTACCTAGAGCACCGTAAATGCTACTTATCATTACTGTTACTATTCCTATTATTATTATTGCTTAGTGGGAGTTCAGAGAGGGAACACTTGAGCTGAGTCATGAAGGATAACTGGGAGTTGGCTTGGCGGAAGTTAGCAAGAAGTCAGGGCCAGCGCACGGCACAGCTGCAAGGGGCATCATTCCCATTGTAGTCTGTGTGAATGGCTCCCCCTGGAGTTGTGCGGTGCACAGTTTCCATGGCAATATAATACGCAGTGGCCTGGAAGTAAGGATGTTCCACCAGCAGGAGGAAGGAGCTAGGTCCCAGCAGGACTTCTCTTCTCCAGGCTGAGGGCTGATATCCTCCACACCAGCTGGTGTCATGGGGACAAAGACGCTTAAGGAATCACAGCAGCTACTGCAAACAGACAGAGAACATCTTTGGATAATGTGACTTTGAGAGCTGCAATTCCCTGTGGAGACCGGGCACACCAGTCTGGACTTCATGACCCAGACTTTTTCCAATGCAAACATCCAGCCACCTGAATCTTATGCTATTGGTATGAAGCCTAATTTAAGACAGGTATGTGTTAAGACAGGTTGGACCTCCAGAAGGTCCAAGAGGCCTCTCAGCATCTTGGTCTCTGCCTCTTCTGGGCTGGGCCCAGGTGTAGATCGCCGACGTTGCTCTGGTTACGGTGCCTTGGTGAAGAACGGGGCATCTCTCCCTGACCCATTAGGCTGTATAAATGGAGATTTGGCCGAGGATTAGGGCCCACACCCTGCCTGCTGCGGCAGTCTCTGCTGCCTTTCAGAACTCCAGATTCTGGGCCTCAGTTGCCCGATTCAACTCTTGTCTCATTGGACCTGAGATACCATTCTGCTTCTCTCTGACTCAGCTGATTTTGCTGGACTCAAGCTCCTGTCTCCTTTAGGAAAGCTGTCAGGTTTGAGCAGCTCACCATTAACCTATTTTTAAATCCTGGGGCCACCAGTATTAGTGTGTGACCTTGAGCTATTTACTTAAATTGTCAAAGCAATCAGTTTCTTTGTGTATAAAGTGGAGATAGTAGCGCTGACCTCATAAGAATGTTGTGAAGATACATGGGATTTAATAATACAAAGTGCTTAGTGAATGCATACAAAAATAGTTGTTTTCCTCATGTTGGGGGCACTCATAAATTCTTCTTGGATGGCTGCTCTGCTTGCCCTTCCTGAATGTCTGCCTTGCCCATTGTCCAGAACATCTGGGTACCTGTGACACATAGGTTGTCACCCTAGCAGCAGGGGCAAAACCTCCTTCACTTGCCCCATTCTACTGAGACCCAAATACAGTGAGGCCCCAAAACCTCTAGTATCACTGAATTTTGACTGGAACAAGTTTTTTCCCACTTTTGTTGATTTCCTCTAGAAACTTTCTTTTTCTTAAAGTTCTCGAGTATGTCAGGAATAAAGAATTTGATCCAGTGGGTTGAAAAGTATTTGCCACTATTTTTGCCTTATTCCCTAGATGGCTGACTCAGAAGGCGGAGGGTACCAGCATCAGCCATTCCACTTCCCCCATCTTTGAAGGGATGTTTACCTTCACGCCAGTTTCCTGCAATTTACAACACTAGACATTAATTTTCCCAGATCCTATTGGTGCTTCCAAGAGGGAAGTTGAGTTGACTTGCTAGGAAATCCATCTCTGGCGCAGATAGAAAATAGTTCCAGAGACGATGCACAGAGAGAACATCCCTCATCTTGACAGTCACGGTCATTCCCTAGAGCCCACTCCAGCCTGTCAGAGAGGGTCTGAGAAGGGTGGGAGAAGGCACCAACCTTTTTTTTTTTGTCTAAATCCAGCACTTTAGTTTTCTTCAGTAATATTTGTTTTGTAAAATGATACATGATAATGATTAAAGCAAGTCACACAACATAGAAAAATGCAAAGAAGCAAACTAAAGATGATGTCCAATCTCACCACTCAGAAATGACCACCTTCAACATCTGTGATCATAATTCCATCCTTTCTCCCTCTCTCTTCTATACGGATAGAGAATAAATAGAAACAAATAGGAGTATTCTATGTGTGTCTTCAAAAACAAAAATGTATTAAGTTAAATAATCTGCTATTTCGTAGAAGTAAGGAAACTGAGAGAATTACCAAAACCTCATATAAACATTTATTTACAACTAGTAATACGTTTCTGAAAGAGCCTACCAAAGGCAAAAACATAAAGATGATGAAAAACTAACAGCTTGGAGTTACTATATTTTTTGAACATGTGCTTTAAATATAGATAAATCTGTAAGTCCCTATTATGGCAACCTCAGAAATTAGAATTCTTACACTTCACTTATCCTCTGTCTCCTCTTTGTTATATGGTAGTTTTTATATTTTATTCTTAATCTGAAATTATTGTGGCTTGATAGCTATAGCTTTATATTTTGATACACTCATTTTCACCACCGACGTTTTTAAAAACATTTTAAAATCTGATTTTTCTTTTTCAGAGTTCTTTATTTTGATTCATCTTTTGGTTGGCTGGATTTGATAAACAATTCTTTTTTTATTATTTTCAAAGGGCACATTAAGCTATATTCTCTATTTTTTCCCCCTTTTTTGGTATGTTCCATTTGGCTGTTGCTTTTGAATTTGAAGGACAACGTCCTTGTATGTAAAATTCTTGGGTCACCCTTTATTTCCTTGGAATTTATGATCTCTCTGTCTTACACTGTTGAGATGTTTGACGCCAGCCTGAATTTTACCCTTGTAGGTAACTTGGTTTCTCTGCTTATGTGTCCATGGTATTTTATGACAGTGAAGCTAGGAGTGGGGGGATATGTAGGTAGGGGTGAGGTGGTGATGGGAAGATGGGTGAGTATTACATAAGTAAAGGTAGTGTGGTAGGATGAGGGAAAAGAGCAGCCCTAAGGGAGAAGACATTGAACTGCCTTCTTCATAACTTTGCAACTCATTAAGAAGAAATAGAGCCAGTTACCAAAGAAGTTGCTCTCTAGGGGACAAGAGTTTTAATGCAAACTGAGAATATGATTGCTTTACCTTGCACAGAAAATGGTCTTCCTTTCTACAGCATCTTTGAGGGAAGACCAGAGGAGAAACGGTACATTTCTATAAGCAATTGCAATGGCAAATCTACCATTTTTCCTGTTTAAAGAGTCAAGTTTCACTTTCCTTGCTAGCAGGAAGGCCTTCAGCTCAGATACCTCCAATTATTTTCTGTTTGGCTTTGCAGACCATTAAGCAATGGATTTGGCCACAGGCTCACCCTTCCTAATGATGTTTTTCTTGGGCTAATATGAAAACCTAGTTGGCAATTGCCGAGTAACCACACGATGACAGCTTGGCGGGGGGGGACACAAAGCGTCCAGGTGTATGACAAATGGCAGAAAGAAACCAGAATGTGATTTGGACAATACTGAATCTGCAAAGCATTCAAGGTACCATTAAAGAGATGCCTGTAAATCATTCTGTTGGAGGGTCTGACACAGAGGGAGTCTCTGTGGCTCTGGAAATCAACCATCGCTGCTCTTGAAAGACAAGTGGAAAAAATGACCCTCTGAGTTACAGGCTCCTCCATCCATTGAGGCCTAATTGGTTGTCCTGGCTTTCACGTTGTCAGAAAGCCAAGTTCTATGATGATGGGCCAGCAGAAAAGAAAACACTATCAGCCTCAGCGCCCAAAAAGCCACCATGCAAAAGAAGGGAGGGAAACATTTGAAATCTGACGTGCATTCTGATTTTTCCATCTTGAAAAGAAGAAGTTGTGATGGAACTTACAATCTGAATGATGCAAACAGAATGCTTTTGCAACGCTAATGAGAGCTACCATTTCTTGCGTATGTACTCCCTGTCTTTCACTAAGTGCCCTACACGTACATTATCTTATTGGAGCCTAGCGTCTCTAAGAGGGAAGGATGATTATGATCTCTGATCCTGGTAACTGGTAACCTTCTCTCTGACCATAGAACTATCTCTAACTCTAGGGGGCAGGGTGGGATGATGACCAGGGAAATAGACCTTGGCCTGTGTTCTCTATAAAGGGGTCTCCTCCCTCCACTGATGTTGTCTCAGGTCCCCGCTGGTAACGGGGGAGCCGATGGTCTACTCCTCTGCTGTTGCTGAGTGAGCACGCTCGGGACCCTACCTCTAGGCCGGCTCCTTCTTTTCATCTGGCTCATAGTGATGGAGAAGGGTTAGTGAAAGTTCAAGTATAGCACCGGAAAGCCACTACTCTGATCTTCGGGCTCTCTCTTTCCTCATCCATGTGAGAGTGTATCTTACAATACTTCTTGCCCTTGGCAAATTGCCCCCTCTAATTCCTGCATCCCCAGCCCCTCAGCAACTTGGGACTTGGAAAACTCCAGGCCTTGTAGCGAGGCACAGTGCTTTCCCTACTTGTACAGAGGAGGATGAAATGCTCAGTCCCGGTGGTGACCCCTTCCTGGCCTCGGGCAGAACCATGCTCAGGTGGCTCTTTCCAATACTGTTGGTTGGCGTTGACTGCAGTGGAAGGGGAAGGGCAGTCCTCTTCTCTAAGGGATGAGTTGAGAAGGTGGAGGCTTCTAGAGGTGAAAAGACTTGCCTGACTGAACAGACTTAGAATGTGACACAGCTGAAATCTGAACCCAGACTCCAAATCCCAAGCTCTCAACCATCATGGCAGAAATGGGGGGAAATTGAAAAAGCTATTCCAGAAATGACCAGTAGTCATTTCCTTCTGATCTGTCCAAACCTGACTTCTCTGCCAGCAAAGACAAGCCCGGACCTCTGACTTCTTACTGCCGTTCCTCCTGCCGCCCCCTGCCCCCCACCCCACCTGTGAGTGTCTGCCTCACATTGACAAGTTCACTCAGACAGCAGCCCATCTTCCGTCTGCCCCCCAACCCTCTCTGTCCAGAGATCCCACTTCTTCTTCTCAACTCTCCTCCTTCCTCCCCCACTCCCCACCAGTGTTATCTCTTCTGGATGCAGAGCTGCCTTTGAAGTCAACCAGGAGATTTCATTTGGGGAAAAAAAAATATGTCTGGGGAGGGCGGCAGAGGGAGAAAGATGGGCAAAGGGTCCGGCGTCCTTCACCCTTTTCTCTCATCTCTGACCGTTCATCTGGGGGAACCACAGTATTGAAAAGATCTGAGGCCAAGGACGGGGAGAGTGTCAGTTCCCGGGATGGTATTAAGCACTTGGAAAGGGACAAGAAATCAATTCATCCAGCAGCTTAAAAAAAAACAAAACAAAAACAAACCAGCAGAAGTAGGAAAAAAAGCCCTGCCTTTCCCCCAGTTTCCAAGGAGCCCTTTGATAATGCAATGACTCTAGGCCATACACATTGGTCACATTATTTATCACTGGAGCATGAATGTCCTAACCACATCCAAGGGCTTTCACTGGGCTCCTTAAATCATCCAGGACCACAATGAAATGCAAATAGCCTAGTGGAGTACTGGGAGCAGAGGAAAGGCGGTCCTGGCCCCCAGCCTTCTCCCTCAAATCTGGGGGCAGCCCCAGGGCCCGGGAGGGACTTTCTCCTTTGTTCCCCTGCCCGGCATCCTGTGTTGCTCTGTCTGGCTGGGATGATGGAGTTGGTTTATGCACTGGGTTCTTGGAACTTTTCTTTTTTTGTTGCTTGTTCTCGAAAATTGTTGAGACCTGCTCCAGGAATGGAGTACCCCGGCAGGTAATTCACTTTCCCCTACATGCCTGGAGAGGGTTTCCATCTTTTCTCCCAGAGACTTTGTAAGTATGAAAAGGCACAATGACAGTTGTAAGGTTTTGGCTGGAAGTGAGTTTAACAGAGAGGAAGGAACAAGGCTCTTTAGGGCAGTGGGGTTAGGGTCTAGCTGCTCCTTCCCCCACTCAGCTCACTGTGTGATTCTGAGTGAGTCATGTAACCTCTCTGGTTTCTGTTGCTTCATGTGTAAAGTGAGGGCTGTAATGGATGTTTAAGGACTGCCCCCCCACCTTCCCTCATTGCCCTTACCTACTGTACCCCAAATTCTCCAGCCATGTGGTCTGGGTGAGGCTGACATTCCCCCTAGCTCCAAGGATGGACTCTGGCTTGGGCCAAACAGCAGGTGGCATTCTTTCTTCCCAACATGATTGCTTCAGAAATGGACATATGATCTAAGCCAGTCAAATCAGAGGGAACCTTAGGAATTTTGCTAGAAATGCTGAGACACAGACTCTATTTCTGCTGGATGTGAATATAGAATCGCGTAGCTCTGCGAGCTGTTGTCGGTCATCTTTTACGCGATGAGGGGACAGACTACTCAAGAATGGAACAGACATCAAAGAAAATGGACTAGTATTATTTAAAAAAAAAAAAGGAAGAAAGAAATCAAGTCCTCATCTCAAAATATGAATGCTGGATCAAGCTTTGCCTGAAGCTTCACTCATCCCTGCACCATTCAGTTATGTGAACTAATGAATTCCTTTTATTGTTTGAGTTTGGTCTTCTAAAGGCCGATGATTTAGGATTGGTCTTAGTGCCAGGGAATAGACATTTTTAGCTTTAGAGTTTCTTCTAGAGGGAAAGGAAAAAAACAACTAAAAAACTTTTTTTGTCCTCCTAGTTTGTTCTATGAACTATATTAGGCAGGAGAGAGCACTGGTGAAGAGGCTTTGGTTCTGTAGTTGTACAAATTTGGTTCAGATCCTTCAAACCCCAAAGGTGAGTCAAACTCCAAACCCAAAGGCGAATAGGTCCAAGACCCTTGAAGTACTTTATCTTCTAAGCTGCATATAAGACCTCAATTGTTCACTTGAGGGATTTGGGTTTCACAATGTCATGAAAGCTTTAGGTATTTAGCTTAATACAAAGCTCCTTATAGGGTAAGTAAATTTATATGCATTACCCTTGTACTGGGATAATTAATCCTTAAAGCGAAACTAAATACTAATCAGAAAGCTGGCTGATTTCATAGAAGCCCATGTAAGTCTCCTTATTTTGGCTCAGTGCTTGGTTGGTTCTCTGAAAGCTGATCAGTACATTAATGTTCACAGGACCCGCTACTTTGCAAATCAGATGAAATCTCACTGTACCAGCTTCCCTGATATCCTGGGGAAAAAATTGTCCAACTACATCTTACTGGGCAGTGGGAGTTAGATGTGTTTCTAAATCCATTTTCTCTTTGGGGAATGGAGATTGGGGTTTGATCAATTGTCAATAACTTGTGGCACTACAGACAGGGTATTTACCAGTACCCAGATTTGGACTTGTTTATTTCCTCAAGTATGTTGCATAAGTGCCAAGATTCCCTGTCCCAGCTCGGGGTTTACACCAAGGACAGACGTTTCTAGGCAGTTGTGTACTCTCACTAAACATCAAATGTACCATCACATTTCTCAAGAAAGTGAAAGATACTGCCTGTTTCTTTCACTTGGGATTCTTTTGGCTGTAAGTGATAGAAAACCCAACCCGTTGTGGTGTATGCAGAAAGGGGAATTTGATAACTTCTATAATGGAATAGTGTAGAGGCAGATGCTGGATGCAGCCATGGCAGGAGTCGGGGCCCGAATGATATGATAGCCGGACTCTGCTTTATCCCTCAGTTCTGTGTTGCCTTCGTTCCCAGACAGCCCCTACCTTCATAGTTGCAAGGAGCTGCCTTTTCACTGCTAAACTGTTCCTATCGGGGCATATTTGAAAGGAGCAGCGTGGAAATGGGGTTCTAACACTTTATGCTGAAGTTAGATCATGCGGCACTAATGAAGCTTCAGCAGGCTCAGGGGCCTTGAGTTAAGGGCAGTGATTTAGGCCAATCTGCTCACGAACGAGGATCAGAGGCTCACGGAGAGAAAGGGACTGACTGGTCCACGATCAATAGCTGTCCCTACTTTGTTTCTCTGGACCCCAGAGCCCAGATCTTCACACCAGGATCCATTGATGTCCTGACCCCCATGCTGGCAGATCTGGTTTTATCCCAGTTCCCGAGTAATCCTGAAAGAGCTAAGAGAGTTGTGAGATCTGGAATAAAGTCTATTTGGGTTTCTGTTGCTTCAGCTTTCCTGGAATTCTTCTTTTCCTTATTTTGGTGACAGTAAATTTCTATCCTATGGGGACATTATTCCATTTAGATCAGTTGAAGCCAATATTCTTTCACATGAGGTGGGTCTATGACCTTGGTCAACTAAAGTTTATATTCCTCTGGTCATGGTGATTGATTCAGGGAAAGGATGTTACACAAGCTGGGGCAATCAGAGATCTTGCCAGAACTTTTACTCCGGAGCTACTGAGTGAAAAATCTTGCATTCGCCTTCTTGCTCTGCATAAATAGCTACAAGTTTGGAGCTGACAGTCACAGTGACCAATTTTGCCACTACAAGGAGGAAGCCTGTTTGGGAACGAAGCCAGCACAAAGGCGAGCAGAGGGGAGAGATGCGGGGAGAGAGAGAGAGACAGGGATTCCTGAATACTTCACTGCCTTGACTTTTTAAAATTATGTGACTTAATAAATTCCCTCTTGTGATAATTCACATTGACTTGGGTGTCTGTCACTGGCAACACTAAGAATCCTGGCTAACTTGGTTAGGATTTCTTGATGGCCCACACTGTGGCTCGTTGACAGCTTTGATGGCCACCACGGGCATTCATAGGTTGGGCGGATGCAGGAAGCAGGAGGGAAAGATGTTATTGGAGGTGGGAGTGATAAGCCAACATCCTCCCTGAGGTGGTTCTATTCAATAAAGCCAGTCCTCTAAGTTGGGTTTAAGGGCAGTAGAAGTCTGGTACCTGGAAAAGGAGGAGGCTTGTTTGTGAGCACAGGAGAGGTGGCCCCTTTGGGAAAGGAAATTCTCAGGAATACCTGAGATCTTGCGACAGGGGCAGGACTAGAATCAGAGAGATACAGTTTATTCCTCTTAACTCAGCCCCATTTTGCCCCAAGGCTGGTGTGTCTTGGAGAAACACCAGCGATGGAAAGGATGGCTTAACCTAGGGATAATCTACAAAGTGTGGTTGCTATGGTGATTGTGTTAGATAATGAAAACATTAATCAGATGAAGGACAGTGGGGTGGGTTTCGTGGGGAACTAAGAAATCCTCTGGGTTAGAATTCACCTCAGGTAAAGAGTAGAGGCACAGAGGTTTGTTTCAGGGGATGCAGAAGCATCATAAGACAGTGGGAGCTGTTTACACACCGTAAATACATCACTGGTTGTCTCCCCCAGCACCGAAAGGCTCTTGAGTGTGTCCTCAGGAAATGAGTGCTGAGAATAAAGCAGAAGGAGTTATTTCAAGAGACTCTAGCAATGCTGGACATCAAGGCAGGCTGTGACAACGCCAAGGTGTCTAGGGGTGGCTTTGGGAGTCACAGAGTTTGGGGCAGCAGCAGGAGGGTAATGGAACACTTGTTCATGATCACATCTGAGATCCTCTAGTGACTCCAGAAATGGTGGAGGGACTGTGTAGGGGAACAGAGTTCTACCAATTTCCCTCACAGGATTAAAGCTAGAGAAACACTTGGTTCTCCTCTTTGGATCCTTAAGATTAACTCTTGTGCTTTCAGTGAGCTAGGCTTCAGCCTCTCTGTCAACCCCTTGGCCCTCCAGCTGGCTCCCCTGGGTCCTGAAGCCCGAGGAATCCTCATCACTGGTGGACACTCTGGGGTTATTCAAATCCTGGGGGAAAAGCCTGGTGGGCAGTGTCTTTGGTGATTAAGGTAGTGAAATGAGAGCAGTGGTGGAGGAATATTTTTAGATGTGACAACATTGGGTGTCCTCAGCCTTCCCACCATTCTGCTCTGGCATAGAACCACTCTTTGTCTTGTTCTTAGATCTGCAGAGCGATACGTCAAATGCCTAAACATGCCCAGCTTGGAAACATGTGATATTTATTGCCAACTGGGAAATCAAATTCCTTTAGAACGCTTGCATAGGTTATGATTCTCTCCTCAGGCAACGGAGTAGTGATTAAGTAGATATTTGCCTACAAAACACAGATGACACTTCAATCTTTGGGATCTTGGATTCCTGAAACCAACCTGTTAAACTGAGACAGAGCTCACGCCTGTCTCTGAGATCGTAGACTGCAACTTGCAAACCGGCCCCTCTGAAACGGTTGTAAATTAAAGCCATTCCAGGGACAAGCCATTCCAGCTGAAGCTCATACTGAAACTCTGGGCTTCGGTGACACGAGGTTCATGTTAACTATTTGGGCAGGTCTGTGGGCTTTATATATGGTAACCACACGGCTTGACCAGCCACTTAGGGGGAAGACAGGACAGATACCAAGTCTGGAAACTTCCTAAAGCATCTGGTGTGTCTGATTGCCACAGGTATTATCTAGAATGCCGTCCACATCTGATATTCAGGTGGGCAATATCAACGTGACATTGTTATTTATTTCTGTGACCTGGCAAGAGCATAGGAGGTGACAATGCAGAGAGACATCTGAAAAGTTAAGAGGATCATGTCTCTCTCCATCAGATGCAAGGGGTTGGATTGCAAAGATGATCAGTCAGTTAGTTATCTCGGTCTTATCCCATTCAGTTATAAGTTCTGGAGATGGATAATTTTTTTCCTGTCTCAACTAGAGGACAGAGGTAGGTTAAAAATCTAAAACCACTCTTGTTCCTCAGGGCAGAGGGTTTATTTCAGTACTTCAAGGGCAGCAGGTTTGCACAGTGCCCAGCACATAGCAAGACTTCAATAAATGTCAGCTTGTGTTGTTAATATGACATGTCACAGAGGTGAAGGCCCTAGTAGAGAATACACAAGCACTGGAATCTGAAACCTGGGTCTGAAATCAGGCTCCACCACTTCCTCGCTGTGTGACCTAGGGCAAGTTACTTAACCATTCTGAGCTTCAGCTCTTCATTTTGTGTTATGGTCATAATTCCAGGCTCCCAGAGAGCATAATTCCCTGAAAGTAAGTGGTTAATTGTACCCTATATAAGAGAGTCATCAAGAGGAGAAGGGGGAAGTGAAGAAACAGGAAAAACTTATGTTCCATTAAACTTGATGGGTGGGTCCTGTTATCTATTTAAATTTCATACAATCTTTTCTGACACAAATCCTCAAACTGGCAAATTTAGCATTGCTGTGCTTTAAACTTCCTATAGATGCTTATTCTCTTTAACATGTTTTCTGCAAAGCAGAATCCTTTGTGTTGTTTGGTCCTGGGCTGAGTAGTGGGTGGGGGAGAGGGGCTGGGTCAGGAAGTAGACTGGGCTGGGACCTACTCTTTGCGGGGTGGGTAGCACATCATTATTTTGGATGGTTCAAGTACATGGCTATTCTAAGCTTCTGCAGCGTTAAGAATACTTTCCTCACCTTAGCAAGAGTGGTGTCACTAAAAATAACCAGGAAGTTGATGAGAAGAGAGTGGATAGGGTTTGGGAGGGTTGGGGGAGGTGAGGAGACCACTCCATGCAAATCCACTTTATAGCCTGTGGAACCTTCAAAAGAGATGCAATGGCAGTGTAGTTAACTACCAAATGCAGTCCCTGGGCGTGCCCTTTAAGAATCATGCTTCTTATTATACTAGCCCAAATTTATTTTTAAGAGTCTGTTTTCTACCACAGTTTCTAGTAACTGTTGGGAATTTGGAGAAAAAAAATCTCATAAAGGTTTTGCCTCAAATGCTCTATTCTGGTCCGGTGCCACCCACAATAGGAACTGAACGGTGTGATGGAAACAATGCTTAATTAGGAGTCAAGGGACCCGCATTCTCCTTCCAACTGTGCTTTTAATTTGCTTTGCAATCTTGGGCACTTACTTTCCTTCTCTGGTCCTCAGTTTTCCCATGTGTAATAGGAAGATCTTCACCTAGATCATGTGGTTTAAAACGTTAAAAAAATGTATCTGTAAGGAATATAAATGAATTCCTTGAAATGAGTCCTTTATGAAAAAAGTAAAAGCTGCCCTGTGTCCCTAAGACTGGGTCCCTGTTCAACCCTGATGAATTCCCACATTTCAAATTGAAAGCGTGCAAATTGAACGGCAGATTTCAATTTGAAAAACCACATAGCAGAGGATCTTCAACATCATGTTCAGGTCCATCATTCCTTAGAATGTCCCATAATGAATACAGGAGACCAGAAGGTTTGGGACTCGGGTGGGAGGGGTGAGGAACGTCTCTGAGCCTTGAGGTCAATGCTAAGTGGGCACAGGGAGCAGTACCTCTTGATGCAGTAGGATCACAATGCAGAGGGGCTGGAGGGTCACGTGGGTTCCTGGGACAGCACAGAAAGCCCCCGCCCAGGCTGGCTGCTGTGGAGGAAGAAATCAGGTCCTAAAACTCTGGCTGCCATTTGGCTAGAGGTGGCTGGGAAATGGTCGGCTGGCTTGGGATCAGGGCACAACTGGGGCTAGCCCTGCCAGGGCAAGAAAGATGCCTTTGGGTGGTCCTGAAGGCACTGTTCCTCTCTGCTCATTGACTCTCAATCTGGGCCATTTGAAACCAGCCAGGCAGCTTTTGGAGGTAAGCAGAAAATGCTTCACCTTTCCCTCTGCCAGGACAAATGTCATCGCTCTTTGAGGTCCAGCTGTACCCCAAAGCCCTTCCAGACAGTGGCAGCACCTCTGTTTAGCAACCTCAGTGCACTTTTGGTCTGATCCACTGCTGAGTCCACCTGTGGGCCCTGGACCGCCCTAGTTCCCAAACCAGTCCTGGGAAGGGTTGAGAAGTGTTTCTCAAAAGATGTTCCACAGAACTCTGCTTCCATAGGAGATGAACGCACACTCCATGAAAAATGAAAATCATGGTCAAATACATTTGGGAAACGCTGAGCTAAAGTTAAACAGGTTTCTTCATTATGAAGCATCTCAGAGTTTTGAAACTTTAAGAGGCAGGCAGGCGCGGGCTTTCTAAACTAATTTATTTGAGCCCCTCTCCCTGACCCTCTCGGCCCCTTTTGTTTTCATCCAGCATTTGTTCAGTGATCTAGAATTAACTCTGGCGAAGGAAATGGCAGCCGAATCATGATCGCCCAGTTGCTGAGTTCAACCAACAATTTTTGAGCACCACGATGTGTCAGGCACTTGACTGGTGCTGGGAAGACAAAAAAGTGTGAGTTGCACACTTCCTGCCTTCCAGAGTCCATGACCTCCCAAGGCCGTCAAATAAGCAAATAATAGTTGCAAACACAGCATGACAGACTCTCCAGCTGGAGGATCTCCAGCACCGAGCACAGTGCCTGGGACCCAGGAGATGCACCTATTGGCTTGGACTGCCTTCAGCTGTGAGTAACAAACAATCGTCACATAGTATCAATAGTTTACACAAGTGAGGAGTTTATTTTTCCTACTGCGGTAGACTGAATGATGACCCTCAAAGATGTCTTCATCCTAATCCCTGGAACCTGTCAATATGTTCCCTTAAATGGCAAAAGGGACTTTGCAGATGTGATCAAGGATCTTGAGATGGGAGGTTATTCTGGATTACCCTGAGGTCCCCAGTGTATCCTGACGCGGCCTCATACTCACAAGGATCCTTAAAGAGAGAGGCAGAAGAGTCCGAGGGAAGAAGATGGTGTGATGATAGAGGCAGAGATTGGAGTGAAGCATGTTGCAGACGGAGGAAGGGCCTTGAGCCGAGGAACACAGGTGGCCATTAGAAGCTGAAACAGGCAAGGAAATGGATTCTTCCTTTGGTGCTAACAGAAGGAATCAGCTCTGCCAACACCTTGACTTTTACCCCTTGAGATTAATTTTGAACTTCTGGCCTTCAGAACTATAAGAGAGTAAATTTGTGTGAAGTCACTAAGCATATGGACATTTGTTACAGCAGCAATAGGAGACTAATACACCCACCTAGCAAATATCTGGAAGTAGGCAGCCCAAGGTGTGTGCAGCTGCTTGAGAAAGTCATCAAGGGTCTGGTCCCTCTAGCTCCTGGCTGCACCATCCTTAGCGTCTGGCATTCTTCTTCACGGTTGGAAAAAAGTGCTACATCTCTAGGCATCCTATCCACATTCGAGTCAGGAAGGAGAGGAAAAGGCCAGGGGAAATGGAACAAGGTATTTCCTTGGAAGCCTTTTATTCCCATTCAAGGAAAGAAACCCTCCCTAGAGCTATCTGCCTACTTCTCATTGGCCAGAACTCTGTCACCCAGTTACCTTTAGTGGCAAAGAAGGCTGGGAAGGTGAGATTTCTTTTTTTAAAACTGTGCATATTACTTTCCTGAATGAACTGGGATTCAGGTGGTAAGGAAGAAGGTGAGGAAAGATATTGGAGGGCAAATCTAGTATCTGCTACAAAGCTCAATAAACATCTGTTGGACTAAAAGAACATTGGAAGAAGGGAAAACTGGAGTCAAGTTGTAGCTCTATTAGCCCAGATGAGAAAGGGTGGGGGGGTGTATGAACTACAGCAAGGATGTGGGGATGGGCAGAATGGAGAGATTTCAGAGGTAGCTTGGATCCACTGGGCTTGGTGATTGAGTGGAGGGTTAGTGATGATATTGATACATTTCTGACTCAAGTAGCTTGGATGTGAGGCAACTTACCAGGATGTGGAATACAAGTTGGGGAGAAGTTCTGGATGGACTGAGTCCAAGGTGTCTGTGTCTAGTTCTTCTTCTCAAGGCTCTTTTGCTCAGAACCTGCGACGTGCCCGAGGTGATCTCTCAGCGAGCATGTACCTCTACTGGGTGATAGCTCTCTTTGCTTTTCCTCGTCATCCCTTCCCTGTCTCTCTACCTCTTACAATGACTCAGTCACAGGACCTTATCTTATTCCCCCTGCCTGGCATTCTTGTCACTCCTTCCAGACCTGAGCCCCATCATGAACCAGCCATGTTCTAGCCTATTCTATAGTTAAAGCATCTTGATGAGATCCTGGTGTCCTGCCAGGCTCCAGATGTGGGGGACTCTGACTCACTGACTCCCTGGCAGAGGTCGTGCTGCATCTGGTCGGTTTTGGGTTTTGTTTTTGCAGGGGAGCAAGGGGAAGGAAGAGCCTCTGTTTATGGTGCTTCTGAGCACTTAGTCATGCTTGGAGTTTTCTGCTTCCGCTGCGGGTTGCTAGCTATGAAACTGGCCCTTCAGGTACGCTTAGCCCTCTTCTAGAATTAGGACCAAGGATGTTGCTTCTCTTTGGATACCGGATTCTACAGCTGTGCATTTGGTGTTGGCCTTTGGAGCTAAGTCTATTTTTTTTGCACTTGGATGAATGATTTGGTTTTGTCTTGTGTGGCAGAGATTGTGAGTGTTCATCAATATCCATGTTCGCCCCAGATGTCTGGCTAAATGACATTTCCCAGCCTTCCTTGCAGTTAGGAATGGCTGTGTGGCTGAATACCGGATGGTAGTAGAAATGAGGGGTGCCACTTCCAGGCCTGGCCATAAAATCTTTTGTGGGGAGAGACCCCCCCTCCAGGAGATCTCCATAAGAGGACTTCATGGCCCTAGGGAATCATGGAGGCACAAGATGGGCAGAGTCTGGGTCCCTGAGTCACTGTGTGGAAGGATGCTAGCTGAACACCTGTGTTGAACTGTTACCTGACAGGTGATAAACATCTGTTGTGTTAAGCTGCTGAGGACTTGGGGTTGTTCATTGTAGCATCTGCTGTTACTTATACATAACTAACACAATCTGGTTTCCTTTCTTCTGAAAGGCAGTATAAGAGAATGGTTAAGAGCAGTTATGGGAAGGAGACTGTCTGAGCTCAAAATCCAGCTCTGCCACTTACCAGCTGTGTGACTTGTGGTAAGTTACTTTACTTCTCTGTACCCAACTCGTTCATCCTTAAAATGGGGGTAATAACATGACCAACCACATAGGGCTGTTGTGTGGATGAAAGTGAAAACATACTTACAGTGCTTGACGAGTATCTGGCACATAGTAAATGCAATGTAAGGATTACCTCTCACCTTTTCCTGTCAACCTCAAATTTTAATCATCTCAGGCCCCTTGGGAGGGGGCCAGCCAGACCCTAGGTATCCATTCCATTCCTCCTGGATACCTCTCTCTTCTCAATAATCCCAGGGATTATGGTCCCATCCACACACATTAGCACTGAGCTACGTGCATTATCATAGGCTCTTAACATTTTTATATGACTTTTATCTCTGTTTATCCTGTCTCCGCAGTTAGACTGAAAGCTCTTTGAAAGCAGGAACCATGTTGGATAATTTTATTTATTCAGAACAATAAACAGCACTGAGGAGATAGTAAGCACTGACTAAACTTGTACTTTAAGAACTGGATATGTTCTTATCACAATATAGTACTATGCCCATTCATCCTAACACTTTTACAGGACACAGATAAGCAACAACAAAAAAATATAAAGTGCAGCCACAATCCAGCATCACTCTCAGGGCACACAGCAGTTTGTAACTGATTGTTCAGAAGTGTTTGGTGCTTTCATATTATGTATACTTGATGCTATGTGATTATCAGAGCTAATATTTATCGACCATTAACAATTTTCCAAAGACTGTGCTGAGAGCTTTACTGAATCATCTCCTCTAATACTCGTAACAACAGTGGGCACTATTATTTTTCCCACTTTGAAGATGAAAAAACGGCATCTAAAAGAGGTTCAGTAATGTAGTAAAAGTCACACAGTGAATAAGCCTAAGATCTGGCACTCAAACAGAGATCTGATCGCAAAGACCCTACTTTATCCAGCAATTTCCTGCCCTATTCCTTCCCACACTGACTCTCCTGAGTGGCCCCAGGCATCAGTGGGATTTGCCATGCCAGCTTTGTTAGGGTAGGCATCTGGCCCTACCTGTATTCAGTGCCCCAGGACTCCGCCCCACCTGCTGGGAGCTGTAACTGACTCTTCAGATCCCCTGTGCCTGTGTGTGCCAAGGCAGATGTGAAACCTTCAGCTGGACAGATTAGCATCTCAGACTCAAATCCGCCCTCGCATCTCATCTCAGACGCATCCAACACCCAGCGGCTCCGGGTGCTGAGGCGGGGCCGGCCGGGAGCCAGACGGTAGCTGGTGTCCGCCCATCGGGGCATTGTCTGAAACCTGCATGGGATTAAGGGGAGAGCCTCCAGGCTCCAAGGGACGCTCCCTCAGCTGGGAATGACAGTGAAGTCAGCAAGTTATCAGAACTTCAAGGGAGGGAGAGAAATCTCACGGGCATCCGTGCTCAAAAGGGGATGCTGTCTGTAAATGACAAAAGACTTAAAAATGACCACGGTTAAAGATTTGATGAAAGTTCATAATAATGCAGCTGACAAGGAAATTTAGTTATTTCTGAGATATACATTTTAAAGTAATAACTAGAATTATGACTTAGAACATTATACCAGAACATGTAAGAATGTTAGAAATTTCATGTAAAGTCTGAAACATTTATATTCTGGGTGTACTCTGATGCTTTTGCAAAAATGTTCCTATAAAAGGGTTTCATCTTCAAGGAATTCATGGAAAAGACTCTGACAAGTGCAGGTTTCTGGTAACTGACTATACTGCTGACCTGAATGAATAAGCATTTTCAGAACTCTAATGGAAAACTGATGAACTCATAAAAGTGCTAACAAAAGATCAACATACAAAAAAGTTAATTACATGGGACTGAGTGAACTGATGAGGATGATTATAATTTTTGTGACTTTCTGTTTGAATAAAAAAAAAAGGAGGGGGATGCTGGTGAAGGCAGTGAGAAGTTCGGACCGGGTCTCCAAAGTTAAAGAACACACAGGCTCTGACAGCCGCGAGGCCCAGCTCGCCTGGACACCTCCTCTGGAGCCTTTTATTCAGGGCTGGCCCACATTCGTGTCACAGATTCTTCTAGGGCTTTTGGGGGGATGGTGACAATAATGCTGCTGGGCAATATTTTTTGAGCCTTTACAAGCACTCTGCCAAACACCTTACATACGCACGTCACATTTAACATAACATGCCAATGAGGAAGGGACTATTGTCACCTTGTTTACCTAAGAGGAAACTGAGGCACAGAGGAAAGAATTGTCCGTGCTTGTAGAGCTCGGTGGTGTAGGGTCTGGGTTCTCCCTCAGATTTCTCTCATCTTCCACTAGCCTTGGCCCAGCTGCCCCATGGGCAGATAATCATGACAGCAGCCTGGCCTGAGAGAAGGAACACAAGTTTCAGCCTCACCCAGATCTGGATTCAAATCCTATTCCCGTCATACCCTGGTCAGCCTAGTATCCTCCAGCTTTGGCTCCTGATCTGTGAAATGGGAACAGCAGTACCAGCCTTCGAGAGCTGTGAAGATTAATGAAAGAATGCAGGAGACGTAGTATGTGTTTAGCAATGAGTGGTAGCTATAAATATTATTTTTACCTAGGGCACTGACCTCTGTAGTCTAGTGCTTCTGTCTTCTATTAATACAGTCATGTATTCATTGATTCATTCATCAAACACTAAGTGAGAGCTTACTTACTACATCCTAGAAATCGTGTTCTTTGCTGAGGATACATCCTGTGTGCTGACCAGGTCTTCTGTTAGGAAGTCTACATGTGGCAGAAACCCAGCTACAGTGGTTTAACCAAAGGAGGGATGATTTTCCTCCCCCGACCCAAAGTTTGGAGACAGGGAATGTGAAGCAGGGTGTAGAAGCTGCACGATTCCATCGACGCCCAAGAGTCTATCTTTTTTCTCTACCAGCTTTGGTAAAGAACTTTCATCCTTGTGGTTGTGAGATGGCTGCTGGCTGCTCTACTACAGTAAGTCCCTTACATACAAACGAGTTCTGTTCTGAGAGCGCATTCATAAGTCCAGCAAAGTTAGCCTAGGCAGCCAACTAACACAATCGGCTGTATAGTACTGTACTGTAATAGGTTTATAATACTTTTCACACAAATAATACATAAAAAACAAACACAAAAAATATCGCTGTAAAGTACACAAAAGCACAACCACTTGTAGAGGATGCACGCACGTGACAATGTACACCAGACACATGAACTAACTTACGTGACTGGACATGCGAATGCACGTTCGTGTCTTTGAAAGTTCACAACTTGAAGGTTCATATGTTGGGGACTTACGGTACTAGTTCTTTGGCCGCATTCCAGGAAGAAAGAAGAAGAAAGCAACCAGGAAAAGACACACTTATTTACGACAGAAAAGCAAAACTTCCCTGGATATCCCCAACAGACTTCTGTTGATGCATCATTGGTCACCTCTAGCTGACATTGCAAACAAAATTGGGGTCTGTTAGGAAAGGAAATGTAAGCATAGCAGTTGGGAGGCAAGTAGCTGTGTCACCAGCTCGGATTCTGTTGAATAATAATAAGATTCTATTGAAAAGTAGTAAGAATCAATGAGTAAATTACTTAAATGCTTTAAAGCAAGCCTAGGCATTTTGCCAAAAACTGTTGGTACTTTTACTTCGATATTGTATTTCATCTCCCTAGATTCTCACCCAAACCAGGTGCAGGAGGTATGTACCCACTCCCTGCTCTGGGCTTCCCATCCCACGGACAAATGGTCTTGGCCAAGTGTACATTCCAGAGCAGGAGGGTGGGGCTAGCTCTGTCTCCTGCCTCCTTTTCCCAGTCTCAGCTGTGGTATGGCTGAAAGAACAGGGTGTTTGGAGAGGAAGGACGGGGAGGGTGGGGGAATGTGATGGGCTATGTAGATCACAGGGAGGTGTGAAGGCCCTTGAGAACGATGAGTGAGACCGTGGGCTTTGGAGCTTGACTGCCCAGATTTGAATCCTGGCTCTGTCACTATTTGTGTGACCTTGGCAAGTTCATAACCTCTAAAGTACAGATAATAGTAGTGGGAATTTAAATACATTAAGACATGACATCTCCTGGCATAAAGCAAGCACACTATGAATATTAATGATTACTTTATCAAGGAGCGTGGATTAGCTCCTAAAGACAATGTTGTAGGGCAAGGGTTGGCAAACTATGACCAGAGGGCCAAATCTGACCTGAAGCTTGTTTTTGTAAATAAAGTTTTATTGAAACACATTCATGTGCATTCATTTACATATAGTCTAGGGCTGATTTCACGCTATGGATGGCAGTATTGAGTGGTCACAACAGAGACCACATGTCCTGCAAAGCCTAACATATTTACTATCTGGCCCTTTACAAAAGAAGTTTGCTGAGCCCTGTTATAGTGAAACCTGCAATGCTAGTTTAACTTTGGGACTCAAAGAGATCAAGAGTCAAACTTCAGTTTTTCTGCTTACTACTTTTGGGAACTTGGGCAAGTGACAGCTTTTTTTTTTTTTAAAGATTTTTTTTGATGTAGACCATTTTTAAAGTCTTTATTGAATTTGTTACAATATTGCTTCTGTTTTATGTTTTGGTTTTTTGGCCCTGAGGCATGTGGGATCTTAGCTCCCTGACCAGGGATTGAACCCACACCCCCCTGCATTGGAAGACGAAGTCTTAACCATTGGATGGCCAGGGAAGTCCCAAGTGACATCTTTTTAAAAGATCGTTTTACTTCAACTGAAAAATCAGGAATGGTAATTCCTCTTTCCAGGGATGTTGTAAGGATTAGATACAGCAGAGATGGACCACTGTGCCCTCAGCAGGTGCTTGATAAATAGAACCTATAATTTTCATTATTGTGGAAGGATTTTAAGCAGAGATTGGTATAATCAGATGTGCGTTTAGAAAAAAGTCTTGGAGACAGTGTTAATTCGCTAGGGCTACTGTAATAAAGTACCACAAACTGGGTGGCTTAAACAACAGAAACTTATCTCACCGCCTGGAGGCTAGAAGTCTGAGATCAATGTGTCAGCAGAGTTGGTTCCTTCTGAAGATATGGGAGGGAATTTGTTCCATACCTTTCCCCTAAGTTCTGGTGGTTTGCTGGTAATCTTTGGTGTTCCTTGGTTTATAGACACATCTCTGCCTGCATTTTCACATGGCATTCTCCCTGTGTCCGTCTCTGACTCTGTGTTCAAATTGCCCCCTTTTCATAAGGATGCAGTCGTATTGGATTAGGACCTGCCCTAATGACCTCATCTTAACTTGATCATCTACAAAGACCCTATTTCCAAATAAGGCCACATTTACAAGTACTGGGGATTAGGACTTCAACATGTTTTGAGGGGCCATAATTCAGCCCATAACAGAGGATGTGAGGGGCTATTTTGGTGCTGGCAAAACTAGTGGTTCGACAACCAGAAGAAGGCTCTTTGGATGACCAAGTAAGTCAGAGGTGGTCAGGTGAGAAAAGAGGATGGTTGGAAAAGCATTGGGAATTAGGGTCAAGATAGATATATGGAGGAGAGGAGGAAGAGTTGACAGTGACATTGAGACTTCTTGCTTGGCCAGCGGTTGAGTTGATGAGGCCACTGTTGAAACTGGAAGGAGGCACTTGTTTGGAGAGAGCGATGGTGAGTTCATTGGACAGGAGAGTGGTTATATGGAGACAAGAGGAGGGAAATTCAGTGAAAAGGGGAGTGGGCAAAAGAAAACAGCATGTATTGAACATGTAGTGTGCCACGTATCATTCTGGAGTAACAAATGGTAACCTATTGAGGTGAGGCATGATTAATACTTCTTGATGGTGAGATTAAGTCACCCACAGCTACAGTGGACAAGCTTTGGGGGGAACCGGATGCTGGGAGACTGGCTGGATATCTTCTGACATCATGGCCCTGAACTTCTCTTTAATAACCATATTTAGAAACTCAAAATGGATTAAAGACCTAAATGTAAGGCCAGACACTGTAGAACTCTTAGAGGGAAACATAAGCAGAACACTCTATGACATACATCACAGCAAGATCCTTTTTGACCCACCTCCTAGAGAAATGGAAATAAAAACAAAAATAAACAAATGGGACCTAATGAAACTTAAAAGCTTTTGCACAGCAAAAGAAACCATAAACAAGATGAAAAGACAACCCTCTGAATGGGAGAAAATATTTGCAAATGAAGCAACTAACAAAGGATTAATCTCCAAAATTTACAAACAGCTCATGCAGCTCAATATCAAAAAAACAAACAACCCAATCCAAAAATGGGCAGAAGACCTAAATAGACATTTTTCCGAAGAAGATATACAGATTGCCAACAAACACATGAAAGGATGCTCAACATCACTAATCATTAGAGAAATGCAAATCAAAACTACAATGAGGTATCACTTCACACCAGTCAGAATGGCCATCATCAAAAAATCTACAAACAATAAATGCTGGAGAGGGTGTGGAGAAAAGGGAACCCTCTTGCACTGTTGGTGGGAATGTAAATTGATGCAGCACTTATGGAGAACAGTATGGAGGTTCCTTAAAAAACTAAAAATAGAACTACCATACGACCCAGCAACCCCACTACTGGGCATAGACCCTGAGAAAACCATAATTCAAAAAGAGTCATGTACCACAATGTTCATTGCAGCTCTATTTACAATAGCCAGGACATGGAAGCAACCTAAGTGTCCACTGACAGATGAATGGATAAAGAAGATGTGGCACATATATACAATGGAATATTACTCAGCCATAAAAGGAAACGAAATTGAGTTATTTGTAGTGAGGTGGATGGACCTAGTGTCTGTCATACAGAGTGAAGTAAGTCAGAAAGAGAAAAACAAATACCGTATGCTAACACATATATATGGAATCTAAAAAAAAAAAAAGAAAAAAATGGTCATGAAGAACCTAGGGGCAAGATGGGAATAAAGACACAGACCTACTAGAGAATAGACTTGAGGACATGGGGAGGGGGAAGGGTAAGCTGGGACAAAGTGAGAGAGTGGTAGTGTATATATGGACATATATACACTACCAAATGTAAAATAGATAGCTAGTGGGAAGCAGCTGCATAGCACAGGGAGATCAGCTCGGTGCTTTTTGACCAGCTAGAAGGGTGGGATAGGGAGGGTGGGAGGGAGGGAGACGCAAGAGGGAAGAGATATGGGGATATATGTATATGTATAACTGATTCACTTTGTTATAAAGCAGAAACTAACACACCACTGTAAAGCAATTATACTCCAATAAAAACATTAAAAAAATAAAATAAATAAAAATAAAAAGGGCATGCCATCATTCTAAAAAAAACAAAAAAAAGAGTCATGTACCACAATGTTCATTGCAGCTCTATTTACAATAGCCAGGACATGGAAGCAACCTAAGTGTCCATCAACACATGAATGGATAAAGAAGATGTGGCACATATATACAATGGAATATTACTCAGCCATAAAAAGAAGTGAAATTGAGTTATTTGTAGTGAGGTGGATGGACCTAGAGTCTGTCCTACAGAGTGAAGTAAGTCAGAAGGAGAAAAACAAATACCATATGCTAACACATATATATGGAATCTGAAAAAAAAAAAAAGGAAAAAAATGGTTCTGAAGAACCTAGGGGCAGGACAAGAATAAAGACACAGACGTGGAGAGCGGAGTTGAGGACACAGGGAGGGGGAAGGGTAAGCTGGGACGAAGTGAGAGAGTGGCATGGACTTGTATATACACTACCAAATATAAAATAATTGTTAGTGGGAAGCAGCTGCATAGCACAGGGAGATCAGCTCAGTGTTTTGTGACCACCTAGAGGGGTGGGATAGGGAGGGTGGGAGGGAGACGCAAGAGGGAGGAGATATGGGGATATATGTATACGTATAGCTGATGCACTTTGTTATAAAGCAGAAACTAACACAGCATTGTAAAGCAATTATACTCCAATAAAGATGTTAAAAAAATAATAACCATATTTAGGCATCAACCCTACTTGCCTCTCAATGAATGTCATTCTGCACTTGTCAGGAACTGCCTTCATTCCTGCCCAAATGCTTCCTGTTCTGCCAGGTGAGCACACCTGGTGGAATCAGGCCAATGCCACATGTTGATTGGTTCCTGCCCAGACAGAAAATGTACTGGAGGCTTCCTGGCTAGTGAACACTATTTTTTTCTTAAATAAAAGCCCAATCTCTTATTTCTCAGTGTCCCTATCTGTATAATTCAAGATTAAATGAGACAAAGTGAATCAGTTATACATATACAATATCCACTCTTTTTTAGATACTTTTCCCATATAGATCATTACAGAGTATTGAGAAGAGTTCCCTGTACAGCAGAAACTGACACAACATTGTAAATCAACTATACTCCAATAAAGTTTTTTAAAATAAAATAAAATAATATTCCATCAAAAAAAAAAGATTAAATGAGACAATGCAGGCCAAGCCTGAGCACAGACCTGGGCATGTTATAAGCACTGAATGCATATTAGCTTTTCTTACTGTTATTGTTATTTCTGGTTCTGGTGCCTGTATCTGTTCTCTTTTGCTCTGGGTTCTTCTTCCACATTACTGTCGGAAAGAGCTTCCCTAAAATTCAAATCCGACGCAGGGACTTTTCTGCTTCTGTTTGCTCCCCAATGCCCAAGGAATAAGATCCAATGAACTCAGCTTGGTGACCACCTCCCTCTCCAATCTCATTACCCACCATGCATCTCCTCAGACTCTGCTCCATCCCCACAGGACATTTGACTCTTCTTGGATAGATCAAGGCTTGTCATCTCTC
The DNA here is from genome assembly GCF_949987535.1 of Balaenoptera acutorostrata. NCBI lineage: Eukaryota > Metazoa > Chordata > Mammalia > Artiodactyla > Balaenopteridae > Balaenoptera > Balaenoptera acutorostrata. Next base: position 16,925,351 of record NC_080074.1, read on the forward strand.
TGTGCCCTCTCTTATTCTCTTCCCTCTGTTTCCATACCTGGTAAACTCTTACACTTTCTTCAAGACTCAGACCAACCATGGTCCATCAACCCTCAAGGTCACCTTCAGCTACTCTCAGGCAGAGTGATATTCTCCACCTTCTATGGTTCACAGTTCTTTGTCCCTATCATTGAAATAGCGCTAACCACGTGCCATCAAAATACTCTGGTTACTCATCTGAAACCAGCAACTTGGGTGCAGGATAGATGTTTTTCCTCTTGGTAAGCCCTTGAGATTTTTTGTGATTAATGCAGGTGGATGTGGCTGTTCTTTCTGTTGTGAATTCTTCCATTCAATCTTTCTTTCATATATTTATTCATAAAATCTGGGTATAATTGGTGAATAAAACAGACACATGATCTGCCCTCACAAGACCCACTAATCTAATTTCTTATCCATTTCTTACATGATTCAACAACAAAAAGGATTTTCCATTTTTGCTTTTGGGAGTTTGTATTATCAAAATGATAGTTTTCCCACTCACTTTCCAAGAGTGAAATTACCTTATAATATTGAATTTATTTTTTCCCTTCACTCACATGCTCTTATTTAAGTTTTAATTTTTTAAAAATCAAAGTCAAGTATGTGTCTGTAATTTAAAAAGCTAAACCTCTGTCCCAGTCTTCCCCACCTGAGTTCCATTCCTTAAACATTTTTTAGCTGTTTCATGCTGTTTTTCTAAGTGTTATGTTTATATTGCTATTCATGACTTATCACTTTGGCTATTGCCTTAACTTTCTATTAAGGAAGATGAAAATTTAGCACCCTTATTCCATCCTCTGCCTTCACTTGCCCTTGCTCCTTCCTCTTGATAGACTTATAGGCTAATGCATGCTAACTCCAAAAGTATTCAGCATTTACAATTTAGCCAGCCATTAAGCTCAGCTCCAAACCCACCTTCTGCTACTCTTCTCTGTGATGCTGGTGCTGGGACTTTGCACTTTACATCTTCTCCTTACCAGCAACTTCACAGAGGAGATTGGGAGGTTGAAGGAGCACTTCTCATTTCTTCCTGTTCCTGTCAAAGTCACCCTGGCAGTTGGTTTCAGCCTCCAGCTTGTTTTAGTACCAGGCCCGTGAACCCTCTCAGAGCTACAGCACAAGCCAGCACAACCTCTTTCCCCAACTCTGTGGAGGGCTTCTTCTGCTCTTGCTTCTGTAAGCCCAACCTCTTGACTACTTAGGTGTCCAGCACGATTTACTCAAGTGTATATTTTTTGCACCAATGACTTGAGAGGCCACCTTTATCAAATACTAAATTTCCAAATGTACCTGGGTCTATTTCTGGATTTCCAATTCTATTCCATTGGTCTATTTGTCAATTCATGTGTCAATTCTGTTTTGTTTGTTTGTTTAAATTATACTGGCTTTATAGCATGTTTCAACATCCGGTAGGGTTAGTTTCCCTTGACGTTTCCCTTTTTTAGTGTTCCCTGGTTCTTCCGTGTTTGTTTTTCCATGTGAACTTTTCTAGTCCTGCAGGTATGGATGATTCTGATAAGATTAGTAATGAAGAATTACAATCTCCTGAGTCATTTCACTGCACTCCTGCTGTAAGTGGCACACAACTGAAGTCCCTCTTTGTGCTGAAAGCTACTCATCAATGGATTTACATGCCTGGTGATCTATACTGCCCTATCCCACTGTGCAGGTCTGTGGCAAACAACTCACCATTGCGGTGATAGCTTTAGCAAAACATGACTTTTAACAACAAATCACAGCCCTTTAACAAGGAAAGGTGCTGATGATTTTACATGGCCATTGGCATATCAAAATAAACAGGGTAAACCTTTAGCTAAAAAATCACACTCAGGTTCAAGGAGCAAGTTACTTAGTAGCAGAACTTATTGCCCCCAAAAGGAAAAGTCACACAGTTGGTGAAAACCTAATAATGCTAGAAAAAATAAAATGAATAAAATGGTAGGAAGAGATACAGGAGGAGAAATGGAAACATTCCACTTTCAAGCCATTTGATTAGTCAATGCATGGATGACACCTCACATGATGATGCAGAAGTCCGTGTAATAAACCTAGAAACAATAAGTTTTCTATTGAAGCCGATGAGTCAATAGATTTCACCAGTAAATGTCAAAATGTGGTATTTGCAAGATTTGTAAATGATGGTGAAATTCAAGAAAACTTTTACTGCTACCAGAAATGATTGTCTGAAACAAGCGAAAAACCATCTATATATATGTTTTATAGATACAGATATTTTATTTTTATTAATTTGTATATTTGTTTATTGACTGTTTTCCTCCAATAGAATGTAATCTTTTTTTAAAAAATCTTTATTGGAGTATAATTGCTTTACAATGGTGTTAGTTTCTGCTTTATAACAAAGTGAATCAGCTATACATATACATACATCCCCATATCTCCTCCCTCTTGCGTCTCCCTCCCATTCTGCCTACCCCACCCGGCTAGGTGGTCACAAAGCACCGAGCTGATCCCCCTGTGCTATGCGGTTGCTTCCCACTAGCTATCTGTTTCACATTTGGTAGTGTATATATGTCCATGCCACTCTCTCACTTCGTCCCAGCTTACCCTTCCCCCTCCCCGTGTCCTCAAGTCCATTCTCTACGTCTGTGTCTTTGTTCCTGTCCTGCCCCTAGGTTCTTCAGAACCTTTTATTTTTTTTTAGATTCCATATATATGTGTTAGCATACGGTATTTGTTTTTCTCTTTCTGATTTACTTCACTCTGTGTGACAGACTCTAGGTCCATTCACCTCACTACAAATAACTCAATTTCATTTCTTTTTATGGCTGAGTAATATTCCATTGTATATATGTGCCACATCTTCTTTATCCATTCATCTGTCGATGGACACGTAGGTTGCTTCCATGTCCTGGCTATTGTAAATAGAGCTGCAATGAACATTGTGGTACATGACTCTTTTTGAATTATGGTTTTCTCAGGGTATATGCCCAGTAGTGGGATTGCTGGGTCGTATGGTAGTTCTATTTTTAGTTTTTTAAGGAACCTCCATATTGTTCTCCATAGTGGCTGTATCAATTTACATTCCCACCAACAGTGTAAGAGGGTTCCGTTTTCTCCACACCCTCTCTAGCATTTATTGTTTGTAGATTTTTTGATGGTGGCCATTCTGACTGGTGTGAGGTGATACCTCATGGTAGTTTTGATTTGCATTTCTCTAATGATTAGTGATGTTGAGCATCCTTTCATGTGTTTGTTGGCAATCTGTATATCTTCTTTGGAGAAATGTCTATTTAGGTCTTCTGCCCATGTTTGGATTGGGTTGTTTGTCTTTTTGATACTGAGCTGCATGAGCTGCTTGTAAATTTTGGAGATTAATCCTTTGTTAGTTGCTTCATTTGCAAATATTTTCTCCCATTCAGAGGGTTGTCTTTTCGTCTTGTTTATGGAAAAACCATCTATATTTAGTGTTTTGTCTTTATATCTAGAAACACAAAGTCTGTCTTGGAGAAACTGTGTTGGTGGCTGTGTTGATGAAGGCCCATTAGCAGTTGGCTCCAGGAGAGGTTTCTTCATACAGAAATTTGGTGTCTTCACAGAGGGATTGTTCTCGACAAGAGTTTGAGCTAAAAAGTGAATGGCAGGGGTACTTTCAGAAAAATTGTTGTCCAGATTTGCTGAGATCTTTGGAGGTGAAGAATGGCTGCAGAAATCAGCCTACCTCGAGGACAGTTTTCATCACATGGGCCAAGGGAAGAAGTCTCTGCAAAGCCTTAGGAAGAATGCTTTGACTTCAAGTGTGAGATTCTTGGGAAAAATCATGTTGGGAGAGGACCGCTTGACATGTTTCCACTGGTGCTTAGGCTTGCGAGAGAGGAAGGCTAGTGGTGTGCAACGCTTATCATCAACCACCTAGAAGATCTGCAGGACCAAACTGAGGAGTATTTTCCCTCCCTTTGCACACACGTGTCTACCAGGATGAGGGACCCTTTCTCTGAATCTTCTGCTCTGCCGGAGAACTTGACTTTGAGAGAAGAGGAAGAACTCTGCAAGGGGCAGTCAAATAGTACATTGGAGATGAGGTTTACTGACCTGCCCCTTACAAGTTCTGGTTTCTGTGAAGAGGAATATCCAGGCTTGCATGGGAAATCAAGGGCCGTTTTGGTGCAGTTTTCAGCTTCCTACGTGTATGAGCAAGATTTTCCGTGTGTAACACGCACCAAGAGCCCGGACATAAACTGTCTCACTTCAGTTGGAAAGTCTGTATGTACTGATCTCAGGTTTGACCAAGAATTTAGTATTCATGCAGTAAAAAGAAAAAATTATTTTATTATAAACATAACTTTTTTTAACGCATGCACAGGCCTATAAGAAATCAAGAAACCAACACATGTCTATAATTATTTTGGAATACCTAGGCCTATAGTTAAGTCTGACGATGTTAACAAGAATATGTTTTTTCAAAGTCTTGTATAAATTTTCTTAGGCTATATTTTTATTCATATTGCTTTGGTTTATGATTTCAGTAGTTTTACTATTCAACAGCGTCAATACATTTTCATGTTTTAAATAGCATGTAAAAAAATGGACAAACTTTATTTAGACTAAATATATAAAACCTATCTTTAGGAAAATTAAATTCTGTTTTATCTTAAGCCAATTAGTTCACAGAAATGTATTGTGTTCTCCTTACAAGTTTTAAAAATGTGTAAAAAGAAAAGATTACTTTCAAGAAATGTTAAGTGTTATTGATTATTTTTTTCAATAAAGTTTGACTTAAAAAGTAATTCTCAGTTTTAAATAAGGGAAAAAAAACCCTACTCTTGCATATGCCATATACCATGTATATACCATCTCATTAGCATCTTGTATAGTAGAAATTTATTGTAAGATTTTTAGTTCTACTTGCATAAATTAAAAAGGATTAAATAGAAGGTTAAAGAAAGGCAAGTCTAGAGACTGCCTGGTTCAGTTTCACCAGTGAGCCACTCTTCGTCCCCTGCCCTGGGTATCTGATGAGATAGGGGACCCTGGTGTCTAAGGCTCCTAGTATATGGATGTTCAACCAGCCGCATTTCTAGCCTAGATGCACTTCCCACTTCCTGCAGTATCTACTTCTCTTCCTGAGACGTTCCAGGGCTGCCAGTCATGAATTCGCTTGCCTCTCATTGCTGCTGGATGGATAGAGACTCCCCACCCAGAAGTGGGTGATGCACCATCACTCAGCTACTCACTCGTATTTGGGCCACTGCTTGCCTTCAACTCTGTCCTCGAACTCTTCCTGTTGCCTCTTTTCTCAGACTTTGCCCTCTTTCAGCTTCCTAGGTTCATGCCAGCCCCTTCCCTCTCCCCCATCCCAGCCGATGCCCTGTCATTTATTTCTGGAGTGGCTTATCTTATTTGAAGATGATCCAGGTCCCTCCCATCTCTGAGTCCTTATTTGCCACTTGTTGTCTAAATAGACAGTGACTCACCACAAAACACAGTAATACAACCACTAGAGCCACTTAAGGGGGAAGATAAGAATGCACTGATTCCAGGTGGTGTGGCTCATCTAGTCAGGATGGCCCCCTTTAGGTGGTGGTGGTGATGGCAGCAGATCAACCACTCGCTAGTCCCTTACACAGAGTATTTATAGCAGCTTTCATACCTCTATGCAGTGGGTATTCTCCACTTTGAAGAAGAGGAAATGGAAGCTCAGAGGTGCTAGTTGACTTGCCTCAGGTCACAGTTGGTAGAGCCAAGAATGGAAGGGAAGTCTGCCTGATGCCCAAGTCCGTGTTTTCATGCTGCCTGTTGCTTTTTTATTTTAGCTCTTTTCTGAGCCGTTTCAAGAGAGAAGAGACTTTTTTGCCCACTTGTCTATTTAGTTTCTGAACAACTATTTCTACTTAGGGTTCCTGAACAACGCCAGCAATTTCTGTTTCCAAATGTACTCAGTTAAATCATCCCTTTATAGATGTAGCACGTTGGCTCATGGATGGATTGGCTGCCGTTTCACTCATCTCTGCCAAACCCTTCCCTGGTACCCAGTAAGCAAGAGCTGCCGGTGTGTGTACTGTGTACGGACCTGATTAGTAGCTTTAATCAATCAGTACATCAAGTGCCTTCCCTTTTTTGCTCTCAAGATTTCCCAACGTGCCCACAGCATTGTTCTCGGTGATGCGTGGCGGTACTGCCTACTGAGGTGGGGCCCAGCTGGTGCTCCTCTTCCGCGCACCTGCCCAGGTCACGTGGTGCGTGGATTCTGGCTGAGATGTTTGTGTCGGTCAGAGGAGCCCAGACATTCTGTTTGTTACTCTCTGGATCATGTGATCCTAGAGTGTTTGTCTCAGATAATGTGTTCTGGTTGCAAAGGGGAAAGTTGTAACACTAATTGGGTAGAATTCTCAAGCCAAACACTGTACTAGCTCTTTTTACATACATTATCTCATTTAATTCTTACAGCGATCCAAGAGAGAGGCAGCATGGAGTTATTTATTCATTCATCGATGGATAACATGGAAAGCACAGCACGTTCTGGGTCTGTATGAGGTTGCCAAATGCTGTGGGTACAGGGGCAAATAAGGAAGAGACAGATTCTGTCCTTGAACATGTAGTTCAAGGAAATCACAAACATTGAAACAAATAATTACAAGTATAGTGGGTGTTGCATGCTAACAATGAGATTATTGTTACCACTGCAGTCTACAGGCTCTCTTACTCTGCTCTCGAGGGCTCAGGCCCTCTGAATCCTATTACCCGCATTTCTCAGTTATTTCCTTAACATCCTATGAAGTCTGCAAAAACAAAACCCTATTTTCTCTTGATGCAAAGAGACTGAGGGAGTTAAGTAACTTGTTCAAGTTCCCATTAACAGAGTTGTTTTGAGGGTTAAAGAAGAAATCTGGAGTAAGTATGGCAGGCAATGCAGGAAGGGGCCAGACTGCCTGGGCTCACATTCAAACTATGCTTTTTATTAGTTGCTTCGTCTGGGAATAATCACTTCAACTCATCGTGTCTCAGTTTTCCCCACCTGTAACATGGGAATAACAGTAGGGCTCACCCATGTTTATTATTCCCATGTTACAGATGAGGAAACTGAAACAGAGATATTAAGTCAGAGGCTCAAGGTCAGTGGAAAAGCCAGGACTCAGCCCAAGTCAATCTAATTGCAAATTAATGCTTTTGCTGTCATTGTTACCAAGATCTCCAGAAGTCAGATATTTTCTAGGTGACCTAGAACGTCAAGTTGATTCCTGGACCCCCTTATAATGGTGTCAAACAGGCTAAAATGCCAAAGGACTTCTTGAGAGATGCCCTTGGGCCTCCACCATTTGATATCTGACTCTGGACACATTTCCAGAGCATATTCTAGGAGCATCACTTCTGAGAATAGTTCATTTAAGAGGACTGTGCTTAAATATAAGCCCTGGTGTATTAATATGAATTGGAAAGGGAAAAAAAAAATTGACTGGCCTTCAATGCAGAGAAGGCTTCTGGGACTATGTACATGTGTGACTGTGTGTTTGGTTGGGGTGTGGTGATTTCCCTTGTGGAGGAAGTTTCTCTTTGGGATAAAAGGGACCCCCTTTCTGCCAGAGGTAAAAGAAGGAGCAGCTCTGTGCAAAGTGGCCCCCGCCGAGAAGGGCCAAACCTCCAAAAAAGGTGTCTGTCCTGTGTAACTGGTGTTCAGAGGTGGCCTTGCCAAGAGCATTTGTTCTCTGAGGACATCTGTATACAGAAAGCCTGGCGTTTCTTCGGGACCCGCACAAGTGCTCCTGGGTTGCCAACACACTCCCTGCCTTTGTTTCAGCGACAGCTGATAACCCCCGTTAACATCTCGCTGCAGATACTGGCAGCCTCACAAACCAGTCCTCACCTCTGGGCAGATTGCTCCAGAACATTCCTCCCCCCTTCCACAACCTTATTAGGACCAAACCTGTTTTTCTTTTTACCTCCGACATGCATCTTCTTGCCTGGCCTCTTGTTTTTCTCCTGTGCAGATTTATGAAGAAGATTCAAAGAAAACCCCCATCCTCAGCTAGTCCTAGGAAGAAGACTTGCTTCTAAGAGGCGTCTCATGGTTTGCATTCCGGTCCAACCTGCTCCAACCCTGTACATCACGGATTACAAATGTAAACCCATTGTACATGTGTCTTTTATCCAGTCACCAAGTTTGGGTTTTTCTTTCTCCTGAATCTCTCTCAGAACTATCCATTTCTCTTCACCTCCATCAGCACACCCCACTGCAGACCACCATAGCATTTTGCCTGGACTTTGTTAATAACCTCTGAAACCTTCCCCCGGTCTCTCTGCCTTTCCTCTTTCCCCACTCAAATCCACACCCTACAGTGATCTTTCTAAAATGCTAATCTGATCTTGTAAATCCCATGTTATAAGTATTAGACTTTAAACACTCCCCTGGTACATCCAGGACTGAAGAGAGTGTCTGAGTCATGGTGGATGCTCAGTAGAAATTTCTGGAATTCAATAGAGTTGAATCTTCATGTTAAACCAAATGAAATATCCATTCTGAGGACTCAGAAATGGCCTTGCCTTGTGAACTTTATTCTTTTTGTAGTTCTCACCTTTATACTCATCTGAAGTCCTTTCTTTCACTTTAGAGACACTTTTCTCCATAATTTTGTGTTCAGTGACTTCGGGGGGCGTCTTACGGAAAAAAAAATCACCTCATATTCCAATTAGAAATGGAATGTTAGAACTGGTAGGGACTTTTGAAACCATACTTTTGGTTTCAACGGGTTCTATAACATATTTGAGTCCCTGATAATTTCATTCATGGGCACATTGTTAAAAGATTCAAACAGCTACCTCAGCTTCCATCAATATGGGGACCAAATCTCAACAAAGGGCACAGTTTTCCACCCAGGAATGAGGACAACATCCGTGAAAACACGAAGAACAATTTTGATTTTAATTTATTGGGATAGCTTCCTCATGAGGCTTCTAGGAGATCAACTAGTGTGACATTTAAGAGGTGAGAAAACTGAGCCCAGAGAATGGAGGTGAGTGTCCCTAGGTTACAAAGACAGCGAACGACAGAGCATGGATTAGTCCTTTCATCTCCTGATTCACAAAGCATGAGCCCCCTAAGTCACCCCCACTGGAAGATTATCTTTACCTAAGATAATCAGATACCATAGACCACACCAATGGCCCTAGCTAAGCAGGTGGAAATTTCAGTCCATAATTTTCCCATTTTCCTATAAGATAGCATCACTTATCTCAATATCTAAAAGTAACAGTGGAACAGTCAAGGAAAATTGAGCACTGCTGTAGACGAGGCCCTGTTCTAGGATATACATACATTACACAGAGTGTGATTATCACAGTTTTTACAGATAAGGGAGCTGAAACCAAACGAATTAAGTCATTTGCTTAAGTCTTACTTCTACCCTGAATTTGAACTTCTACCCTGACTCCTAAGTGTGAATCCATTTTCTTTCATCAATATTTTCTCCAGATATCTCACAGACCACTAAAACTATAAGAAAAATAAAATAAAGGAATCTAAGAACAACAAAGATAATACTTTAATATCCCTGCATATACTTCTAAATTGCTCTGTCAGAGCACCTCATTATGCAGTGTTCTTGATATGCAGGGGTACAGAGAACATACCCAGTTTCCTACTTGATATGAGCAATGCGCTTAGGCTTCAATGTAGAAAGTGACCAGAAGAAGCCATTGCCCCAAAGGCGATTCTTTCAAAAGAAGGAAACACAGGTAGATATAGTACAAATGTTGGTCCCATGCTCTGGCAGAAGCATTGGTAGTATGGCACTGGAATGGGGTGTATCATTTTTTTTCCTTTATATATCTCTGGTCAGAAGCTTGGATTTATCTCAATTATCGGTTCATAGAAATTGATCTTCATTGGTTCATGCAAGTCTTTCCCTACCTCCCTCCTTCGCTTCCTTCCTTTCTATACACATCCTTTACACTCATTCTCTTCCCCTGTAAACAACCATTGGGTTTATTATGTATCTTTTATTTGTATGTGTTACTACATAATGTATTATTTTTGTTTATATGAACGCATTTTTGGATTTTGCTTCAAATTTTTAAAATTTCAGAGTAGTTCTGGATTTACAGAATTTTAAAATAGTTCGATTTACTAAAAAAAAAAAAATGGCAAAGATAGTAAAGAGATTTCCCATGTATCCCATACCAGTCCCTGTTTCACTATTATTAACATTTTACATTAGCATGGTACATTTGCCATAGTTTGAGCCAATATTGACTCATTATTCTTAACTAAAGCCCATACTTTATTAAGGTTTCTTTAGTTTTTATTGAATGTCCTTTTTCTGTTCTAGAATCCCATCCAGGATGCCACATTAAATGTAGTTGTTAGGTTTTTCTCAGCTGTGACAAGTTTCTCACACTTCGTTTTGATGACCTTGACAGTTCTGAGGAGTACTGGTCAGATATTTTGTAGGACGTGTCTCACAACTGTTATTTGTTGGATGTTTTTCTCAAGATTAGAACAAGGTGACGTTTGGAGGAGGTAAAATGCCAGTCTCATCACATCATATTAAGGGTGGCTACTATCAAACCAAGCCTTCTCACTATTGATGTTAACCTTGATCACCTCTGAGGTAGTGTCTGCCAGGTTTCTCCACTTTTCCCCCCTTTTCTATACTATCCTCTTGGGGAAGAAGTCACTATGTGTGGCCCCCACTTAGGGAGCAGGGAGTTGTGCTCCTTGAGGGCAGAATATCTATAGAAATTATTTGGAATGCTTCTGCATGGGTGATTGTCTATTCTCCCCCACTTATTTATTCAGTAGTTCACAGACTCAAAGATATTTATTTTGAAACTCTTTTCAGTTGGCTCCTTTGTCCTTTTGACGAGCCCTCGTCATTGTGGGTATTGTTTCATCTTGAGCACTTCCTTACTTTCTGGAAATCTAAGGTGCTCCAGGTCATCTTATATATTTCATGATCCAGTCCTAGAATCAGCCATTTCTCTAAGGATTATCTTCCTGCGGAATAGTATTAGGAATCAAGATCTAGGCCCTGGTATGCTCATTGTTATATGGGTGTCATTGCTTCTGTGATCCCTCAGCTGACAGAGCAAGAAAAAAAACTGAATATAAATATTTCTAAATGTAAAAATCTGTATCTATATTAAGCTAAACATGAGTTCATACTGATGTCTCCAACCCCAATTCATCACTACATAGATCGTTCTAGGCTGCTCCCGTGCTCATCTGTGATCTCCCCCTCCAATAGTGAGAAATTTGGCTCCCATCACCTGCCATCCATTAATTGTTCAATTCCAGTATATTGTATAGTGGTTTCAGAATTGTTAACATGCACCCCTGTGGAAATTACTTTATCAATAAGAGTACAGTGCTCTTATACACTTCCTTTTGCCTTTAGTCTTTCAGACTCCATGCCTTTCCAAAATTGCTTTGGCTAGATCTTATTTCCCCACCCCCTTCAATGAGGTTATTTCATACATTTGTAATACATTTAAAATCTTTTGTCACATTCTGCATTTTATCCTGCATCCCCTAACCTTATAAATGATTTTTAAAATTTTGTACACATTAGGTTTACTCCTTGAGCTATAAAGTGCTATAGGTTTTGACAAATGCATAGTGCCATGCTTCTACCGTTAAGTACCATATAGAGAAGATTCACCACCTTGAAAAAAAACCCCTGTTCTTCACGTATTTAACTCCACTCCACCCCGAACCTCTTGGTAGTCACTTATCTGTTACTATCTCTATAGTTATACCTTTCCCAGAATGTCATCTTAATGGAATCATGCAGTATGTAGCCATTTCACGTTGGCTTCTTTCACTTAGCAATATGCATTTCAGATTCAAACATGTCTTTGTGTGACTTGATAGCTCATTCCTTTTTATTGTTCAATAGTATTCCATTGTATGGTTGTATTACAGTTTGTTTATCCATTCACCAATTGAAGGACATCTCAAAAAATCTCCAGTTTTTGGTGATTATGATTAAAGCTTCTATAAACATTTGCGTGCAGGTCTTTGGACAGACGTAAGTTTTCAAATCTGTTGGGTAAATACCTAGGAGTATGATTGTGGGATCACGTGGTAAGACTATGTTTGGCTTTGTAAGAAACTGCCAAACTGTCTTCCAAAGTGGCTGTACCATTGTCAATTCCCACCAGGAATGAATGAGAGTTTCTGTTCTGTATCTTCACCAGCATTTGATATTGTAGTTTTTTTGTGTTTTGGAATTTAGCCATTCTAATGGGTGTGTCGTAAAATCCCATTGTTGTTTTTGTGCACACACCTTTGATTTATGTAAAAGACATTGTATTATGTGTCTCACTTGGTTTCTTTTTAAAAATGAAACACTATGTTTTAGAGATAAATCATATTGATATATGTACACTGAATCCATTGCTTCTTACTGCTGCATAATATTCTAACTCATGAGGGTGGTGGTAGGGGATAAAACCGCCTTCACCATTAGCATCATCCCTCCACATTATGTCAAAAATCCTTGTAATCTAAGTAAAATCAAGGTAGTTTTTGTGCAAATGTGGCTTCAGGGCAAGTTTCCCAAACTTCTATTCTAAAACGGTGATGCGGTGGTGATAATCTGGGTGTGTGTGGGTGAATGTCTTGATCAGATGTGAGATGTATTTGTTTTATTTACTACCACTCTCTCCTCGCATGACACGAACTAATCAATTATGGCTAAAAAACCCCAACATGCTGGGATGAATCTGAATTCAGAATCCCAGGTTGTGGCCACTACCAATTGGTGAAGTTGAGATGGGGAAAGAAACCCTTGGACCATCTCTAGACTAGATGATATCTGAGGTCCTTTTCAACTCCAAATATTCTGTGTTCTGTGGGTAGAACTGATCTGACTGCAAAGTTGGGTTCATGTCAGGGTGTGGTAGTAGACAAGGTAGGAAAAGGTAAGAGGGAGGCATATTATATATGGTGAAATAGCTGTCTTTTAGAGAGTGCCTACTATATGCTGGGCATGGTCCCAGGGGCCCTACAAACATTCTCATCAGATGCACACAAAGACCTACTGCAACAAGGTTTATTCCCATTTTCAGATGAGGCCCCAAGGAGGTGAAGTCACTTTCCCAAGAAAACTCAGCTAGCAAACGGCATCCTGAGATTAGACCTGAGGTCTGTCTGACTCCAAAGTTCATAAAATTCTCACTACATCCTGGATCCTCTCACATGGATCTTCAGTGATGGCCAAGGAGTTTGGGCTTTATATAGTAGGCACACTATATTGCTGGTGGGTTTTGAACAAGAAATGGCAGGAGAGGCGTAAAGGAGAGTGTTAAATGTGAAGTTGAGTTAGTTTGAGTGACTAGGGAGTAGTCTATTGCAGTTCTTTAGGCATGAGATGAAGTCTGCACCTGGGTTACAGTGGGACTGGAGAGGAAGAGACTGGCACTTTCACGTGTGAGCCAAGAGATCCTACAAGCAAGGTTTGGAGCACAGTGAGACATCTTCCAAAGGAACAGAGTAGAGATTGTCCCCAGAGTCTGAAGAACACAGACCTGAGGCAGAAAATATATGCTATTGACAAATGGCTGTCTTTCATTTGGAAGTAATGCTAATGTTGGATTTATTCCCTTTATAATTTGCCTACTGACTGAAGGGAAATTTCTTATTATGACAGTTGGATCATTTCTGTTGATGCAGCGGTGGAATCACGCAGGCAGTCAGATGGAAGAGACAAAGCTTACTGGGTGCTGTTGAACGATATGGTGCCCAGCTTCGAATCACGAAGGCACATAACTCTGATGATAACGTGATGCATTTAAAGCATTTGTTTATGGCTCTTTATCTTCTGGAATGCCATATAAATCACAGGGACTTATTTTCACTGACTGTAACTAAGCGTAAATAAGTTTTTCACCTTGTGGTTTTGGCTTTTACTGTTTAAATTGGACCAATTTCATTATTGACATTTGTCCCTTCTTCATACATTGTTCCATCAATTTCCCCAAAGTCATTTTTCTTGATGTCTCGCCTCCGTAAGCTTTGTTGGGGTGCAGGAGGGTAAAGGAGTCGCTGACATGTCAAATGCTGACTGCTCTTGAGTAGTTTTGAATTTGTGGTTTGAGCTGGTTCATTAGCAAATTTCTTTCATCACTAGATCAATACTTTCCTCATTTCTTTCTTCTAGGATGTAGGTATGGAAATAATGCTTTGGACCTCTAGATATGTTCAGTAACTATATGAAGTCATACTAAGGAACCATTTATACATTCAATATGCATTCACTCTGTAAATATTTTAAACAATGAACTATGTAGCATTGCTATTATGTAAAATACCCATCCCATGATGGGTTCTTAAAAAAAAAAAAAAAAAAGGATTCCCTGGTCAAATACGTTTGATACCTGATGGTCACAACACACCTGAACCTAATGTAAGATTTGCGGTGTCTCAGAGTAAAGAAATGAGTTTAATTTCTTGTTGGCTGTCTATCTTGCCCTTAGAAACACCGTATTGTTAGCTATCTCCATAAGTCCAGTCTTTCTGGTCATTTCTGTACCTCTGTTTACATGGTTTCTGAAGTTTGTTCTGCCTCCTGACCTCTGCCATCCCTTTGCTGCTAGGAAACTCCTACATTTGCTCAGCCTACAGAGGACAGCCATGACTGAGCCTCTGAACAATGCTACTGCTCTCCTGACCAACACAGCCCTATCACCTCGGTAAACGGAATGTTCTGTGGGCCCTCCCGAGGAGGAGCATGGACAGATGATACATTCCCTGGTCTTATCCCGAAGACCTACTCTAGTACGCCTAATTTCGTGGGCTTTTTGATCTCTTCCTCCACAATCTAGACAGTAGATCTGGTTTCAGTTTCATTTACTACTGACAGTTGCTTCTTCCAGGTTTCCAAGATACTCCTCCACAGGATACCAGACTAGCTCCCAGGTCAGTTATTTTAACAACCATCAGTGTATTCCAACAGTCATTGGGGATGTGTTGTAGAGAGTACCCCGCTCCTGACAAACTCTCCCTTAACCAACTTTCTATGTTGCTCTCCTTGACCCAATACCCTCCTGACCCATTTCTGGCATCTCTCCCAGTTCCTACTGGCACATTTTATCCACGTCTGTTGTTGAGTTGGTGTGAAGTCCCTCCTCTGCCTTTGCAGGCCCAGCACTGCCTCAGCTGGTTCAAGCTGAGACTTGCCCCTAACGATGGGCTGGTGGCCAGGGGGGAAATAGAGCTAGATGCTGAGGAGGGCAAGTATTGCCTCCTTTGAGGCTTTTGTGCCATCTTCAAGTGAGGCTGGGTGGAGAGAAGAGGCTGTGTCTTCTAACAAGGGGGCATGGCTCACTGCTGCGGGCACGGAGGTTCAAGGACAGCTGGTAGCTCCAGATTCTCCGGTGCATCTACCCAGACAACCTCATGCCAGCCTCAGCATCCCGCTTCTCTATCAGGGCGGAACTTTGGCATTAGAAGACTTTCTAAGGCTTAGAATTCAAACTTCTCTGAAGTTCTACTGCTCTTGCAAATAGGTTTGAGACTGGTTTTTGGCTCAGTTGGGCTTCTGGTTTAACAGGATAAATACTGTCACGTTTGAATTTCACACTTCGCTTTGAATTGATGAGCCATTAATCCGAACCTATGATGTTCTTTCTTCAGTGTATTCAGGGCACTCAGCAACAACTACCCCATTCCACTACCTCTACAATTACTGTTTCCCTTGTATCTTTCCCTTGTAGAGATATTTTTACACAAGTTAGTGCATCTCCTTACACTGTATTCTATGCAAGTTCAGGGGAAATCTTAGCATTTACTGGGATACAGCGTGCCGAGGACCACCAATCTCCACTGACCAGGAGAGGCGGGGGTCCTCATTGCCACCTGCAATGAGGTGGGTGACCCAACTCCAGAACCCTTAGAGGTAGCTTCCTAGGATAACCCTAAGTGTACTGCCTTATGTTTGGCTTGTTAGAAACAGAGTCTAAGGTGGAGATTCTTTTGCAAGTGGTTTACTGAGGGAGCTCTCTTAGGAGAATCTGTAAGGAAAAGAGAGAAGAAGCTTAGCAAAGATACAGGTTCAGCTGAAATCTAGCCTTTGCTGAATCCCATGGGGAGCTCTACAGCACAAAAGATGTTACAGAGTTATGATACCCAACCAGGTACATTTTGCCCAACACGCAGCAAGCTGAGACACCGAGGTTTGCAGTAGAGAGAAGGCCTATTTGCAAGGCAACCGAACAAGGAGACAGGAGAATGAGTCTCAACTCCACCTCCCCGAAGGCAAGGGGCTTGGGGTATTTATGGGATAACGAATAAAGAAGCAGGGCGGTCTGAGGAGTGGGGAGCGTGGGGAAAGGTGATTGGAAGAAGGTGCGATAATCATCATTCTGCACAGGTGTAACAGCTACAGGCCTCAGCACATTCAAAAGGTTACTGGGCGGACACTCATGCATGCCCAGTTGGAGGGTCAGTGGTCCTAACCGG
This sequence comes from Balaenoptera acutorostrata, assembly GCF_949987535.1. NCBI lineage: Eukaryota > Metazoa > Chordata > Mammalia > Artiodactyla > Balaenopteridae > Balaenoptera > Balaenoptera acutorostrata. The sequence goes on from NC_080074.1 coordinate 16,941,786, forward strand.
TCTTAACCAGCTCACCTCCAACTAGATGCAGCTGACTCTAAGTTCTTGGTAAACATCTTATTGTTTAGGCCACGTGCCCCTTGGAGGACATGTGAGTCTTTTGTAGCAACAATTAAAACGACCTTGATTAGTGAAGGCAGGTGAAATGGACTTGACTAATAATTACCCATGTTTTTAGTGATCTCATTTTGAAGAAAGTGGGATGAGATTTTTATGCCAGTATCAGATAATTGTCACCTGCAAGCGACCCTTTGGGAAGGAGGGCAAAATCTCTCTGAAATCCCTAGGCAAGAAACTTCTGGTAGGCTAAGGGCAATTTTTTCTTGTTTGTTTGCTTTTGTTTTGTTTTGTTTTGGTAAAGGGTACTGTACAGCTGTGAGTTGTTAGTAGTCAGCTGTCAGATCATCTAGGGGATGGACGCACCATCCCAGGAAAGGAGATGGGGGGGGGGCACCCAACAGCACTTACTGTAGCAATGACCTTCGTTGATATCATATGAAACTATGGTTCTCTGAAACACATTTTAGGAAATATTGTGGCATGTGCCAGGTACTGGAGGGGGAATGGCATGAACACATAATCGCAATACATCAGATCCATCCAACATTTACTTATTACGGCCTACCTGGCGACAGGCGCAGCGCTAAGTATAGGGTGACCAACCCTCTTGGTTTATACAGGGCTGAGAGAGTTCCATGGATTCAAACCTCTCAGTTTTAAAACCAGGACAGTCCCGGGAAAACCAGGATGAGTTAGTCACTCTAGCTAGGTGCTGGAGACAGAAAGCGGAGTAATAACAGCATTGCCTACTTCAAGAACCACAGAATCTTCTAAGCTCAATGAATGAAGTGCTGGGGATTCCTAGAGGAGATGGCGGCTAACTTTCCCTGTGGGGAGTCATGGAGGAGGAGGAGGCCTTACGCTGACTTGTGCTTTTCTAAAACCACTAGGCTGTACCATTTCTCCTGGGTCCAGAGAACTCAACCTGTGCTCTTCTCCTGAAAGCTCATCTTCTTGCCTGGGGCCAGCCCAGCTCCTGCTCCAGCAAATACAATCATACCCTAAAAGATATGAAGGCTGCAGAAGGGCTCACAGCAGATTAAGCCTGCTTCTTGATCTCTTTCAGGATGGAAGGGGCTATTCTAAATTGCAGCAGGGATATTGAAACTGCTACCCACATTCCCTTCCTCGTTTACTCAAAAAATATTGAATACCTACTAAGTGCCAGGCAATGTTCTAGCTACTGGGGACACAGCAGTGAACACAACAGACAAAAAATCCTTACAACTCACATTCTAGTGGCAGAGACAGGCAATCATTGTGACACATGGTGATAAATGCTATGGTAAAAAGCAGGAAAACAATTTAGGAGGCTAATGAAATCCAGGTGAGAGGGGATGGTGGTTTGGATTGGGGCAGTGGTAGTAGATATAGTAAAATGTATTGGGGTTACGGATGTCTTTTGAAAGTGGAGTGATCAGGGTTTACTGATGGGTTAAATGAGGTGTGAAAGAGAGGACTCAAAGGATGACTCCTAGGTTTGTGGCCTGAACAACAGAAGGATGTTGCCAGTTAATGCGATGGGGAGAGCTGTGGGAAGAGGAGGCTTGGGAATGGGGGGAAGACCAGAGTTCAGCTAATAGGCACCCAAGTCCAGAAGTTGAGTAGGCAATTGGATATACGAGTCTGGAGTTCAGGAGAGGCCTGAGCAGAATACATAATTTAGGGAGTCTTTAATTTCTAGGTGGTCTTGAAAGTTATAAACTTGTATGAGATCATGAAGGGAGAGGTGAAGAAGAGAAGAGGTACAATGCCTGAAACTTGGGGAATGAAGAAGGTCCAATACAAGAGACTAGGAAGGAGCAGCCAACAAAGTGAAAGCAAAACCAGGGGTGTTTGTTCCCCTGGAAACCACGTGAAGACACCGTTCCAAAGATGAGGTCATGCTCAGATGCAAGTCAAGTAAGATAAAGACGGAGAATTTATCACTGGGTTTAGCAACATGGGGATGATTGATAACCTTGACTAATCTAAGTTTTGACCACTAAAATGGAAAATTATTTCAGATTATGTTATCCTCTGGGATATCTCCCAACTTTCCTTTGAAAAATGGCCCAAGGTTTCCAAAAGAGCATCAAAGTTTAGCTTTTTTGATTCCCAGACTGTGGTAACCACAAGGGCAGGGATCTTATTTATCTCAGTATCTCTGGACCTCTGAAAAAATGCTTGGTGCACAATAGATGTTCAGAAAATATTTGACACATAAATGAAATGCATGTGATGTTCAGTATGCAAGTTTTCTCCAAAAGATGAAAGATTTGACCATTCATAGATCTCCATTTTTGATAAAATGAACAATGAAAGATAAGAAAAACATACAACAATGATAACAACAATCATTCCCTGGGAATTGATTGTGCACCTGGCACCAGACCAAGCATTTCGCAACTGTAATCTTCACAATTACACTGTGAGGCAGGCAGTATTGTTCCAATGTAACCATTTTATAGCTTAAAAAATTGAGACTCATGGAGGTTAAGCAACACGCCAGGGTCTTTAGAGTAGTGATGCGATGCATTCACCGAAGCCCATTTCCTTTTCCTTCTGGGCACACGGCTCGATACATTTTCCAGTCTCCCTTGCAGTTTGGTGTGGCCATGTGACTGACCCCATAATGCAAAGTGGGTACCGTGATATGCACCCCTTCCAGGCTTGACCCATAACAACCTTACACGCATAATCCTTTGTCTTTTTTCTGAATACAGAAGCTAAATAGGGCAATCTCTGAGACCTGGTAAAGCCACAAGAAGAAAGGAAACTGGGTCCCTACTCTGTCAAGGAGGACCATTGACATTAGGCTAGGCAGGAATAAGAAGTAAATTTATTTTGTTAAGCCATTGAGATTTGGGAATTTGTTTGTTACTACACCTAGGATTACTTGCCTTAAATGGTAAACAACTGGTAAGTCTGAAGGCTTATTTTACTGGGCAGGGGGGCGGGGGGGGGGGAAACTGGAGGTCATTGGAGCATGGGACACCAGGTGTGAAGCATAGACACCGTGTCAAAGACAAGGGACTTAAGTGACTGCACAGTGCATGCTGTGTGCTGAGATCTCTAACCTTCTTCCCCACTTTGACCGCAGGATGCTGCCAGGATCTTTCCCTTCCAGGCCAGAGCTGGGTAGAGACTTCTCTGGGGACTCTAACCTCCAGCCAAGAAGAAAGACTGAAAGATACAAACAAAGGGGGTTTCCTAACACATGGTCTGATAAAGTCAATGCTGACAGGCTCCATTCCTTGGCTGAGAGCTTCTAATCAGGTTTTTTTGGTTCCTCACTTTTATTCATAACAAGCAACAAGGATTATCAGACATTAGAAAAGGCTCTAACATAAAATAAAGAAACCACAATAAATAAGCAGAGAATGCAGCGGAGAGGAAATACAGACACGAAGGAAATGAAATGCCAAAATATCTTTCATTAATTTTCTTAAGAGAGCCAAGATAGCCCATGAATGAAATGAGAAAAAGATGCTCTAAAATAAAGAAAGAGAAGAAAATGAGTTTTTGGTAATTAAAAACATGAGGGCAGAAATAAAAATCTCGGTAGGATTGGAAGATACATTTGAAAAAATATCACCAAAACTTGAGTAAAAAGACAAAGAAATAAAAATAGGAAAGAAATTATAACAATATTAGAGGACTGGTCCAAAAAGAATTCCAGAAAAAGAGATCTGAAAAAAGCCCAGAGGAAGGGTGGAAACAGTCTATGAAATAATTTAAGAAAATTGCCCAGCATTGAAGGATTTGTATTGACTGATCAAAAGTGTTGTCATCTAGTGCAAAGGGGATGGGAAAAAAAATCCAGCCAATTGGAAAAATCAGAAAAAATCCAATTTCATGATAAAAGCTTATCATGAGATTTCTGATTAGTGGAGATATGAAAAGAGTCTATGAGCTTCTGGAGAGAAAAAAACAGATTACATTATAAAGGTTCAGGTATCAGAATAGCTTCAGCTTTTCAATAGTAGTACCTCCCCAAATTCTAAAGGTAAATAACATCCAACTAACAATTATATACCTAGCCAAATCCTTCATTATAATTGAGGGTAGAATAGCAATATTTTCAGATATTGAAGGTCACAAAATGGTCTCAAAAATCCCCTAGAGGATATACTTCAACAAAACGAAAGAATAAATCAAGAATGAGAAAGATGTGGATACAGCACATAGCAGAGACCAAAGAGGAGAGAGGTGAGGGGAATTCCTGGAAGGATGGTGAAGGTCTATCCCAGGATGGCAGCTGTGTCCGCACATGACGGGCAACCCACCAGATCTGAGCAGAGACAGACCCACAGAGTGCTGTCAACACCAAGTCCCCAGCTAACCCGAGGACAGAACACCCGGGAGAGCGTGGGCTGGGCTCTGGACTAGACCTGGCTTGACCATACGCTCAGCGACTCCTTGCTCTCTGCTCCAAGCCTGGCTGCTTGCATAAGCTGAGGACACTCTCTTCACCCACAGAAATGTTCTGTTTTAACCTGGTCTTGTGAGCTGGATGCGGGCCATGTCATTCAGAGCAGCCCCACTCTCTCTGACTATACTCCTTCCCCATATCTAGTTCTCGTCCCACACTTGTCTTGCCAGATAGGCTGTCATGTTCTAAGTGAGCTCTATGTCTTGAGGACTCATATGTGACCTTGCCTGGTGGCTTCCCCTGAAGGGGCTGTTGTACAACCTCAGGGAGGCTGGGCCAGACTATGCCCTAGAGACTCGGTTCAGCCTGTCTCCTCCTGTGGGTCTCTATTTAGAGGGGACACATGCAGGTTTGTGCTGCTGCCCATTTTCCGAAGCTAAATATATTGTTTGGATCTTCATGCGTGGGTGAGAGACCCACCAAAAAAACCTCCATGGAGGAATGATTAGCACAGAAGGTAGGATAGTGGTTACTTCTAGATGGGGCTGAAGGGAGACCCGTGTGACTGAGAAGGGGCCCAGTGGGTATGTAAGGGACTAGCGATGTTCTCTTTAGTAGCTGGATAGTAGTACATGAATACTTACTTTATTGCTATCATTTTAAATGGTTCTGTATGTATGATCCATTTCAAAATTTTCAAAAGGATAACAGTTGAGCCAAGCAATTGTCTGGGTTCCTTCCAACAATGATGAGCTCTGATTTTATGAAGCTGAGGGGAATCGATGGACAGAATGAATCCAATGGTACAATTCATTGCAATCTATGAGCTGGCTCTTGGGCGGACAGCACTGATTTGGTATGAATGACTACAGGTCCTAGAGAAAAGGGTGGTGAACTGCTGATGGAAAATAGGGGTCAGAGAAAACCCTGTGAGGTTTGTTGATCATAAACTGCTTTCATCCTTGTATTGCTTTCCCCTCACCTGGTCTACTCTCAACAGAGTATCCAGAAAGATCCTTTAATAACTTAAGTCAGATCATTTTATTCCTCTGCTCAAAACTCTCCAAAGAGTCCCCCTGTCTTACAGAGTAGAATACTGAAGGAGGCCCTATATGGTCTGGCCCCATGTCACCTCTATGACCTCCTTCCCAGCTGTTCCTTCTTCCCCCCCCCCATTCGTTCTGCCTCAGCTACTCTAATCTGCTACTTTTCCACAAAGTGGCCAGGCGTGCCTCTGCCCCAGGGCCTTTGCACTTGCCAGCTTCCTTTGCCTGATGAGCTCTACCTACTGAAATCCCCAGGGCTTGCATTCTCATTTCCCTCAGGTTCCTACTGAAATGTCACTTTGTGAGGCCTTTCCTGGCCATTATTTGTGAAATTTCAACTCTTCATTTTACTCTTAACTTCCTTGTCCCATTATATTTTTCTGATTGCATATATTTTTTGGTTCATTTTTTATTACCTTTCTCCCTCCTCCCTTCCCCATCCACACTAAAACATAGGCTCCACGAGGGCAGGATTTTTGTCTGTTTTGTTCACTGTAATAGTCTTGATACATAGAAGGAGCAACGAGGCAACACTTAAAGTTTTCCTCTTGCCCTGCCTGGTTCCAGGACTCCATTTTCCGGTCTATAGCGTTTCCTTACATAAGCAGTAATGAATGGTATGGCTCAACAGTGGATGTTGATAAAGCATCTTCACCCTGAAAAGCATGCAGATGCCGAGGTTTATTATGATTAGAATGACACAAGGGCCTCTGAGAGGCATGGGAATGGCTCAACCTTCCAGGCTCCAATGGCACCTTCTAGATTGCCTGAGCTGCCCTGCTGGCATGCTTTGAGGCCCCTCAGACATCATTTAGCCAATTACTTGACATGCATACTTCTTATTGTCTTACAGCGTTTTCATCAAGCTATGACTTATGACAGATCAGGACAAGCCTAAGTGAAAACAGAGATTTGCTCTCTCAGTGGGGTGTGTTCTAGCTGACAGCGGAGAGAACACCAAAGACTACTCGGGGCTTAACGGGAGTGATTCCTTCTGTTTGATTTGGAAGGCTTTGTTCATCCTAAATAAGAAGAATTCAAAGACTTCCTCAAGCCCAGGGATTGAATTTGGTCAGATACCCCATTAGGGATGGAGGATCTGGGCTGACTTTTTAGAAGGCAAATGCAAAACAATAGTGAAAACTTCCTCAGTAGGCAAAGGGAAAATTCACAACCTACAAAACTCTTTGAACAGACCAGTGGATTTACTGTGTACACAGCAGAGACTTTAGTTACGAAGGAGGGGGAACATACCCACAAAACTTCCTCAACCTAAAGGTATTCACCCGGAGCAATAATTTATCAACCCAGAAATAAAAGATCTGGACAGAAGCATTATGGTTTCTTGACAATAAAGCAAGTCTGACCATCTTTGCTAAAGGAAATGACTTGGGTTCTTGTCACAATCCTTATACTTGCATACTGTTTTATATTTTACAAAGGACACACACTCCATTGGTTTACCTTCCCAATAGTTCTGGAAAAGGGACAAGTCAGGAAATATGGTCTCCATTCTGCCGCTGAAGAAACAAGGGCGCAAAGAAATTAAATGATTTGCCTAATGTCATTTGTACAGAGCTGCCCAACTTTCTGTGATGATGGGAATATTCTATATTTACATTTTCCAATATGGTAGTCACCAGCCATAGGGGCTATTGAGCACTTGAAATGTAGCTAGTGTGATTAAGGAACTAAATTTTTAATTTTTAAAATGTTTTCATTAACTTCAATTTAAATAGACATTTGTGGCTAGTGGCTACCATAGTGGAGAACACAGGAGTGAGTGACTCAGCTGAAACTCCAATCAAGAATGACTGAATCCATGGCCATAGCTTCCTAGTCTGGGCAAATTCTAATCAATGATACAAAAGGATGTGAAATTTGTTAAGAATACCGTAGCTTTAGGAAAGGGTAAAGTGGAATCAGTCCCAGAGGCATACCTGGGCTTAGACCTGCTGCTGCTCGTCATGTAGGCAAATGCCTGCAGCCTGGTTTTTAGAGTAAAGCACAGGATGAAGTCTTGTTGCCATGACACTTGCCATATGATCTCTTTGTGGCTTCCATCTTCGGAAAACAGGAAAAGGCCTTAGCCTCCCAACATATGCTAGGATGATAAGCGCCTATTTAATCTCTGTCACTGCAAAGAGAACAGAGTATCTCCTTTGAAGTGAGAAAAGTTGCCTTGTGAATTTAAGCAATTCTCTTGGGATGGGAGGGGAGGGGGTGGGTAGAGTTAGGCCAGGACTCATGTTTCCCAACAAAGTTCCAGATCTGAGAATGTGTTCGTATTCCACGCATTACAGGGGCGGGAGGGAGGGAGAGAAAGGGGGCACTCAAACTTAGTGGGAGCTAGTTGTTCATTTGTTTCTATGTCCACATTGTGATTTCAGAACTATTTTTATAAAGCAGGGTTTCTCGACCTCAGCACTATTGATATTTTGGGGCCAATTTTTTTTTTTTTCTGTGAGAGGCTGTCCTGTGCATCGCAGGATGCTTAGCTACTTCTCTGGCCTTTATACACTGGAGTAGAACCCCACCCCCCATTTGCAACAAGTGTCTCCAGACATTGCCAAATATCTCCTGGATGTATCCAGGTTGAGAACCTCTTTTGAGTCACCTTACATGAACCTACCCTATCTCACAGAGCTAGTATTTTGCTTGGAGTATTTAAAAACTCAGGTTCTTTTTTTTTTTCTTCCTCTCCAAAGCCCATTGTTATTGTGTTATATTGTTTTTAACTTTTGGTGGAGTTTGGGAAAAGGCATTAAAGTAAATTAAAACCAGAAGAGAGAGTAAGAGCCTTTAATGTCCTTCCCTTCCTTCCCTAATCCAATAATGTTTCAAATATAGCCCAGTATAGAGAATGCATTCAATAAATATTTTCTAGACTGTGGGCACGAGTGAATAAAGCTCAAAATATCATGTCTTTCATTTGGGGACATTGGATGGGCCAGACGTTAGGTTCTAAATGGTCAGAGAGAAAGGCTTGAGGGAATCTGAACTGTGAAAGTTCTATGGGGGGAAATCCAAATTAGAGTCTTTGGAAGATATTCTAGAATCAGGATCCCAGAGATCAGCTACAAAGACAAAACTTCAGGGGTAGGCATCCCATGGGCAATAGCATGAACTTGGAATCAGATGAACCTAGTTTGGATTCTGGCTTTTTTGATTGTTTCGTATGTGACCATTAAGCTTTTGATAATCATGAAGTAAAGTTAGATCTAAAGATAGAGAATCAGAAGAGAAAAGAGGTGGAGCTGGAGCAAGTCCGGAACAGAAGAGGAGGTGCAGGATCGTTGCTGTTATGAACTTGATGAGGGCAGGAAAGCTATGCTGCTGGAAGATGCAAAATCGCAAGGAGTAATTTTAATCTGCTGTTGTTTTAGGACGGGTTCCCCAGAAGCAGACCCAGAAGCATGACAATTTGTGCACAAGTAATTTATTGAGTGTGCTCCCAGGAGAAGCTGGAAAAGGAGTAAGGAAAGTCCATCAGAGAAGAGAAAGCAGTTGGTCAAGGGGACAATTTCAGGCAAAGTTCTAGTCTCAGCCTGATCCTACAGGGAACTCTGGAGTATGAATGACATCTTGAGAGTTTGTTGCACCTGGAGGCAAAGGAGCTGGGCTTTCCTACTCCCAACCAGTCAGCCATTGGCTAGAGGCTGCCTTGAGAGGATTTAAACCATTGGGAACTTCTAGCTGTCTGTACATAGGGAAACTGGCTCAGTGGTTCAAGACTATTTCCCTGAAGAAAGTCGTAGATAAAGCAGTTAGAAGTAAAGCACACAGAAACTGGGGATAAACGTACAAAACCAGTATTAAACAGATCTGAGAGAATCCGGGTGTAGCACTGACAGTGTCTGTTCCAGGTCAGCTGAGTTGCTACTTGATCAGCATAATTAATAGCCTTGTAAGTGATTGTGAAGTTGTTGAGAACAGAAGAATTGGATGTATCAGTGCTGATTGGGAAGGACTGAGGTACAGAGCAGGGCTTTGGAGGTGGTGAGACACGGGTCCTGAACTCTCTTAAGGTATTCCTGACCTGCTCCAGCTTCAGGCCCTCAGAGCTCTGCACTCTTGGACTTTTGGCTCATTTTTGTGAATTCAGGATAACTGCCTTTCTGGGCCCCGGGCCTGGACAGACCAGGCTGGCTAAAAGGCCCAGGGCCCAAGAGACTGATGATTTATAGATTGGCTCTAGATCCTTGGGTTTGTCATCTAATGATCCCAAGGTGGCTTTTGGAGTAGGAAAGGCCTACTCTCGAGCCTGGCTAGTCTCTTATCTCTGGAACATTCGACGAGTCACTTGACCTCTCAGTTTCCTCATCAGCCATGTAAGGCCCGACCTCACAAGGCTGTCAGGCAGACAACAGGACGTGAACTACAGTATGTAAAGCACAAAGTAGGTGAGCATTAAAAAAAAAAAAAAAAAGGATTTGCTTCCTTCTTCCGTACAAATGTCTTTTTGTTGTTGCTCTGCAGGCATTTGCATCGCTTTGGGGGGAATGCAGGGGCTAGGGTAAAAAAAAAAAAAAAAAAAAAAAGAGGAACCTACATTTTGGGTTACTTTTAGGAATTAAAATTTGTAATCATAGTAGCCAGATTCATAAGAAACCACCCATACTTTCTAGGTAAGTATAGCTTATATAATTAGCAGCACCGCAGGCCAAGCCGGCCACAACTGCTGACCCATTGCAAAGCGTGCCATGTGGTCAGCAGCTCAGAAACTAGGGCAGGAAGAAGGCACTGGAGAAGGCCACAGGGCATGTGGGTCTCTCCTGGGTTTTTACCTAGGGCGACTGGCAAAGGCAGCTCAGTGTTCTGGAGATTCATATCCAAGTTTATTGGATTTTTATCCAAAGCCAGAACTTGAGATCAGCCACAGTTAATACTGGAGAGATTAACTGTTCCATTCGGAAAGGATGGCCATTAATTAAACCCCAGAGGCTGTTGGGATGAATTACAGCCCAGCAAGAGGGGCAGATGGGTCCTGCTCTCAAAGGAGATGGAGGGATACAGAATCAGCTTCCAGTGAGCTCTCTGTAGCTCCTGTCCTATGCGCCCTGGTTTAGACGAGATTTATTTTTTTCTTAAAAAGTTTTTGTTTGCAAAGTCTATAAAAGCAAGACAATTTATTATTTGTTCAGCTATGATGGTGGTCCCTGAGCCAATGGGTTCATTGCTTGGTATTCTGAAAAATCAAATATAAAAAAACCAGTATTTTGCTAAATAATCCTCTTCTCCAAGTAGTTGATTTATACATAACATCTTATTTTTAGTGGGAAGCTAGAACGAGTTCATCTAAAACAAAGGCAAACCTGTGGCCCAGTTCAGAAGACACAGGGGCCAGATCAGTCTCTGTAGCTGGCAAAGCTGGCATCACCAGATCCATATGGGGATATTGTTTTCATTAAAAATACTTCAATCAGTCTTGAAGACCCTCAGGAGGAGGCTGAGATTCTGCAGGATGAACTAGCTTCTTCTAGGGCATATCCTATCAGTCAGGGGTTGGCAAATTTTTCTGTAGAGGGCCAGACAGTAAATATTTTAGGTGTAGAGGTCACATGGTCTTTCCCACAGCTACGCAGCTCTGCTGTAGTAGCACAAAAGCAGCTGCAGACAATAGTAAACGTATGAATGTGTCTGCATTCCAATAAAACTTTATTTACAACAGGTGGTGGGCTGATTTGTCCTGTGGCCCTGGTTTGCCACCTCCTACTGTAGAGCATATGTTGGAAGAGCAATTATAAACTAATGACATTTACTTAAACACCAACATTTTTATTGGGTTAGAAACAATGACTTCAATGACAATTCAGTTATCACAACAATAACATTTTAAAATAACTCTTTTTTAATAATAAAATAAATACTTTTATTATTGACAAATGGGAAAACACAAAAAATAGAAATATAAAAATACCTATAATGTGTTATGGTAGACAAATTGGGTTGACTATTCTGACACCCATCCACCCCCTTCCTCCTTGCCACCCTCTATTATAAAGGTTAGAAAGCCAACATTCTTATTATCCCAGTTTCTTTATGCTAGAGATAGTCATAGGGCTCATAAATGTGCAACAGAATGCAAAGGGAAGTCTGTATGGAAGTTTTAGGGGTGTTGGGAGGCCTCCAATATAGTTTTTCCTTCACTGATAAAAGGAGGAAGCCGTTTCAGGATATTTTCCTTAGCCCTGCTCTTCTTCCTGCTTGGAATATGGATGTGATGTCTAGAGCTACAGCAGCTGAATCGTCACCTAGAGGTGAGAAGCCAACAGATTGTCTGACTAAGTGGAAAGACAGAAGGATCCTGGATCTCTAGTGACATCACTAAACTGAGGCACATTGTCCTGGGTTGTCTGTCACGTCTCAATTCTTGTCATATGAAATAAAAACAAAACCCTATTTATTCAAGCTATCGATAGTTGCCTTTTTGTGAAATGCAGTCAAATACATCCCTAACTGATTTTCCACGGAATTACTAAATCTTGCAAAACAGCTTACATTGGGAAATGCTCGTCTAAAGCCATCTTTGTGTATGCGTCCAGATCTAAGCCTAATATTCAATGTGTGGGTAGGGGTTCTTTGTTTTTGAATACTATAAAGTGGATGTTTATTTAAGGTTGTATTTTTAGCCTGGAATAAAGCTTCAGGTTTACAGGTTTTAGTTGTAAATCTGCAAATGGGATGGGGCCTTAACATTTAGAATACCCCTTGGGAGTAGGTACTTAAGAAAATTGTATTACTTTTCCACACTGTAGTGAAAGTTGCTTCTCCTATTAAAAGTGTGGCATCCAATGGAAAGTGAAAATTTAATATCACTATAAATTACTTGCTTGAGGGAAGCGGAGGTTCAGAGAAGTGGCTGCTACCTGGCAGGAGTGGCAGCAGAGTCGAGCTTCCACCTTGAGCATCATGACTCGGGCAGCAGGATAGTGGCCCCATTGTTTCCTGAGGCGAGACCATTTCAGGCTCCTTCTGGGCAGGTAACTCAGGCCAAGTTGTGTCATCCAGACAGATTTCAGAAATGCCTCTCCTCCCCGGAGCAAAGGAAACTAGACACCAGGTTGCTATTTGTTGCCTTCTCTGTTCATTCCGAGAGCCGTTCCACACTCTCTAAAACACCCCCTTTCAAAAGCAATGACGAGGCTGAGCATTTGGAATCTGTAATTGTGGCTTTACTGAACTGCATTTAAAGCAGAATATCTAAGAATAAAGACCAGTCACAGATGCCCAATTGCAACCCCTAAAAGGGTCAAGGGTCAGGGAGGCCTCCAGAGGCTAAACTCTGGTTGCATGCATGCCTTTGCTTGACAGCTTAAGTCATCTTAAATATTTTTATATGTAAAAAGAAACTTCTACAGGCAAATGTTCAACTGAAAATGTGAAATCCTGAAGCTCGTGTCCATTATCCATGACCTAGTTTGAAAACTAAATCATTTTGGAGTTTTGTTTCATTTTGGTGAAATTCATTTCGGAGTTTTGGATGAGATTATCTTCTCCATATTAGGCTGGTGGGAATACTCATGTATTTCCTGAATTTTTAGGACAGAGGACGGCAAACTACAATCCGCGGGCTAACTTTGGTCCACCACCGTTTTTAATTTTTTCCATAAATTAAGTTTTATTGGAACACAGCTATTCCCACTCATTTATGTCCTTTCTATGGCTGATTTTGTGCTACGAAGGCAGAGTTGGGTAGTTAAGACAGAGACCATTCAGCTTGCAAGAACTAAAATATTTACTCTGTGGCCCTTTACAGAGAAAGTGTATTGAGTCTTGGTTTAGAAGAAGAACAAGAATGAAAACTTCCTGCTAACTCACAAAAGGTGGCTGAGTGGAGTGTAGTTGTTAGTAAGTGCTCAATAAATGCTTGTTGAAAGAATGAATGAGGGAGAAGACATGAAAAAAACCTAGGTTTTTACTTCCTGATGCGCTGTGACCTTAGCGCCTCTTCCGTGAGGGCTGCCTGTATAAAGGAGGATGACCACCTGTTATTGAGAACCTACTTTAGGCCATCTTTAGCATGTTACAGCCAAGGTCAAGTTTAGGTCCCACAACAACATGGCCTGTAGGTATAATGGCTAGTGATGACTCATTTTCTTGTGTTTGAAAGCTCTTTCATTTCATTTTAGGACTCCAGTTCTATTCCAGATGGTTGAGGTTGCTCGTCATCTGATTACCTGATAAATAATACAGCTTTAAGAAACTGTCTATGTAAAAATTATTTTTTATTTACACAAAAGTTAAAAAAGTAGTAGAGTTCCTGCCTACCCTTCATTCAACTTCCCCTGAGGTTAACACCTGAAGTCCATAGCACAATGATCAAAACCAAGAAATTAACACTGAAACAAACTAGTAACTAAAATATAGATCTAACTCAAATTTGACCAATTTTTGCAGAATTCTCTTTTAGGATTGCATCCAGGATCCCATATTGCATTTAGTTATCACGTCTCCTTGCTCCTCTAGTCTATGTCAGATTCTCAGTTTTCCCTTATCCTTTATGACTTGACCCCTTTGAATACTGTGGATCAGTTATTTTTCAGACTGTCTCTCAATTTGTGTTTGTCTGATGTTTTCTCGTACTTAGACTAAAGTGATACATTTTGGTGAGAATACCACAGAAGTAATGTGTCTTTCTCACTGCATCACTTCAGATGGTACACGACGTCGATACGTCTTACAGCTGGGGATGCGGACCTTGATCAGTTGATTAAGGTGGTGCCTGCCGGGTTTCTCCACTTAAAGATACACCAACACCTGGATGCAATTAGATATTTCACCTACTGGAACTGTTCTAAATAACTGCTCACATCAAATCCAATTCTATCTATAGTCTTGAGCAGGATACTTTTCTTTTTAGTTTATTAATGATTCTAAATCTCCAAGTTATGTTTCCCCACAAAAATCCTTGCAAACTGTCATCATTTTTATTTTGAACTGGACTCCAGCAAGGAAGATCTGACCACTTTCTGTTTTTGTCATCTTGTGCTTCCTCTTACCTTATGATCCAAAAAAAAAAAGGAAGAAAAAAATTTTCTCTGCAATCTACCACTATCTGCACATATTCTTTCTTCCTGTGCAGTGGAAAAGTGTCTTTCCCCCATATAAGGTCAACTCCTCACCGGTGTGTTGAATCACAGCCCCTCCCACCTCATCAGGTTTAAGTAATGATGGTGGATCCTTAGGATGGAAAACCATGCAGCTGGTAAATATTCAATTGTAGACTATTGCCATGGGAAAGCCCTCACAATATATTACCATGTAGTTACCATTTCCAGTGCTTTTCATTCCTTTGTGTATTTCCATCTGGTATCATTTTTCTTCCATCTGAAAAAGGACTTCCTTTAATATCAATACTTCTTAGAGTTTAACTCTGTCAGTGATTAATTCTTTCATCTTTTATATATCCTCAAAAGTTTTTCTTTTGCCTTTTAAAAACACCTTTATTATGGGCAGAAGACCTAAATAGACATTTCCCCAAAGAAGATATACAGATTGCCAACAAACACATGAAAGAATGCTCAACATCACTAATCATTAGAGAAATGCAAATCAAAACTATAATGAGGTATCACTTCACACCAGTCAGAATGGCCATCATCAAAAAATCTACAAACAATAAATGCTGGAGAGGGTGTGGAGAAAAGGGAACCCTCATACACTGTTGGTGGGAATGTAGATTGATTCAGCCACCATGGAGAACAGTATGGAGGTTCCTTAAAAAACTAAAAATAGAACTACCATACGACACAGCAATCCCACTACTGGGCATAGACCCTGAGAAAACCATAATTCAAAAAGAGTCATGTACCACAATGTTCATTGCAGCTCTATTTACAATAGCCAGGACATGGAAGCAACCTAAGTGTCCACTGACAGATGAATGGGTAAAGAAGATGTGGCACATATATACAATGGAATATTACTCAGCCATAAAAAGAAACGAAATTGAGTTATTTGTAGTGAGGTGGATGGACCTAGAGTGTGTCATACAGAGTGAAGTAAATCAGAAAGAGAAAAACAAATACCGTATGCTAACACATATATATGGAATCTAAAAACAAAAAATGGTTCTGAAGAACCTAGGGGCAGAACAGGAATAAAGACTCAGACGTAGAGAATGGACTTGAGGACACAGAGAGGGGGAAGGATAAGCTGGGACGAAGTGAGAGAGTGGCATGGACATATATACACTACCAAATGTAAAATAGATAGCTAGTGGGAAGCAGCCGCATAGCACAGGTAGGTCAGCTCGGTGCTTTGTGACCACCTAGAGGGGTGGGATAGGGAGGGTGGGAGGGAGATGCAAGAGGGAGGGGATATGGGGATATATGTATACGTATAGCTGATTCACTTTGTTATAAAGCAGAAACTACCACAGCATTATAAAGCAATTATACTCCAATAAAGATGTTAAAAAAAACTTTATTGAGATGTTATTCACATACCATACACGTCACTCATACAGAGTGTATAATTCAGTGGTGTTTAGTATATTCACAGAGTTGTGTAGCCAAAACCATAATCTAATTTCGTATTTTCCTCACCCCCAGAAAAGAGCCTGTAGCCATTAGCAGTCACTCTGAATTCCTCCCTCTCCTTGACCTTCCCAGCCCTAGGCAACAAGTACTCTACTTTTTGCCTCTGTAGATTTGCTTATTCTGGATATTTCATATGAATGAATCAGACAATATGCAATCTTTTGTAACACACTTTTTTCACTTAGCATGTTTTCAAGGTTCATCCATGCTGTAGCTTATATCTGTACTTTATTCCTTTTTATCACCTAATAATATTCTATTGCATTCATCTTTGTTTTTAAAAGATATTTATGGTGGGAAAAGAATTCTAGGATGATACTTTTTTTTTCCTTTCAAAACTTAAAGTATGTTACTCTACTGTCTTCTGACATCATTGTTTCTGAACATAAACCTGCTGTTATCCATTTCTTTGTTCTTCTGTATATAACATGTCTTTTCCTCTGGCTACTTTATTTTTACCTATTTTTTATCTGTATTGAAGTATATTTGGTTTATAATATTGTGTTAGTTTCAGGTGTACAGCAAAATGATTCAGGTACATATATATTCAGATTATTTTCCATTATAGGTTATCACAAGGCATTGAATATTGTTCCCTGTGCTATACAGTAAATCCTTGTTTTTTATCTATTTTATATGTAGTAGTTTGCATCTGTTAATCCCATACTCCTAATTTAGCCCTCCCCTGCTTCCCCCTTTGGTAACCATGTTTGTTTTCTATGTCTGTGAGTCTGTTTCTGTTTTGTATATAGATTCATTTGTATCATTTTTTAGATCCCACATATAAGTGATATCATATGATATTTGTCTTTCTCTGACTTACTTTACTTCATATGATATTTGCTCGCTAGGTACATTCATGCAAATGGCAATATTTCATTCTTTTTTCTGGCTCAGTAATATTTGATTGTGTACGTGTGTGTGTGTGTGTGTGTGTGTGTGTGTGTGTGTGTGTATACCTATATATATCTATATATATCACATCTTCTTAAACCAATCATCTGTTGATGGGCATTTAGGTTGTTTCCATGTCTTGGCTATTGTAAATAGTGCTGCAATGAACATTGGGGTGCCTCTATCTCTTAGAGTTAGTATTTTCATCTTTTTGGCATATATGCCCAGGAGTGGTATTGCTAGATCATATGGTAGCTCTATTTTTAGTTTTTTAAGGAACCTCCATACTATTTTCCACAGTGGCTGCACCAATTTACATTCCCACCAACAGTGGAGGAGGGTTCCCTTTTCTCCACACCCTCTCCAGCATTTGTTAGTTGTAGAGTTTTTGAGGATAGCCATTCTGGCCTGCGTGAGGTGGTGCTTCATGGTGGTTTTCATTTGCATTTTTCTAATAATTAGCAATGTTGAGCGTCTTTTCATCGGCCTGTTGGCTGTCTGTATGTCTTCTTTGGAGAAATGTCAGTTTATGTCTTCTGCTCATTTTTGGATTGGGTTGTTTGTTTTTATGATATTGAGCTGCATGAGCTGTTTTATATTTTGGAAATTAACCCCTTGTTGTTGCTCCTCTGGCTACTTTAAATGTTTTATCTTTTTTACTTGTTTTGAGAAATTTGATTAAGATGTACCTTGATGTATTTTTTTCAAATTTATTGTATTTGGGATTAATTGAACTTCTTGAATTATAAATTGAATTGAATTGAACTATAAATCTTGGATTTATAGTTTTCAAGAAATTCAGAACTTTTTGAGTATTATTTCTTCAAATATTTTTTCTGTCCTAACTTTCCCCCAGTCCTTAAAATGGCAGAACTTATTCACCTTATAACTGAAAGTTTGTACCCTTTGGTCTTTTTTATACCTTCCATGCCTCTACTTAACTGTGGAAAACAGTTTATATATATATATATATATATATATATATATATATATATATATATATATATATATAGGAATGTAGTTATAATAACTTTTAATGTTCCCATTTGCTATTTCTAATATCAGTGTCAGTTCTAGGTTTGTGTCAATTTGTTGATTATTCTCATTATGTGTCAAATTTTCCTGCCTCTGCAAGCCTGCTAATCTTTGACTGGATACCAAATATTGTGAACTTTACCTTCTTGGTTGCCGGCTATTTTTGTACTCCTGTAAATATTCTTGACCTTTCTTCTGGGACATAGTTAAGTTAATTGGAAATAGTCTGATCTTTTTAGATCTTCCTTTTAAGCCTATGAAATGGGACCAGGGCAATATTTAGTCTAGGGCTCCCTGTTCTATCCACCAGTCCTGAGACAAGACCCTTCCAAGCACGCCATCCAATGCCCTGTGATGTATGAAGTTTTCCAGTTTGACTCTTGGGAGTAGACACTCTTCCCTGCCTGTGTGAATGCTGTATGCTGTTCCCTCTCATCCTTTTGGATGACTCTTTTCCAGGCCTCAGATAGTCTTCTCACATGCCCACACCGATCAGGTTTCTGCTGAATACTTAAGGAGAGCCCTCTGTGGCTCTCTGGAGTTTTCTTCCTGTGCAACTATCTCCCCTACAGGACTCCGTCCTGTCCTAGCTCCCTCAGTCTTCCTGGATTCTCAGCTCTGTGTCTTCAACTTAGGAAATTCACGGGGTGTTACCTGGGCTCTCCCTCCCTCCTCCATGGCCTGGGAGCTCTTTCAAGACAGAAGCTAGGAAAATCATTGGCTCACCTTGTTTTCCATCTAGTCTTCATTGCTTGATGCCCATTGTCTTCAAAAGCATTGTTTCATGTATGTTTTTTAAGTGATTTCAGTTGTCTCTAAAGGAGGGTGAATCTAAGTTCCTGTTACTCCACCTTGACTGCAAGTGAAAATCCTCCATCGTAGAGTTTTAAAGCCAGAAAGAACCTCAGGGCAATTCTTCTTTTCATGAAAGCGCCGAGGCTCCACAGATTCCTGTGGTCTAGATTAGAAGGAGCCCTGAACTTGGTTGGGATGCTGTGTTCTCATCTTGCTTCTGTTATTAACTACCTGTGTGCTCTTAAGTAATTTGCTCAAGAAAGAAAGAATTGACTACTGCTACTTCCCCTGCTCGTCCTTCTTCGCCATCTCAGGAGTAACTGAAAACAGTTTACCAAAGACTATTGACTTTAGTGTATCAGCAATTTAGAATTGTTCCTCCCACGTCATAGTTCAAAACCGATTAGAAATATGAGGGTGGTTCTACCGATGTTGCTCCAGTAAGAAATGACAGCTGACAGACAAAAGGAAATAACAAAACTATCATTTAGTGGGACCCTTGAGTACAGAGCTATAGACCTCTAGACCTCACTTGAGTGCTTTATAAAGCAGTGAAGTGCACAATACTTACTAAAAATTTCCATCCGAACAGTATGGAAGTTAACAGTAACCTGAGCTCCCTACAAGAGTCCTTAAATGGAAGCGTATAGATATCAGAACTGTGGGCAATAGGACAGTGCTGTGTGTATATGTTTATGTCTAGCCATGATGTTCAACAGCAGCTCTTCAGAGCCCCCTCTAGAGCCCCACTATGTACACCTTTGCTTAGTTACTGCCTGACACCTCACCCTGTGTGTTCTCTTGAGAGCATTTATCACAATCTGAAATTGCCTTGTTGACCTCTTTCTTCTTGCTCTCTACCTCCACCCTTATGCCCACCATTTGGGTGTGAGCTCCCTGAGGGCCCAGGCCTCCCTCACTGCTGGGTTTAGTTCTTCACCCGGGGCCTGGCACACAGTGGGGTCTCACTGAGGATTCCCTGGATCGATGAATGAAAGAGTGACGCCCCTACAGGAATTCAGTACCACTAGGATGGCGCAGGACAGCAAGAAACTGAACTCGTGTTGGAAACTCTCCATCCACCATCAGTTCTGACCTGAGCTGTGTTCATTCGTTTATAAAGCATTTACCAAGGACTGACTCCGTTGGAGGTTCTGCACTGTGCCCCAGACCTTGGACAATTTACTCACATGGCCTGGACCTTATTTTCCTCCCCTGCCGATGGAGACAGTGAGATCTACCTCACAAGATAGTCATGTATGGAAAACACACACAGCAGTGCTCTACATCCATGTAAGAGACTGTTGACTATCTGTTTTTACATAACTTTATTTTGAATTTCTAATCCTTCTAGAAGAATCTTTATGACCTCAATCTGGGAAGACTTATATGTCTTCCTATATTTATTATGGAAGTCTCTCTGCTGATATAACCAACTGTAGTGATTTTTCTTTACCTTTCTTTCTTTTTCTTTTTTTTTCCTAAGCCTTTTGGATTTTCTCAGGAAATGATAAGATGTCTTCATCCTCTCTTGACACCTCTCCCTGAGATTTACAAGTGTAGGAGGACTGTTTGGAAGTTGGCCACTGGGGAGGAGAAGAGGAGAAAGGAAAATTTGGTGTTTGCACGTTGCCTTGGTTACAGGCATCCCCTCCCTTCTGATGAGGGCCTGCCCTCCCAGAAAGCCTGGTTTTAATTTCCCCTTTGAAATGGGGATTGGACCTTGTTGCCAATTTAGATTTCACTGGTCAGCTGTTTGGCAGATTCTGGCCCCCTGAGGCCATTTCTTTTGGTCAGGCTACTCACTGGCCCTTTTGCAGCCACGTCTCCTTGGTCTAAGTTTTGATTTGGTTTAGGATGAATGGACTTATCACTGCTGCTTCCTGCTTACCCTAAAAGAACCACTCTGGCCACGATGGTGCTGTTGGATGGGGTGTAACCCCAGGAGATAAGAATGTGATGAAACTCTATCCTATCAAATGAAATACCCTGTGTTTTAATGGATGCATCACATGGCTGGATGTCACAAAACTACTTCGATGTGAAAGGTGACCTCGTGTGAGGGAGAGAGTGCAGGTACAGTTGTAGGAGGGGTCTGAGAGCTAGGCTGCACACTGGGGCTACACAGTCTTGTTGGCTCTATGGATCTGGGCAGGGTCTTCATTGGTCAGATGGAATTAGCTGCCCAGGTTCTGTCCCTGAAGGTGTCAGGAACTGCTTATGGGGCAGTGAATCAAGGGAAGGTTTTGTGGGCCAAGGTGAGTTGGCAGAGAGGGACCTAGAAGGATGTGACTATGCAATTATTAAGCTAAAGAGGAGAGAAGAATGTAGCAGACAAGAGGTAGAGCAGGGCATCAAAAGCTAGGGAAAAGTGAGCTGTAAATTGAAATGATGGGACTCAGGAAGAATTATAACTGGGGGAGAGAATGAGTGGTAATGAAAAGGATGAGAAAAAGAATTTAAAGGCAAGATGTGGGGTGGAGAGGCTAGTATTCAAGAATCTGAAATCACAGATGCTGGACACCTACTAGGGCATCTCTTGGATGGAATCCCAGGCGAATCATTTTTAGGTGTACAGGGAGGGGGGGGCACATGGCTTCCTCATTCTGAGAATTCATGTCAAACCACGGTAGTGTGAAGATGATATTCGTATATGTGACAATGCCTTGTAAACTGTAAAGCAGTTCAACTGTTAGTGATTATTGATGTTTACTCTATGATAATAACAACCATGTGTATCTTTCCCCTTCCCAGGCCCCTGGGAGGATCTTTTCCTGCCAGCTGGCCTTAGTCAAGTCGCCTCCATCCATCAGAGAGGTTCTAGCAGTGGAACCGACAAAGAGAAAGGGCCAGCCCCTCCAATCTTCTCTTCCCAGTGGTCTCCTTTGCCCTTATGCAAAATTGGAAGAGGCTGGGGAGGAATAGCTTTTTCTAGGCCAAGAAACTGTCCTATTGAGCCTTTCCTCCAGAGCAATGGGGCTCTTCTCATCCTACATTCACATAACCAGAAGGCCTTTGAAGAATTCTTCCAAGTACAAAATGATTTCCTGGAAAATGACTCGTTATCTTCCCCGTTAGAGATACAGGCAGCTGGTAACTCAATAGCAGCCTCCCTTGCTGAAATGAAAATCGTAAAGTTCTGCACTGTGATATGCATGCAAAGTGCCAGGCACTATTAGCAGTGATAATAAGGTGAAGACATTCAGGTCAAGAGCAGTTGAGTAACTTGTCCAAGGCCACACAGCTCATACAAGGCAGAACTAGGTTTAGAAGTCCGGGTGTGGACTTCGTATCCCATTCTGTTTCTTTGCCGCTTAAATGTCACACTATCATCTTTGGGATATTATATCAATGACCCCCACATCCTCCCCCTATTTCTGGAAGAAAGAGTATGTCCTTTGTGAACCATGCTATTCAGTACTAAAGAACGCATTTTGAGTCTGGGGCATATTGTGAACAGTGTTTAACATTCTTGAACTTGAGATCTGGTCATCGTGGTCTGCTCTCTTTGATGGTAAGTTAAACATCAAGGCTGTAATAATAGACTCTGCATGTCTTAATAGAGAATAAAAGCTGGGCATTTTGCACGTGCACAGGAAATTCTTTTAAAATAATCAAATATTAGGAGCTTTTTTTTTATTCTTAAAATAAGAAGTTGATTTATCTTCCAAAGTTCCTTTCCAGAGCTCTCCTTAAACAGTGTATTTTTCAGATGGCTGTAACATTAATGTCTGTTCAACCACATGTGTAAGGCACAAAACCCCATATTCACCCAGATGATCATTAAACCACCATCTTCCTTCCTCTGGATCATTGCAGGAGCCTCTTAACTGGTCTCCCTGCTTCTGCCCTGCCCATTCTGCCCCTCCACCCCTGCCTTTTACTGGTCTTTTCTTCACCTCGTACTCAGAACGAGCGCTTTGAAATGAATGTCTGAACAGTTCACTCCTTCCCTGCTTTGTTTCATCTCTCTAGGTCTTGTCTTCATTCAACAAATGTTTGTGGAGCCCTTAGAGTGTGCCAGGAGCTGTTCTAGGTGCTGGGAATATATAGTATACCACATTAATATTATAACATATAAATATTATAATACATTTATATAATATATAACACTTTAAATTAATATAGATATTAATATATTTTCTCTATATATCTTTATTTATAAATATTTGTATTTATTTATAAGCGAGTAAATCATGTTCCATGATTTGAAATTCAGATGATGCAATCTTTACCTAAACTTAATTAACACAGCTTTTGTGTAGCTCCATGCCCAAGTGATTGCAGCTCCTTGCTTAAGAAGTAACACATTTTTCCATCCTATTTACCAGATGCAGAAGATAATCCATTGCATCTAGGAGCAGATGTACCAACTTGGAATCTTCTTTCCCCATTATGCTTCTCCCAACACTCACATCCTAGCTGCCAACTCTTTAATCAAAGCTTCATCTATGGGTAGTATCATGGTCAGAAACTTCAGAGCTGGGAACGTTGAACAATAAACTGGTCGCCAGTGGCCTCATAACTGTCAACAGAAGACTCAAAGAGAAAAGTTTAGGAAAGAAAAGAAGTCGACTTGTAACAAGTGAAGGGAGTCTGACTTCAGTAGGGCCACCTCTTCCCATAGAAAACACAAAGCTATTTAGAGAACAAAACCACAAGATCATCAAGGTTAACAAGCGTACATCAGTCTGTTCGTGATAGGGAAAAGGCAGCATTCTGATGTGATTATCACATACAGAAAGCGTGTGACATATCTTCAGTTCTCAGCATTGCAAAAATCAGGAATATAGTTGCTCTCACTAGGGATCCATGCTAATGTGGAAATGCTCAAAGTTTCATTTATTCGGGCAACCAGAACCAGACATAATTTTTTTTATTATTTTCAAGGGTGCAGTGTTCATGTGTAAATTGTTACCCCCCTCACTGCAGAACATGCTATGCATGTTTATTAATAATGGCCATGGGGCAAAAAGTCAGTCAAAATTTCCTTGGTCACAGGGTTCAGCTTTGGCTCAGGACACAGCTCGTGCTGTTGTTCTTCTTACTGGGTTTCTTGTTCTCCTCAACTGATCACCCATTTAACTAACAGGAGCTTCTAGTCACTGAGTACCCATTAATGCGTGGGACCAAGGTGGGCCCTTCCTGTGATAATAGCTAATATTTATTGAGCTTTACTCTTCTGTTCTAAGCACTTTACACATATGATCTCATTCAATGCTACAACAACCCAAGAGGTAGTTACTACTATAACTCCCATTTTACAGATTAGGAAACTGAGGCACAAGAAGGTAAGCAACACACAGCAGGTAAGCAGAAAAGCTGAGATTTTTTAAAATTTTATTTATTTATTTTTGGCTGTATTAGGTCTTCGTTGCTGTGCACGGGCTTTCTCTAGTTGTGGCAGCGGGGGCTACTCTTCGTTCCGGTGCACAGGCTTCTTATTGGGTTGCTTCTCTTGTTGCGGAGCACGGGCTCTAGGTGCTCGGGCTTCATTAGCTGTGGCTCACAGGCTCTAGAGCGCAGGCTCTGTAGTTGTGGTGCATGGGCTTAGTTGCTCCGAGGCATGTGGGATCTTCCTAGACCAGGGCTCGAACCCATGTCCATCCGCATTGGCAGGCGGATTCTTAACCACTGTGCTACCAGGGAAGCCCGAAAAGCTGAGATTTGAACTCAACTCCTAAGTCCTACCTATGCTATGCTGTTCCTACCATATTTGCATATTATTTCATTAAATCCTCACATGACCCTGTGACACGGGCATTATTACTCCTAAGATACAAAAGAGGAACAGAGAGTTTAACTCACTTGCTAAAACTATACAGAAAATGGTGATGGGGATTTGTATCTAGAACATTTTGTCTCCCAGATTTTCCAGTACACTCTCATGATGCCTTTAAGACACCCTGATTCCTGCTGGCCTCTATGTGGCCTTTGGGCAGCCCACGAGGCTTGACCCTGTGATGTATGACTCACTCGGTCCCTCATGCCGGTGTTCAGACCCCTGAGATGCATGGATTCCTTGAAAATGCTGTGATTAAGGATGAAGGCATTCTCTTTTATTGAAAGAAATCATTCGCTTCCAAGGATCAGTTCTATATTGAGATTCAGTTCAGGCTTCACTAAGAGACTTCAGTCTACACAGCCCTGCATTGCAGGTGCATTTGGGGTCAGGAAGAGAGACTAGAATTTGTCTAAGGTATAGCTGCCTCCTTCATTTTGATAAAGTACATCTTTAATTTGATTGTAGTTGACAGTTGTGATGCCATTCTTTTTTGTTAAATTTTTATTTTTTTACTGAAGTATAGTTGATTTACAATGTTGTGTTAGTTTCAGGTGTGCAGCAAAGTGATTCAGTTATATATATATATATATATATATATATATATATATATATATATATAATTATATGATATAATGTATATATTCTTTTTCAGATTCTTTTCCATTATAGGTTATTACAAAATATTGAATATAGCTCCCTGTGCTATATAGTAAGTCCTTGTTGTTTATCTCTTTTATATATAGTAGTGTGTATCTGCTAATCCCAAACTCCTAATTTATCCTTCCTCCTCCACCTTTGATAATCATAACTTTGTTTTCTATGACTGTGAGTCTGTTCCTGTTTTGTAAATAAGTTTATTTGTGTCATATTTTAGATTCCACATATAAGTGATATCATATGATATTTATCTTTCTCTGACTTACTTCACTTAGTATGAAGGAGCTTCTAGGTCCATCAATGTTGCTGCAAATGGAATTATTTCATTCTTTTTCGTGGCTGAGTAGTATTCCATTTTATAAATATACATCTTCTTTATACATTCATCTGTCGATGGACATTTAGGTTGCTTCCATGTCTTTAGCTGCCTCCATCATAGAACTTACGATCTGACTGAGGATATAAAAATGACACTGAGACACAGGTGTGTACTGAGCTGTGTGTTACTCATGGGATGCTATAGAAGTTCACCGGAGGGATGCCTATCTCCTGAACAGGTCTCTTGGGGGATGAGGATTTTACAGGACATGTAGAATCTGGATATAAGCAAGATATTTCAACAAACAAGAACAAAAAGTTTGAAGAGGAAGCCAGTGCAAAGATGTGCTTGGTAGCAGGGAGAGGGGAACTGGCATTTCCTGAGACCCTCTATATGTGAGATGCTGAGCTAGGCCTTCAATAGACATTATTTCAATGACTCTTCAAATTAGCCCTGTGAGATGGGTGGCATTACCCCCATTTTACAGATGAGGAAACTGAGACCCAGAGAGGTTAAGTCATTTGTTTTAGACCATACAGCTCTTGAGTGGTAGAGTGGGGTTCAGACTCAGTCTTGGCTGGTGCCCAAACTCATGTTCTTCCCACACTGCTCCCTGGGAGCAAAGATCTACACAGCCAGCTTGACTCCTGGGATGGTTAGTTGTATGTCAGCTTGACTGAGCCACTGGGTGCTCAGCTATTTGTTAAACTTTATTCGGAGTGTCTCTGAGGGTGTTTCTGGATAAGAAAAACATTTGAACAGGTAGATGGAGTCAGGCAGATTGCCCTCCTCAATGTAGGTGGGCCTCACCCAATCCACTGAATAGAACAAAAAGGCTGAGGAGGGAGTGATCTCTGCCTGACTGTCATTGAGCTCGGACATCGGTCTTCTCCTGCCTTTGGACTCGGACTCAGATTGAAATTTACACCATCAGCTCTTCTGGTTCTCAGGCTTTTGGACTTGGACTTGAAAGTACACCGTCCCCTCTCCTGGCTCTCCAGTTTGGTGACTGGACATCTTGGGACTTCTGGCTTCCATGACCACGTGAGCCAATTCCTTATAACCTCTCTCCCTGTCTCTTTAGCCGGGTTCTATTTCTCCAGGAAACTCAGAAGGCGAATACTTTGTGATCTCATGTCAAAAGATACTTCTGCTTTTGATGGAGCTGCTTGGTGAAGGGACAGCTGCTGAGCTGGGGCCTCTAGCATGACAGGTCAGAGGTCTGGGCCCTTAGGGTTAAATGTGATGGACAGGGCCATGGCATGGTTGACCAGCTGCGCTCAGCAGAAGACAGAGGCAGGGCCTAGAAACAGAGGCTGGAGCCTGAGGATGTGTGTTTAGGAGGGTGAGTGAACCTGATTCTGCCCAGGGAATACAGCTGACCTCTCGGAAGCCCGGGGTGGGCACAGTCAGTTTGATTCCATGAACTATGTGACAGGCAGGCCCTGTGCTAGTGGGTGGACATACCAAAGTGAATCAGACACAAGCCTGGCCATCATCAGGCTCACAAATGAGTTTTCCTGGATGAGCAGAGAGATCATTTCAATACAGCTTTACATGTGCTGCTCTGCTTTCAGCCAGCCAGCCTCTGCATTCAGCCTCCGTTTATTTGGCTTTGACTTTGGAAGATCGCCGATTGCGGAGTGCCTCTTCTGCGTGGTCTTTGGCATCTGGCTGTGTCTGTGTGATCTATGATCCTGTGACCCTGCAGGTTACAGCATGTCTACTCAGTGGAATAGTGAGTCACATGATCAAGCTGTGTCACTTGATTCATTCTTGAATATGCATTTTCGAATAGAGGACCACAAGGCAGATATATCCTGGAGTGAAAATTCTTCATCTGTGTTTGACATATTGAAATTCTATTAGTCTCCTGGAGCAAAGAGGGTACTTGTTATTGCAAAATGCTGTAATAACTAATGATGGCAATAAAAGCTATTAATTTTAAATATAAAACAGTTATCAGACCTTTCAAATAGTAAAGAGACAGTGTGACGCTAATATAGATATTTTAAAGGGAGCAGGTTAGCAAGATAACTTTAAAAACATGTTAATAGCCTTTTTGACCCAACAAATGTTTACACAATTTGAAAACTATACATGACAGAATAATAGAGATAATAGAGTTTAGATTAGAATGCTAATGCTCGTAGATTTGATATGCTAGTATCTGTAATACTACTTAAATATCCTTTAAAAATTAGATTGAATTTTTTGATATTTATTTCCCATTTAGGCCATGAAGCTTCTGAGAAAAAGTTTTGTTTGGACTGCTTTACCTCTTGTGAGGATGAATTTTAAAATTTAAAATGCCAATTTTGCTTCCTCAAAGAAGAAAAAAAAAATCTCCATAATCACGTGAAATAACATCTATGATAAATTCTCTCCTCTTCAACCTACACTTGAAGGATATGCAAAACAGGAAGAAAATAGGAGCGTGTAGGACACTCAAACTTCATTTTCATTCTAGTGGGTCAAACCGTTAAAAAAACAGACTTGACCAAAGTCCATCTTAGCTTTGAGGCAGGGGTGGCTTCACTTTGGTTAGTTCCTGTGGGGCCGGGGGGGTAGGGGTGAGGGGAGAATAGCCAGCCCCCTAACATGGCACAAGCATCCGTGCCAGCAGTCCGCCTACTGGCACCGCCAGCCAGGAAGAGCCTTGCTCCTCCACTACTGCAGGTGGCAGTGTCTCAAATAGTCACCATGGTGACTGCTGGAGTAGACAGCGCTGAGAAATTCTTGGGCCAGCACACTAATGCCAAAAATATAAAATTCAGCTGCTAATATTTTTAATAATAAAATTGTAATCCTAAGTCAATTGTTCATCGAATTTCAGATTCATGCTGTAGCTTACTATGCACCCCTTCAGACCCTTCCAGCCTCCCCCATCTTATTCTAGTACCACTGTGGCCTCAGCTCTGAAGGGTGCCCAGCTTCCTGTAGGTGCCTCCTGATGGTGCCCAGGCTCAGGTCCACGCATGAGCCTCCCATCTCCTGCCTGGGCTTCCCTGCTGGCAGCAAGGGACCCCGTTGGACGCCCTGCCTTAGCAATCTGGAGTCCAGGGGAGATACTGCCCCCTAAGGTGGGCACTGACCAACTGATGATGGGCACGGGTGAATAAATTCTTCCCCTTTCTCTTTGCCCCAGAGAGTCCTGAGACTCAGTGCATGTGGTTCTCAGGGGATGGTCCCTAAAAACCCCACAGCAAGCCACACTTAACTGTGGCCAGTTCAATAATGCATCCTCTCCTTGGCTCCCCCCTGTGGTAGTTTTAAAGGTGAGTTGACAAATCCTTTGATATTCCTCCCCTCAACAGGTAGCGTTTTATTCCCTCTACTTGAGTGTGGGTGGACTCAGTACCTGCTTCCAGAGAATAGAATTCAGCAGACATCATGGAACATCACTTCCAAGATTAGGGTATAAAAGACTATGGCTTCCTTCTTGGCTTCTTTCTCTGTTATTGGCTGAATTTTGTGCCTGCCCCTGCCCCCCCTCAATTCATATGTGGAAGCCTTAATCCCCAGTACCAGAATATGACTGTTCTTGGAGATAAGGTCTTTAAAGAGGTGACGAAGTTAAGTGAGGCCATTAGGGTGGGCTCTACTCCAATAGGACTGGTGTCCTTATAAGAAGAGGAAGAGATACCAGGGATGTGCACACACAGAGCAAAAACCATGGGGACACAGCAAGAAGCTGGCCATCTGGAAGCCAAGGAGAGAGACCTCAGGAGAAATCACCCCTGCCCACACCTTTGATCTTGGACTTCCAGCCTCCAGAACTGTGAGAAGTAAACTTCTGCTGTTGAAGCCACCCAGTCTGGGGTATGTTGTTATGGCAGCCCAGACAGACGAAGATGCAATCTTTCTCTTTCAGATTGCTGACTCTGGGGGGAAGCCAGCTGCCGTGTCATGTGAGGGGCCCATGAAGAGGCCCAGGAGGTGAGTAACTGAAGTCTCCTGACAGCAGACACATGGGTGGGCTTGCAGAAATCAGAGCCCCAGGTGACAACGTGACTGAGCCTGCAAGAGATCCTGGACCAGAACCACCTGACTGCACAGCCTGGGGATTCCTGACTCTTACAGACTGTGTGCAGTAACAGTGTTTGTTGTTTTGAGCCACTGATTTTGGTGTTACTTGTTTCTCAGCGATAGAAAACTAATGCACCCTCCTTCCCTGCCTCATTGCCCTGGTCTTCACCCCTTCATCCCTTCGGGAATGGTCCCATGGAACAGCATCTTTCCCCCAGACCCTCTGCCTCAGACACTGCTTTCTGGAGAGAGAGAGCAAGATAATCCAAAATTTCATTCCATGATGGTCATAGCCCTGACACTTGGCTCTGGCTGAATACTGCCCTTCTTTTTTTATTTTTTAAAGATTTTTTTTGATGTGGACCATTTTTAAAGACTTTATTGAATTTGTTACAATACTGCTTCTGTTTTATGTTTTGGTTTTTTTGGTTGTGAGGCTGTTTTGGTGGGATCTTATCTTCCCGACTAGGGATCGAACCGGCACCCCCTGCATTGGAAGGCAAAGTCTTAACCACTGGACCACCAGGGAAGTCCCTAAATATTGCCTTTTAACATTTGGCCCTTGGGGTCAAAATGTGTATTCAGTGCACCTCTAAGTCATTTCATAAATCAACATTTATCAGTCAAGCAACTACCTTGGGCAGGAACCGTGTTAGACTTGTGATAAGATAGTCAGCAAGAGTAGACATGCTCCTTTCCTCGTGCAGCACCCAGGACTTGGGGGACAGCCTTGAAGCTAATACGTCTGACCTGTCATGGTGACCTATGCAGCTCTAGCCTCCCCTGAGCCCCTGGAGTGTGCACTTGGCAGGCCTAACCTCAA
Organism: Balaenoptera acutorostrata; assembly: GCF_949987535.1. Taxonomy (NCBI): domain Eukaryota; kingdom Metazoa; phylum Chordata; class Mammalia; order Artiodactyla; family Balaenopteridae; genus Balaenoptera; species Balaenoptera acutorostrata. Next base: position 16,972,127 of record NC_080074.1, read on the forward strand.
GGCCCAGAGCCCTTCCTTCCAGCCTCTCTTTCATGGAAGGGCCACTCATGATGCTCAAGACCTCAGTTCCCTGAACCTGCAGCTCTAGGGGCCTGTGTCTTCCCCTTCCTTCTTTCAATAAGTGTTTGCTGAGAGCTGCTCTTTGGGAGACGAGATGGAACAGAGGTTACAAGCCGGGACTCAGGAGTCAGGCTGCCCAGGTGCAAATCGTGGCCCTCACTCATCAGCTGTGAGACTTGGGCGGGGTAGGAAACCTCTAGGTCCCCATCTGTGAAGAAGAATCGTAGGTACTCATAGGGTTGTTGCCAGTACTGATGCTGATCACGTAGTTATGGTGCTCAAGAGAAGACCTGGCACATGACAAATGCTAGCAATTGTTCAGGGCTAGGCCCTGGGAGGGAGCCAAACAAGATGAGTTTGTACCCCCAAGAAGCTAATGAACATGAGGTCCAACTGTTCCCAGGCCGTGGAAACAGTACCTGGGCCTGGCTGGAGTGCAGTGCAAGCTTGTTGAATGAATAAGTGAAGGGAGCCTAGGCTAAATAATAGCCCCCAACAATGTCCCCATTCGAATCCTCAGAACCTGAGAATATTACTTCCCAAGGTAAAAGGGACTTTGCAGATGTGATCAAGTTAAGGGTCTTGAGATGGGAGATTATTCTAGATTATCTGTGTGGGTCTAATATAATCACAAGCGTCCTTATAAGAGGGAAGTGGGAGGGTCAGAGTCAGAGGAGATGGGATGATAGAAGAAGAGGCTGGAGAGATGTGACTAGGAGCCGAGGAACGCAGGTGACCTCTAGAATTTGGAAGAGGCAAGGAATAGATTCTCCTCTGGACCCTCCAGAACGAATCAGCTCTGACTAGTAAGATTGATTTTGGACTTCTGGCCTCCAGAACTGTTAAGAGTAACTTGCGTTGCTTTAAGCCACTATATTTGCAGTAATTGTTAGCAGCAACGAGAGAACTAGTACGCCAGTTTCATACTATTAGGGGACTGGGCGATGCGAGTTCCCCTCACAAAAGGGTAAGAAGTGCTAGGCCTCTCAGGGAGACCCAGCCAGGTGCCAGCTCGACAGGCTTAGGAAGGGAGAGAGCCCAAGTTTCAGGAGGTGAGGGCTTCCAGCTCCCCTGCGTTCCCAAGCAAAGGGCCTCCAGGGGAGGAGATGTCGCGTCTCCCACTGTGGCCATCCCAGGAGTGGCCTGGATGCCCAGAGCAGGGCTCTCTGTTTCTAGAGAACAGGAAAGGTTGGAATACCTTGTGAAGTACAGCAAACTCTGTGTGGGACGCTCACGGGAACAGTACCACGATGGTAGTGTTCCACGGCCGAGATACCAGAGAGCAGGTCCACACAGTCCCACAAAGGCTTACTAGAGGAGGCAAGGTCCTCACACCAGACAGTTCATGCAGAACAGACCTTTTATAGATGGGTGGGAAAGACCTCAGTCTCTAGAGCAGAGGAGACCTAGCATTTGATGCTGACTGTTGCTCACTGCCCATGTGACCTCAGGCTAATCCCATAACCTCTTCAAGCCTCAGTTTCCTCATCTGTAAAATGGGGATAGTAAAAGTAGTTGTAATAGTAGTAGTAGTAATAATAATAAGTATTGATACATATACTTATTGAGCACTAACCACATTCTCGGACTATTCTATGTACCTTTCAGCTACTATTTTATTGAGATTCTATGTAAGGACAATCTTCTGGGGTGGGTTCTAGTATTGTCCCCATTTTAAAGAGAGCAGGGTTCATTTAAGAGGGTTGAGATAGGAGGATTCAATGAGTTAAAACTTGTAAAGCCCTTACTGGCATATAGTAAGGTCCACATTAAAATACATCTCTCTCTCTCCCCTCCCCGCCCCACTCTTCCTCTTACTTTCTTTCCCCACCAAGAGCTAACCTCAGCCAGATTCTTCCATTCGTCTTGTGAGGAGGAGGAGTTTGAGCCCATACATCAGACTGCGAGTTGCCTGATGTTTTGCAGCCCTGGTTCACCCCTTGGTGTCCAGCTCAGTGCTGGACACCTGGTGGGAACCAGAGCAGCACATCTGGGCTGCACTTCTGGTGGAGCAAACGTGGCCCCTGAAGCTCTTTCTCAGATGTGCCTTCTTTTTGCCCCTCGGATTGACCCGTAAAACCCAAGGGCTCTTCTGAATGACAAAGGCAGTGATCAGATTTGTTTTTCCTCCTGAGCCCAGCAAATGGCTTTTCAGTGTGTCTGTCCCGGGGGGCTTGGCTGTCCAAACCGTGGGGCTGTGACTGAGACTATGGGAGCCGGGTTGGAGCTCGCTGGTGTTCCAGCTGCCAACACTGCTCTCCCCTGGGAGCGGCCCGGCCTGCCTCCGAGCAACGCTTTGCTCCAGCGACGTGGATCGCAGTGCCTTTTGACACCACGATAGCAGACCCCTTCCTGGAAGTAACACTGGGCGTCCTGTCGACTGGAGCAAACGTAATGGGCTGGGAAGCTTTCCGGGCACCAAAGAATATTGGCTTCTTTCAGGAGCCTCGGCATTGGCTGGTCTCTCCTGAACGGGTCCCCTGTGGAGCCCTACCGGTCGGCCCTCCAGAATCGGCAGGGCAGGCTTCACCCTCTCAGACTGGGTTACACTTTGAGCATCTGTCTCCCCGGGATTCTGGGTGAAATCCTTTTCAACCTAAATTCTTACCAGTTGACAAGCTGTGGACTGCCACCCCTGATGGATAGGACGGTGGGAGAAAAGCCACCGCCTCATTAAGGGCACAGGTTAACTGGGGGTGATTGACTTTCCGTAGCTCTGAGAAGGCCTACAAATCCTTTGTATAAACACTAGTTTGACAGTGAAAACTGTTTTCCCTTCCTCTGTTGAAGGCAGCAGACAGAGTAAATATTGACAAATGGACAGGTTTACTTTCCAAAGAGGCCCGAGGCAGGTACATGGGGCTGGGGAGAAATGCTTTGGTTGAGTCATTAGCAACAGAGGGCAAGCCAGTCTCTTCGGCGCCCCTCTTTGATGTGGTCTTTGGTGGGACCCGGGTTTTATGAGGCTGACGTGGTGAGCTGAAACTTTGTAAGGCAGGGGTGCTCCACCCTGACCGGGCAGGAAGATCATCAGGGCCTTGACTCCACCCCTCCCCACCCGACCACCTCCCAGGGATCCTGAGGCGGGAGGCCTGAGGCGGGGCCCTGGCATCCACTGTGTGTTTACAAAGTTCCCGGTGGCTTTGTTGTCAGCCAAGGCGGTGAGCCTCTCTTAAGAGAAAAATGTTTGAGCTTAGCATGACCCTTGATCCCCAGCCATCTCCCAAGTATGCTGTCTGGTCATGAGAGCTTGGGGACAGTCTGGATGATGCAAACGTATACCTTAAGCGAAAGCTTTCAAAAGGTACAAGCTGGACATTACTGGGAAGAAAGCCTCATCGTGTACAAAGGCGGATGCCCAAGTTGACTTCCAAAGACCCTCGGAATCAAATCCAAATCCTGCCAGGCCCCACCTGGCCTGCCTACCCCTCTGATGATCTGTCTTGCTTCAGTCTCCCTGGCTCGCTGGACTTGAGGCTCACTGCCCTGACAGCTCCTTCTTCCCCAGGCCTCCCCATGCATACGGTCCCCTGCCCCCCGGTCTCTCTTTATCCTGCTCTCCTGTAAGGCTTTCTCTGAACCAACCCCCCTCCTGCCCTGCAAGTTGCTCCCTGTTATTCTCTCTCTTCACACTCTGTTTGTTTCCTTGTTTATGAACGTGGTTGGCTTTTTGTTTGTTGCTTGTCTTCCTTAACAGACCTAGGTTCCATGAGAGCAGGGAATTGTCCCTTGCATCACTGCGGTATCCTCAAAGCCCCACACAGTCCCTGGTACACAGTAGGCGCTCAGTGTGGGTTTGTTCAGTGGCTGAAAGGATCCACGCAGAGCTGCGTGCACTCGTCATCTGCTCTCAGAGGAACTCCAGACACAGCAGCCCGATGCTGCAAGAGTGGAAGGAAGCTGCTTTTCTAAGATAGACACATTTAGGGTCCGAAGAGTGAGCCAACATTCCTTCCTCCCTTAGTAAATGGTCCTTAACGTCTCCTGGTATTTCTTTCTGGTCAGTCAGCTCTCTCCTACCTCACTCCAGGCTCCCACTCACTTCCCCTCACTCAGGCAATGCTCTTGCTTCCTTCTCAGGCTATTGGGAAAACACCCCTCAAGCCTCCTTCCCTTTTCTCCTTTCCATCAGATGCATCTTCATTTACGTCCGTTCCTTCTCTACCCTGTAGTCTCTCAAAGGGTTGTCTTGGGCTGAAGATGGGCACTGGATCTGGACAGAAGCCTGGAGGCCTGGAAGAAGCTGGTACCCAAAGGGCAGGCTCCAACATTTCCACCACCTTTAGCAGCCTCAGCCTTCTGGATGGCCTTCACAAGGGACCAGGGGCCCTTTCCAGGCAGGGACCACCATGGACCATCTCTTCTCCCCAAATCGCTCCTCCACACACCCTTACCACTAAGTCTCACAGAATAAAGATGAAGTCAGGTTCACCTTCAAGGTCACTTAAGTCAGATTTTAGCATCTCTTTTCAACCCAACACACACACACACACACACACACACACACACACACAAACACGCACACACTCGGTTGGACCAAAAAAAAAAAAAATGGGGAAAAAGGGGGAGAGTTCATTCTATTCTTAGACTGAAATCTTAAAAATATAAACCAAGTTGAATTAACACTGTATGGAAATGGTTTTTAATTGCAGAATTAGGTTAGCACAGTAGCATGGGATGGCAGGAAAGACAGAAAGACAAGGAACTTGGAACCAAACCTGATTTGTGTGCCTCTATTTACTATACATTGGTAAGTCACTTAACCTTTGATCTCTAGTAGTGTAGTCTGAAAGCTAGGAATAATTCCTAATTTTTTGAGGATTAAATGATATTCTCAAAGTGAACATTTCTGATACAAAGTACAAACATAGAATAACATAACTGACATTGATTGATTGCTTACTATGTGTCAGAAATGTTTCTAAGTGTTTTGCCTTTATTAACTCATTCAGTCCTCAGGACAGCCCTGTGGACATGATTCCTACTTTGCAGGTGTGGAAAGTGAGGCACAGAGAGGTGGCAGAACATGACAGCAAGTGGGGGTCCAGGACTGGTGTCCAGAGGCTGGACCTTCCCTGCCATTCTGCACAGCCTCTCTGTTGGGAAAGACTGCTCTGCTTCTGCTTCAGTCAGGGTTCTTTTCCTGCGCTGAAATGAGGGAAGAGATGAAAATAGTATCATTTTAAATCCTTCAGCATGAAATAGCCAGGTTTTGAAAGCAGAAGCATCTGTCCCAAGTTTGCAAAAATAAGTTGAATGCATCATGCTTTTCAAAACGTATTGCCAGGAGGGAATGTCTGAATTACAAGGGCTGTCCTTTGTTATGTAAGTTATCATTCCCACTCTGACAAAGCAAAAAAATCCCCTCTGTTGGAATTGGTCTGTCATGGCAACTCTTACCTGTGTGGGGCAGCCCAATGGACTTGTGTATCTTTGTCCTTTTGACAAGTGATTGCTGCTGGTTGCCAGTGCCCTCTGCACTCATGATCTGCATCTGGAAGGTGCCTTTCTCATCAGCAAATGGCTAGAAGTTCAGACTTACATGAGTTAGCGTTTCCAAACACTTATGGCTCTAGATATTTCTATTCATGCTCTCTTCGCTAGGTATCTGCTGCAAGTGCCTACATCCAGGAATGACATTTTGATGTGGGCAACAGAGATGGACTCAGCTTAGTGTTTCCTGTCTTAGCCTAGTGGGGTTTTTTTGGTTTTTTTTGTTTTTGTTTTTTTTTTAAATAAATTCACGTTCTTTTTATTTATTTATTTATTTATTTATTTATGACTGTGTTGAGTCTTCGTTTCTGTGCGAGGGCTTCCTCTAGTTGCGGCAAGCGGGGACCACTCCTCATCGCGGTGCGCGGGCCTCTCACCATCGCGGCCTCTCCTGCTGTGGAGCACAGGCTCCAGACACGCATAGCCTAGTGTTTTTTGTTTTTTGTTTTTAATTTTAAAAAACGTTATTGAGGTGAAATTCACACAGCATAAAATTAACATTTTTTTATTGGAGTATAGTTGCTTTACAATATTGTGTTAGTTTATACTGTACAGCAACGTGAATCAGTTATACGTATACATATATCCCCTCTTTTTTGGATTTCCTTCTCATTTAGGTCACCACAGAGCATTGAGTAGAGTTCCCTGTGCCATACAGTAGGTTCTCATTAGTTACCTATTTTATACATAGTATCAATAGTGTATATATGTCAATCCCAATCTCCCAATTCATCCCACCACCCCCCTTCCCCCTTGGCATCCATATGTTTGTTCTCTACGTCTGTGTCTCTATTTCTGCTTTGTAAATAAGATCGTCTATACCAAATTTTTCAGGTTCCACATATATGCGTTAATATACGATATTTGGTTTTCCCTTGCTGGTTTACTTCACTCTGTATGACAGTCTCTAGGTCCATCCATGTCTCTACAAATGACCCAATTTCGTTCCTTTTTATGGCTAATATTCCATTGTATATATGTACCACATCTTATTGCTCAGTGTTAACTATGGCAGTGTGGAGGGTTTTAGCATCTGGATGATACCTCAGAGACAGAATGTCTGCCTCCCCTTCCCGTTTCCAGTCACTGATATCTTTGACACTATGCCTCAACTGTAAACTAAGTCCTTCTGACTCCAAAAGGTTTGGGTTTAATTATTTCATTCATTTCTCCATCCATTCATCCATCCATTCATCCATCCATCCATCCATCCATCTATCCACCCATCTTTCATCATCCATCTTCCATCCATCCATCCATCACCCACCCATCTACTGTCATCTGTCAATCCATCCATCTATCCACTGATCCATCCATTATCTATCTACCCACCCATCCAACCATCCATCATCCATCTACCTGTCCATTCATTGCCCATCCATCATAAGCACTTATTGAGCACCTGTTGTGAGCCAATCCAATTCTAAGTGCTGGGGAGTCACCAGTAATTCAGACACTCAGCTCAGATCTCCAAGGGGTCACCATGTTACATCTACCATCTTTTAGATTACACTTGCTCGTACATAATCTCCATACTTCCCATTCTACACTCACTCACCATCTGGATAAATTTTGCCACTTTCACATTTAACTTGTACTATTATTTGCTTAATATTTTTCTTCAAATAACCAACCTAAATAAATGTATTTAAGATAACATAGATAAATTAGATTTATTTCAGATAAATGCATTTTGAAAGGAAGCTTTATGTCACTGCAAACATTATGCACTTGATATAAGTTGTATATTTTCATAAATAATTAAAATAAGTGCTTACAATATATACCTGTGTACTACTGAAAACCATCCTGGGTCCCACCAATGGTAACTACACCACACTGAAGAACTGAATTATTTCATGTTTCTCCTACAAAATCACTGTGAAATAATTATGATCCTCAGTCGCAGATGCAAATTCTCAAATGAGGTGATTCTCCTAAGTAGAAACTGTTGATAAGAGTTGGAACTAAGACTGAAAGTCAGATCTCCTGGCTCCAAAGTCCAGAAATCCGGGAGTTGAGGCACATTAGAAGATTGCAAAGTTAATTGATTCGGTTGCCACCAACACTTAAAAAATTAAATAGAATATAATAGAGTGTAGAATATCATAGAGTATATCGCACTTAGCGAGTGTAAGTGTGGTTTTGTGAAGCTTGATCATGATATAAACTGTGTATCTTACCGTGGAGGTTATGGTCAAACATGTTTGAAGGCTACGGCTCTGCTTTGCCAGGATATTTGAACACTGGACTGCCTTATTGGGACTGCTGGCTGGCAAGGACCATGGCATCGGAAAACTCCAGGGGTTGCCATTCATATTGTCACCAAATCTGTCTCACAGACTCCTATTATAAAGAAAATTTTATTGAAGCAAAGTCATGTCCATTCTTTTATGTATTGTCAATGGCAACTTTTGTGCTACAAATAGGGTGACCAGATTTAGCAAATAAAAATACATGGTGGGGGCTTCCCTGGTGGCGCAGTGGTTGGGAGTCTGCCTGCTAATGCAGGGGACGCGGGTTCGAGCCCTGGTCTGGGAAGATCCCACATGCCGCGGAGCGGCTGGGCCCGTGAGCCACAATTACTGAGCCTGCGCGTCTGGAGCTGTGCTCCGCAACAGGAGGGGCTGCGATGGTGAGAGGCCCGCGCACCGTGATGAGGAGTGGCCCCCGCTTGCCACAACTAGAGAAGGCCCTAGCACAGAAGCGAAGACCCAACATAGCAATCAATCAATTAATCAATAAAAAAATAAATCTTTAAAAAAAAAAAAATACATGGTGGCATGTATTTTATCTTGCCACCTTAGCTATAATGACAAAGTTAAGTAGTCGTGACAGAGACCATATGGCTCACAAGATCAAAAATATTATTTGGTTCATTGCAGAAAAAGTCTTCCCGTCCCTGATCTGTATGAAGGGCACCCCTGGAATTGTGCAGTGCCAGATGATACAACGGTACACAGTGGTAATATGGTTGGCTGGTAGCCTCTTGGAAGTTGCGCTTCCTTCCAACTTCTTGTTTTTCCATAGCATTTCAGTGTTTGCTTCTCTTCATAACTCTGAACCAAAGTTGTGTGAACAGAGTGAGCTGAGCTTTCCTTCCTAGGAGCTTGCCCACTAATCTCTCCCAGAACTGCCCTTTATCCCTGCTCCTGGCCGCTCCCATTACCACTGCTACTCTTCCCAAGCCTCTGGTGCCTTAAGACATAGATGAATGGAGGCCTTTGGACCCTTTCTATAATAAACCCTGAGTGACACCCTTAAATAGAGGAGTGGGGTTTGGGAATAATGTGAAAAACTGTGAAATTCTCCCAGTGCTGGGGGCCCAGCCCAGTTTTGGACGATGAATCATGGCCTCAGCCAAAATGTTCTCATTACAATCTCTGTTGAGCTCCGTGGAGGAGCGAAAGCTATTGCCTGCAAAAATAGGCAGCTTCTCAGCCTCCTCCTTCTCCTCCGTGGCCCTGCCTCACTCCCTGGTGGTCTGATCTTGCTCATCCTTCTTTCTCTCTGCCCATCTTCTTCCTGAGCCACTGCCTCATCTTGGGTACTGGGGTATAAGCCCGGTCTGAAGTCTACCCAGGTACAAGAACTGGAATGACAGAAATGATAGCTCAGTCCCTTATCATTTTAGTTTCTTATTATTTCTTTTACTATATACTTTTGAGTTCAAATCATGCCTGGAATGAGGCATTTAACCCTGGGGCCTTATGTCCAGGTGAACATGAGCAGCTAGAATGGTCTGGAAGTAAGCCAGAAGTACGGCCAGGTGCCTGGACACTGTTTTTTGAGTGGATTGGGGTTAATAGAACATTAATGTTGGGTGGAATCTCTGTTTATCATCAAATACAAGACCTTCATTTTATACTTGCGACCAGGGCATGTAAAGAAAGGCCACTCAAAGTCATAGTGAAAAAAGTGGCCACGTGGTGCCCTAAGAAGTTGGATGTGATGGTAATTAGTTTTTCGATGTCTCCACGGGATGAAAGTAATCTTTCTTTGTTTCCCTTTCCTAGTTTTATCATTGTTGTTGTCTTTGACACCATTGTCATCCTCAACATGATGTGGTCTTTACAACTAACATTTATCGAGAGCTCACTGTGGACAAGCCACTGGGGTAAGCACTTTACATATTTTACCTTATTTAAACATCACAACAACCCTACGAGGTAGGTATTATCATCCTCATTTTATAGAGGTGGAAACTGAGACGTTGAAAAGTTGAGTCACATAGCTAGTAATATTGGACTAGCCCTTGACCACAAATCTATTTGAATTTTATACCTTATTTTTTTGTCTACTGCTGGTTTTCGTGTGCCTAGAAGGCGTCTGGCACATAGTAGGTGCTCAATAAATATTTGTGGAGTGAATGAATGTATGGCACAAAGCCAGTGCTCTTGACCATTGTGCTGGTGGGCCTCCAACGTGGCTCATCATGAGAATGGCTTCCGGAGCTTTTCAGAAAGCCCATGCTACAGGCCGCTGTGGAGATTCTGAGGTGCAACCCAGGAATCTGATTTTTAATACACTTCCCACCAGATTCTGGTGCAGCCAGCTCAGCCCCAGGCTGTAGATACAATTTGGCATCTAACCGCCGCCACGCTATAATGCCTCATGAAAAATTTGCAATTTCTAATACTTCTGCAGAATAAAGAAAACCACAGTTTACGTTTCCCAATTCGTGTGGCTGATCTCATGTCCTTCTGACAGACTTTTCACATTTCAGAATGTTACAAAATGCTTTCTTTTCTGGGATATCAGGACATAACCCTGGATCTTGGAAGGCAACTGGTCCCTCCCAATGTAGTCCCCCAAAATCATAGCTAATTCTTTTTCTCAGTCCAATTTTCTTTTCACAAAAGAAATAAGCCTCCCTTATTTATTCTAGAGGAGAGAAGACTCAGGGATAATTCAAGTTCCATTAAAAATCAGTGACTCTTAAGGAAGGGGAAATAGAATTGTTCTAGTTACCTCTAGGGTAAACCTAAGATTGGAGAAGCCTTAAGTCTTATTTTGCCAGGAAAGTTTCAATTTATTCCTATTGTCCTGGTGTAATTATTGGTAGTACCTCTTTCTAGTCTTAAACATGAACCTGGGTTTGGGCAATATAAATAATATGGTCATTCTACATTAAGACCAGAAAGAAAAGAGCTACACGAAGATAAGTTTCTGTTCATTACAAGGAAGGAATTTCCATGAAATATGGAAAAAAATCCTAAGATAAGCAATAAGGCTGCCAAGTTAGGGAGTAAGTTTCCTGTTACTGGAGGTGTTAAAACAGAAGGCTCATGGCAATTTGTTGAGGATGATGGAAAGGAAGTAAGCCTCAGTGGATGACCTTGGAAGCCTCTTCTAACTCAGTGTCAGGGGACAGCAGAATCCATGGTGCCTGAGCTGTGGGAGGAGCATGTGTTACCCCCACACCCATGCGGAGAGAAGCTGGGAACAGCAGGGCCTGTCCTTGTCCTCCTTGGGTGGAAGGCCATCCCATTGCCAGCAAATACAAGTTGTTTTCCCAGTACTGTGGAACTGGAGGAGGCTCAAGGTATTTGGGATTTGGCTCTTCCCATCACACCCGAGGTCCTATGGCCTCTGCTGAGCACGACAGGAAAATCCTCAGGATGTGAGTGCACTAGATGGGCTTCCTTTCCTGGGAGCCAGAGCCACGTCCGTTCCCATCCATCTTGGTGAAAAGTGCATTAAGTTTAGACCACCACTCTCTTCCCCACTCTTTCCACCCCCAGGTCACTGGGCAAATGTCCATTTGACCTTTGGTGGAGTTTGACCCCTGCTCACACTGAGTATCTCAGAGCTGTGCAAAGCATTAGGGAGTTTCCCAACATTCTTCAGGGGAATTATCACTTTCAGCCCTGCCCTACTTTCTATTCCCTTACATAGAATCTAAGGCCACGGTGAATTTCCCCAAGATCGCACAGTGCATTGACTGCAGGGCCAGGGATCCAAACTCAAGATGTCCCAGGGGAAGGCTGACTGCAGTATCACACATCTTTCCAAGTGTATCCAGAGGGGCAGAAGCAAACTGTGCAGATCCCCAGGCTAAGACACTGGGGTTTTTTTGAAAGTCACAATTTATCTTTACATAATTAGATTAGGAGAAAAATGAAGAACCCACTGGCAGCAGGAAGAAGCAAGGGTCTTCTAGGGTCTGGCATTTGATGAGATAGATATTCAGTTCCTGTGCATTTCCATCGTGTTTCCATAGCAGAACGTGTGGCAGAGAGTTACGCAGGCCCGAAGCCAGGGCTCTTATGTTCCATAACTATGTTGCTGTTGTGGCCACAGACATAGGGGATGCGGCTCTGCTCCCACAAATCTTTATCCCAGTCTTCATCACAAGGAGGGCACTGCCACGTGCTCTTAGCCAGAGTCGCTTGTCCAACGTTCCTGGTTTAGTTGACAACATTCTGCTCAATACTTTTGTCACTGCTTGAAACATGATGACTGATTTCCACTGAGGAACCTGGCGGCAAGCTTTGAAGGGACCAGTAGCCAATTTGTTTGTGACATCAAGATGACTTGTACGTTTCTTCTGCGTTGGAAATGAATGAGCCGAATCCACTTGCTCGGTGGGGTCTCGCTCTCCCCATAGCCGCCTTCGCCCCACATCCATGCCCAGTGACACTCATTTCTGGCCCCCGAGGTTAGGGGATGGAGCTCCCCACCTCCTGTGACAGACTGCAGCCAGCAGGGGGGCTCCCAGATGGGCCTCCTGGGTCCTCCCTTTCCGGGCCCCCTTCTCTGGGCTTTTCCCCTCCTCAGGCTGGAACACTTTTTGCTGTTGCAGAATTGAAGCTTCTGGTCCCCTTGGCTGAACCAAGTCGGGAAAGAACGTGAAACAGTGTCAGAGCGCAGTTCAGTTTTTGGATGGGAGTGGACATGATGATCAGATTCTGTCTGTTAATCACATGTTGCTCAATCCAATGGACATGTTTAGTCCCCATTTGGTTTAACCTCTTAATGATATTCACAATATTCAACACTTGCTCTATGTGCCCTTGGGCAAAAGCTATTTAATCTTTCTAAGCCTTGATTCTCTAACCTGTAAAATGGGGATAAAAGTAATCTACCTCTTAGGATCATTGGAAGGATTAAATAAAATCATACAAGGTGTTGAGCAGAGTACTTGGCACAATGTAAATGCTCAACACTGTTAGCTGTTGTTATTAATATAAACCCCTTTCTCCTTTTTGGAAACACTCTCTATCTTGGGATGCAAGTATTAGAAACCTCCACCCATGGTGGTTTAAATAATAAAGGGAATTTATCAGTCCATCTAACTGAAGAGTCATAGGTGGCACGATGGGCTTTAGAAAATGCCTGCACCAGTGGCCCTGCAATGGCACCAAAGCTCATTACCTTTCATTTCTACTCCTTACCTTCTGCACTGTCCTCTCCACTCCAAGGCTAGTCCTCTCATGAACCAAAGAGTTCCTGGAGACCATCCAGCAGGAAGAGGAAGCTCTCTTAAAAGAGCATTTGAATTTCTCCTCTAGAAGCTTCCAGCAACTGTCTCCTGAATCACACCAGCTTGAACTGGATTGTGTGCCCTGAACCAATGATTCTGGCCAGAGAGACATGGGATGGGATGGTTGGCTTCAGCCAACCAGGGACCACTCCTGGGCTGGGAGTACAGCTAGTTGGGTGTGAGTGAGACAAATACCCAAACAAAAAGTTATTTTTAATATTATCAAGAGGAAGGAAAAAATGGGTATTTGATGGCCAAAACCAGCAAATATCCTGTACTCTTGGTTTACAGATGGCTGTACCCCCCGGTTTCCTCCCGAATCCTTATTTATTTATTCATCATTCTCTTCCCATTCGAGAGTGAGATTCTTGACGGGAGGGTCCATGCCTTACTCATCTTTAGGCCCTCAGCCCCTAACACAGACAGTGGCATTTGGTAAATGTACATGAAATGCATCAAAAAAACCCCATACAGTTGAGTGAGGAATGCTTCCTTCTTGCTGAATGGAAAAATCTATCCCCATAGCAGCAGGAATGGAATCCCTGCTAGAGACTAGAAGTCAGTCTGTCTCTATAAATTCCAATCCCAATGCCTGGGATTTCCACCCAACAGATGCTTTTTGCATTGTGAAACACCCAGGCGTGTGGGCTGCCTGAATTCACGTGTTTGCTCCATCCTTCATCACTCCATTTCCTGGGAAGAAGCGAGAGCCTGCGGGGGCCCTGTGCTTAGCTGCACATGTTTTCCGTTTCATGTTTCAGTCAATAAATGAGAGGGCTCTCTCACAGGCCACTTAACGTGTATTACAGACGTTTCCTTGGACAAATGGTCTCTTCTCCTTCCTCTGGGAACCCATAGCCTGAATGATCTGGAGATCTGATAGGGATGGAGAGCTGGGCTTAGAACACCCAGAGGCTGAAGATAGAGCATCTTTCATTTAACTGGGTTAACTTGGAGGTACGCAGCCTGACCTCATATACATCACAGTCTCACGGCACAGGTGGGTCTGCCTTGGGGTGGATAAAGCTGCACATCTGGAGAAGCTAACATCTGGATGACCACACCCATGGAAGGATGCTGGGATCAGCTGGGATTGGGGCATTGGGTCATTTCTTTTCTTCCTACTCCTTTCATTTTACTTTAAAACATGTCAGCTCTTTCTGAAAATGAGCAAGGGGGAATTTTAGCAGGGCTAGAAGGGAAAAATTGTCTCTGAGTCCTGTTTCATCTTCCAGACTCATCATTACCAGCCCAAGTCGTATGAAATTGAAACGGAGGCTTGGCTGTCCGCAGCAACAAGCGGAAATCTAAGACTATAATACATAAAACACAACCTCTTACAGAAATAAAAATCTGTGCAAAGCCACAGAGCTCAGAAATAGCATTTGGTTCTTCTGCAAAATTATCACTTTTTTCCCCCCACCAGATCAAACCCTAGAGACAACTTGACTGCATTCTTGCTACTGCCCCTCCAAATGGGAAAAGAAGGGAACTGTGACATAAGGAAAGTGAGCCCGATACTCTAAGAATGGAAAATACAAAGGCTGAAGATTTGGGCAGGGAAATGCTCTATGTAGAAGGGAACAACTCAAAATGACAGTGGCACCAGGCTGGCCTGGCAATCTGACTTATCTCAGGAGACACTTGCTTCTTCTAAACTGGCCATGTTTTGCCCTAGAAATTATTTCATTCTAAAATAGAACTTGTAAAGAGAAGTTGGAAGCCATTTTATGTGGTTGTTTTCTAAAAATCTCTTCTCTCCAACAGATGAATCTCAAACATGTTGCTCTAAGCAGCAAAAGGTTCAAAACTTATTGGATGTTTATGCAAATTTCCAAACCCTCAGTGTTTATGAAAGTGAATCGGGGATATCCAAGAACAGTTTGTCTGCCTAGTGGAATTTCAACATTTCCATTTTTGCTTAACTTTGGACCCAAAGGTTAGGGATGTTATAGCATCAGTAAGGTCGCATCACGTTGGAGCCCATGTCTTATCTTGGAGAGAAATATTGGGTTTCTAGTGCTTATAAAACTTCGGGGGGGAGTTGGGCTTCAGAAATAATGTCTAGAAATCATTCAATGGCTATTCGAATATATTAATCAGTCAGAACCTGTGTTAACGGTTTGATGACATAACAAATGTAAATCACTTAGCACAGCACCTGGCAAATAATAGGATAGCAACTATTTTTATAAAACAGTGCATTGACTGAAAATACACGTGGTCCCTAAGCATTCTCATTTAACAGATGGTATTAATTTTTCCATTTTGTACCATGTCTTTAGTCTCTGGCTAACTGAATAGTTCAACTATTCATCTGATTGCCCAAGTTGGTGATAATGATAATACTAATTGCAATTCTTATGATGATTATTATAGGTAGGTAAATATTAGGAGGGACAGAGGGTGAAATGAAGCATGGTCATTCATAAAAGAATGAAAATATGTGAAAAAATTCATTCTCTCTAGTAGTGAATGAAATGCAAATTAAAACATGCACTGCTTTTTGCTTACCAACATTTTGAAGATTTTAAATGGTAATTTTTAACGTTCTCAAACACTTCTAGGAAGAACATAAGTTGGCATAATTGATTTTTGCAAAGCAATGTGACAGTATAAATTAAGTGCCGTAAACCAATTTCTATCCATCGATCCACTTTTAAGAATTTATCTGGAACCTCTAGGAGGGAAATTGAGGGCAGTGAAAGATTTAGGTACAAAATGTCAACTGCCATGTGTGTCTGTCAGGATCTTGTCAGGAAACAGCACACTCAAACTGAATAATTTGAGGGCAGTTTAATCAAAAAAGCACAGCAAAACAAAAAACCAACTACTGACAAAGTGTGGGCAGGGTGTGGGGATAGCACAAGGGGTAGTGCAGGACTGTGGGAAAGGGAGAGCCTGGAGAGGGAGGCTGCTTGGAGAAGGCCTCCGGGTGGCCACCCCAGGGGAATACACGGCCCACCCTCACCCTCCTCTCAGCTTCCAGTCTCCTGCCCGCACCCCCCATTCTGAGTCCAAGCAAAGCCAATGGCAACGGAGCCCTTTGACAAAGTCCTTATGGGCCCAAGTTGAATAGTGGCTCTGCAGAGACAAACGAGAAATGTCCAGCACACTTTGCTATTCTTAAGAGCAAGAATAAAAATGGAAGATAATGCAAACGTCCAACAATTGGGAACTGAGTCAATAAAGTGGGGTACGTTTTGCCATGGGATGTGACATAGCCATTTAAAAGAATGCTGGAGAAACAATAACATAGTAAAATGTTTTCTGTCTAAAGTCAACTGAAGATGGTGGGAATGTAAATTGATACAGCCACTATGGAGAACAGTATGGAGGTTCCTTAAAAAACTAAAAATAGAATTACCATATGATCCAGCAATCCCACTACTGGGCATATACCCAGAGAAAACCATAATTCAAAAAGACACACGGACCCCAATGTTCATTGCAGCACTATTTACAATAGCCAGGTCATGGAAGCAACCTAAATGCCCATCGACAGACGAATGGATAAAGAAGTTGTGGTACATATATACAATGGAATATTACTCAGCCATAAAAAGGAACGAAATTGAGTCATTTGTTGAGACGTGGATGGATCTAGAGACTGTCATACAGAGTGAAGTAAGTCAGAAAGAGAAAAACAAATATCGTATATTAACGCATGTATGTGGAACCTAGAAAAATGGTACAGATGAGCCGGTTTGCAGGGCAGAAGTTGAGACACAGATGTAGAGAACAAACGTATGGACACCAAGGGGGGAAAACCGCGGTGGGGTGGGGATGGTGGTGTGCTGAATTGGGCGATTGGGATTGACATGTATACACTGATGTGTATAAAATTGATGACTAATAAGAACCTGCAGTATAAAAATACAAACAAACAAACAAACAAAAAGCAACTAATACTAAACTTTCTTTGGGTTATTTGTGTGGAAATATATTAATATAAATGTTTCAGACATTACATGAAATTTCTAAAAATCTTATGCGTTCTGGTATAATGTTATAAGCCATAATTCTAGTTATTACTTTAAAATGTATATCTCAGAAATAACTAAATTTCCTTGTCAATTGCATTATTATGAACTTTCATCAAATCTTTAAAAAAAAAGTAATAAAGTCAACTGAAGAACAGCAGGGTAGAAAGTTATACGTGACTCCAAATATGAAAAAAAATACAAATATGACCCATTGAAAAAAGACTAGAGGGAACATGCCCAGACTTAAACTGTGGCTATTTCTGATTGGGGAATTAGAGATTTTCTTCTTCTGTTTTTAGTTATCTGAATTTTCCAAAATTTACATGAATATATATTATTTATAATCAGAAAACATTATTTAAAATAACTGGTCTTTTGCCCTCTGTGGCTGGTAATCTAGTGGGAGAGAAAGATTAATTTCTAATGAATTACAGCCAAATGCAATAAAAGAACAAAGGAATAATTCATTGATTTCAGCGGGCAGGCAGAATCAGGGAAACTTCCTGGAGGAGGTGGCATTCAAACTGGGCCTTGGGAGATGAGATCTATTTTGACAGGTTAAAAAATGCCAGAGGGGCACCCAGGTGAGACGATAATGAGAACCAAATATCGAGAGCTCTGGAGGGTGTGAAATATCTAGAGTACAACACTAGATGGATCATTCTAGGGCAATATGTTGGCAAAATCAGAGGAACTTTTACAACATATAGATTTCTGTGTCCCTCTCTGGATCTACTGAATTGGCATCTCTGCTGGGGAGCCCAAGACAAATATTTTGAAAATGCTTCCAGGTGATTTTAAGGCATGGCCAGGGCTTAGAAGCGCAGGCGGGCAAAGGATATAAGAGCATGGTGGACCTTTGTGGAGTGGCTGCCAAGAAACGTCTTCCTCCCCGAGGGGAGAGGGGTCCAGCTGTCACTTTATAAGTTGTGACCCTGCCCCATGACTACAGACGCCTGGGCTAGGATGGGCTTTCCTTTGGTGCTAAGGTGTAGGTGTAGATGTAGGCTTTGTCGTGGGCAACTTCCACCTACTCTGGGAACTATTCGTAAAGGCAGAGGAAGCCCCCCAGAAGGAATGAAGCTGATGCAAGGAGAAGAGAAGGGATGGGAAACAGAGCATCCTGCTACCGTCAAATTCCTGATTCCAGTACTTTCTGACATCCCACTGGATCGCTGGCCTTGAGTTTACTGAGTTTACTTGAGTTTACTGAGATCTCCTTTGCCCTTGAGTTTACTGAGATCTCCTTTGCCCTTGAGTTTACTGAGATCTCCTTTGCCCTTGAGTTTACTGAGATCTCCTTTGCCCTTGAGTTTACTGAGATCTCCTTTGCCCTTGAGTTTACTGAGATCTCCTTTGCCCTTGAGTTTACTGAGATCTCCTTTGCCCTTGAGTTTACTGAGATCTCCTTTGCCCTTGAGTTTACTGAGATCTCCTTTGCCCTTGAGTTTACTGAGATCTCCTTTGCCCTTGAGTTTACTGAGATCTCCTTTGCCCTTGAGTTTACTGAGATCTCCTTTGCCCTTGAGTTTACTGAGATCTCCTTTGCCCTTGAGTTTACTGAGATCTCCTTTGCCCTTGAGTTTACTGAGATCTCCTTTGCCCTTGAGTTTACTGAGATCTCCTTTGCCCTTGAGTTTACTGAGATCTCCTTTGCCCTTGAGTTTACTGAGATCTCCTTTGCCCTTATTATACAGCCCAGTTTTTAATGCTGGCACAGCTGGAGTTGGCCTCAGTTTTCTGCAGAGATGAGCAGGGCAAGCTTTATCTTCAGGAACAGCAACACTGCATAGTGCCAGGTCCCGGCTGGAGGCCAGGAAGGGTGACTGCGCTATTACCTAACTAGCTGGTACAGTATTTCCCAAACTGATTTTCTCAGGACAGTAGGCATTGTGGTGTTAACGGGCGTTGCAGCACAGGCAAACAAACGCTTACAGAAGAGAGCTATCCTTGGTCAAGTAGGTTGGGACATCTCTGGATTAACAAAATTAAACTGGTTTCTCAACATGGTGTACACCTTAAACTTACACCATGTATATGTCAATTACATCTCAAGAAAGCTGGGGGGAAAAAACTGTCAGGTTTAAATGATAAACACAGCACCAGGAAAAAAAAAAAAACTGGTTTCTTTACTAGAAAACTTCTCAGAACCTTTATATGCTCTTGTGCATTATGAAGCTCCTACAGGAGTTGATTATAGGATGCAGTGTTCCCCAAATCTATTTAACTGGGGTTCCCTTTTTTTCAGAAAGCATGTTTCAGAGCTGGTGTTTGGGCCATAAGAGCTAACTCATTCATTCATCTATTTCTTCATTCAGTAAACATTTACTAGAGTAGCAAAAATAAGAACAATTTCTCAAAATGGCATGTTATCTTATGAAGAGGACACATTAGCTTCCTGGGAATTGTGTGTGCACATGTGTATATTTGTGCTCGTGTGTGTGTATTTGTATTCATGTGCACACACATGCGTGTGTATGTGTGTATGCACGTGCATATACGCCTGGGGGTGCATGTTAAGAGAGAAATAAAGCGAGGGAGAGCAAGACAGAAAGAGGGATGGGTCCTTGGCTTTGATGCTCACGTATAGGTTTCCCGATGCCCATTAAACAGATAGCATCTCCATCTGCAAATAGAATTACATTCTGTCGAGTAGACTCGGGCTGGTTGCTCGGATTAATTTTGACTTCAATTAAAAGAAACCTCCAAATCGTTTATCCTCCATCCATCAAATGAAATAGCCTGCCACAGCAGAATGTGCTTATGCCCAAACCCATTTTTAATTTGTGAAAGTAACTGGCCTTTCTCTGTAATCATTAAAAAAATTTTTTTCTTAAAAGGCCTTGATCAAAAGAAGTTTCCCATATTAATGATGATAATGCTTTTGTCAGAGAAAGAAGATTTATTGAATATCTCTTAAAAGCCACTACTAGACTGAGCATTACAAATAATCTTATTTGATTCTTCTAGCAACCCTGTAAGACAAGCAATTCATTCTTTTCTTTTTACAGATGAGAAAGTTCTGTGAAGGTAAGGACCCTGGGTCTTCTTCATCATTTAGAACCTGACCTATAGTTGGCCTTTGTAACATAGTTATTGAATGAATGAATGAATACGTGAATGAGGAAACAGCCTAAGCAATTTGACTCAGGATCACACAGTTTGTCAGTGTCTAAAACCACATCTGAATCCAGATCTGTCTGATTCCAAGGCCCAACTGGTTTCTTCCTCATCATTTTAGAAATGAACAAAATGCTTTTATGTACATCATTTGATCTAATTCTATAACGCTGTGTGGGAGGAGGCGATGTAATGTTCTCATTTCCTAAATGAAGACACTGAGACTCAGAAAAATCAAGATATGTGTCCAAAATCACTCAGGTGGTGGAGGGGCAGATTCAAGACCCCATCTCAGGTCTTCTGACTCCCATCCCAGGGCTCTTCCGGCTCCATCAGAGATGTTTTGAAAGCAGCTAAAGATTTCCTTTGAAGTGAATGGTACCCAAGCCGACGTTCCCATAGAAGATGCCACATTACCCTCTCCTTAGACTCCAGTGGTCAGTGTCTACTGTCTCAGGTAACGCCCGTGCTGGTGGGATATCTCTCTGTACCCTCTGTCTAAAGTGGCCAGCCCCAGACTGGGACCAGGAGATGTCTGCTTGAGAGGATCTATTGCCCAGCCTTGACCCTGCCTTCTCCATTTCACCCTTGATTTCCATCAGGAACCCCACCCCCAGAAGCACACCCCCTCCTGGCCATTTACCACCTGCAGTCCTTAAGTTGCAAAGCCACTTTCCCCTGAGGGACAGGAAGTTCTGTTGAGACCACACTCTGTTTTTCCAAGAAAAGTGACTTTCGCAGAAGATTTCTCCATCAGTCCCCACCATAAACACAGATGTACACGTTTCTCTGGAATATTCTCTGCCCTCCTTTGCCACCCTACTGAAGGGCCTGGAATCTTCCTTCTCTGGAAAGGGGAAGGCCAGGCCTAGGCTGCAAGTTCTTGATTCCCTTGGCTGATCTCTGGGGTGAAATGTGTTGTTTTTTCCATTTATCCTTTCTGTTTTCACTTTTCCGTTTGCTCCAAACTCATAATGTTTCTCTCAGTTTCTGTCTTCATGATGCCAACACGACCACGTGAAAAATGAATAACACCCTCAGAAAGTCCCAGGGCTGCTCATTTCTTGATACAAAGCCAAGGAACTGGTCTGACTCAGCTCTTTCCCCTCCACCAAATGGAGTAGTTGTTTAGGCACCTTGGGAAGGCACCTTGGTTCTGGGGGCTACTAGGATTTAGACAAAGGTTATGTGTCTATAACACATTTCTCTCTTCCACTCTCTTGTTTTAGACTCTTGTCATCTCTCTCCTAGATAATTTGGATAGTAGGCTGTTACGGACTGAATTGTGTCCCCCTCAAAATTCATATGTTGGAGTCCTAACCCCCAGTACTTGGAGACGGGGCCTTTAAAGAGGTAATTCAAATGAGGTCATATGGGTGGCCCTAATCCAATATAACTAGTGTCCTCATAAGAGAAAGAAATTAGGACACAGACACCCACAGAGGGAAGACCGTGTGAGGACACAGGGAGAAGACAGCCGTCTTCAAGCCAAGGACAGAGGACTCAGGAGAAACCAACAACCCACCTGACACATTGATCTCTGACTTCCAGTCTCCAGAACTGCGAGAAGATAAATGTTGGTTGTTTATGCCACCCATGTAGTACTTTGTTATGGCAGCCCCAGCACACTAATACAGATTTTAGTGCCAAGAAGTATGGTACTGCTGTATAACAAACACCTAAAAATGTGGAAGTGGATTTGGACCTGGGGAATGGGTAGAGGCTGGAAGAGTTTTGAAGATCATGTTAGAAAAAGCCTAGATCGCCTTGAGAAAACTGTTGGTCATCTAATCTAACACAGAGCTTAATAATTAAAAAAAATACAGGACATGGAAAAGAAGAAACATTGGGTTAATGTAAAGTTCCAGGCATTGTGCTAAATCCTCTCAAGCATTTATCTGACATAAATGTTTGCTCACTTATGTTTCATAATAATTCTTCAAATTAATTATATGTATAAATTATATGTATAGATAATAGTGCTTATATAAAATTTATATGAATAAAATATAATTTATATAACTAAATATATTAACTACTATCTACATTTTGTAGCTAACAACAACAATGGTAAGCAATAATAACAGCAAACATTATATGCCAGACCCTGTTTTAAGGTCCTTTACCTTGATTTTTACAATAGCCCTATGAGGCAGGTGCCACTGGATGATAAATGATAAAATAATGCAGTAGTTAAGAGCACAGGCCCTGGAGCCAGACACCTGGGTTCAAATTGCAGCCATGCAGTCACTTCGTTGCTGTGTGGCCTTGGGCAGGTTCCTTACCCTCTCTGAGTATCAGGTTCCTCATCTATAAAATGAGAAATGGTGGTGATGATAATAATAGTTCCTACTCCACAGGGTTATTGGGAGGGTGAAAATAGTTAATACACATGAAGAATAGGTACTTAGGCTAGAGCCTGGCCAAATATGTGTCAACTATTATTATCCCTATTTTAAATATGGGAAAATTGAAGCTCAGAGAAATGAATTTACTGTGAGTTGGTTTGTAAAAGTTTTTTTAACCTAAGTTTTATTTAGTACACTACTCTTTTTACATAAAAATCTTTGTTAATTCATCATTTTCTACAAAATAAAGTCCAAATTCCTTAAAATGGCCCATCTTTCTAGCCTCAAATCCTGGTGTTCTCCTCGGCCCCCTGCTCTACAAACACCCCAACAAGAAGTGTCCCTCCTAACGTGCCATGTGCTTTCACAACCGTGGCTTCGTACAGGCTGTTTCTACCTCGGGGTGCTGCTCCCTCTATCCCCTGGCCAATGCCTGGTCATTCTTCTGCTTCAGACTCCGTTCTCATGCATTCATTCATTCATTCATTCACTTGGTTACCTGAGTGTCTGCTTTGAGTTAGACACTTTTCTAGGCCCTCAGTTACAGCAGTGAGTAGGAAACATTCAGTGCCTTCAAAGCAGACCAGCCCAGGGGAAGACAGACAGACAGACCTCATGGGGCTGTGTGATAAAGACAGTGACAAAGGGAACAGATGAGGGGCATCTCGCAGGGCTGGGGTGTGGGTAGAACTCATAAGGCTGACCTTCCCTCCCCTAGTTCTTTCTCTACGTCCATGAGATCGATGACCACATCACCAGAGAATATTTACTTGATTGTCTCAGATCGCTGTTTTTCCTTTCAATGAACGGTGGATCCATAGGAAGAGAAAATTTCCCTTTTGTAAATATAGAAGCATGTTTTCTCTGTTTCACTCTAAAGATCATGAACTAGCTCTAGACTAAGAGAGCCTTGGGACACTATACACTCATACACGCGGCCTCATGAGGAAAGGAGGCAGATGCCTAATGAGATTGGATCAAACTTTTTTTAATTTTTAAATTTTTGGCTGTGTTGGGTCTTCGTTGCTGCTCACGGGCTTTCTCTAGTTGTGGCAAGCAGGGGCCACTCCTTGTTGTGGTGTGCGGTCTTCTCATTGCGGTGGCTTCTCTTATTGCGGAGCACGGGCTCTAAGCGCGGGCTTCAGTAGTTGTGACTCACGGGCTCTAGAGCGCAGGCTCAGTAGTTGTGGTGCACGGGCTCGGGTGCTCCACGGCCTGTGGGATCTTCCTGGACCAGGGCTCGAACCTGTGTCCCCTGCATTGGCAGGCAGATTCTCAACCACTGCGCCACCGGGGAAGTCCCAGTCTTGAGCATCACATTTGACCGAAGAGAGATACTCACTCTAAGAAGGAAGTCGTAAAATTGAACCAGTGGAATGGAGGGTGTGGTGTCTTGATTGCAAAAATGGCCCTCATCCTCCACCCCTCCTGTAGCCACGCCCCTTGTTTGCAATGGCTTTGCAGCTTCTCCCGTTGGGAATCTGCACCGGCCATGGAACTTGCTTTAGGCCACAGAGCAAGTGGGAGTAACAGTGTTCCGGTTCCAGGCCTACGTCTCGGCAGCCCTTAAACACTTTTGCTCTCTCTTAAAACCATCCCACTGGCATGTGAAGAAGACTGGGCTAGCCTAGTGGAAGAAACTGAGAGGTCCGTGGAGGAGAGGCCATTCATCGCATCCAAGGCCATCCTAGAACAGCCTAGAGCCAATCAACCTCCAAACATGAGAGAGCCCTGCTAAAATCGGCAGAACTGACCCCCAAACGCATGCGTGATCCTAGGCAAGACCAGAACTACCCAGCTGATGCACACACTCACGAGCTATAACGAAACCACTGAGTTCCGGAGAAAATTGTTACACAATGTTATTACGGTGATAGATAACTGATACAGAGGGAAAATGGATCCAATTTTCAATGGAAACATTTGACAAACGATTAAAGTATAAAAGAAAAAGTATGTCTTGTTCATAGATTTAGGGACAGTGTTTTGCTCTGTCATAATGCAGAGCAGCTCACTTATCAGGCATGCCTTGGGAGGAAATTTGAGGTCGGACTTCTCTGAAGATACTCAATATCCAGATTTTGAAATACACAGTGCAGTGCGATGTTCTGATTTCCCCTCGCCCATGTAGTTTAATAACATACTACACTATCTGCAAAGTACCAACGTCCCCTGCCGCCCTATCTCCCCAAGTGTAATGGCCACGGTTACCCACACAACGCGTGAAAGACGGGGTTGAGTATTCTAAATAGAAACCCCGCGAAGGTGCCTCCAACTGTGCAGTTGCTTTCAAGGAGCCTCTTTCTGGAGTGAGACCTCTGCGTACTTGAACTGGTGTGCTTTACTCCTAGGGACGAGGGAGAGAGCCAGCAGGCAGCCTGCAGTGCCCGGTACCGGAACGAAAAGGACATTTTGCTCTGAGCTGCCAAGTCACACCCAAGGCACATCAGCTCCTCCCAGGTGTCTGCCTGGGGTGGCCCCGGACTTTTCTTTTCCCCACGAGTTGGGAGTGGGAAAGGGAGGTGGTGGAACCCACTGGAACCACTGTTCAACATGGAGATCTCTGACTTACCCCCAAGCTCTGCTCCCAATCCCATCATCCGTGGCACTTACTGACTCCAAATTCTGGGTCTCAGGTGTGTCACCTGGAAGATGGCTCACACCCCTCTACGCCCTGTCCCCCCCCCCCCCCCCCCGCCAACCCAGTGGCATATTCTGGGCTGTAACTACCTCTTTCTTGGCTTCCTCAACCGACACATCTCCTTCTTCAAATTGATTAGAAACTCTTGTTCCCAGAGGATCCTTCTCTTTGCTGGAGGGTTTGTTCGGTGAGATCTCGAGAGGCTGAAAGAGTGAGCGCCTTCTACCATCTTGAACAAGAAGCTGTCCCTTTGGTGTTGGGAGATGTTTGCCAGAGCCCTCTCTCCACACCAGCCCCACCCCACTGCTCTTACAAGGCAAACACCAGGTGCTGGTTTTCCAGAGAGCCGTTGCCAACCCCGAATGACGGGTATTTATTTTTAAGCGCTTTCCCCAGTTTACCTGTCGTGGAGTGAATAATCTCTTTGGAAAACGGTAAACGAGTAAAATAAAGATGTAATGAATACCATCACCTCAGGTTCCATGGGTCCCCTCTAATGTCCCAGGAGCCGCTGTGGGTTGTTTCATAAATGCCATCTCGGTTAATTTTCATACTACCCAGAGAAGAGGTCTCCATCGCTTCCAATTCCTAGGTGAGGAAAGGGAAGCTTAGAGAGGTTAAAAACATGCCAGGGTGGCAAGATGGGGACTGGAAACTAGGTTTTCTTACTTCAAGTTCAATGTCCTACCCACCATCAGATTACTCTGTTTCTTCTTTCTCTTCTCAAAGTTGTCTTCCTGTCTTATGAAATACAGTCAGCTACACATTTTACGGATTAAAATTTTATTGCAATACATTTACTTCATTAAGAATATCAAACACTAATGTATTGAGCATTCACCATGTAGTGGTTACTTGATGTGTATTAACTGTACACATAATATAATCTTTACTGTCCTATTATCATCCCCATATAACAGGTGAAAAAAACCGAGGCACAGAGGTTAAGTAACTTTCCACAGGTGACGCACCCAGTGAAGAGCTTGGCTCTGAACCAAGAGAGTCTGCCTTCAGAGCCCACGATCCTAAACGCGTACACACCGTACTTTGTTACATACAATAATAAGCAAACCATTTATATATATATTTTTAACATCTTTATTGGAGCATAATGGCTTTACAATGGTGTGTTAGTTTCTGCTTTATAACAAAGTGAATCAGCTATACATATACATATATCCCCATATATCTCCTCCCTCTTGCATCTCCCTCCCACCCTCCCTATCCCACCCCTCTAGGTGGTCACAAAGCACCGACTGATCTCCCTGTGCTATGCGGCTGCTTCCCACTAGCTATCTATTTTACATGTGGTAGTGTATATAAGTCCATGTCACTCTCTCACTTCGTCCCAGCTTACCCTTCCCCCTCCCCATGTCCTCAAATCCATTCTCTGCATCTTTATTCCTGTCTAGCCCCTAGGTTCGTCAGAACCACCTTTTTTTTTTTTTTTTAGATTCCATATATATGTGTTAGCATACGGTATTTGTTTTTCTCTTTCTGACTTACTTCACTCTGTATGACACTCTAGGTCCATCCACCTCACTACAAGTAACTCAATTTTGTTTCTTTTTATGGCTGAGTAATATTCCATTGTATATATGTGCCACGTCTTCTTTATCCATTCATCTGTCAATGGACACTTAGGTTACTTCCACGTCCTGGCTATTGTAAATAGTGCTGCAGTGAACACTGTGGTACATGACTCTTTTTGAATTATGGGCAAACCACTTATATTTGACTTACTAATAAAGACAAGCTAATAAGTGAACCTCTAATAGGTAAGTCCTTTATAATTTTACTCCATGATTCAGAGTAGTAAGTGAAATAAGCTAATTAGTGCTTCTTAGGTGTCTGATAAATGTTAGTTCTCTATTCCCCATCCTCTGTAGGTGAGGGAGAACATTCCTTCGTCTGTTTATTCCAAGAACATTTAGTGAGCTCTGTCCATGAGTTGGACCTTTTGTAATTGGGTTGTCAGGCCTGTTAATCGATCAAGGAAAAGGCTCTGCCCTTTTGAGGCTCCCGATTTAGAGAAAGAGGCAGATGGATGCACACAGCACGGTGTTCTGTGGGGACCTGGGGAGAAAAGAGTAATGAGTGCTGCTGGTGAGTTAAGGGTGCTTTACAGAGCGGGTCTAGGAGGCTGATTCAGAGATCTATGGTGGAAAGAATCAGGGCTTCAGAAAGGAAGGGTTTTAAGTTTAGGTGGTAATAGTAGTTAGTAATTTATAGGACCTACCATGTGCCAGATACTGCTCTAAGTGATGCATATCTATCAGTACATTAGGCACAGAGAGGTTAAGTAACTTAAACAAAGTTGCAAAGCTACTAGGTGGCAGGGCTGGCACTAGAGTCCGTGCTATTGTATCACCTCTGAAAAGGTAGAAAAGTGAAAGCATTGTGGATCATTGGGAACCAAGCAGGTCCAGGCACTTCTAGACCAAATGCGTTAACCATCCCAAAAGAGTTAAAGATCTACAGCTAGCCTCCTCTCCGCTGTGAATGAGCAGAAAGAGAGGAGCCGGAGGCAGGAGGCTCGCGCTCACAGCTCTGCCGCCCACAGCCAGAGCTCCATTTCTGCGCACAGCTTCGGCCGTTTCGAGGAAAATCACTAGAAGAAGAAAACGCGGCAGAAGCCGTCATTGGGCTGATGGACCCTGTGCAATCCAGATTCCTTGCAAAACTTTCTCATGACGTGAGGCCTCAGCAATCCCAGCAGTGCCTGCATCGGAGATTCTGACAGTGATCTCTATAAATCACCCGTAATTCATGCAGGGCTGTGTTGAATGGTTCGCATTAAACCAGACGTCTACAGCTGTGAGTCTAAAGAGATTTGAGTAAATTGGACATTTGTCAAAAATGTTGAAGAAACTACAAACATAAATGTGGTTGGGTCTGTTTTTCCCCAATCGCCATTGGCCCAGTGATTCCTGGTTTTCATTTGGCTCGTGAAGTGTGTTCAAGAGACAACTAAGTAGGGAGCCATCAAAGCTGACCTTGCCATCGGAAAAGGAAATTCTCCCGAAATGGAGAATCACAGAGGCGCAGACAGTGCTGTTGCAGTACCTCCCGCCTGCATCCCGGCTCCTCCTTCCACACCACCAAGAGGGTCCCTCTGCCTGTTTCTTCTTTACCTGGTGGCCATCAGGTAGCGTTAAGCTAGAATTTAGTATTTATACCCGGAGATGGGCACACCTCTTCCGCTCCTGTGTGTGTGTCGGGGGGGTGGCAGTGAGTCAATCCAGCCAGGAGTTACCCTGGGTTGGGGGTTTGTTGTTGCCACGCCCCCTGTGCACCTGCAACAGGCGCAGATACCCGGGACTTAGCGTGGGGTCAGCAGGATGGATGTTTCCTCCTTGTTCTGCCGCATCTCAGCTCCCAGCAGGCCCTGCATGCCTGTGTCCAGAGGGGCGCTGGGGCTCTGGGTCAGTCTGCTCAGGCTGCCATAACAAAATGCCTTAGACTGGGTGGCTTCAACAACAGCCATGTACTTTCACAGTTCTGGAACCTGAAAGTCCAAGATCAAGGAGCCAGGCAGGGCGGTGTCTGGTGAGAGCTCTTGCCTTAGTTTGCAGACAGCTGCCTTTTGTCTGTGGGTTCACATGGCCTTTCCTCAGCGCCTGTGAGTGTGTACGTGAAGGGTGGGGAGAAGCCTTATGATACCTCTTCTTAGAAGGTTACCAACCAATCGTATCAGGTCAGGAGCCCACCCTGATGACCTCATTTAACCTTAATTACTTCCTTAGAGGCCCCATCTCCAAACATAGCCATACTGGGGGTTAGGACTTTGACATACACATTTGGGAGACACAGACATTCAGTCTATAACAGGCTCTCTCTCTCCATGTCCTTGGCCCTCCCAATGTTGCTCCTTCCTCTATATAGGGAAGGGGGCGTTATTCTCTCGCCCTGGCCCAGCCTCAGTCTTACTCAGCCCTATGGCCCTGGGCCTTGGGCGAGGGGACTTTCCAGCTTTTCTATCCCTCTTTCAGTGGCAGCCAGATTCTGCCTTGAGTCTGTAGTTGATCTTGGGCAATAAGAGTTTCCTATCCTTTGTATTGGGTTGAATAGTGTCCCCTCCCCCAAATTCATGTCCACCTGAAACCTCAGGATGGGACCTTATTTGGAAATAAGAACTTTGCAGATGTAATGAAAGATGAGGCTCTACTGGATCAGGGTGGGCCCTTAACCCAGTGACTGGTGTCTTAATAAGAGGAGGGAGAGGGAGATGCAGAGAGAGAGACACACAGAGGGAAGACAGCCATGTGACAGAGGCAGAGGTTGGCGGAATGCAGCTACAATCCAAAGAACTCCAGGGATTGTTGGCATCACCAGAAGCTGGGAGAGGGGCATGAGGGAGATTCTCCCTCAGAGCCTCCAGAAGGAACCAAACATGAAGGCATCTTGATTTCAGACTTCTGGCCTCCAGAAGTGTGAGATTTCTGTTGCTGAAGCCACCCAGTTTGTGGTACTTTGTTACAGCAGCCGTAAGAGTCAAATACACTCTCTTCCAGGGGCAGCTGACTTTGGCTTGGTGCCAGTGCACCACCCTGGACCCGAAGTGGCCTCCTGTTCCTTTCCCAAGAGCAGAGAGGGTTTTGTTTCTACCCCTGTCCTAGAGCAATGGATTTTTGGCTGGGCCTACGGACAAGAGGTTTACCTCTGCTCCCTCAGCAACTTCAGCCTTTGCTTTCTAAGGAGAAGGATCTGGGAAAGCAGTGAGGCTTTGTGCCCGCCTGTGCCACCTCTGGGGCCCTCCAGTCTCTGGCCTGTCCCTCATCTTTCCTGTGAGCACACAGTGGAAGCCCGTGGAGCAAAGCCTGTGAGCAGTGCCGTCTCCCCCTGTGTCTGGGCGCCCAGCTATCCCAAACTCTCCTGCTAGCCCACACTGGCCTTAAAGAATTTGTTACCATCTTAGCTGATTTCCTCCCACCCTCTGGAACCGTGGCCGCCTTTCTCCCGTGTTCCACCAAAGGTGAGACGGTCCTGCGTCCTGTCTCTTCCTGAGGTTTGCATCTCACTGGAATGCAGTTTACAATTAGCTTTACAATTGCAACCTCTGCCCTGTGACGGCCTCAAGAAAAGTGATGATTTTATAAATTATCCAGCATTTTCTTCCTCCTTAGGGTGGGACCAGCGTTCTCTTGGGGTTCACAACATTTGAAGCAGAAGTAGAATTCCTTCACAAATATTTATTCTAAATATAAATTAGTACAATTTCTCAGGGGCTTGGATTTGACTCTTGGCTTTAAAACTCACTAGCTCTGGGACCTTTGGCAAGTTTCCTAACCTCGCTGAGACTCGGTTTCCTCAAGTTAAAATGAAAGGTTGACACGATTATCTCACCAGTCCCATTCAGCTCTCATAGCCCATTATTTTAAATGAAGATACTGGAGCAATCTCTCAGACTGGAATATTCTTAGTTTTGCCTCATTTTAATGTCAGATTTTTCAGGGCACCTTCTCTTGAATGGATAATATATGTTTGTTTGTTTCTTCCGACATGGGGGAGGGAGGGTAAGGAGACTCTGCCTCTGCAGATCACTGGCTTTGATGTGCTTCTGGTCACAAGTGAGTGGCAGCCTTTGAAGCAGACAGACCATAAGCCTTGAATACTTCTTAAACTTACCATAGCAATTAAGGAACTTATTTTAAACTTATTTGTATTTTAGTTCTAGCACTTAGGGAAAGTCATGGTGGTGCCTGGTAAGGTGAAATCTGTCGACAGGGAACTTTCCCTTTTCTGTTACTCCTGAGACACTCAGGCACTGAAGTGGCACCATCAATGTCAGGGTCGTGGCATGAACGTTGGAGATGGGAGACAGCTTCCCCAGGCTGATGCCACACACCCACTCCTTGGGCTTAAATATTTTAAAAAAGGGTTTCTGTCTTGAGGACATGCCAAACCCTGGCTCCTTCCTAACATAAGGCAGCCCCTGCGAGCTGGGGCTGTTAACAGAGTGTCTGCAGCCTTTTGAACTACCAGGATTTTCTGTGGTAGACGTTAGTTGGGATGAGAATAGTCTTTCCAAGAGTTTTTGTGAGGCAGCAATGAGAAAAATCATGCAAGAAGGTGTACCAGGTCTTGGTGTTTTGGGGGTTTTTTTGTTTTTGTTTTTTCAGTTATGTCACGAAAAAATATGTAAGTGGGGAAAATTATTTTATTTAGGTGGTCATTTGTTCATTAAATAGACCCATATTCACTGGGTAGCTATTATATGCCAGGTACTATGCTATGTGCTTGGGACACTGCAATGAACAACACAGACAAGGGTCTTGCCTCCATGGAGCTTGTAGCCTAATTGAGAAGAGATTAGATGGATATTTACATAAAATAATATTTTAAATTCTATTTGGGATAAGTAGTGGTAACAAGAAGTCCAGGGTGTTGCAGGAGTTCATTATAAGGGCTCAAAATCAAGTCTGGAGGATTAGAATAGGTATCTATGATGAAGTGACACCTCAACTTAGACTTGAAGTACAAGTAGGTACTGAATAGACCATGAGAGGGGAGAAGAGCATATTCCAGTTAGCGGAAACAGCATGTGCAAAGGCCCTGAGGTAGGAAGGAGTCTGGAGAAACCAACCTGTACAAGAGAAAAGACCTACATTTACTGATGTCTGCAGAGTCTTCCCAGTTAAATGCATATATTTGCTCTAAATAACTATATTACAGAGCTGACCAGGTGGCATGTCCCATTCACGGGCAAAGTGCTTCCACTCAGTGTTACAGGATCTCATTCTTAAAAAGGCACAGACAACTAAGAATCTCCTGACCTTTGGGAAAGTCCCTTAATGTGAAATTCAGACCACAGGAGAAAATAAAGAGGAACTTGGAGAATCAATCTAATTATCAGGGAGCAGAAAGAAATTTTAAAGTAAAACAACACTATACTAAAATGTCTGGAGAGATCAAAGAAATCATTGTATCCATGACAAAAGAACATGTTGGTATCAAAATTAACATTCAAAGAGTAAGAAAGATAGAGCTCTTGGAAATTAAAATTATGACAGTTGAAATGAAAAAACGAATCAATAGACGGGTTGGAAATTAGAGTTGAGGATATCTTCCAGAAAGTATAAAAAAGTCAGAGATAGAAAATAGGAGAGAAAAGATAAGGAACTAATTCTATCAGTCTTGGAAGTTCAATGGTCTACTGAAAGAGCGTCTAGAAAGAGACAACAGGGGAGAAGAGAGAAAGGAAGTTATTAAAGAAATAACATAGGAAAAGATCTTATGAACATGCAAAAAGAATCATAATACTCCTATCGAAAGGTGGAATCTGTTTCTCCACGCTGAGTCTAAGCTGGCTTTATGACTTGCTTCAGCCAATAGAATAGGGCAGAAGTTCCAGGCTTCGAGAAGCTCTGTGTATTTCCACTCTTGCTCTTGGGACCACTGCCAACGACTGCTAACCATGTAAACAAGCCTGGCTACCCTATGAGAGACAAGATGGAGCACAGATGGGTGACTGCAGATGAGTACAGCCTAGATCAGCTGAGCCTGGCCAAATCTGCACCACTGCTCAGTAGAGCCCGGATCAAATTACTGTCAACAACTAAATTGTGTGCATGCAACAAAAGCTATTACAATGAGCTTCTAATCTGAAAAGTGCCACCAACAGCTCATTCCAAGGAATGAATTAAAGGTACATCACTATGAAATTTCAGAATATTATGGGATAAGGAGAAAATCCTAAAGAAAAAAACCACCAGGTCACATAAAAAGGGACAGAAATGAGAATGGCACTGAAATGACAACAATGGCAATTATTCAATGGCATTGAAATAGCAACTCTAGATGCTGGAAGAGAGTAGAGCAGTATCTCTGAAGTTCAGAGGGAAAAATATTTCTCACCTAGAGATTTCCTATCCAAACAAGACATGTTAGTTTTTATTGCTGCCATAACAAAGTACCACAAACTTAGCAGCTTAAAACAGCACAAATTTATGATCTCACAGTTCTGGAGGTCAGATGCATGGCAGGCGAGGCTGGTTACTCAGGCGTGAGGCTTGCAAGGCCTAAGTCACAGCTGTGTTCCCTTCTGAAGTCTCTAGATTGAGAATCCTAGTCCAACCTCATGCAGGCTGTTGACAGAACCAAGTTCCTTTCAGTTTTGGGACAGAGATTCCCCATTTCATTGCAGGCTGTTGGCCAGAGGGGTTGTTCTCCACTTTTAGAAGCTGCCCACATTCCTAGGCGCACGGTTTCCTACGTTTGTCTTCAAAACCAGCAATGCTGCTTCAAGGTCTTCTCATGCTTCAAATCTCTGTTATCACCCCTGCCTCATCACTCTCGTCAGCCAGAGACAGTTCTCTGCTCTTATGGGTTCCTATGGTTATACTGGGCTCATCTGGGTAGTCTAAGATATTTTCCCCACCTCAAGGTCCATAATCTTAATCATATTTGCAAATTCCCCTTTGCCATGTAATGTAACATATTCACAAATTCTGGAAATTAGGGTGTGGACATTTTTACCTACAAAATTATGAAACAAGTGTAAGGCCAGAATCAAGACATTGTCTCAAAAATGTAGCTTCCCATTTTCTGTTTCTCAGAAAGCTGTCAGAGGACAGCCTCCACCAAACAAGGTAGGAGATGATGAGTAAGACTTGGGACTGGAAGCTAGATGCTGATGAAAGGAAGCCCCAAGACCAGACCTCTGTGGCAGGACAAAGAATGACATGTATGAAAAAGTCTTACTGAAGAGGGCTGGGGGAAAGGTGCTGAGTAAGTCAGTCTGGGAATGAGTGGGTCTGGAAGACTAAAGGCAAAGGGAACTGTACAAAAGCCCTGTACTCTAGCAGATCAAGTTGAGCCCCATGTTGGTATGGGTTACCAATACTGAACCCCGTATATGTGTATACTGAAATGAACAAATAAGTAAGTGGGTGACAGATGCTAGGATCTAGGTTTCTCACTGTTGGATTGGGAGATTACAGGTGGGTAATGGGAGGAGGCTGGAATGATACATGTCTTAATGGATTAGAGTTGGAGACATCTGTACAAATGCATGTACGGCTTAATATAGACACAGATGGTTACATATGGAAATATTTATAGGTATATAGCTATATACCAGTTAGTATACAGATATATATTTCCTTGTTCTGTCAGGTGAAAGGGCCTAGAAGCAATGATGCTCTAGTGGCAATGAGCATGCCCAGACCTTAGTTTCTATAGTATTTGCCAATAAAAGGAACCAGGGCTTCTCGGAGAAAAGGTTCATTCTAGGACTGTGGCAGGAAAGGTACCAGATGATTCTGGAACATCCTTTAGTGCCAGAAATTAAGGAAGTGCTCATGCATAAATGAAAAACAACCTATAATGATAAATGATAAAGGTATGTTAGAGGCATACAGGAGCTGACAACAGCTCAACCACAGTTGTCCTGAGCAGCAAAATACTTAAGGTAGTAAACGTAGTATTGAATTATAACCCAAAGTATAATAAGAATCCGTAAGTTCATACTGATAGAAATAAATGAATGAATAAATAAGTAAATGGGAGAAGAAGAGACGAATCTCCTATGCAGAAGAATCCCAAATAAGTTATGTAGATACTCCATCCTCAAGGTGATGGAGCATAGCTCCTTTCTCCTTAAGTGTGGGTTGCACACAGTGACTTTCTTCCAAAGAGTACAGTATAGACAAGGGAAAGAAAGAGTAACTTTACAGTGGAGAAGCCTGGACAAACACCACCTCCATCCAGGTTTCAAGGTTAACGTCAACATTGATAAGATATATTGATAGTACAATGTGCGCTTTTGATAGTGTGTGATGAGAACGGCCCTTTACCTCTGTGGTCTTCCTCCGCCAAACCCATGGCCCCAGTCTAACCATGAGAAAAATGTGAGACAAGTCCCAACTGAGGGACATTCTACAAATATCTGACCAGTACTCCTCAAAATGGTTAAGGTCATCAGAAAGAAGAACAGCCTGAGAGATTATCACACCCAAGAGGTACCTAAGGAGACAGGATGACTGTAATATGGATCCTGGATGGGATCCTGGAACAGAGAAAGGACTTTAGGTAAAAAGTAAGGGAATCTGAATAAAGTATGAACTTCAGTTGAGAATGCATTCGTACTGGTTCATTCACTGTGAAGAACATATCATACTGATGTAAGATATTAATAAAGGAAACTGGGTGCGAGGTATATGGAAACCTTCGTAATATCTTCACAATAAGTTTTTTAGATCGAAAACTCTTCTAAAAGAAAAAAAATTTATTAAAAAAGAATAGATTGGAACATATTGGGACGTGCTGCAGTAGTGAGGAGAATTATTGTTTCATGAAATTTTTGTTTCCCTTAACCATAAATATACATGTAGACACACACTGGGTCTTGTAAAATACATTTTTTACTGCGGATTAGGTAGGCAAAGTTTGAAAAACACTGCATTAGAGGATTTCTGTTTGCTCTAAAATTTCTTAAAATTATTCATTTTAAGTTGTTTAGTGAGACGTTTCATTCATTCAGTAACAATCATCCAGTGATGAACCGCCACGTCCAGAGAACCGTGTTTGGTGCTGTCGTACGTGCCACAGATGAACAAGGCACAGGGTTCCCTCTGCTAGAGAAAGAAGCAGAAAAACAAATACAGGGTCATGCAAGAGGCCGTGAAATAAACACTAAGGTTTATAAAAGTGCCCTGAAAGCACGGAGGACAAAGGAGTTGGAGTTGATTCAGAGTGTTATGAAAAGCTGACTAGGAGCTTGGCAGTTTAGCTAGACTTCAACAAAAATAAGAAGCACTAATGCTTACTCATCACTTTCTATGTTGCCAGAGTCCCTGCAAGAATATTACACAGATCACCTTCCATTATCCTCACACATCTTACTGGCGAGGCGCTGCTTTTACCTCCCCACTTTCCAGATGAGCAAACTGAAGTTAGAGAGGTGAGGGAATCGCCCAGGGATGCCCGGCCAGGAAGTGGTGGGGTAAGATCTGTGCCACGTCCTGTGACTTGGACTTGCTTACCCCACCTACACCGCCTGACTCTAGTTTCCTCTAGCTACAGAGTCTGATTTCGGATGTACAATCCCTCAAAATAGTGTCCATGTCATTGCCTTTGCTACCACTGCCCCTCTTCCTTCTTCCTTCTTGAAACACTCCTCCATAACCTTCAGAGCCCAGCTCAGTGGCTACCTCCTTCCTGTAGCTGTTCTCCGTACCATCTCTCATGGCAGAATTCATGGTTCCCTTGCTTGTATTCAAGCTTTGGTTGGACAGGCTATCTCCCACACCTCCACCCCGGCCTCCCCACTCAGATCGCGGCCAGTCATCTTTCTCTTTGTGTCTCTGCCTCCCAGCAGAGTATCTGGTACCCGGCTGTTGCCCAATAAATGAGAAAGGAAAGAGGGGAGAACCATAGGATTTCCATGAGTAAATAAGGAGAGACAGGAATACCAAGCTGAGTGTAACACATGAGCAAAAACAGTGGCAAAGTGAGAGGATGGAATGGTCTGGCAGGGATGGGGTGTAAGGTGCCCAGATGCGTGTAGCAGGAGAGATGGATAATTATGCCAGCCTGGGGCTGGATTGTGCAGAACTGGGACGCTTTGCCAGGAAGCTGGGGCTTTATTCTGTAGACCATGGTGCACCATGGAGGGGTTTCAGAGTCTAGGGACAAGATTTGAATTGAGTGACACTTTTCTATTTTATTCTATTTTCTCACCTTTGAAGAGGCCGGAAGACGAGAGAAAATATGAAAACTAATATTTATCATGTATCTATTATATTTCAGGCGCTGATCTAAAATCTTTACATAAGTCTTCTCATTAATTCTCACGCCAACCCAGTACACCAGATATTTCCCCTTGTTTTACGATTGAGAAGATAAAGCTCAGACAGGTTAAGTAATTGATCCAAGATCACGCTGTTGAAAAATGGCAGACCTAGGATTTGAACCCAGTTTTGTCTGGTTCCAAAGCACATTTTTTTTTTCCCACCACATCATCCTGCCTCCTTAAAAAAACCCCATAGTCCCTCCTCTTCCTTGTGCCTGTTTTCCTTCTTCCCTGACCCACTTCCCTTTGCCTTTTTCCTCCTGTTTCCCTAGACCTAAGTGACAACAGGTTGAAGAGAGGGTGACTTGAGTCCTAGCATTAGGGACCACAGTGATGGTTTAATTTCCCTCTTTCCATGGTGGAGAGAGATGCCGAGCTTGGAGCAGACCAGTAGGATGCACTGGCCAGGAATACAGTCCCTGGAAATGCTGCAGAGGCCCTGGCTTCCAGGAATCTTTCTGATCTTTCAAAGGAGACCTTCCCTCCAGCTAGTGAGTAACCCAAGATAGTTAGGTCACCCATTTTAGAGCCCTTGGGTGTCTGCTGGTTTGAAATCTCCTTTTGTGGGTACTTTTTTTACTTTCTTTCTAAAACACTTTTCTTCCAAGCCTATCAGAGTAGCCAGCAACACAGAAGGAGTTAAGGACTGAAAAAAAAAGAAAAGCCAGTCTTCCCTTTCTTGATAATGGTATTATGACTCTGGCATTCCAATTCAAACTTCTCCTAAGTTTTCAAGCAATGGATGCTTTATATGTGCTTGTGATTAAAATATGATGTACCTTAAAAGCCATTCCAACCTCTTGTGATGTGGTCATAAAAATTATTTCAGCATTCAATATACCTCATTCCCATCAGGTCAGCTTTGAGACCATGGCTAGATGAATCATTGGAGAAATGAAACGCTTAGCAGAATGTTTTTCTTTCTGATTGTGGGGCTTATTCGATTAAGGGATAAAAGTAAATTGATCAAATATGTGCATGTTTGGAGTTTATTTTTATCGCTGCTGAGCAAATTTTGAAAGGCAGCGATCTGATCTGATTCGATTTTCCTCTCTGTGGTGTGCTGTGAAAGAGGAAGCGCTGGTAAGAAAGGCCTGCTGGCCCGGCCAGGGGTTGAGTGATGGGCAAGCTTCCATTGGGGAAGCTTCATCCCTGGATGAACACTTCCAGGGTCAGTGTTCCTGACCCTGCTGTAAGTGCTCCAGATCACAGCAGCGTCAGGAAAGCCCCCTTCTCAAGGAGCACCAGCCAGGTCAAGACAAGCTGACTTTGGAGCTTTCGCGGAGTTCATAAAAAAACCACTTAGCTCTGCAGACTCCACAGTCCGTTTTCCACAATTTACAAGATTGTAAATCAACTGTGCAGACTCCGCACAGCCCGTTTCCATGAACATCCTTCCTTTCAACCTGGGGCCCCCGTGGCCCGTCCCTCTTGCCACCTCTTGTCTCCTTCACCGTCCAATTACTCAGGTGGTGGAGGTTTTGGGAAAATGAGAAGAGGCAGAGAAAAAGCCAAAGGATGCGGGGGCAGAAAAGGGACCATGGGTTTTCATTTCAGCTGCATTCTTAACCCCCGGCCGGCCTCCAGGGGCCCCTGTGGCTGGGGGAGCAGCGGCCTGCCTCCCTGCTCTGAAATCCCCAAGATTCATTAAATGTCATTGTTTTCAAAGATTACTAACAACAACAATAATAATAAATAGTAAAATTGGTTAAGTGTGTTCTCTGTGCCTGAAGGACACTGAGGCCTTACGTTCTTTATTGCATTTAATCCTCACAACCACCTTATGAGGTAGGTGTTGTTAGTATACTTACAGACACAGGATAACTGAGGTACAGCAAGTTTTAGTAACTGGCACAAGTAGTGGAACTTGTATTTGAACCTATGCATCTCGACTCTGGGCCCTGGGTGTGTAATCACTGCATTAAACTGCTCCCCACATACTACAAATGTAATATTTTGTTGTTAAAATTCAGATGATACATCACTAATTATTAGAGAAATGCAAATCAAAATCACAATTAAGGTATCATCACACACTGGTCAGAATGGCCATCATCGAAAAGTCTACAATTAACAAATGCTGCAGAGGGTGTGGAGGAAGGGAACCCTCCTACACTGTTGGTGGGAATGTAAATTGGTGCAGCCATTATGGAGAACAGTATGGAGGTTCCTTAAAAAAAACTAAAAATGGAGTTACCATATGATCCAGCAATCCCACTCCTGGGCATATATTCCAAAAAAATGAAAACTCTACTTCAAAAAGATACATGCACCGCAATGTTCGTAGAAGCACTATTTGCAATAGCCAAGACATGGAAGCAACCTAAAGTATCCATCGACAGATGAATGGGTAAAGAAGATGTGGTGTATACACACACACACACACACACACACACATACACACATACACACAATAGAATATTACTCAGGCATAAAATAGAATGAAATAATGCCATTTGCAGCAGCATATGGATGGACCTAAAGATTATCATACTGAGTGAAGTAAGTAAGAGAGAAAGACAAATATTACATGATATCACTTATATGTGAAATCTAAAAAATAATACAAATGGATCTATATACAAAACAGGAACAAACACATAGACAAAGAAAACAAACTTATGGTTTTCGAAGGGGAAAGTCAGGGAGGGATAAATTAGGAGTAAGAGATGAACAAATACACTCTACTATACATAAAATAGATAAGCAACAAGGATTTACTGTATAGCACGGAGAACTAAATTCAATATCTTGTAATAACCTATAATGGAAAATAATCTGAAAAAATATAACTGAATCACTTTACTATACACCTGAAACTAATACAAGATTGTAAATCAACTATATTTCAATTTTTTAAAAATTCAGATGATACACGTGTGCTTAATGTGGAAACTTCCATGTTCCTTCCTTCTCCCTCCACCAATTCCTACCTTCCAGAACATTCTAGCCTGGCTGGCTTAGCCAGGTTCTGTCTCCTCCCAACCTCTACTGAACAGTGATCCTACGAAGGGGCCCAGATTCCGTAAGGAACCAAACTACCTGGGGCAGGTGCCTCTGTGAAGGGACACCCCCCAACACAAGTTAGGCAGACCCACACTCATGGAAGGCAAAGCCAAAGGTGTGGGCATGTGTGTGTGTGTGGAGAGCTTGCCGCAGCCCGAGCTTGGGAAATCCTGGAGCAGCGAGGCTAGGCAGTGCTTCTAGAGGACAAGGCCTTCCCAAGGCCTTCCCCCGGCATACAGCACTGACTGTCCCAATGGCCGGCTGACCTCGGAGGCTGAGTAAAATCCCTGCAGTCGGGGGAGCAGAGAGAACCTTAGAAAAATAAACAATCTTATCTCCTTTACTAGGCTGTCCAGCTCCCCCCACTACCACCCACTCTGTACACACACACACACACACACACACACACTCACACACTTTAGAGTTCATTTCTCTCTCCCTCTTCTCTTCTGCGCTAGCAGGTGCTATAATGTCATGGTAAGAGCACTGACCTTGGGGTCAGTTTACCTGTGTTTGATCGGGCTCTGCCATTTATTAACTGTGTTAGCTTGGTTACATTTCTCACCCTCTGAGCCCCAGTGTGCTCATCTATGAAATGGGATTGATAACGTTTACACCTCAAGGATGTTGGGAAACTTGGAATTACTACGTGCGAAGCCTGCAGTGCCCAGTCACTGAAGTTGATCAGGAAGTACTGTAATCTCGGCGCAGGTGTAGAAGGGGCAACTAGTTCAGCCTGGAAGAACGTGCAAAGGGCTTGGCGTGGTCAGCTTGTGAATCCCTGGGATTGGGAGTTTCTCCTAATTTCCTTCACCCAGGTACCTGGCAGAGGGTCTTGCCCATAGAAGGCACTCTGAAACATTGGCTGACTTGTACTTTGAATAGAACTAAGCTATAAAAGGGTCTGGAACTGGCCATGTGCTCTGATGAGTTAAGAGACTAGGGAGAATTAGGAAGATACTGCTAAGAGTCTGAAAATACCTATTAGTAGAGTTGATAAACATAAGCAAAAGAAATTCCTTGTCGGCATTAACACAAGATGCCGGGAGCATGGACCTTTCTGTGGACTTTCTTTTGCAAACAGTTTACAAACAAAAGAAGGGGTGGATGGATGTGGTGGGGCATGAGGAGAAATGCCAGGCTAATGACTGAAGAGGCCAAATCATTTACAAAAATAGCACTCCTTCTTGCACAATCCGCCTCTGAAAATGCATCAGCGAGCACGAGGCTGCTTTAACAGCCAGAGACACACAGGAAGCTGCTCATCTCATTCAGTGGCCCCGTCCTACCCAGGCCAACTCAAATGAAGATGCTCACGGCCTGCCTCCGAGTCAGCACAAAGCGGCAGCCCAGAGCGAATGAAAGCTCGTCCAGCTGCCCAGTCTAAAGGATGTGGTTGGCCCCGAGCCAGAACATGTTATTAGACTGGAATTTTTTTTCAGGCTCTAAATTTAACCAGCCGGAGTTCTTTTTAAAGTACCATCCCATTCAAACTTGCAAATTGAAGAATTCGCCATTAAATGGGATTTGATTCTAGGCAGAACCCAATGTCCTTGGCTTGGCCCCTTCTCTTGTACAGTACGCCATCCACCCCTGCCGGGCCATCTGCGGTATGTGTCAGCAAGGGCTGCAGGCGGCATGCTTGGACAACAGGGATCTCGATAGACTTGACCTCTTTTTGAGGTGACACTGCTAACATCCTTGTAACCCTTAGCAGGCCAAGAAAGAAGAAAGTTCAACAATGGGGGAGAGAGGGAGAAAAAAAGTTAGAATGAACTAGGATGTCAGAGAAATAGTATGTGCGATGGGACCGCACCTGGAGGGAGGTTTAACACACCTTCCTCTCTCTGCTTGAGGACAGACTCTTGCTGACAGAAGCTTTAGCCAAGAACTCAAGTCACATAAACACTGCCATGCTTGACTTCACTTTAATATGAAAATCCTTCTTTCTTCTTTTTGATAAACAAA
Organism: Balaenoptera acutorostrata; assembly: GCF_949987535.1. NCBI lineage: Eukaryota > Metazoa > Chordata > Mammalia > Artiodactyla > Balaenopteridae > Balaenoptera > Balaenoptera acutorostrata. The sequence goes on from NC_080074.1 coordinate 17,014,029, forward strand.
CAGAGATTGGTGGAATCCAAAGTGGAAATTAAAGTGATGAAAGACAAACTAATATTACATAGTATAATCCTATTTTAGGCATATGTAATATAATCCCACGCACATTTCAAAAATCTAGAAGGATTTATATCAAAGTGTTAACAATAGGTACCTCTATGTGGAATGATTAGAAATGTTTTAAATGCATCTTCTTTTTTCTTATTTTTATCAAAACTTTTTTGAAGTGAACATGAACTGCTCTTGTAATTGGAAAATATTTTTTTAATTAAAAAATTTGACAAGCTGATATATGGCACTGATTGAACTATTTACTCCTCCAAAATGTGTGAAAGGCAGGCGTGATTGATGCCAAGGGTGGAGGTTAAGGCAATGTCTTCAATAACTGAGGGAAATGAGAAACCTTCTGGGAATTGTTCCTTTTCACTGTTCAGTGTGCTGATCCAATGTTTGACAGTGTCACACACTCAGTAGCCCTTCCCATGTAACATTTTTCTGATGTATAAACTGAGTTTGACATAGCCTCACACTTCAGTTGCCTGTGAAGGATCTTTTATCTTAAAAAAAGTCGATCATGTATTATTCATATTTTTAACAAGTGATCGAAGCCATAATATCAACTCTGGGTAAACTGTGCTTTACACAGAGTACATGTTGCATGAATGAATAAATGAATGAATGAAAAAACCAAGACAATAAAAGACTTAGTCCTTGCCCTGAAGGAATTCACAATTTAGTTGGAGATATAGAATCAATTGTATGAAACAACGGAAGGACAGAAAGAAAAAGGGAGTTGTAGAAGGACAGATGGAGAAGGAGGTTAATATTTATTAAATGCCTTCTAAGTGCACATTGGGCTAAGTGCTTCCTGTATGGTACCTCATGTAGTCACTCAAGTACCCTATGGTGTAGGCATCATTTTTTCCATTGAAAAGCCAGGGTTCAGAGAGGTTAAATTAGTTCCTAAACATGCCACAGCTGGTAGGAGACTGAACCAGGAAAGGAACTTAGGGTCTCTGGACTCCAAATGAGCGTTGGCTCTGCTCTACCCGGACACCCCTCCCATGCACAGTCTCATGTGAAGTCTCAAGTGAAGAGCGTACTGTGAAGGTGTGTGGCACCCAGCCACCAGTCCTTGAAAGGAGAGCGCGTGAGGGCTGCACCTAGCAGGGGATGTTGCCATGGGGCTGCTACAGCCCCGCCCTTTGACTGGATCCATCTTGCTTCCATCTGCCCTCAGTAACACATGAACGTGGGCTCCAGCACGCTCGGGAGTCTTCTCCGTCCTCATCCCAAACTATTCACTCCGACTCATTTCGTGCCTCACATCCCAGCCTACTCCACTCCCCCTCAGTCCCTGATCCTATGGTCGCATCATCCTCTGGTGGCCCCAGAAGTCCCCTCGTACCTGACACTCGGCTCCGTTTCTCCTGCATCCTCCTTTGGCTGCTTCCTGCATCACAATTCAGCCGTTCCCTCCGGTTGTGCTTCCTTGGAGGGTTAAATGAGATAACTTACATTAGCACTGAGCCCAATGCCTGGACGTAATAAACTTTCAGTAACTGTGAGTGCCTGTGATGGTGGGACCAAACACTATGTAGTGATTGGAGTCACTCGGACTTGGATTCAAATGTTTGCGCTGTCTTTTGACTAGCCTCTGTCTCCTTTCCCTGACTAACCTTGTGACCTTGGGCAAATCACCAAACCTCTCTGAGTCTCAGTTTCCTTTTCTGGAAAATAGGAACAATGATAACACTTTGCTTGTAGCGTGGCTGAAAAATTAAATGAGAAAATACACGTGAAGCGCTTAGCACAATGCCAGTCAGAGAGTAAAGGACCAATAAACAGTATCATCACGATTAATGGCATTAGTAATTGCATAGTTGCCATGGTTACAGGAATTCTGCCGGGAAAATTGCAGATCCAGGGTCCCGTAATTCAGCAAAGACCCTTATGAGTAACACTTTCAATAGTCTTCCCTGGCCGGAAGAGCAGTAGCTAGACTTTTTTAGAATTCAAGACCAAAACATCAAGTGAATTCAGCCCCTTGGAACACAGAGGAGGAGGAAGGATAAAACAGCAGGAGTGGGCTTGTGAAATGCAGGATGCATTCATTGGGCAAGGTATAACACAATCAGACACTGAAGGATTTTCTGGCAGAGGCGTTATAGAAGGAAAACGAGGTTTCATTTAATTAATGAATTAATTAATCAATTAAACTTATATTGCCAGTTTTTTGGAATCTAAAGATAAATAAGACCATTCTCGTAACTTCCAATATGACTGGGGACATATTTCCCTAATGAGCTCAACTAATACAATATAAAATGAGCTACATAGTTGGAGAATAGAGAAAGGGGCGTCAGATATTGACGGGCGAAGGCATACGTTTAAAATGTTTTGATTTTAAAGATTTGATAAACACATTCCCAGGAACACATTTATACTGCATTTATAATGCTTTGTCTCGCATGGTCTTGTCCACGGAAGCATCAAGTTTCCAGCTAATTGCAGGATAAATCCAAGCTTAAGGAGATTCCATCAACAATACTCCCTGTTGACTGAACACGCTGCTCTCCCAGGCAGCTCCACCTCTCACCGCCTGCAGACACTCTGTATACATCTGTGATTTCACCTTTACTCGTGACTGATTGACCTAGAAAACTCTCCTCTCCCCTATCCTTTTGGTCCTCAGGAAATATTTACAGATCATTCGATGGTGGCTCCTGGAAGAGATAACAGATGGCTGGAAAACTCACCAGCAGGATTAGCAGATCTGAGTCACCAGTTTTTTTTCTACTCCTTGCATGCTTTCGAAAAAAACATTTCCCGATTCTTTCTGTTTAGACAATGTGGTCACCATCACATCCCTGGTTAGATGGGCCTAGCCTTTAGAAGGCCCATCCCCTGAGCTAAGGTCTAAGTAAGGACACACAGGCTGGACTGAGCACCCTGGCCCATCCTGCCACAGGTTTGGGTGCTGTGGCACCCAAAGAGACCGTGCTGCACTGCCCTCCTGAATTACACAGTCCCAGTTTTTTCCAAGCCTGGCTTCTTGTAAGATGTCCTTATTATCATACTTTGGGTCAGAGAGACTTGGCAGAGATGATTGGAAGCCAAGAGACAAAGGAATTTCAGCCCTCAATGTGGTCCAGATCCCAAAAGGCCAAGGTCAACAATGAGGGCAACAGGAGAGATGGGAGAGAGGTGCTGTCGGATTGAGGCTGGTGTCCATCCCAGGGCCCCCGCACCCACTCCTCTGCTGCTGACATGCCTCAGCTGCCTCCTTCTCCAGGGAGAGGGCCTCGCTAAACAGGTGACATCCACTCTGAAGATGAGGGTGGGGAGGGGAGGAGAGCCAGAACGTCGTGACTGCTGGGCACAGAGATGCGGGGCTGTAAGTCCAGTTCCAGAGCTCCCGACACCAGGCTGAAGCCCACCCCTTGCTCCAGCTTCCTTCCCCTGCCCTAACCTACTTACTCCTTCCTCCCAAGAACATTCCCTCAATACATTGCTTTCACAAGAATCCTTATCTTAGGATCCACTTCTAGAGAATTCTCACTACGACAGGCACCGAACAGCTAAGGACCAAATCTGGGGTCAAAGTTGAAGATACATTTTTAGGAAAATAATTTAATTGCAGGTGTCACGTGTGTCATGGAGTAAGAATCGCTAGAATTGCTAGTGTTTTTCTGGACTTTTCCTGACCACGGCATCAAGAGCCACTCTTCTGGGGCACAGGCTCAAAGGGCCAATGTGAGGTCTGCCCTGGGTTGATAAAATGTTTAAGTTGGACTGAACAAAGATGGAAACAAATTACAAGTGGCTCATTGTTCCATCATCCAAAACAAAACAAAACAAACTGCTATGAGCCTTTTGGTGTATTTCTTTTGAGATTTTTACTGCACACAATTTTAATTACATTCCATGTATAATTTAGTGGTGATTTTTCACTTGATGTTAAACGTAAGCATTTTTACTAAGTTATTAAACTGTCTCATGCTCCCTATTTTAGTAGCTGCATACTATACTATCATTGTGGGTATCACAATTTACTTAAAGATTGCCTTATAATTGGCCAGTTATGCAGAAAGCTTTAACTGTATTTAGTAGTACGCCTTTAGAATAGATTCCCATAAGTGAAATTACTGGGTCAAAAACATGCATATTTTTAGGCTTATAAGACATATTTATTTCCCCAAGGATTGTATATATTTACCATTTCACCAATAATACATGTATTTATTACACCCTACTACGTCCCACCGTAAGTATAATTTAAATTTTGTTTTCTAATGTCATAGGAAAGTAACATTTCAGTGTCATTTAAATTTCTATTTCATTGTTTGCATATAAAGTTGGATATTTTCCCACGTTATGTTTACTTATAAGCATCTTTCTGTCAGTGTTTTAGTTGGGCCCTTTGGCTATCTAGCTTTTAGGATCATACATTCTTCTTTTCAATGTAGATGAACTCTATATGCTCCAAAGATATTAACATTTTTGTCATATGTCTTACAAATATTTTCTCCCATTTCTCTTGTTCTTCATTTTCTAGTATTCCCTTTAAACATGCGGACATATTATACTTTTGTTCACTCAAATCTATTGATATTTTCCTTTGTGATTTATTGCTATTGTTTTTAAACTTAGTAACAGAACCATCTTGGGTTTCAAAAGACGATAGACACCAAAATGTGAACAGCTGTTGATTTTCTCGGGATTAAAGAATGGTTGATTGTTCTTTTTTCCCTCTTTTTCTTATATTTTCTAAGTATTCTGTAATGAATTGATTTTTCTGTAATGAGAGAAACTTTAATGTATTTCCTAACATTTCTTTTTTTTAACATTAAGTTTATTTTAGGAAGAGCTGAATTTTTTGAATTCTCCAGAGATTTTGTCATTGGCAATGTTGAAATTAGCAATTGCTATGTGACAAATCAGCCTAAAACCCAGTAGCTTAAAACCACAGTCACGTATTATTATACTTTGTGTGTCTGTGGGTCGTCTGGGGGTGGGATGATCTTGGCTGGGCTCTCTCATGTGTCTGCAGGTGGCCTGGCGGGCTCCGTGGAGCAGAGTTTGCTGCTAAGCTGGGGCAGCTCTGCTCCTCGTGTCTCTCATACCCCTCCTGGGACCCAGCCAGCTCAGGCATGTTCTTCACCTGGCAGTGGTAGAAGCTCAAGGGCTAATTTAAACACACAAGGCCCCTGAAGATGTAGGTCCACCTTCCTTTCTCCCCCATTCGTTTAACCAGGTCACCGGGGATAGAGAAATATACTCTGTCTTTATTGGAGAGGCTCCAAAGTCACACGAAGGAAGAATAAAGAATTGGACTCAATAATGCAATCAGTCTATTATAGGTAAGAATAGATTTTTATCTCTTTACTTATATTTACAAAGAGATGTCTATTTACATCTGGCTTGGCTTATCAATAAGAAATTGTCTTTTTTCTTTCAAATGGTATATTACAAATTGATAGAGGATCTTCCTTAAATATTGCACAAAGGGAAACATCCAGTTCCAGACCAAGTAATTAAGGAAAATAAAGCAGCTTCTTGTTCAGACATCAGACTCCAAGGACCTTGGCGAAGGCGCGAGATGGAAAAGCAAGCTGGGGGTCTCCAAATGCCCCATTTATGAATAAGCACCCACTGGGGCATCTCAGCACAGAAACAAATGGGCCCTAGGGAAAGGCTTTCTTTTGTGCCTTCGGACTCTGAACAGCCGTCAAGAGCCGTGGGGTCTGATCACAGCAAGTAAATTGGAACCGGCAGGTGCAGTGACAAAGGCAATTCCTATGAGAGGCCTATTTACACTGATGTCAGATGCCTGAGATGGCAGGTGTGCACAAACAAAAGCGAGACACGCAGGAAGCTCCGCCCATGTCACCAGTGTCCTAGTTTGGACCAGGTTTAATGGAGACATTGTCTTTCTCATCCCCGTGGGGACCTGCTGGCTAGGGGACCATCATAAGAGTGGCTAAGATGGCAATGTTAATATTCCTGGACATTCACAAAGCACCTCATAGTTTCTAAAGGCCTTTCATAAGCTTCATTTCATGTAAGTCTCACAATAACCATTCAAAAATATATAGTAATGTTTATTCTCTTTTATATTGAAGGAAATGTAGTTTAACTATCATAAGCCAGATGAAAAAACAGTTTGAGTCACAATAGTTTAAATACTTTGTAAGTCCCTTTTGTGGTAAATAAAGAAGCAACGTGTCTGTGGTCCAAGAATTATCATCAAGCAAATGTAACTTCCTTGAGATATTGCCAGCAATGGACTTCAGGATGTGAAGTCAGATGAGGCCAGAGGCAGGAGGAGGGGATCCCAAGAGAGCCCTAGGATCCCTACTTTTCTGAAGGAGCATCTGGGGCCCATGCCTGGGGCCGAGGAGTGAGAGAAACAGACAGACCTGACTTCATGGCCTGGCCACTCTCTTCTCTTCAAAGCTCTCACTCAGACCTGAGGTCAAAGGTCTAATTGTATTTCTTGCTGATCCTTTCAGAATACTAATGGGCTACTTAAAGAGCTTGCTGGCTAAAAGCCCTACTGCTTTTAGAAAGGGGGAGCTTTTAAAGAAGAGGGTTTTGTTAAGTGGGTGCTCTGGAATTTTCCATTTATACGAAAAGGGTGTTTGATACTCAAGAGGGTATTTGTCATTTGGGGGAAAGGTTAAGTCAATTATTTTGTCTGGAGATGAAAAAGATGGAGCGTCCGTCAGCTTAATAACAGACTTCAGGTCTATGAGAAGCAGTTTTGGGGAAGATGGCGGCCACCTGTCTATCCTCTCCAAAGCGGAAGAAGAATCGGGCTTTCGTCGAGGGAAGAAGATCTAAGTGAGGCCAATGGAAAAGCTGTTGCGCTGCAGCACTGAGCGCCCATGCTTCTGTAGATTATCAGTAGAATCCCTCCAGTGGAAGCTCATGAGGAAGGGAGATTGGCTGGTGAGCCTTAGATGCTTTTCTTTGGTTTCCTGACTCTGAGATTTGCTGCTGGGAGATAAAATTGGGACAGTAAAAGCCAAGGAGTGCTGAGACCTAGATATAGGTCTTGATTCCTGTTTACTTCTTGAGTATAAGATACTTAATTTTCCTGGACCTCCACTTCCATCTGTGTAATTGGATTCCTCTTATCCACACGACTCTCCTCTGGTAGCTTTATGAAGATGGACTCGGATAATGTATGTCAAAGTTCACTTCAAACCACACGTCACTGAGCAAGTGAAAGATACTATTTTTCCTGGAATAAATGCTGATTATTTTTCAAGTCTAGTGAACACTTAAAATTTTCCTTCCTGCTTTGGAGAAAGTTGCCAGATGGTTTTGGACCCAACCTTGAATTAACGGGCCAATTATTTTCCTTTAGCTCTCAGGCCTCTTCCTGCATGCTCAGCCTTGAACAAGTCCTGTTTGCCACCAGCTGCTCACAGAGTTGTGCCTTTTAAGGGTGAGGAGGCCTCAAACAGCATCTTCTAAACCAGTTTCCAACCATGTTGGTTTCCCTTTTATGGGTGGTCCTTGCATGCCCCTGGGAATGGGGAAACTCACTATCTCATTCTTTTTTTTTTTTCTTAAAGACACCAATTGTACTTGAACATTTGTTTTTTTTTTTTAATTAATTAATTTATTTTTGGCTGTGCTGGGTCTTCATTTCTGTGCGAGGGCTTTCCCTAGTTGTGGCAAGCGGGGACCACTCTCCATTGCAGTGCGCGGGCCTCTCACTATCGCAGCCTCTCTTGTTGTGGAGCACAAGCTCCAGACGCGCAGGCTCAGTAGTTGTGGCTCACGGGCCTAGTTGCTCCGCGGCATGTGGGATCTTCCGGGACCAGGGCTCGAACCCGTGTCCCCTGCATTGGCAGGCAGATTCTCAACCACTGCGCCACCAGGGAAGCCCACTATCTCATTCTTAAAGTTGTTCCACTTTAAAAATTTTCAGATAGTTAACAATCCATTTTTCTTTATATGAAGCCCAAATCTATTTCCCTGCAGCAGAGCTCAAAAACTGAGACACTTAACAGAAGCAGGTAAGATAAATGAATGAGACGGGGCTGGTAAAGACAAGGGGTCATGGACGATGACGATTAACTGGAAAAGAGGTGCCCTTCAAAAGCAGATTGCTGCTCCTCCACACCAGTAGGTGATTTCTACTGGACGCTGCAGGAATGTGGGTCCAGACTTGCCAGACCTGGAGCTTCGTTTGGGGCTGGGGTAGCTTAACTCGTGTGGAGTGTCCAAAGCGTCCCACTGGAAGGCAGGCTGTACTTGTTAAATATCAAAACTACAAACTGAATTTGCAGCTTAATGACTTTAATACATTTTCAGTTCTCAGCAAAGAGGAGTAAGGTGTAGACATCTCCCCCCACGGGGTGCCTCTCCTCCACCCCAAGTGCAGAACCTAGGGCGGCAGCCCCAAGTACTCACCCAAAGGATGGTGTTTCCAGATCCCTTGAATTTTTAAGAGACGATGGAAATTTTATTTTTACATCCATTTTCAAGGTTTTGAAGTTAGCTTTATGTTAAACATTTCATAAAGGCTGTATGAACCAGACAAGATATTCTTGGGCAGGTGAATGTGGCCCACGGACCACCAGCCTGCAACCTCTGCTGTCACAGAGCTGCCACCCTCCGTCTTAGTTCTACCCTTGGTGACCAGATGGAAACAGTCCATTCCCAGCTCTGTAAGACAGGCCTTCAGAGATTCAAAGTCATCTCTATAGCCTCTCTAGGTATTTTCATCACCAGAGTAAAAATCATCAGCAAATTTTTATTTCCCTTTTTGTCAAAATTTCCATCCACATCACCGTCTCCTTGGACCCAGGATCCTTCAACCTAGACTATTAGAAGAAATTAGTAGTCATCCACTTATGTCCATATTTGTAAGGTACCACTTGCTCAAGACCAGATTCAAATCGCATGATCCAGTTGTTTGTTTGGCCTTAAATTACCCCTTCTGATTTGGGGGATGGAATCTCTGGACACATACCTTCAGGGCTTAATTTGCTTAACAATGTCATTGATGACAGAGCAGGAACATCAGTGGAGCAACTGATCTTTTAAAAAATGAGAATTAGAAAATGTTAGACCTGAAAGAGAATTTAAGCATCATAGAGTTAGCCCAAAGGTGGCAAATCAGTTTCACGTGAAGCCAACTCCAATGGCTAGCTAGGGACTCCCCGGAGTGATGCATTGAGAAAGCTTCTGAAGAATCCTAGAGAAAGACCAGGAAAAGGCAAGAGAGAAATGGTCACATGGGTGTCACTTATTTGCCATTCCTGTTATTTTGCAGGTTAGGAGACTGAGGCCAAGAGCAATAATTTGACGATGAAATTGAAGCCAAACTCCAGCTGGGACCCTCATCCCCTGATTCCTCGGTTCTCTGTCTCCTAGTGCAGTCATTTCTAGACTATGTTTCATGAAGCCCTATGGATGCTCTACAGTGAGGTGCCTCAGGGGTCTCTAGAGGGTGGAGGCTGGTCCACTTGGGCTCCTAGACTCCCATGTCCACTTCAGCCAACAAACAACTCCTCTTCCTCTTCTCCTTTCGAGCTTTTGCTTAAGAATTTGTTTGAAAAAAAGTTCATCGGTTAAAGAAACATTAAATGCATCAGTGCATTTTATTATGTGATTCCCCATCTTTTGTAATGGACTTATTAGTTAATTAATCAATTCAGTTGTCTTTTATTCAGCAATTACTACTTGGAAATCACTCTGCTAGGCAGTACTGGGAATTAAAGAGAGGAGTCCCCTCTTCAAGTGTTTACAATCTGATTGGAAGCCAGACATATGAATAATCATCTATTGTAAAATGATGGGAGAGTAAATTGTATAATTAGTTGCATTGAGAGCATAGAAAGAGCAGTTATAACCTGGTTGCTGGGAGTCAAGGAATGCTTCATGGAGGAGGCAGCCTTTGAACTTGGCCTTGAAGGATGAGTATCTTTGAAGGAATCTAAGGACCATAGGCTTGAGATGGAAGAAACCTTAAGGATCTTGACAATGCAACCTCTTATTTAATGGAGGAGTCCGCTGACATCCAGAAAGGAGAAATGATTTGTCTACATTGATTGTGGGCCTCTGGAGCCCGGTAAAATGGCACTTGCAGGATGGAGGAACTGCATGAATAAAAGAGCGGAATGAAGGTAGCGAGGTGCACAGTGAGACTGGGTGATAGCACTATTGCACTGGAGTTTATGGAACCCGAGGACTTCCTGGAGCTCAGCTTTGATTCACAAGGTGGTATTTTCTCATGCCTGTCACACACTCTGCTTGAATTTGCCCTTACGACATATTAATGCTATGGACCTATCTGTATTCTGAATTTACTTAGTAACTTAAAACCACCTCCACTAACAGGTTGGCCAATAAATCTTATCTTAATAGGAATTCTTATAAGATACAGCCAAGTTTTATAAATAATAAAAACTGTGGCAGATGTTGTTAGTTGGCCCAAAGAGCCCTTCCTTACCACAATCGCTCCTGCTGTCTTCATCTAGAGAAATGGGCAAAGGTACATAGTCCCTTGACCAGCCTCTATGGTAGTTAGGGTTGACAACATGACCTAGTTCTGGCAAGCGGCACAGGAAGAGAAGTTGGCTAGGAGTTTCCACTTGAATTAAAATCATGAAGTCTAGCCCTTTGACTCTTTCCCTGCTGGTGCGATGATGTAAAGCCTGGAGCAGCAGTTACTATCTTGTGACCATGAGGCGACAGCCACAAGATGAAAAGCAAAGAACTAAGGAACTATCTATCTTTAGACATTCTATTATTGAGAAAATGATATACTATTTGTTTAGGCCACTGTATTTATCAGGACCGTGTATGCTATAAGTATAAATACAAATATAAATATAAATGCTGTAAAAACAACTCTGTAAATCTCAGTGTCTTAATACAACCATGGTTGATATCTTGCGCAAATGAAATCCAATGAGGCTTTTCTTAGTTGGGTTGTTCTTCAGTTGGTACCTCAGGAATTCAGGCTCCTTCCAGCTTGGTATGCTACCACCTTCAGCTTGTGGCCTCCAAAGTCATTGCTGAAGGGGATGAGAATGTGGGTAAACCCTCCCTAACCTTCTTGGCTGGAAAGTGATACCCATCTTTCAGGTCATATTCCAATGGCTTATAGGTAGAAATATGGCTCCAGCTCAATGCAAGGCAACTGAGAAATGAAGTCCCTGTCTAGAAAGCTGCTTAACAACTCTTTACTATGGAAGGGAAATCCAAATCTTTAATGGTCAGCTAGCTCTCTCTGCCACAATTACTCTTAGTAGATTTTTCTATTACTTGCAGCCAAATAATTCCTAATGTAATAACATAATATAGCATTTATTGCATTTACTCAGTCAACATTTATAGGGTCCAAACTTCTTCATTTAGAGCAGTTGGCTCAGAATTAGGTGGCCTTCATAGTAGATGGAAGCCACTTTCCTTACTCTTTTATTAGGGAGATAAAGAGTTATACAGGAACCAGTCATCTATGGTTGTCAGCAATATTTTGAAAATGTACATAGTGGCATCTTGTGTGGACTTGGTAACAATGTGGTTGTTAAGGGAATTCAAAGGAAGAGGAATCTCGATATGAATAAGCATTCTCCAGGGAAGGTTTCTTGGGAAAGGCCCATTAGAAAACAAGGGCAATACTTTGCACTTTCCATAAGACTTTGCTTTTTCAAAACAAATGTATCATTCCATATAATTATTCATCCCATAAACATTATCATTCATTCCGTAGACAAGCACGATAGGGGTGGCAGATACTGGGTTAAGGATTATAGATATAAAACAAATTAAGTTATAATCCCTGCCCTTGAAACACTCAAAGTATAAGATGAGAGACACATAAACCAAGAGTTTCTCTGCTTGCTAAAACCATGAGAGCACAGAGGATGGAATGGGAGAGGGGAAGGCATTTAAAAAAAAAAAAAAAAAGGAACTTGGTAAAATGGGCCTTGGAGGAAGTTTAGGAAATTTTCAGAGATGGAAGGAAGAGAAGGAATTTTCAGAAAAAGGAAAAGGAAGGAATTTCTTAACAAAGGCACAGAGGTGTGCAGATTCATGGTAAGCTCAGGGAATTGTGAGTAGTCCACACTGGGAGTGTACTGGGGAAGAGTAGGAATGGTAGGAAGTCACATTTGAAAGGCAGCCTGGGCCATATGATGAGGACCTTAAATGTTGTGTTCAAGCTGCAAGTTTCAGCTGCAAGTTACAAGACACACGATGAAGGCGTTTAGGTAACTTGCACAAGAGGACTTGAGAAAGGTAAACTCAGAGTTGGTTCAGCAGCTCAATGATGGTCATTAAGGTGTTCACATTATTTTGTTTTTTCTTTCTAAGAATGCCAGTGACGTGTCCTAGGGTGAACAACTGTCCCAGTTATCCTGGGACTGAGGGGTTTCCCAGGAGATGGGACTTTTAGTGCTAAAAGTGGGAAAATCCCAGGCAACCGGGGATAAGTTAGTTATCTTAACATCTCTCCTCTCAGTCACAAGATGGCTGCCATAGCCCCAAGTGTCACACAGAAAATGGGCCATCTTTTCACACGATTCTCTCTGATCAAGAAGAAAATAGTCTTTCACTAAAGCCCCAGTCAACTTTCCTTTATATCTCCCTGACCAGAACTGGGTCACTTGTCTACTTTAGTCCAAAGAGAAATGAGATGACCATAGTTGTCTTAGAACAATCGTAGTTTATCCCCTTGGTTTAAATACATTGTAACCAGACCTCAAATTGGATTTTGCTGGTATGGAGGAGGAGAAGAATGGCTTGTGGGTGGGCAACTCACAGTGTATGCCATAAATGCCATGCTGAAGATTTTGGACTTCATCCTGAAAGCGGCAGGATATCATCAAACATTTTTAAGCAGAAAGCAATAGGCTATCACTTATATTTTAAACTTAGAAGCAATCTCATAACTGGATTAGAAGGCATTTGGGAACAAGACTGAGAGTAGAGAGACTTGTGAGCAGGTTACCTCAATAATCCAGAAGTGAGATGGTAAGATTTGAACGATTATAGATGTGCAAGCGAAGTGACGGATTTGAAAGAAGAGAGCAGACATTCATCTCACATGATGTGACTGAAAACCCTGCGTGATGCACAGGTCGGCTGTGATTGTTCTTGGTTGTGAATGAGAAAACAGTGGCACAGAGGTTAGAGGTGACATGTCCAAGTTGCTCTCGGATGCCAAACACCTCCCACCTAACAAAGCTAAACTCCTGTGCTACCGGAGTGGGGTTTCTCCCATTGCTTAGCTCTCAGACAGGATCAACACCAGCTGGCTGGCTCTCTTGGGGCCCCCGCTCTACCTGGTGCCAGGTGGGTGTCAGACTGGGCAGAAAGCCCTCATTCTTTGTAGTTAGACAGCTTCGTCGATGGTGACTGTAGCAGGATGTGTTGACTAATCAAATCTACCTCCGCTGAGACGAGCAGTCATGCAGCCTTGAGAGAACGAACACGAGGTTGGCAATGTCAGTTCCAAGATTGGCCTCCCACTCCCACGAATAGTCTTGCATTATCTTATGCATGGTTTGCATGTGAAATTAGCTCATTTCCCAAAGAAAACTAACCTATGGGAAATCTAGTTTTTTGGGGGTGATGCATTCTCCCTGATAAGCCATTAAAAGGGCTGTGAGGGAGACCTTTGGTGAATGATGGCTTTCGTGGCATTGCTAAATAAAAAAAAGAGTTGTCTGTGTCATTAGCCCCCTAATACTCTCCTTAGGTCTTATCTAGTATGGCAATTATACATTCATAAATGTGATTTCTAAGTTTTTGTCTGACTGCCCATGAGGGTAAGAGCGATGCCCAGTTTGTTCACCATGCTAAGTAGCACATGCTACTTGGCACATAGTATATGCTCAATAAATATTTGCTGAATTAATTTTTTTATTAAATGACTACTCCATGTCAGTTGTTTTGCGTACATCATCTCTTCGAAGCCTTCCCCAAATCCCCATAACATAGATAATGAAAATGAGATTATTTCTCTTTTCTAGATAATGAAACTGAGATTCAGTGAGTAAACTGAGGTCGTGTATTTAGAGAGTGGGAGAGCTGGGTCTCGAATTCTAGGCTGTCCCCAGATCCCATGCTCTTTTTCCTCTAAATGCTACTTGGATTTTCATTTCAGGTAATGGTTTTCCTCAATACAGAGAAACTCAGTGTTGGTTTAGGTCCACCCCTCACTTTATACATGAGAGGCTGTAGGCCCAGAGAGGTCAAGCATCTTGGCCAAGTTAAATTAGTGCTCAAGTGAAATCTAGCTCACTGTTGTTTTCAATTGGACCTTGAAGTTCCTTTAAGATAAGGCAGCCATTAATTCAGAAAGAGCCAGAGCCTGTGGGTTGGATTTGACCTATCTCTATAGCCTTGCTGAATGTCTGCATAGCAGAAAGGCATGAAAATCTCATCAAGTACAAGTTTCAAAATCTACACGGTTGTTTTCTGGTTCTCAGCTTTAACTGGCACAGGCTGCTTTTTGACTGAAGGAAAGGCCAGCCTCAAGCTTTTGGAAAGCCACTGCAAGTTTGCTGTTGAAAACTTCCAGGTTTGGATGTAATCTACACTCTGGTAAAGTACTTAAGCTAATAAAGGTCTAACGCGTCTTGCAGACTCCTTCCAAGCGCCTCGCTGGCTCAGTGTGCACATGCCCACAGGAGAACACCGTGTCCTTAGCGGGGACAGCCTCAGACATGTGATTCTGTCTGGGGCACTGCACAGAAGCCGGGACCCTTGGCACTCACCCACCCCTGTCCCTTCCTGCCATCTTCCTCCCCAACACCCAAGTCTCTTCATCAAAATTTGATTGGCATGTCCCTGAATTTCAGCTGGGGAAGTGTATTACCTGCACGAGATTAAGCTTGCAATTCAGCTGATGGCACTGGGAAAACCCTAGGTTCAGCCATCTATCTGCTCATTCTCTACCTCCTGAGCTGAGCCACGCCTCCATGCCAGGTGCTGGGCCAGGCCGACCGTGCCGGACAATGTGAGTGACACCTACCCGGTAGCTCCCGCCCGCGGGGTGCTCACCACTGAGCCGGGGAAGGAGTCACATCATTAGACCCAGCGTGGCCTTGGGTCATGTGTGACTCACTGGACTTTGTCCTTCTCTGTGGCCTGGTGCTGTCCTCCAGCTAGAAAGATGACTGCCCCAATCCACACGTGACAACTCCCAGGGGACAAGCGAGCGGCTCTCTCAGTAGCTCTCCCTTACAAGCAAAAGTTTTCCATTCCCAGAAGCCTCAACAAAATATGTCCTCAGATCTCATTGGCCCAACTTGGGACACGGTTTCATTTCTGAGCCAATCCCAGAGGCTGAGAGATAGTATAAGATGATTGACACAGACTTAATTTCCTCAAAAAAAAAAACACAAATCTTTTCCTTGCAACCAAAAAAGCCAGAACTTGCTAGTAAAAGCCATTTTCATTTTCAGATTTCTGCCAGGGCATTTATTCAATTGATCTTCCACCACCCCCACTTTCTTCTCCTCCTCCCCCCTCCCCTCCCTCTCCCTCTCCCCCTCCCCTTCCCCTTCCTCTCCCCCTCCTCCTCCTCCTTCTCCTTCTTCTTCCCCTTCTTCTTCTTCTCTTTCTCCTTCTCCTCCTTCTCCTTCTCCTTCTCCTCCTTCTTCATCTGGAAGGTGGATGTTTTAAACAAATCAGTCATGAAGGAAAGAGAATCCATGACAACTGAGTGATAGATTTCTTGCTGCTAGAATTTCGAAATTTCTCATTTCCATTCCAGTGTGGACTTCACCCTGAAGGCAGTGGGATGTCATCAAACATTTATAAACAGAAGGTGATATATAGGGTCTCACTTACATTCCAATGACTCATGTGGGTCAAATCTAACCCACATGAAGCCAGAGTAATGGAGACACCCTCAGGGGAGAGCAGTCTGAATCCACGTAAGAAGGATTGTCTTGAATAGGCCTGCCTGCCAGACCTGGGCGTGTGGGCTGACCCAGGCTTGCCAAAAGGTACCACCCTCTTGGCCAACCGCCCCCTCCCCGGGCCCAGCAGCCTCCTCCAATGGCACCATTAGAGACCCGCACAGCGCGATGGAAGGGACGGCCACAGGTAACGCTTCTGTGCCAAAAGGAAAGGGGATACTTCTCTTACACTTTTCAGGGGATTTTTAAGGAGCCAAGTAGGGTTTGACGATCTCTGGCCAGGGCAGGCCAGAGGCTGTGCAGGGGATTCAGACCCTTGGGAGAAACTTCTCCCTCATGTCCCTACCCCACCTCTCAGCCTGTTCTCTCCACACCCACATCTATCTCAGTGAGCTTCTGAGCGCTGTACTCATTATAGCAAACGTTCCTAATGAGAGGACTCGCCCAACTATGTTTTCTTAGCTAGGCCACCTGTCGGGATAAACAGAATTTGAAGAAATTATTTTGAAATGTTCAGTTTTCTAGAGATCAATATGAGGTTCATATAAGCTCCTGGACCGACCACTTTAAAGCACTCAGCTCTGACCCAGAGGAGAGGGCTGGGTGTCAGAAGCCTTGAGTTTGTGTCATGTTCCCCTACTTCCTAACTTTGGGACTTTAGGTAAGTTACTGTTACTTTCTAAGCCTTCAATTTCCTCAGCTGCAAAATGAAAACAAGACTCCTTCTCACTTCATGAATTCAATGAGGTACAATATCTAAAACCATGGTTCACGAGTTTTAGTCATCTGAGAGGCCTACTTTCTTCCTCTGTAAGTCTCTGCTTTCTTACTTGAGAAATGAAAATCGTATGCTCTCCCTGACTTTCTGTAGAGTAAACGAGATGAGGCATGTGGAAGTCTTTTGGAAACGGTAAAGCTTGGGGCCCTCCTGAGTACTTGGTCACCAGGATGACTCTTGGAGCGACCAATCCAAGGAGCCCCCCATACCCCGGATGAGGCAGGGGATGAGGAATGTTCTCAAGGATCAGTCTCACCAAGAAGCCAGATGCTCTGCTTCCTCCCAATTTAAGCTGCAAAGATTCTCTTTCTAAAGTGAAATCTTGAGGGCCATTGCCTTCCAGGCTGATTCAACTGCAGCTCAGGGGACTCAGCAAATGGCCCCCAAGGGCTCCCCTTCTCAGTCAGCTGAGGTTTGTTAATGGTGTTTTCTTTTCTGGGAATTTTTTTTTCTTTTCTAAAAGAAAAAAAGAAACACAACTTAAAAAAATTCAAGACAAAGTTTCCCCTCCTCTCAAGACTTCCTATCCATAACTGAAGCCATCTTCCTAAAATTAGCAAAGCATTCCTTTTGCCGCAAAACAACAGTACCGTTAAAAAAAAAAAAGGGCTATTTCCTTTCTGGCTGAGGATTTACGTACGAGAATCAGATGGGGAAAAGAGAGCTTCCATCCAGCTTCAGCAGTAGCTTCTGCGTTCGTCCAAACTCGGCCTGTTAATGGGATTATACTGCACTCATTCAGGCAAGGACAGCTCACAGGAGAAAACTTACAGCAGTTGAAACCAGATGCTTTAATTCAGTGACTCTCGAGCTTGAGCATCTGTCAAAATCTCCTGGAAGGCTTGTTAAAACACAGAGAGCTGGGTTCCAATCCCAGAGTTTCTGGTCAGTAGGTCTGAGGTGTTGCCTGCGAATTTTCATTTCTAACCTTTGCTGATGCAGCTGGTCCGGGGACCGTATGTGGAGACCACAGCTCTAAATCAACAGTCTTTGGTCCCCAATCATGTTTTGAGAGAAGAAGCCATCTTGGCCAGGATCGCTGTGACTGGTGGTTGACTTCCAGTGCCCCGGTCTTGGAGGGCCTAGCTGCACAAGTTGGGTGTTTGCAGGTGATTCTGGTGTGGCCTTTTCAGCCCACAAAGGGGATGCTTGTGTCATTTCTCTGGCTGTCACTGTTTCTATTATGCTCCAGGGAATGCTCTGATCTTTTCCTTCAAGAGGTTGTATGAGAATTGTAAGGGAAACAACACAATTTGGGGTATCAATCAGATGAACTTGGATGTGAAACCAGACTCCTTTGCTTACTAGTTATGTGATCTTGAGCGAGTGAAATAACTTTCCTGAGTCTGTTTACTTGTCATCAACTAGGAATAATAATAATACTCTATTGTAGTGGTTTACAAACCTGACTAACGTCCTTTTCCTCTCTCAAAGTTGTTTCCCCATGACAGTCCCCCTTCTTGGTAAATGACCTCTCTCCCAACTAGCTATCCAAAGACCCCTAGGAACAATTTTTGTCACCCCTCTCTTACTTCCTACGATCAAGCAATCACCAAGTCTTGTCCATCCTACTTCCAAAATGGACCTTGGTCCTAAATACTTCTCTCCATTTCCATCGCCCCTCCCAAGCCCACCGAGCCATCACTAACCCTCAACGCAACTACAAAAAAAAAATTAATGTTTGATGGATCTTAACAGTTTCTATTTCATGCAGAATAAAATATAAAATCCATAGCATGGGCTACACAGGGCCTACATAGTCTTCTGGCCCTGCCTATAATTCACTCACTATTCCTTTGCCTCTCTGAACTGCACCAAGAGGAGCTGTGGGGATCCTTAAATATGCCAAGTATTTTCCTGCCTCAGGGCCTTCACACAGGCTGCTCACCCTGCCTTGCGTGCTCCCCCTCCCCCCACCCCCTTGTTTTTGCAGGCAATGCTCCTGTGTCAGGGTATTTCTCCAGGCATGCTCTTGATTCAGGGCACTTATACCTTTTGTTTCCCTGTATTTTTCTATCCCAGATCATTCAGTGGATCCCTCCCTCACTTTGTTTAGGCCTGCTCACATATTACTTTCTCAGTGAGGCCTTCCCTGACTATCCTATCTAAGAGATCACCCCCAATTCCATTGCTCTTAGCCCCCTGACCCTGCATAGTTTTTCATGGAGTCATTATCAGAAACTGACATATCATTTGCACGTTTGCTGATTGACTGTCTCTTAAATTAAAGGTAAGCTCCCTGAGAAAAGGGAACCTTCTGGCACTGTTTGTGGGAATATAAATTGATACAGCCACTATGGAGACCAGTATGGAGGTTCCTTAAAAAACTAAAAATAGAACTACCATACGACCCAGCAATCCCACTACTGGGCATATACCCTGAGAAAACCATAATTCGAAAAGAGTCATGTACCACAATGTTCATTGCAGCACTATTTACAATAACCAGGACATGGAAGCAACCTAAGCGTCCATTGACAGATGAATGGATAAAGATGTGGCACATATATGCAATGGAATATTACTCAGCCATAAAAAGAAACGAAATTGAGTTATTTGTACTGAGGTGGATGGACCTAGAGTCTGTCATACAGAGTGAAGTCAGAAAGAGAAAAACAAATACCGTATGCTAACACATATATATGGAATCTAAAAAAAAAATGGTTATGAAGAACCTAGGGGCAGGACAGGAATAAAGATGCAGATGTAGAGAATGGACTTGAGGACATGGGGAGGGGGAAGGGTAAGCTGGGACAAAGTGAGAGAGTGGCATGGACTTATATACACTACCAAATGTAAAACAGATAGCTAGTGGGAAGCAGCCGCATAGCACAGGGAGATCAGCTCGGTGCTTTGTGACCACCTAGAGGGGTGGGATAGGGAGGGTGGGAGGGAGACGCAAGACGGAGGAGATATGGGGATGTATGTATACATATAGCTGATTCACTTTGTTATAAAGCAGAAACTAACACACCACTTTAAAGCAATTATACTCCAATAAAGATGTTAAAAAAAAAAAAAAGGTAAGCTCCACGACAGTAGAGATTTTGTCTGCCTTGTTAATTGCTATATCCTCAGGAACTAAATAGCACCAGGCACATGGTTGACGCTCACCAATATTTGTTTAATCAATGATTGAATGGATGGATGGGTGCAGGCAGGTACATGACCATGATTGTTAGTGATATTGCTGGTAAAAGGCACATGGACAAGGTCCCTAACCTTGGAATGCTTTCTCAGGTGCCCACTTCCTAGAAGAGATGCTCTAAGCATCATTTGGACACTTGAGCATTATTCCAAAACCCTTATCTGGGCTCATTTTATCATGTGAGCTGTAAGGACTACTTCTGCTTGCACAGGACACGTGGTATGCTTATAGATCCCAGTACGCCTGGTTCCCAGTTGGCTTTTTGTGGGAGGAGGTAACTCCCTCAGGTAGCAGAGGAGTCTCTAGCCCCTTCTGCCTCTACCTGCCAATTTGAGGATGACTCCCGTGACAAAGAAGCAATCCAAAGAGGAAAGTGCTTCAATGTAAGATCAAAAGCTATTGATCTTCCTGTTGGAACAACAGCCCAGTTTCACGTCATAGACCCATGTCAGGATGTCTCCATTTCTGGGAAATCTGAGGTAACACTAAACAACCATGCCATGTACCTCAGGGCCTAGGCCCTGGCTGACCCCACCCAAAAGGTAGCCAGGACAGAGACTTACCAGAAGCCCAGGAATGAGGTTGGCCAATCAGACTCTCACTCTTGGGAACTAGAATTGGAAAACACAGAGAAAATTAGGTTGGAAATGGAGCTGAAGCCAATGCATCTATGAGGTAGACTAGGAAGCATGAGAACTAATAACCAAGCCACATCTAAGGGGCATCTGACATGAAGATTGAGAAAGAGGAGGCAGAGGGTAGAGAAGAGGAAGAGGTAGGTAGTTTGCAGTGAGTGAAGCGAGACACACAAAAGGAAGCAGAGATGGAGACTGTAGCTGAGTCACATCAGCTGATGAGCTCCAGGAGGAAGATCAAGAAACTTCTCCTACTAAGGTCCATCTCAAATGCTCTATTTATCAGGAGAGACATAATTCCCCAGATCTTGGCATGTTAACCGCACAAGGCTTGCTCTTCACTTACACCCGTCCACTGAGGGTCCAGGCTACTCTCCAGGGTGCTGTCCTTCACCTGACGTTGCAACGCTGCACAACCTGTCACCTGGGGAATGTGTCTTAGGGTGGGTGCCTAGAACCTGAGCCTGAGTTGTGGATTCTTGTGAAAGTGATTTATTGAGAGAGTTCTCTCTGGACAAGGGGAGTGAGGGAACAGGATAAGGCAGGGAAAGCAAATTAAACAAAGATATGGACTGTGGTGGAGACTAGCTTCCACCTGGTCCCATGAGGAGCTCGTGAGTATGAACTGGTCATTCACAGCTGCCTGTCCCTCAGGGAGGAGAGACTGTGTAATCCCTCCGGGATTTAGGGCAATTCTCTGGAGAGGAAGGGAGCTGTAACTCAGTGATCAACACTTACAGCACCAGTCTCGTAAGAGAGAATGGGGCAGGGTATCGACCACATTCACTCTAGCATGGGAAGAGCACGTGGAGAATCACACACTGCCCATGAATACTTCCACATGGATGTGGCACATTTCATTCCTCTCACATTTCATTGGCCAAAGCAAGTCACGTGGTCATTGTCTAAACTCAAGAGGTAGAAAAGTACAGAAGTACAATCTACACAGAGTTCCTGCAAGGAGAAGAGCCATAGATATTGATAACCAGCTTTAATCTCGACCACAAGAGCTATCCTGAATCCAACTCTGGTCTCTAATTCCAACCATACTGTGGTCCCTGCTTTTCTGGATTCCCACCTGATTTTCAATTCTCTTATCAATGCTCGCACCAAAACCCCATTACTTTAGTGCCTTGCAATTAGAGGAACTCAAAGAAAATATAGAATATTCATCTCTTGGAAGCTATCTAAAGATTCAATAACAAGATAAAATAAAGATAGTTCCATAAATCTAATATAATGCATACATTCAAAAAATCAAAATTTGAAGGAAATCTCTTGACATAGGGACATATTAAGTTAAAATATTAAAAGGATACAGGACTCAGTGTACATTCAGCTACACATGTCCACCTCATGTATATGAAAATAGATAAGACTAGAAGGAAATAATTGAAAACAAAATGGTTATTCCTTGGTGATAGATAAAAAGCCATTTTTGTATTATTTTAATATAATTTTGTCTCCTTATTGGTTACAATGGATTTGTTTACTTTTATTCTCAAAAAAAATTAATATAATAAGAATGTAAAAAGAAATGGTGAAGATGTAAGTTTCCTTCTTAGAACACTCGGCTAAATTTTTTAACTCAAGGAGAAATAGAAAAGCTTTGGCTTGTATTTCTCAGGGCAGGAAATAGTGGGGGGGTGAGACAGTCGATTCTGAGCTTAAGGTCTGAGTTGGTGGTTCTAAAATTTGGTTGTGACTTCTCCCCTTAGTTCAGTATTAAAATGGAATAGAGTAGGTCATTATCTTCTTTAGCAGAAGCCTGGAAATGCAGATAATGATGTAACTTCTGATGTTCCTCTTGCTTCTGGCCACCAGCCTCTTGAAGACAACTGAGATCCAAGCATCAGCCTTAGCTGATAAGGTAAACTCCACTGTTAGTTCATCTTTTGATGAACTAGGACCATCTGCAGGTCCCACCCCCCTTCTCTCTCCATTTCCCTCTTTCCTTTCTCCCTTTTATCCCTTCATCTCTTCCTGCATATTCCTTGCCTCCCTTTCTTTTCCTCCTCTTGGTGACTCCCTTTCATGAGCTAAGATCATCCTCCCAGGAATTCAGCCTCCCAATGCACAGGGAATGATACCAGCAGACTTGTTAAAGTATCCTCTTTTGTTTAATATTTTATTCCTTTATTCTCTTTTTCCAGAGAAGATTTTAGTCCTGGATACATGAAATACATCAGGGGGAGGTAAAAATCATTGTGTATCCAAATAACAATATATTTGCTGAATACATTTTCTTTGTCGATAGTTATACAATAAAGTAAGCTGTTTTAAATTTAGTTTCATTTACGATCACTGGATGGTTTACCATCATTCATTAAGAAATGAGAATGCATAAAATTAGTAGAAGTAAGAGCAAAAGGAAGGAAGGAAGG
Organism: Balaenoptera acutorostrata; assembly: GCF_949987535.1. Classification (NCBI taxonomy): domain Eukaryota; kingdom Metazoa; phylum Chordata; class Mammalia; order Artiodactyla; family Balaenopteridae; genus Balaenoptera; species Balaenoptera acutorostrata. The sequence continues at coordinate 17,036,870 of NC_080074.1, forward strand.
AAGGAAGGAAGGAAGGAAGGAAGGAAGGAAGGAAGGGGTTTGTAGTAAGGAAATAAAAGAGAATCAAGACTGACATTGAAGAAGTGTGTTATGAAAAGATCTTTCCGTTGCTATGAGTAGCTACAAATTTACCTCCAATTTTTTATTGGCCAAAAAAAGGGGGAAATAAAGACAATTACACATTTTACCAAGTATATAATATAAAAACTGACCAGTTTCTCAGCAGTAGAACAATTCTTAGCATTGAACCAGACAGGACCCCAACTCTGGATGTAATGAACGAGGTCATCCACAGCAGCCTGACAGGGGACGTGATGGAAAATGTCATAAGCCTGTGGCTTCTTCATTACAGGCTGATGCCAGCACAGCACAGCTCAGGCCCTCATGGGCTGTAGCCCACGTTACCAGCATCCTGCTGATCTGGTTTCATTTGTCACAGATTTCAGAAGTGGAAGAACAAGTAGTGTTTAAATAGATCTCCCAGGTGATTTACGTTGCCTTAAGGCCTGAATTATGTGTTTATTTTTTCATTCACTAAAACTTATTGGGCGCCAACCATACATGTGACATCGTGCTAAGTGCTGTAGCAACTGAATCACTTCTTGGTGATCAACAACATAGGGGTTAGTAGTAACGTCTCAGCGAAAGAGAGGAAGGTCATTTGAGGCATCCCTTCATGTATGCATCTAACCATCCCACCAATTGTTTATGCTTTCTGCAAATACTTACTGAAATCCTGCAATATGCCAGGTCCTGTGCTAAGAGCTAGGGTCAGAAAGATGAATAAGACAAGGTTCTTGCCTTCAAAGAGTCACTGCCTCCAAAAAAAAAAAAAAAGTCACTGCCTAGCGATGGAGAAAGGCCATGTCCAGCATGCTGCTGAATTGAAGCTATGTATCAAGTACTAGGGGTGCTCAGAGGAGAAAAATGGAGACATCAGCTATTTTTCCAGTAATTAATGCCCAGCGAAGGAACTTTTTTGGTAACTTTCATTAAGTAGTATGTGGATGGTGGTGAAAGAGAGATAAAGTGAACAAGAGTTTAGAAAGGAATGAGGACAGCTTAGAGTGCAGGGTTTAATGGCATGAGCCCTGGAGGTGGATGAACTTGGGCTTGAGGACACCTCTGCCATTCAGTAAATATGGATATGGGACCGGAAGATGATCTAGTGCTACCATATGGAGCCATGAGAGCCAAAGAGAGAATGCTTGTGTTTAACAGAGCACCCAGTTCAAAGTATCTGCTCAGTACCCTCTACCTGTGCTTGTATTACCATTTTCTCATATCTACTTTGCACAGGAATGTATTATTTAAACATCAAATAGGATTTGGATACTAGATGCTCGTGCAGCATCCATGAGGATAGAAATAGACTTGATCTTCGAAGGACCAGAATCTAGGTGATGAAAGATTGGTAAGGTGGGGATTGTGACCAGAGGGTCACCTGGCCTTTATGCATCTTGAGACTAACAGCACCAGCTATGGCAATGAGACTTAAATGCTAACTGTCCTCTGTCTAGACTGTTGGCAGCCTGTCTCGCTCAGAACAATGCTTTTTGTGCAGTGTGGGTGGTCTATAATCCTAAGACTTATTTTCAGCTGTACTCTCATCAATCTTCTTTGCTGGTTTGTATCTCAAAAATTGATCTCCTTGAGAAAAATGAGTCAGCTCAGCATAATTTTTTTTGGTAATCATTGACCCTGATAAGTTTTGAAGAATGTTATTCCTCTTTACCGAGCTTTCTGGATTGTTTGAGAAAATAGTCCATCTATGTATATGTAATAGTAATAATAAATACCATTATTACATAATAGTATTCATATTGTTAATTATATGAAGTATAATTAATATAATAATAAAACTGTATGATATATCATATATATATAGAAATAATATCTAACTTTTTGGGTACCTATTCTGTGCTGGGAAATATATTTATGTGCTTTGCATAAATTGTTCATTTAATTCTTGCAGTATCCTACGAGGGGGACTGAGGCCCAGGGATACTAAATCATTTGCTCAAGGTCACACAGTTGGTGAACTGTGGAGCTGGGATTAAATTTAGGCAATCTGGTTGAAGGCTCGCTCTTAATTTTTAGGTCTTCATGTACCTATGTCCTTTATATCTGTATCTATATCTATCTATATCTATCTATATATAATTAAATTAAGTGTTTGTGAAGCTTGGTATAGTGCCTGATACATGGAGGGAGCTAGCATCAGCAGTACTCTATATAGCTAGCTATGTCTATGATGGTGTTTATTCTCTAGCCATAGGTACCATAGCATGGTGGTTTAAGGAATGGACTTGGGAGCCAGAGCTACCTGAGTTCCAATGCCAGCTCTCCGGCTAATTATATATGTGTTCTTGGGTGAATTCCCTCAGTGCCCTCATCTTAAATTGCCTGTGTGGTTATTGCAATGATTAAGAAGGACAGTGTCCACACTCATGTAAGTGTGGGCCAGCATTACTGTCATAATCAGCGCTAATCCCAAAGTGTGGGAAGCAAGCTTCTAAAAGCAGGTCAAACAGATGCTCCTTCAGTGACCAGTGCAACTAGGGGGCAACTGGCTGGTTGTTTGATCTCGGGGTGGGGTGGGAGGGGATTTCACACATGCTCTGGCTCAAATTTGAAATAAAGGTGAATAAGTCATTTCAATCCCCTCGAACCCCACCACTCCATGGGAAAGAGATGTGTCAGGCCAGCCATGCAGGTCACTGGGTACAGATGCCCCCAGCCTTTGAAGACCTGAGCCAATGGAGGTTGAAAGGACGGGTGCCCCACTGGGCAGCAGTTCAGCTAAAAGTTCACGTTGCTGCACATTTGAGAACTTCCTGACCAGGCGCCCCGGTGTCAAAGGGATCTGAACCTCTCCTTGTCTCCAGCCCTGATATGGAATTGTGAGCAATTGCTTGCATGTACAAGACAGCACAAGGCATCAATGGGCTGATTATGTCAAGGCATCTGAAGACAAAGCAAAATGGAACTTCAAAAGACTTAGGAAGACCCAAATCCCCTAGCAAGTTCAGTTGTTGCTCAAATTCCCACACTGGGCTCACATTTTGGCTTTGAAATTGCAGCTCAGATGGCAAATAAAATTCTTTAATGTATTTAAACTTTTGAGGAAACTGTTTCATCCTCTAACTCTTCCTGAAAAAGGTATTTAACTTTCTCGTGGAGAAGGTCTCTCTTTTGAATGCCACTTCTACATTTACATTACAGCATTTAGTTGCTTTCATACGTACATGTGTGCATATTTATACACATATATTTTTCCCCTCTAAAATGGAAGGAAGGGGTAGGGGATTAGAAACCTTAATACATCTATTTTTTATTATATAGAGGATTGCATGTTTATTGGACTTTGAAAAGGAAATACTTTCTAGCTATTTAGCTTGGCAAGTCTAGAAAAAAGGGTGCACAGACTATTCTGAAAGGATTTTTTAAGGAAGGAAAGGATTTTGTGAAGTAGGTTCTAATAAAGGCACTAGGGAAATATAACTTGATCTAAAATATATTCTTAAACATATCCTCCCTGCCTGTTTATTCTTTTAAAAAATTTATAATGTATTTCATTTGTACACATAGAGATATGCAATTCACTGTTTGGGGGATGAGATCAAGAGGCTGTTCTGAAGTGAAACAGGTTTTTTAAAAAAACTTTTATTGTAAAATAAAACACAGATACAGAAACCCATACAAAACAAACATAGGGCTTAGTGAATTATAGGGCTAACACTCACTCAGATCAAGAAATAGAAATTTTCCAGATATTCCAGAAGCCCTTCACATGTGTCCCCTTCCTCTTTCCAAAAATAACCACTATCTTGACTTTTAGAGTAATCACTTCCCTATGTTTATGATTTTGTTACCCAAGTGTACATTCTTAGCACTATTGTTTATTCTCACTCACTCTCAAAAATTTAACAAGTTTTAACGTTTCTTTGAAACTGTTGGTTTTCCCTTCATCCCTTCCTTTTGTTTATAATTTATTTGTTAAAGATCCCTGGTGGTTAGACCTATGGAATTTCCCTCTTCTCTGGATTTTGCTGATTGTGTATTCATGGTCCCATCCAACATGTTTCTCTGTCCTCTGCATTATCTACAAATCAGAAGCTGGATTCAGAGACGGATAAAACTTGAACTCAGTCATTTTGGCAAGACCATAGGAAGTGGCATGTTATTTCTTTAGATAGCATATGTTTGGTTGTCTCTCTTTTTGTAATGTCAACAGCCATGGAGGCTCATGGCCTAGACCCATAAATTAATTGGAGATTGAAAAATGGTGACATTCTAATTCTACATCTCATTTTACTTTTTAGTTGGAATAATTTATAAAGAGATGCTTCTCTCATCTATTATTTGGTTACCCAGTTGCATAGTTTGTATATAAAAGGACAAACGCGTGATTCTTTCCTTTATTTACCTGTTTTAAAGATCATGAATTGGTTCTCTATGATCCTCTAAAAGTGACTGATTTGATTTAAAATATGTATATATATATATATATATATATATATATATATATATATATATATATATAAAATTATGAAATCATTAATTTAAATGCAATGTATTTAAATGGGTTTAAGTACATTGCATTTCTTATCTTTAAACTCAAGTTGTCCCATTTTTGGCCAGTGGAAATCTCCTAAGATTGGCAGCTGAGTCCTTTTGACATGACCCTATTAGTCTTTGACAGCATCCTTTCTATTTGGTGGGATAAGAGGGTCTAGGTTCATCTTGCATAGTTCCTACACCAAATTTCAATCAGCTATTTCTCTAAGAAACTATGGTTTCTTATGGTAGGAAATGATACTTGAAGATCACAATCTGGGCACTACAGATGCTTTCTGCAACTAGACAGTCACATTGCTAGACATTTTTGGTGAATGGAATTAGGAAATAAACATGTATTTAAATATAAAATATCTTATAAATTCATAATAGTGTTTCAAATTCAAATTCAGAGTTGCACGATTTTTACTTGATTCCTTCCATACCATGTATGCATGTCCTTTCTTCCATACCAAAAACCTTGGTTCTCAAGGACACAGTGAATGAGAGAATTAAAATATCCCATCATTATTCATTTGCTTTATCCCACAATATAAAATAACACACACAATACTCAAAATAACAATACTAATACTGCCACTACTAATTAACTAAAAATTGTTTTTAAAAAATTGGAGCTTCCCTTTTACTTAGGATTTAGAAAGCCACAAGAGAACATCAAAACCATATAACTTACGAAATCTTATTCTCTTTAGTCCATCAGAGATCTGAGGTCTCAACACAACAGAAAAAAAAAAAGAATTCCAAAGATTGACAAATCCCTCTGAGAAGATGTGGGACACACAACATGTTTTACCTTTGGCAGAATGTGGGAGGAAGAAGTGGTAGCCATAAAAGTGGGTAAGAACAACTAAAATTTTAACAACTTCTTACATATTAAGTGTGGGCTATTGTGACAGCGTAGGAGTCCCAGACACAAGGGAGCCCACACATACTCAACAGCTCTTTCCCACGGGCCTTCACTGAGTGCTTATGAAAAAGATCGAGGGCAGGAAAGGAGACCTGAGAGTGTTCTCCTCTACAGTGAGGGTAAACAGGCTTTGTCAAAGTTTGAAGGTAGAGCGGGACTTCTTGGAGTAGCCCATCCAACATTCTGAGCCCTCATTAGTGCCTGGTGGTGATTGGCTGCCACTGAGAGACAAACAGAAAGCTCTCCTGTGAGTCCTTCTCCCCTACTTCAAGGCAAAGGTTGCCTGCAACAGGAGAAGAGGTAGAAAACAAGCCCTCATTGGCTGTACTGAAATTAGGAAAACCTCTCTGCTGCTGGAGAAGGAGCAAGAAGCTCACTCTCATCCCAGACCCTCTGCCATCACAAGGCAGAGTTTGAATGCAACATGGCAGGGTGGGGGTGGATGTGCTGCAGGAATACTGAAAAAGTTTAAACTTAAAAAAAAAAGTTTTTAGGCCATTTACATTTAATGTAATTATAAAAATCATTGAATCTAAACTTACTATTTTAAATGTTATTCTATGTATTCTGCTATAAAATATGGCCCCAAATTCTGAAGGTAATAGAATTCTCTTTTCTTGTTGTTAGTTGTTTTTGCCTGGATGCCTAAGGGATTTCATTCTTTTTCTTTTAAATCTAGTAATATTTCTTGTTATTGCTCGGTCCGTGTTAATATTTGCAGGTACACAATATGCTCTTTCAATATGAAGTTTCAAATGTTTAATTTCAGAAAAGTTTCTTGAATTAGTTTTTAGAATTTGTTCTGTTCCCTTGTTTTAGTTTTCTTCTCAGGGGACTCTAATTACTTATATATTGGATCTTCTTTACTATCTTCAAAATTACATACATATATAAAATATATATATTATATATGTAATATATAATATATGTAATAATATATATAGATAAAAAGTATTCTCTTGAATGCTTTTCAGCTCATTTATTTTTGATTAAAAAAAATGTTTCTCCTTTCACCTCTATTTCTCTTAAAGCATCATTTGTTGTGTTTATTTGTTCTGTGCTCCTTATAGTTTAGACCTCATTTCTAAAATGATTTATTCTTTCATTTTAAATTATTTCTTCAGTTCGGTTTCTGAGTTTTTTTCTAGTTATGATTTATTTTGTTCTTTCATATCTCATATCACTTTCTTAATGTCTTTTAGTCATTTTGAAATAATAAATTGAAATTTTGATCAGTTTTATGGACATGTCTTTCTGGCATGGTTTCATTTTCCATAGGGATATTGCATATGTCTTTGTCTCCTTTTTCTTAACTTTTTATGGAACTTGACCTCCATAGTTTCCTACTGCTCTTTTTTTTTTTAAAACATCTTTATTGGAGTATAATTGCTTTACAGTGTTGTGTTAGTTTCGGCTTTATATCAAAGTGAATCAGTTATACATATGTTCCCATTCTACTGCTCATTTTTATGTGAAATTGGTTTCTGCTAATTTTTAGAAGAAGATGACTTTCTTCAGATAACATATTTAACTTCATAGAGCTCACTCTTCTGTGGTTTTTATGTAGTGTTAAAAACATAAAGGTTTTCTTCCTAAAATTTCCTGTTTTTTTTCCCTTTCTCCTCTACTTTTATCTGAACCTTCTCTTTCCTCATCCCTATTGTCTCTGACCTGCTAAATTTGATTCCACTCCTACCATTTTTTTTCTTAGTGTGGGGTCTTATTCTGAAAAGGAGAAAAGGCTGTCAGTTTCAAGATTTCATAGGGGCTAGACTGCCCCAGGATTTTCCATTCTTACTGTGACCTCAACCCTTTTCCAGTGAGCAAAATCCTACTGGAATCTCTGTTTTAGCTGCTGTTCTCAAATTACCTCTCTGTGCTTCTCGGTGAATACCTGTCGGCTATTTGGGGTTCTGCTCTCAGGTCCTTCAGTCATTCTCTTGCTTCCTTTGCTCTTCCAGCACAGATGTTGAGACAATGCAAATCTTATGGTTACTGGCATTTTTCCATCACCCACTATAGTTGCAGGTTTGAGGATACACTTTGTCACCCAGTTATGTTTGCAAATGCAGCCCATGGGTTTTGGTTCTTGTGTCTAGCTGCTTTGTGGAAATTTGAGATCTGAAAACTATACTTCCACTGCCACCACCTTTTTGTTAGAATTTCTTGCCTATTTATTCTTAAATAGCTGCTGAATAATTCCCTGAGAAACTTGTCTTTATTGAACATGTTTGATTGGATTACAAGGTCCTCTTTTTCCAACTAGTTCATGCTTCTGCGGGGATTCATTCATTCATTAAACTTTTCCGTGAGCATCTATCACTGTGCACTAGGCACTGGGGATGCAAAACTGAACATGACAAATTGAGATCTCAGTCTAGGGCTATAAAATAATGATCTGCTTGAAGGAAGGACCAAAGAAAGGAAGCCTTGGGTTATCACAGACCTATAGGGCTGGCTTTTCTGTGTAGTACAGAACAGGCTCTTACATTCTTCTTTTACTTATTTGTTTACCACCACCATTATCTTTACCATAATAATGTACATGTGCAGAGGAGTAATCAGCACAAAATGTGCTTTCATAGTCTTTCATTTGATCTCCACACTAGCCCTAGGACACAGTATTATTATAAGTGAGGAAAGAGAGGTTCAAAGAGAAGAACTGACTTCTCCAGGGCCATCCCTTTCAATAAGTGACAGAGCCAGGACATAAACTTTGGTGAGTCTGATTCCAAAGTTCTTCTTCTTTGCTCCATAGCCTGGTATCTCTGTTGTTTTTCAGGGTTAGTTTGGGGAGATATGCAGTAGGCCTCAGCTCACAAAAGCTTTTATGAAGTTCATGATGACAGACACTGGGGATTGGCTAATCTAACACCCATCTCTATCTCCTTCTCTCTTGTCTACCTCCACTACAGAGGTTGGAATAGGAAAACCTCACTTTCCCAGTCTCCCGTGCAGATAGAGGTGGCCCTATGACACCACAAGGTGTAAGTCTTTTCAGTGCTTCTGGGAAGTGTCTTGCTTTTCTGGACACATGTACATGTGGCTGGTTCTACTTCCTCACTCCTACCTCTTCAAGTGGATGTGGACTTGATGTCTGGTGTCAGGGCAGCCATCTTACAACCATGAGGAAAATAAAAGAATCATAGAGATACTGTCCCTGAACCAAGGTTGCTGTTTGAGAAAATATGAAACTAATGACAAAATACCCCTCTACGTGTTCAATCCACCATTGGTTAAGTATTTGGATATCAACAACCAGAAGTGTTCTTGATACACTTATCTTTGATATAAATAAGGACATCACAGACTTTTAAAATTTTCCTCATTCTAAGCAGTAGGAAGTAGTTAAAAGCATTATCTTAACTATAAAAAGTGATGCAGATACAACTGGGGCTAGAGTTCTACTTTTGATGGAGACACTTTTTTAAAGTCCTGCAATGTTTAACTTTATATTGAGCCTCGCTCAAGGCAGACTAGCGGCTACTGTATTCGAGGAGGCAACATGCATGCGGTTTCTGTTTACTAAAGCATTAGCAGAAACATATACTGAAATATATACCACCATATAATAGGTCCCAGATGTGTTATTATGTTTTTCTAAAGAGAAAAAAAAGATAGTTGGAGAATAAGTAACCAAAAAGCATTTTATGTCAATTTGATTGGGCTTGGTGGTAACTCAGCAGAGTGGAAACAAACCAAACCTGGAGTGAAAATGCACTGGGATTAAGATCTGGGTTACTCTGTTTAAATTCAACAATCGGTCACTGAGTCTTCCTGAGAGCCAGATTACCTGTGTTATCACCTCTCAAGAAATCTTATGGCTTTCTGGTTCATCTCAATTTTAATGACAATTAAAAGAAGGTTAATGGACTGAGGGGTCTCTGGCCACAGAGAAGCGAAACTGGGATTCAATTCTGGCCTATTTTCCTCTGAAGTCCACTGACTGCTGCTTTCAAATATTTCAAAAGCAATTATGCTGTCTGTAAACTGAAGGGGAAAAAAAGCATTATTTTTAAAAAGCAAAGACTCTTCTGTGGAAGGGAGAAAGCTTTTTCTGGATGGCTCCAGTAAGTGGACCAATGACATTTGGTAAATGGACATCACCAAAAGGCAGGTTTTGACTCTACCATCATCATCCAGAAAATCTCTATTTCCTGCCAGCTGTGCACTGGACAACATGGCAGGTGTGTCTCTAGATGATGTAAATAAAAATAAGATTCTTACCTATCCTGTAAGGAAACAAAACTCTCACGGGGGAACTAGAATACATATAGGTCAAGTGATTACACATCTATCTTTGTTTGGGGCCATGTTCTGAATGACTGAGGTTGCCAGGTAGTCCTTTTCTACATAATGGAGTGAGCAGAAGGAAAGGCAGTGTCCAGCCAGAGTGATCCCATTAACCATCCCTCAAACTCTGCCACAGTAGATGGTGTGGATTATGAGCCATAAGAACATGCCTGTGGGGCGGCCACAACAGGTGACCAGATAACCTCCAGGCCTGCTGCGGGCTTCCACATACCAGACAGAGGCAGATATATACGTGCTTTATTGCTTGGACAACTTTCTCTTTACAGAGATTCTTGCAGGACTCTTTGGATTTGGGATGTGAGTGTTACCCATCCTATGGACTTTGCTCCTGGGTCCTGTAAAAGGACGTGTTGAATAGGTAGCATAATAGATATTCCACGACTGCTCTGTATTTTAAGGCAAGAGAGTAGCTGCTGGCAGACTCTCCAGGTGTTGGACTGTGGTTAGTGCTTAAAATGTAATGCAAGTTGATACCCTCCCTGTACTCCACACCTGGAATAGCTAGATCCCACTAAGAAACCCCAGGAGCTAGAACGTTACTCCTTTACTCTCCATGAAATATTTAAAACACCCCATATAGCTCTCGGAAGGCTTGAAGAGCCTTGAAGAGGGAGTAGATGGAAGGAGGCTATAAATCACTTTCACCTGGATGGGCTTGGGCCCAAGACATCCTAAATTTTCAGCAACACCGGGATGGAGGAGACTAGAGGAAAATCCACCCCATAAATCCAGTGTGGAGTGGGGCTACTAACCCTACTACGAAAGGCCGACCTCTGGGGGATACTCAGGACTTGCGGATTACTACATAATGATCTCATCCAAGTTCTGGGGCTGTCATTGTGGATATCGCCCAACAGAAGGGTGAGGAAGTTGAAGTAAATCCCTGTTCTTTACTCAAGAGCCAGAGAGATGGGGTCTGAGACTCTCCACCTGAAATTATACTGAAAGACACTTACCAGAAGTGGGATCATCAAAGCAGAATCCAGCCCCCAGGGAAGGGGAGAGTAAGACAGCTGAGCAGAGCCCCTATGGAGGCCGCTGGGTAGCTGGAAACTAAGTAGCACAAAGGCTCAGTTTTAGTGAGGGTGTTTTTTTTAAATTATTGGAGTAAAATTGCTTTACAATGCTGTGTTAGTTTCTGCTGTACAATGAAGTGAATCAGCTATATGTATATCTATAAACCCTCCTTCTTGGACCTCCCTCTCACCCCCCATCCCTCCCATCTAGGTCGTCACAGAGCACCAAGCTGAGCTCCCTGTGCTATACAGCAGGTTTTGATAGAACAGAATCCTGTGGCCTGGGTCCACCTGGGGACCGGGACACACCCTGGAAACAACCAAGGTATTTCTGTAAGGTAAGTGACGAACATGCATGTGTAGCACCTCCCCGGTTACAGGCACTATAAATATATGTCTACCAAGTTGTTCTCCCTCTGTGTCCTAAGCAGTAATTCTGAGCTGCCGTGATTGGTGGGCCAGGCATTGCAACACCTGTGCATCTCTTCAGGTGGATAGTGATTGTCTATCCTCAGTGGAGGTCCTGGAAAATAGGGCAGACACACCACTGTTTCATCCTGTACTGAAGGTGTTAGAAAAATGTGAAGCCAGATATGGCCCGAGCCTGGTGAGATGGGGAATCAAACTCCTCATGAGGTTTTCTTGAGTTGGCTCTTGGCAGAAGCCTTGGACATCTGTGACAAGATGACAAGAACCTCGGCTCTTTCCAGGGCCCGGTTTTCTGAACGATTTTGCCATATTCCTGTGGATGGGCATGGGAAGGATCACGAACCATAGAGCCTGTGCCACTGCCCCGACCGACCCATGTCCTCCATAATGGCCTCCTCACTGGAATCTGGTCTGCAGACACTCTATAAAAAGCCTTTCTGCTGCATTTCTGGGCTGCAGGAACTACTCTACAGGCTTTATTTCCTACCAACTACTGGGAATTCATCTGTTCAGACTTGATTTATTTATTTTCCTAACTCATTGCCTCATAACCATGTCCTACCTCCCTCTTGGTCCTTTGGGTTGATCTTTCCCTTGGACCAGGGTCCTGGATGTGTGCTTCAGCCCTGCCTTATATGCTGCTCCTTGGCCAGTCTCACCGAAGCCCTGCAACCCACCCTGCCTGGGCCGGGGCTCAGGTCTCACCTGAGCAGGAGAATCCGATTAACGGCACAGCCCCTCCTGGGAGCAAGGCCACTTACGGAACCCAGAGCAAAGTGCTGCATAAGCATCACTTCATGTTATCCCACAGCAATACTATCAAATAAGCTGGGGTCCTTTTTTCTCATTTTCAGATGAGGAAAAAAGGCTAAAGTAACCTGCCCAAGGCTATGTGACTATGAAGTAGCACAGCCAGGATTCAAGTTCATATCTGTGTCAGAAGCTGGCAGGACCCACAGGTAAGGCTTTGGGAACCAGCTGCTCTAAAAGAAGACAATCTGCTTCCATCTCACAAAGACTGATGTTTTTCTTTCTGCTAATTATCGCAGCACGGAGATAAGAGAGAAGGATGGTCTCTCTCGCTTCTGGCTGTCAGAAAGTTTATAATAGATTTTGGGTATTTGTTCTCTATCCTCTGCTTCCTAGACCAAAGGAAATGAAAGGCTCTCCACTGGCTGGTATTTCGGGGTCCTAGACAATCCTTTTTGGCACAGGAACAAAGGTAGGCCAGAGTTGGAACAGAATGTCCTCAGCTCTCTCTCCTATTACACACACACACACACACACACACACACACACACACACACACCTCTTGACGTACTTGCTGATTACAGCTGCATGCGGGACATGAAAACTTGTCACCCGAGGAACATGGGAACATCCACTGGACTTCCTTCCTCCGCTGCACGTGTGAGCCTGCTTGCAGAGAGTGCGGGGAGGGGGAGGGAACAGCAGCCTTCCCCCTCTTTGCTGTCCACTCAGCCACAGGCTGGTCTCTGCAGAGGTGAACCAAGGAGCATTCTTACACCCGATGGCACTAACTTATGAGTTGACTTCCTGCTTCCTGGTGCCGTTGGCAACCAGCCCACAAGCCCTTCCTGTAACCTACAAACATCCCCATAAGATCCTGCAGGGAGATGAAGCAAACTGCTCCTAATGAAGCTCTGTGGTTCCCTTGGATCCTCGCAGTCATTTCTGAAAATTCTGGGGCAGCCCCAAAGTAGAAGCAGTCCTAACCGTGAACACAGCTTAGGCCTGCAGCACATGTCTTATGGCCTAGGCGTTGTACCAGGGGGTTATTTTTATAACCTCCAATTTTGCTTCGGGGACCAAGGCTTGAAACTAGCTACGGACTTAGATGAAACGAATTTGCAAGTCTCAGCTGAAATCTGGAAGCAGGTGATCTAACATCTAGAATACCTAACCGCTACAACAAACCAAGTGCTTTCTCATCCTCTTTAAAACCATGTTGTCAGCCTGAAAGAGGAAGAGGAAGCCAACTGAGTTTTGATGATGCTTACAAGTCAATTTCCTGCCTTCGTTCTCAAATAGTTCTGCTGACCTCTTAGGCTGCTAGTTTCAGAAGCTACACTATAACTACGAACAGTGATAATAATACTTGGTATTATTATTATACTTGGTATAATTATTATTATAATGCTTGGTATTTACATCAGAGCCCCTCCTCAACGGCGATCACCATGTGCTTTCGGAATTGCCTGATCCGTTCTCCTGATGCTTGGGTTGGCCTACACATCCGCCATGCTGCAGGTCTTCTCTGCAGTGGCTTGAATTCCCCTTCGCCACATGGCAAGGGAAACCACCTGGTCTGCTCTTTCAGCTTCTCCTTTTCTTAGCCTCTCTTATCCTCTGCTCCCTCCACTCGCCCAAGTTCAAAGTTGCGGACAGACAGGCGTAGTATAGGAGTTGTGGGGCAGTGATGGAAGGAGGACACTGTGATCAGGGCAGTAAAGAAGAGAGGGTGCCTTTTCTCCCCCACTTAAGTCCTGATCAAAAGAGTCTTCAGAGTAATCAGGTCCCGACTGTCTGTCTTTAAAATAAGGAACTTGAACTTGAGGGTCTCTGAGGTTCCCACCAGCTCTGAGGAGATCATTCCATCAACATTCCACGACCCACTTTTGAATCATCAAGATGGAAACCTATTGCTTTTCCTCTGTCCCAAACGCTTCCCCCACCAAACCTGCTGTAAAATAAATGCTTCCCCTTCCCAAAATACCATGTTTTTTTCTATCATGAGAAATGGACACAAAAGCCACTTCTGCCATAATTCTACCCTGCTTTAGTCTGGAAATCTCTGGAGATGTTTCTGTTTTCACAATGACTGGGGGAGCCTACTGGCATTAAGGGAGTGGGAGGTCAGGGCCCTCCCCCCCAAATCCTGCGAGGGTCAGGGTAGTGCCTGTGCCTGGCATATTCACAGATACTTAACAAGTCTGTGTATGGACTGAGCAGAAGCATGCCTGTAATTTCCCTTTCTAAGGCCTCCCTTCTTAGGGAGTAACTTTCAGGTGAGTCACGCGCACACACAAGTAGGGCGATGTCCTCACATAAGAAGGACAATCTGGGTGCAAACCCTCATTCTCCGTCTCTAAATTGTAACCTCCTCGGGGGCAGGGACAATGGTCCATATGGGGTCATTAGGGCTGTTCACAAATATTTCCAGGTCTTTTTATTCTGGACATAGGCTAGGATTACATTTTCCTGCCCCTTTGACATTAGCCAGAATCAAATGACTTGCTTTGGCCAATGAAATATGATTGGAGGTGATGTGTGTCATTTCTGGGGGATGCTTAAGAGCCAGTGTGCAAACCACCATGCTTGTTTCCTCGCACTGTGGTGACCATGGATCCTCATAATGAGAGGGGACCTCTGGGTGACTGAGTGGCTGGGTGGGTAGTCTCCCTGCAGAGCCGTGTTGAGCACGGAGACTCTAGTTTCACCGAGGCAGACGGGTAACAGAATGTGAGCAAGGAATAATCGATTGTTTTGTTCAGCTGCTGTGATTTGGAGGTTATTTGTTACCACAATATAAATTGGCTTATGCTGACTGCTATTGTCTAATCTGGATTTTTTGAGGAAGCCCAATAAAAAGTATCCTTACTTCTTTACCTGACTTCTGAACAAATTGAGAAATAAGATGAAAAGAAAGGCAGATGGAGGCCAAACTCTTAGCTTTGTTCCTCATTTAATCCAGAGAACACTGGAATGAAGCCATCCTCCCATGAAGGGTGTGATGGTGGGTTGGGTATGCCTGATCAGCCAAGGCTCACAGTTTTATCGGGACATGTGTTCTAGCCCAGTTCGAGGAGGTGTAATAGTTTGCTAGGACTTCTGTAACAAGTACCACAGACTACGTGGCTTAAAAAAACCAAAAATTCTTTTCTCGCAGATCTGGAGCCCAGAAGTCCAAGATCAAAGGTGTCAGGAGGGTTAGTTTCCTCCGAAGCTTCTCTCCTTGGCTTGTAGACGGTGATCTACCTGTATGTTTATCTGGTCTTCCCTCTATGCATGTCTGTATCCTGATCTCCTCTTCTTATAAAGACACCAGTCATAATGAATTAGGGCTCACCCCAATGACCTCATTTAAACTTAGTTACTGCTCTAAAAGCCTCATCTCCAAATACAGTCACATTCCAAGATACTGGGAGTTAGGATTTCAACATATGATGCTGGGGGTGGGAGGCAGATGTGATTCAGCCCGTTACAGCAGGCTTCTGAGTTGGCAATGCAACTCCAAACAGCCAAAAAGGAGGAGCTGAGACAAGCACGACCCATGAGAGTCTCGACAAGTGTACTAGTCACGTGGCACTCTTTCCAAATTGACTGATCACCGGCGCCTGCAACCTTTCCAAGGGTCACATGGATTGGGTTCACGGGGACATTCAGTAAGACAAATGGTCTCTTTCGTGACTTTTCTTACATTGTACTGGTTTTATTTTTGTATTTTTTTGGTTTGGTTACTACTATTGCGTCATGTTACCCTTTAGCCCATCTGTTTCTTTTCTGCCTACTCTATCCCAACTGTCTGCTCAGCTAGGAAAAAGGCTTTCCCAGTCTCCTGACTACACCCTGCATTGTCCCAGGCCCACAGCAGCTGCCTGATGTGGGTGGCAAGTTGGGCTCTGGGTTTATTTTTGACTTTTGAGTTTCTCACACTGCAAACTGGCCTGAGAAATAAGAACATGGTATAGCAGATCCTGGCAAGGCAAATGGTAGGAGAACCCTTCAGGCACAGGGCTGCCAACTATCTCCCCAGGTTAAACCGAGCCATTGTGAAACCAGCCATTGGTCCCTGTGGTCCTAATGGGTATTGGGTGTGTCTGCCAAGTCTCACTGCCTTTGGGAAGGAAGACTCACATGGGGGAACCAAGCCAAATGTGCATGGCTCTGCCACAAGAAGCCAAAGTGGCCTCTGAAAGATTAATGGGGCATTTGGCTCTCTGTGTCTTAACAAGGGAGACGGGAAAAAGCTTTCTGAAAAATAGCAGCGGCTTCTGGCAGAGATTCCAGGGGACGGGGTTGAAGGCTGCAAGATGGCCCCGCCATACATTTTCTCTCTCAATCTTTGCTTTCCTTTTTCCCACAGTCTCTCACCATCCTGCTTCTCTTGCTTCCTCTTCTCATTTCTTCTTTGGTGTTTTGCCCTCCCCAAATGATTTCTGCCTTTCCTTTCATTTGCCCTGTCATCTTATCTTCTTACTGTCCTCATTTATCAGGGATGGGGGGAGAAGGGGGCATTTTGTACGGTGGAAAGACACAGGTTTTGGAATGCAGCCTGGGCTTTCAGCTCAACCCCGCAACTTTCTAAAATGAGTGCAATGGACATGGATTGTGTATTGTCCCCTCCCTTTGGGGATGGCACTCATAAATGCCACTCCCTGCTGAAGGTGATTCTGTCAATCAAGGGGCACCGCCAGCCCACCGCAGCTGTGGGCACATGATCAGAGCATGCAATCCCACTTGACTCAGTGGTTGGTCCAAGGCAACCAAGAAGGGCCAATCAGAATGCTTCTAGGGGTCAATATGTGCTACAAGCTCGAAGGACCACGGAAACCTGTGACATCTGGGAGTCACCTTCCCTCCCCATAGAAGAGAGGCTTTCTGACGGTAAAGCAACACAGAACAAAGCAGGGTCAAAGACAGGGCACAGATGGGGCACCTGAATCCAGGAAAAAAAAACCTGCATCAACCCTTCCACCTTCCCTGTACTTTTCCATCACATGAGCCACTATGTTTTGTTTTGTTTTTTTGCCTTGAGCCAGTCTGAATTTGGTTTCTGTCTCTTGTAACCAATGGAGCCCTAATGATCACACTGTGACTTTAGGCAACTTATTTAACTTCTTGGAATCTCACCTACAAATGGACTTTTCGACCCTTGTGCCCCCAGTTTAAGTGGGGTGCATCCAAAACAAAATATGCTCACCTATGAAACTCAGCACAGCTTCTTGTGATCATTTCTATAGTAGACTTTTCTCCCACTAGACTGAGAGCGCAGGGATTGTGTCCTATTCATCCAAGTATTTTTAGCACTTACCCTGGGAGTTCAATAGATGTTGATTCACTCCCATTTTCCCTCTTCCTTCTTTTCTTCTTTATAACCTCCTGCTTGTAGCTCTTACTTCTTTTCTTCTGTTTTCTTTCTTTCCTGGGCCAAATTTCCAGCCAATTTCCCCTAGTCCTCCTGCAGTTAAGTTTCCATACCCGATACTTGGTGTACGTGCAAAAATTACTGTCATTGGTAATTGTGTGCCCAAGTGGTGCTGTAAAGGAGGTCTGTTTCATCTGTCCTTGCCAGGGAAGGGGCAACTGGCCAACTGTGCCCACAAGCGGCTAGTTGCTGCAAGTATCGCAAAGCTTTAATAGCTAGAAATAATTGCTAGTGCAAGAACTAGGTCCAGCCAGAGGTAATTTTAGCTTGGTGTTAAAGTGACAGTTCATGAAATTAGTCACACGCAGATTCCCTTTCTTCCCTCGCCCACCCAAGTCTAGCCCTCTTCTTAACAAGGGACATTTCTGATATTGCATCCCTGGAACATTCCCACACAAACAGGCGGTTATCCCAAGGTGAGCATGGCGTCAAGCAAACTCCTCTCTCCTCTTTTTCTCCATTCCAGTCCCTTCTTCTGGCTTTCCCGTGTGGGTAAATGACACCAACATTTTCCCAGGCACCAGGATCCCAAGCTGGTGATCATGTTATACTCCTTTCACTTTGTTCCCCAGTCATGAATATTCCCTCTCAAACCCATCACCTCTTTGACTGCCATCACCCTAATGCAGGACCACTTACCTCTCACCTGTGTTAGTTTAGGAGCCCTCTCTTTGCTTCCTTCCTCTCTAGTACCTAATCAGCCCAGCTCTTTACTCACTCTAACACTTTCAGGGGCTCCCCACTGCCAAGTGAATCAAGCAAAACTTTTTCACTGCAGAATTCAAGATGCTCTGCAAAATCACTCAAGCCAAGTCTCTGGCCCCATTTCCACTTTGTTCCAGCCAAACTATTTCACATCCTATTCCCTGCCTGATCTGTTGCTGAATTTGCTCTGCTGCTACTACTGCCTTGAATACCTTTTTCCTTCCTGTTAGAAACCCAACTATTTTCCCAGGACTAATTCAGACTCTGTAGAGATGGACTTCCTTCCAGCCACCTTGACACCACGGAAGGGACAGACCAAGGAGGAGAACATTCTTGCTGGTTTAAGTTGCCCCGTGTTTGGTGAGTTTGATGGCCGGTCCTGTTTCACCAGCTTTAACTCCAGGTGGCATCCTATTGTCTCCAAACGTTAATGTCATCCTCAAAAGATAAGAATTTCCATCCCTGAGAGTCTTCCAGAATAATAGCTACTGATTAGTGAGCACTTCCTCTGTGCCAGGCTAAGCGCTTTCCACCAATTATCTCCCTAACTCCTTGCCATTAGTTTATGAGATAGATGATTGTTACCGTCACTTGACAGCTGAGAAATGAGGCTTAGCGAGGTTAGCCTACTTACTCTGGGGACTGTCACTAACAACAGGTAGTTCTTCAGATTCTAAGGCCCATACTTCCCACTCAAAACGTGCTACAATTATCATACAGAGCAAGGAATGAGAGCAGTTATCATAGCTGCTAACTGCCTGGAGGAATATCTTTGGTCAAAGCTCTTAGCCTCTGAGGATGATCACTTCCCTGAGGAAAACTCATGCCCTTTATATGTTTTGGGTATAAGTCAGTCTCATTACTTATGTGATGATCACATGTCAGACAATCTTGTTTCCAAAAATTATTGTTTGTATTGCTATTTAAACGTGAGATTTATGATCATGCCTAGAGAGTCTCAGTTTTTCCTATACCATCCCTGGCTAAAGAAAATAAACTGAAACATTTTCCTTTTTACAATTTCCCTGGAAACAAGTACCCAGGCTAGTAAGATAGACAATCATCTGCTTATCATTTTAGTGTTTAAACACAATTTCCCCAAATTAATGTGTTTTAGAAAGACCTAGAAATTATTGAAGCCTCTGACTCACGGATGCTTTCAAGTCCTTCAGCCTTTTGGGTCATGTTAGTTTTTAACATAAAATCAAACAGCTTGAGGCCTCAACCTTTGAAAATAACAGAAACTGGCCAGCTGTCTGAAGCTTTCAGGAAAACAAAAAGAAGCTTGAGGAGAAAATCTGAAAGCCTTTGTATATGTTAATTACAGACACTAAGGGTCAAAAACGGGAAAGGGGAACCAAGACAGAATGAGAGCAACACTGAACATTAGTCAGGGTGATGCTAGGTTATGCTGCAGTTAACAAACCCCCAGATCTCAGTGACTTTCACATGAAAATGTATTTTGCTCACATAGAGTCCACTGCAAGACCCATGGTTCTCCAGAGAAACTCCCTTCCAAGTGGGGATCCAGGGAGCCAATATGCTTCTATCTTGAGATTCTACGATCTCAACACATGGCTTCTGGGGTCACTGAGTTGGAGAGAGAGAGAGCCAAAGAGTCATGAAGGAGTTGTTGATACTTCAGCCTCGAAATGATACGTGAGACTTTAGTTTGTGGTCCATTGGCCAGATATAGTCATATGGCTTTGCCCCCAACTTGCAAGGCTGCTTCAAAGTATGGAAGAGCTCATGCATATTAAGTAAGCAATCGGTGCTCTGAAATGAGGCCAGGGCTCAGGTCATTTCACGTACTTCTTCTTTTAAAAAAAATGTTATTGAAGTACAGTTGATTTACAATGTTGTATTAATTTCTGCTGTACAGCAAAGTGATTCAGTTATACATATATATATTCTTTTTCATATTCTTTTCCATTATGGTTTATCACAGGATATTGATTACAGTTCCCTGTGCTATACAGTAGAACCTTGTTGTTTATCCATCCTATATATAACAGTCGTTTAATGTACTTCTAATCATTTACTAGGCAAGCTCCTAAAACGTATGAATCTTTCATCTTTAGACTCCTATACTTTCTACAGTAGAAACTGAAGCAGAAGAAAGAGAGAGAAAAGAGGTAGCAAAGGAGAATAGCAATTTACTCCGATTTGAATTTAATCTCTTTAGCAGACAATTTGAGATTTACATTCGTATCTCATTTTAGAGACTTTAATACCACAGAACAGTTTGGCAACCAATATTCTAGTCCCGATGATGTCATTAACTAATCTGTGACCTTGAACGTCTAACTTTACGTCTCTGATTCTCAGTGCTCATCAGTACTTTGGGAATGATGAGTCACGCTTCACTGAGTTACTGTGAAGTTCACGTCACTTGTCTGAAATGCTTAGCAAAGTGCTTGGCTCATAGCAGGTGCTGAAGTGTTTGTTGACTGAACATCCATGAGCAAATTAACTGCTTCCTGTTTAATCTAAAAGAAGCTGCTAACATCATGAAATGAAACATAAATGGTGCGAAGGGCATAGGATCATTTTAGTCACTCAGAATGTCATGGTTGGTAAATTCATTCCTGGGGGGGAGAATGTTTTAAAATAAAGGTAACTCAATCTACTCCACTGAGCTATTACGAAACTCAAAGTAGCTACCAGTGAAAAGGCTGTGTAAACTGTAAAGTGCCATGTACATGTAAAGTATTGGTATTAATAATATCATGACCGGGACTGGCTTCGTAGGTGTGTGACCTGTGCGGTAGCCATACACATCCCCACATGTAGAAGAGTCTCACACTTGGTTTAACAACCTTCGGTCACCACTTTGAAATTTTTAATAATTTTTGAACAAGGGCCCCCCATTTTCACTTTATCCTGGGTCCCACAAATTATGAAGCTGATCCTGGTTGTGACTCAAAATGTTGCTTCTTTTTGTCAAAAGAAGGGAGTTAGGGTTAGAGATGCTTCTTCTGGTCCCTTGCAGCCCTAAAACTATGTGATTCTAAAATATATTCCAAATGTACCATTTTTATTTTTGTGTTTTTTTTTAAACTCTTTACCATTCTTCTATTTCGAATCCAACATTTTTTAACGTATCCGTTATTTCTCACAAGCTCTCAGTCGTTTAGTCCCCACTCCTGTGAAGCCCTGGGAAAAGGTTTCATTTTCCCCCCTAGATTCAGTCTACTTAGCGAAAATCCTTAGAGACAATTCCGACTTTGTGTTTTTATGAGGCCTCTTTCAAAGTATGTCGTGTGCACACTTCATGGTCTGGATTCTAGACTGAAGACTGGTATTGGTATTGAGTAATATGTTTCATGCTTTTGCCAAAGAACATATTTTTAAAACATCTACACTGGAAAGAGAACTTTGGAGTCATGTTGCTCTGCTTCCGAACCAGGGAAGCTGTGATGTAGCAGAACATGTAGGAGACGTGGCGTTTGTAGATTTCTGTTCACGTTCTTGTTCATCAATTACTGTGTATGTGAGCCAAACCAAGTGGCTTAAATCTCTCTGGGCCTTAGTTTCCTCATCTGTAAAGTGGGATGACAGAGGACAGGGACAGGTAGTATCTATTTCATAGGATTCTGAGGCGAAGATATGAAAATAATGTTCTTGAAATGAGTTTTAAGTTGTGATGTATCCACCGAAGGGACTAACATGTTATAGAGTTGTTTCCATTATAAAGAACTTCATCCCATGAATGACTTCATCAACCATGATAACCTAAAGAACCAAAATGACCCCCTGCACTATTTCTGTTTAATATCATGGTGCTTAGCTCCATAGATTTCCCTGGGTTAAGTAGAAAACAGGTTATTTTGTTGATGGAGATTCATTTAACAAGTATCTTTTGAGCATCCACTGGGAGCTCAGCACTTTGCTAAGCACACACCAAGAATTCTGATATTAGCTCACAATCTAATATATCCTCAAAACCAAAACTACATAGCACTATACACTTGATCATAAATATTCCATTGGCAAATACTTAATGCATATCCACTATATGCCAGGTCTATACTATGTAGATTTTTAAAGGAGAGCTAGGAGGTGCTATGGGGATTATAGCAAAGAGATCAACCAAGTCTTTTTTTTTTTTTAATGTGAAAAGGAGGGGAAAGAAAGTTGATGTAAAAACTGAAAGCAGAAATCCTCAGGGAATTAATAGCAAAATACCATGATGGGCCATCCCAGTTAAGAAGAGTTACCCTTGGGCCAGGGGTGGGATGAGTAGGCAAGAGAGGTAAAATATTAAATATTAAAATAAAGTAAGAATTTATGTGCTGCTAGTGTACAATCAAGTAAGATTTATAACTGTTTCCAAGGAATCTCAAAAAGAAGAGAGTAAAGGGACCTAGAATAGAAGAAACCTGAGGCAGATTAAAGGAGGAAACAGGGTTGGGGGCAGGGGGGAGAGAGAGTGAGGCAGCAAGATGCAGAAAGACTTGGCACCAAGAAGAGTCCACTGGGACGCTCCCAATGGCAGGAATGGCTGTTGTTTCCAGTTGTGACAACTGTGCATTGCACGACTCTAGGAAGAGGTTATCAACCTCCCGTTCATATAGTTATAAAACAATTTCTCAGCAGATGGTAATAAAAGTCTCAAGGAAAACGAGCTTGTTTTTCTAATTTACACATCATTTGGACCAGCAGGAGCATGCTGGCTGGGGGGATTTTGAAAAGAGCTGTTCGATTTTTATTGCTTCTGGGAATACAGTCCTTACACTTGGGCATCGCCTCCAAATATTCATTTAAATTATACTATACAGAATCTCCTTGTATGGACGGGATTTTGAAAAACTCAAGGGAAAAGGTCAGTTGGCGGTGGTGGTTACAGAGGAACAGCTAGGCAGGGAGATATTGGCAAGAGGTCAGGAACTCAGCAGAAGCCCCAAGTCACCAGGTTTGTTTTGCCCCAAGGCATGCACAGCGAGCCAAAACACTGAGACGGCAGGTTTGCAGCAAAGAGAGGGCTTATTTGAAAGGCAGCTAAGCAAGGAAATGGAGAGAACAAATCTCAGATCCGCCTCTGAGAAGGCAAGGGACTCAGGTATTTGTGGGATAATGAATAAAGAAGCAGGGTGGCCTGAGGCGTGGGGAGCATGGGGAAAGGTGACTGGAAAAAAGGTGCACTGATTGTAGTTCTGGGCAGGTGTAACTCAGCTACAGGCCTCCTCACCTTCTGAGGGTGGAGTTTTTGGTCCTCTCATTCCCAGAGGTCACCCAGCGGACACTCGTGCATGCCCAGTTGAAACACTGGTGGTCCTATCCAGTCTTAACTATCCACTCTTAACCCGCTCGGCTCGAACTAGGCTCAGCTGACTCCAAGTTCCTAGAAAACAACTTGGGCAAATATCTTACTGTTAAGGGTATGTGACACGTGGAAGATGTGCAAGTCTTAGAACGACCTTGATTAGTGAAGGTAGGTGAAATGGATTTAACCCACTGTTGCACTAACCATGTTAAATGTGTCTTTCACATGAAATCCCCTCCTGCCCAACAGATACTCAAGCCATTCTGTTGGTCCTTCATCTTTAAAAGCACACACAAAAATGGGGCTACTGGCTTTTAAACTCTACCTGCCGGGTGTGGTCTGATGGGCAGATTTCTGGATAATGTTGCCAAGAAACTTGGAACCATCTCTCTTCCTCCTGAACCTATGTGACTTTAGGAAAAATCCCTTCACCTCCCTGAACTTCAGGTAAACACACCTGTCTTGCCTCTCCCATCAGTTGTGATTAAAACAAAACAAAGCAACGCAAGGACAGCAACAGAAGTCTTGGATGCAAGCAAGGGCTGTAGAAATGGAGGAAGTTATTCATGCAATGGTCCATGTTCTTGTCTCTGAACTCTGGGGGACCCCATGCAGAACAGTAAGTGACCCTGGGCTAGGCCATCGTTTTCTGCAGGGGGAAGACGCAGGCCAATCTAAATGGTTTGAGCTGCTGGGAAGTGGTGCTCACTGGGCCCCGGAGATGTCCTAACGTTCCACAGCAAAGGCTCTCATTTTACTTGAAAGCACAGATTTCTCCGCCCCTCACCACCCCCAGAATTGGTAATCTAGATGAGAAACGGCATCCCTTTTTCCTGAGATTGTCAAACTTTTGCAGCTAATTATCAGTTGGAGTCAGTGTAACAAAACCTGCGTTTCTATGCTGGGTTTTATTAAAATACCTCTGCTATCAGCAGGCGCTGTGGCAAACTTGCTGCTAGTACATGCAGTGGGGTTTTTCTTCTCCCTGTGAGGAAAGCTCCAGCAGGTTTTATACATCAGAGCTATTAACTGGAATGGCAGAGACTTACTGTAAGCGCTATCACTTCCGCTTTTAAGAAACAATGAACTATTTCCTGGCTTTTCAATTAGGAAAGCTTTGGGAGGCTATGAAGGAAAAATGTAATGTATAATAAATATACTAAAGAACAAGCATGATTAATGGCAGTTTAGAAGGTTCTTTTAAGCTGATGCTTTATAGCCCAGGAATCTGCATTTACTGGCATCCTCTGAAAACCTAGCTTCCATGAATACTATAATGAATACTCAGAATCCAGAAAGCCCCCAGAAAACTCACTTTGAACTCTACGTACTTGGCTCAAGACTGAAATCTTCCTTGAAGGAAAGGCTGAAAGACTGAATGCCCTCAGTATCCTTTTATCATTTGCATTGGAAACTGCTGTGAGGACAAGGGGACAGGCCTGCCTAGGGTTCAGCTTCCCCCTGCAGGTGATTTGCTAGGGATGGAGGTGTGGGGGGAGGAGAGGGAGGGAGGGAACGCAGCTTAAGTCCTAGTACTTTCTTAGGTCTTCTGAGCCTCTCAACATAGAAAATTCTAGACAAGGTCATCAGACCTGAACATATCCCCCAAATCACTCTCATTTGTACTCACCCCTCTCTCCTCCCACCCCTGGCCAAAGAGAACTAGGTTTCCCTTCTGTCTGACCCTGTGCTTTCCTCAGTTTTTCCAATATGGTGTTTCACTGCATTCTCAGCTTTATCTGCATCTCAATCACTCTGGCTTCTTGTCTCCACAGACATGTTCACGTCCCCTTCACCGTAAGGGTGATTCCTTCTCTTTTCATCACAGCCAAATGCCAAAAACATGCTGCCCACACACTCTTAACCTGTCACCATTGCAATCTGGTTTCTTCCACCACCTCTCTCCCTGAGATTTCTAAGAATCACCACATATCTTCCTAAAAACCTCTCTTCAATAATTATTGTAATTTACCTTTCTGCTGCCTGTGATTATTTTCACACTGACCTTCTTTCTACCAGTTGTATGATGATGGTTTTTCCTTCTCCTGCTACTTCCAATGGCTCTTTTTCCAATGCCAGCAATTCAAATTGTCCTTTGAATGCAGGATCATCACAGAATACCAACCTCACTTTTCTGTAATATGAGTTTCTGCATCTGTAAAGAGAGGGTGATGTTGGGAATGTGAAATGATGCAGCCACTTTGGAGTTACCATTTAACCCAAAATTTCCACTCTTAGTATTTACTCATATACCCAAGGGAAATAATAACAGATGTGAACACAAAATCTTGTATACAATTGTTCACAGCAACATGGTTCGTAATAGCTAAAAGGTGGAAACAACACAAATGCCATCAACTGAAGAATGAATAAACAAAGTGTGATATATCCATACAATGGAATATTACTCAGTGATAAAAAGAAATGCAGTATTAGTACATGCTATAGCTAAATGAACTTAAAAACGTACTACAGCATGAATGAACTTTGAAAACGTGCTATAGCATGAAGTCACAAAAGACTACATATCACGTTATTCCAATTATATGAAATGTCTGGCATTGAAAAATTTAGTGTCTTAAAACAACAACAATTTACTACTTCTTACAATTCTATAGATCAACCATGTGGTTCTTCTGCCTCACGTAGCAATGGCTGGGGTACTGGGAGGGCTAGAAGGTCTAGATGTCTAACTCACATGGCTAGCAGTGGGTGACGGTCACTAGCTGGGAGCTCAGCTGAGACTATCATCCAGTGGCTTTGGTCTTCTCTACATGGGCCTCTCTACATGGGCCTCTCCACATGGCTGCTTGAGTTTCCTCATAATATGGTACCTGGTACCAAGAAAGAGCGTTCCAAGTTGGCCAACCCAATGTGCAAGCACTTACCAAGCAACCACTTTTCCGTCATGCTTGCCAATTTTCTATAGGCCAAAGCTAGTCATATGGCCAAGCCCAGAGTCATTGTTGGAAAGGCTGACACAGAGACTTAAGTGCTGGGAGTCACGGTTTATTGAGGCTCACCATAGTAACAGACTTTATGAAGACAAAATGACACATATTGTGCAAGATTTTAGAGAACCAATGAAAATTTTTCTCCTCTCTGACCAGCTAGTTATTATGGTAACTTCCCTATAGGACACTTATAAGCCGTAGAAGGTAAACATTCATCACACATAAGACTAAATGCCTGGCCTTTTGCTAGGTGCTAGAAATACTTTACAGAGATACGACTAAGTCTGAATTTAAGGAGCTTATGGTCATGTCAGGGAGACAGGTGTGTAAATACACAACTATAAAACAGTGTGATGACATAATAAAAGTGTGTATCTTCAAGACAAAATGGGAGCCCAGAGGAGGGGGATCCTAAGCATGCTTGGGGATGAGAAGGAGGCATTTTCCAGCTAAACAAGGGCAGGGGAAGAACACAGTAGACAGGGCCATCATGACAGTCTTTGCTAGAATTACAGCTCAGCGTTCTGGGTGTAAGTTGTGTGTGTGTGTGTGTGTGTGTGTGTTTTGTCGCTTAGAAGGCATAGTTGAACAGGTATGTGGAGACCAGAGAAGGAAGGATCTTGTATTCCATGCTAAAAGTGTTCCAGGTCCTCACGACCACCGCATGGGGGATGCGGATCCATGGAAGACTTCATCAGAGAAGCAGGGAGATTGGATTTGTCCATTATGCAAATTGGCTGATCTGCATCCTGCCTTGGTTTTTTGTTTGTTTGCTCCATGCCATTCTTGTAGCATAACTCAGTGCTTCCACACATTGCCCCCAAAGAACAATGCCCTCCACAAAACATTAGGGAGAAATATGGATTTTGTACAATGTAGAGATTTCTGCATCTCTAAAACAGCTGAAGGTCTTAGGTGCAAGACTGCAGAGGGAGTCACAGTCAAGGGTGCACATAACCTCACAATGTCCCCATCCCCCAGTCCCTCACTGGCTGCCAGCAGGGTCCCCATCTCTCTCAGGACCACTTTCCTGCAAAGCCTTTTGTTTCCTCTGACCCCAGGTCTTTACTGAAGAATCACACTCCCCTCCTCCTCTGTCTCACTCTCTCTTCCTCTTTCTCATGCACCGCCATCACCTCACTCGGCAAAAAAAGACTTGCCAACATCGATATCTTCATACACCTTGAAAGGCACCAGGGAATATTAATTATATAAGTAAAATGTCAGTGTCTATTTCTATTGTATCTTTAAAATCTGACTTTGGAAGAAGTATGAAGAATGGATTGAGTTGGGAACAGAGTGAGACTAAACACAGAGACCAATAAAGAAAGGATTGCATTAGTATAGAAAAAATAGTGGAGAGTCTGAGACGGGTCTGTTGAGATGGAGGTAGAAGGGGCAGATAGGATAGCAATTAGGATGCAGAATCCAGTGGACCCACCATTAATCCGGTCCATAACATTCACTAAAAATAGTAGTGTTACTCCTTCAAAAAGAATAGGATTCATTAGGATTTAGGACCCTTTGTTGAACCAGACCTAGGAAGAGACGTAACAGTGTGATAGGAAATTAACTGGGCTGTGGCCATGGTGATCCTCTCAACTCCCCACATCCACCACATTGAAAGTACCAGAGATGACAATACAGAATGTGACTGATTTTTGAAAATACCAGATCTCACACATCCAAATAGGTGTTGGCCTCTAAGTCACCATGGGCCACTGTCACTTATTCCAACAATTGCTGCCATTGTTGAAATCCTCTCTGGGCTCCCCTTTTACATCTGCATTTGGAGCCAGGATATGAGACACCCAATAGTCTGGCCTCATTACCTCATGGTGACTTTTTAGTTTTCCTCTGGATAGCTTTAGCCACCGTGAATATCCAAATTGCTTTCCAGACACAAAGACTAAGCCTTTAACTTTGGAAAATAAATTGGGATCAGAGGACAGAAGAGCTTCAGCTGAGGCTCATGGCTGGGAAAACGGCCACAGCCAACAGACTTGTCATGAAGAGATGCTGGAGCTGGTCCTGCTCGCCTCCTCACCCCCAACTTCCTGAGCCCCACACGTCATCAGAATGTAATCCAGGCAACTTCCCCGGTGTGACACTTCATGGCTGCTATTGGAGAAGCAAAAGGGATTCAAACAGAATAGGAAAGGACACAGGAAACTGGAAGTAAGCTTTCCTCTGAAAGGGCTACTGCTGGTTGGCAACAGGATGAGGCTGAAAATGTACTTTTCTTTAGTGGATTCATTGGTCATCACCAGGATCTGCCTGTACCAGGGAAATAAACCTTATTTTTAGAACAGTTTTAGGTTTACAGAAAAATTGTAAAAATGGTAGACAGTTCCCATATACCCCACAGCCAGTTCCCCCTATTTTTAACATATTAGTATGGTGCATTTGATACAATTAATGAAGCAATGCTCATAAATTATTAACGAAAGTACACTCTTTACTCAGATTTCCTTAGTTTTCATGTAAGTTCCTTTTTCTGTTCTAGGAGTGCATCCAGGATCCACATCACATTTCATAGGCAAGTCTCCTTAGATTCCTCCGGACTGTGAGAGTTTCTCAGACTTTTCCTCTTTTTGATGACCTTGAGAGTTTTGAAGAGGATTTTGTAGGGTATTTTGTAGAATGTCCCTCACTGTGGTTATATATAATGTTTCCCTCAGGTTAGACTGGAGCTACATGCTTTTGGGACGAGGACCACAGAGAAAAGCACCATTTTCATCACACTGTATCAAGGCGACATACTATCAACATGATTTACTATTGTTGATGTTGACCTTGATCATCTCTCTGATAATCCCCAAATCTGTGTTATATCTCAGTCTGGTTTTGATGTTTACTTTGACTATCCAGACTATGTTTTTCCTTGCCTTTTAGCATGCCTTGTAATTTTTTCTAGAAAGCTGGATATGATGTATCAGGCAATAGGAACTGAGGTAAACAGGGCTTTAGTCTGAGGATTCATGTTAATCTGGCTACAAATTGGGCAGTGTTTAGTGTTTGCTGGAGATGTCAGTGCCATAAGTTTCAAATTCCTCTGCTGGGGCTTCCCTGGTGGTGCAGTGGTTAAGAATCCACCTGCCGGAGGATAGAGAAGATGGCGGAAGAGTAAGACGCGGAGATCACATTCCTTCCCACAGATACAGTAGAAATACTCCTACACGTGGAACTGCTCCTACAGAACACCCACTGAACGCTGGCAGAAAACGTCCGACCTCCAAAAAGGCAAGAAACTCCCCCCGTACTTGGGTAGGGCAAAAGAAAAAAGAAATAACAGAGACAAAAGAATAGGGACGGCACCTGCACCAGTGGGAGGGAGCCGTGAAGGAGGAAAGGTTTCCACGCACTAGGAGCCCCTTCGCGGGCGGAGACTGCGGAGGGCGGAGGGGGGAAGCTTCAGAGCCTCGGAGGAGAGCGCAGCCACAGAGGTGCGGAGGGCAAAGCGGAGAGGTTCCCGCACAGAGGCTCGGCACTGAGCAGCACTCACCAGCCCGAGAGGCTTGTCTGCTCCCCCGCCGGGGCGGGCGGGGCTGGGAGCTGAGGCTCGGGCTTCGGTCGGATCGCAGGGAGAGGACTGGGGCTGGCGGCGTGAACACAGCCTGGGGGGGTTGGCGCACCACAGCTAGCCCGGAAGAAGTCCGGGAAAAAGTCTGCAGCTGCCGAAGAGGCAAGAGACTTTTTCTTGCCTCTTTGTTTCGCGGCGGGCAAGGAGAGGGGATTCAGAGCGCCGCCTAAACGAACTCCAGAGAAGGGCACGAGCCGCGGCTATCAGCGCGGATCCCACAGCAACAGGGGCGCAGAGGGAAAATCGGAGAGACTCCCGCACAGAGGCTCGGCGCCGAGCGGCGCTCACCAGCCCGAGAGGCTTGTCTGCTCCCCCCCCCCGGGGCGGGCAGGGCTGGGAGCTGAGGCTCGGGCTGCGGTCGGATCGCAGGGAGAGGACTGGGGCTGGCGGCGTGAACACAGCCTGAAGGGGTTGGCGCACCACAGCTAGCCGGGAGGGAGACCGGGAAAAGGTCTGCAGCTGCCGAAGAGGCAAGAGACTTTTTCTTGCCTCTTTGTTTCGCTGCGCGCAAGGAGAGGGGATTCAGAGCGCCACCTAAACGAACTCCAGGGAAGGGCGCAAGCCACGGCGATCAGCGCGGACCCCAGAGACGGGCGTGAGACGCTGGGGCTGCTGCTGCCGCCTCCAAAAAGCCTGTGTGTGAGCACAGGTCACTCTCCACACCTCCCCTCCCGGGAGCCTGTGCAGCCCGCCACTGCCAGGGTCCCGGGATCCGGGGACAACATCCCCGGGAGAACGCACTGCGCGCCTCGAGCTGGTGCAACGTCACGCCGGCCTCGGCCGCCGCAGGCTCGCCCCGCCTCCTCCGTACCGCTCCCTCCCCGCGGTCTGGGTGAGCCAGAGCCCCCGAAGCAGCTGCTCCTTTAACCCCGTCCTGTCTGGGCGGGGAACAGACGCCCTCAGGCGACCTACACGCAGAGGCGGGTCCAAATCCAAAGCTGAACCCCAGGAGCTGTGCGAACAGGGAAGAGAAGGGGAAATCTCTCCCAGCAGCCTCAGAAGCAGCGGATTAAAACTCCACAAACAACGTGATGTACCTGCATCTACTGAATACCTGAATAGACAACGAATCAGCCCAAATTCAGGAGGTGGACTTTGGGAGCAGGAGATATTAATTTTTCCCCTTTTCCTTTTTTTTGTGAGTGTATATGTATATGCTTCTGGGTGAGATTTTGTCTGTATAGCTTTGCTTTACAATAGCTTTATTTTACTTCACTATATTATAGCCTCTTTCTTTCTTTCTTTCTATTTTTTCTCCCTTTTACTCTGAGCCGTGTGGACGAAAGGCTCTTGGTGCTCCAGCCAGGCATCAGGGCCGTGCCTCTGAGGTGGGAGAGCCAACTTCAGAACACTGGTCCACAAGAGACCTCCCAGCTCCACATAATACCAAACGGCAAAAATCTCCCAGAGATCTCCATCTCAACATCAAGACCCAGCTTCACTCGACGACCAGCAAGCTACAGTGCTGGACATCCTATGCCAAACAACTAGCTAGACAGGAACACAACCCCATCCATTGGCAGAGAGGCTGCCTAAAATCATAATAAGGCCACAGACACCACAAAATACACCACCAGACGTGGACGTGCCCACCAGAAAGACAAGATCTAGCCTCATCCACCAGAACTCAGGCACTAGTTCCCTCCACCAGGAAGCCTACACAACCCACTGAACCAACCTTAGCCACTGGAGACAGATACCAAAAACAACGGGAACTACGAACCTGCAGCCTGTGAAAAGGAGACCCCAAACACAGTAAGATAGGCAAAATGAGACGACAGAAAAACACACAGCAGATGAAGGAGCAGGCTCAAAACACACTGGACTTAACAAATGAAGAGGAAATAGGTAGTCTACCTGAAAAAGAATTCAGAATAATGATAGTAAGGATGATCCAAAATCTTGGAAACAGAATAGACAAAATGCAAGAAACATTTAACAAGGATGTAGAAGAACTAAAGAGGAACCAAGCAATGATGAAAAACACAATAAATGAAATTAAAAATACTCTAGATGGGATCAATAGTAGAATAACTGAGGCAGAAGAAAGGATAAGTGACCTGGAAGATAAAACGGTGGAAATAACTACTACAGAGCAGGATAAAGAAAAAAGAATGAAAAGAACTGAGGACAGTCTCAGGGACCTCTGGGACAACATTAAACGTGCCAACATTCGAATTATAGGGGTACCAGAAGAAGAAGAGAAAAAGAAAGGGACTGAGAAAATTTTTGAAGAGATTATAGTTGAAAACTTCCCTAATATGGGAAAGGAAATAGTTAATCAAGTCCTGGAAGCACAGAGAGTCCCATACAGGATAAACCCAAGGAGGAACACGCCAAGACACATATTAATCAAACTGTCAAAAATTAAATATAAGGAAAACATATTAAAGGCAGCAAGGGAAAAAAAACAAATAACACACAAGGGAATCCCCATAAGGTTAACATCTGATCTCTCAGCAGAAACTCTGCAAGCCAGAAGGGAGTGGCAGGATATACTTAAAGTCATGAAGGAGAAAAACCTACAACCAAGATTACTCTACCCAGCAAGGATCTCATTCAGATTCGATGGAGAAATTAAAACCTTTACAGACAAGCAAAAGCTGAGAGAGTTCAGCACCACCAAACCAGCTTTACAACAAATGCTAAAGGAAATTCTCTAGGCAAGAAACACAAGAGAAGGAAAACACCTACAATAACAAACCCAATACATTTAAGAAAATGGGAATAGGAACATACATATCGATAATTACCTTGAATGTAAATGGATTAAATGCTCCCACCAAAAGACACAGGCTGGCTGAATGGATACAAAAACAAGACCCATATATATGCTGTCTACAAGAGACCCACTTCAGACCTAGGGACACATACAGACTGAAAGTGAGGGGATGGAAAAAGATATTCCATGCAAATGGAAATCAAAAGAAAGCTGGAGTAGCAATTCTCATATCAGACAAAATAGACTTTAAAATAAAGACTATTACAAGAGACAAAGAAGGACACTATATAATGATCAAGGGATCGATCCAAGAGGAAGGTATAACAATTGTAAATATTTATGCACCCAACATAGGAGCACCTCAATACATAAGGCAAATACTAACAGCCATGAAAGGGGAAATTGACAGCAACACAATCATAGTAGGGGACTTTAACACCCCACTTTCACCAATGGACAGATCATCCAAAATGAAAATAAATAAGGAAACACAAGCTTTAAATGATACATTAAACAATATGGACTTAATTGATATTTATAGGACATTCCACCCAAAAACAACAGAATACACATTTTTCTCAAGTGCTCATGGAACATTCTCCAGGATAGATCATATCTTGGGTCACAAATCAAGCCTTGGTAAATTTAAGAAAATTGAAATCGTATCAAGTATCTTTTCCGACCACAACGCTATGAGACTAGATATCAATTACAGGAAAAGATCTGTAAAAAATACAAACACATGGAGGCTACACAATACATTACTTAATAACGAAGTGATTACTGAAGAAATCAAAGGGGAAATCAAAAAATACCTAGAAACAAATGACAATGGAGACACGACGACCCAAAACCTATGGGACACAGCAAAAGCAGTGCTAAGAGGGAAGTTTATAGCAATACAAGCCTACCTCAAGAAACAGGCAACATCTCGAATAAACAACCTAACCTTGCACCTAAAGCAATTAGAGAAAGAAGAACAAAAAAACCCCAAAGCCAGCAGAAGGAAAGAAATTATAAAGATCAGGTCAGAAATAAATGAAAAAGAAATGAAGGAAACAATAGCAAAAATCAATGAAACTAAAAGCTGGTTCTTTGAGAAGATAAACAAAATTGATAAACCATTAGCCAGACTCATCAAGAGAAAAAGGGAGAAGACTCAGATCAATAGAATTAGAAATGAAAAAGGAGAAGTAACCACTGACACTGCAGAAATACAAAAGATCATGAGAGATTACTACAAGCAACTATATGCCAATAAAATGGACAACCTGGAAGAAATGGACAGATTCTTAGAAATGCACAAACTGCCGAGACTGAACCAGGAAGAAATAGAAAATATGAACAGACCAATCACAAGCACTGAAATTGAAACTGTGATTAAAAACCTTCCAACAAACAAAAGCCCAGGACCAGATGGCTTCACAGGTGAATTCTATCAAACATTTAGAGAAGAGCTAACACCTATCCTTCTCAAACTCTTCCAAAATATTGCAGAGGGAGGAACACTCCCAAACTCATTCTACGAGGCCACCATCACCCTGATACCAAAACCAGACAAAGATGTCACAAAGAAAGAAAACTACAGGCCAATATCACTGATGAACATAGATGCAAAAATCCTCAACAAAATACTAGCAAACAGAATCCAACAGCACATTAAAAGGATCATACACCATGATCAAGTGGGGTTTATCCCAGGAATGCAAGGATTCTTCAATATACGCAAATCAATCAATGTGATACACCATATTAACAAATTGAAGGAGAAAAACCATATGATCATCTCAATAGATGCAGAGAAAGCTTTTGACAAAATTCAACAACCATTTATGATAAAAGCCCTGAAGAAAGTAGGCATAGAGGGAACTTTCCTCAACATAATAAAGGCCATATATGACAAACCCACAGCCAACATTGTCCTCAATGGTGAAAAACTGAAACCATTTCCACTAAGATCAGGAACAAGACAAGGTTGCCCACTCTCACCACTATTATTCAACATAGTTCTGGAAGTCCTAGCCACAGCAATCAGGGAAGACAAAGAAATAAAAGGAATCCAAATCGGAAAAGAAGAAGTAAAGCTGTCACTATTTGCAGATGACATGATACTATACATAGAGAATCCTAAAGATGCTACCAGAAAACTCCTAGAGCTAATCAATGAATTTGGTAAAGTAGCAGGATACAAAATTAATGCACAGAAATCTCTTGCATTTCTATACACTAATGACGAAAAATCTGAAAGTGAAATTAAGAAAACACTCCCATTTACCATTGCAACAAAAAGAATAAAATATCTAGGAATAAACCTACCTAAGGAGACAAAAGACCTGTATGCAGAAAATTATAAGACACTGATGAAAGAAATTAAAGATGATACAAATAGATGGAGAGATATACCATGTTCCTGGATTGGAAGAATCAACATTGTGAAAATGTCTCTACTACCCAAAGCAATCTACAGATTCAATGCAATCCCTATCAAACTACCACTGGCATTTTTCACAGAACTAGAACAAAAAATTTCACAATTTGTATGGAAACACAAAAGACCCCGAATAGCCAAAGCAATCTTGAGAACGAAAAATGGAGCTGGGGGAATCAGGCTCCCTGACTTCAGACTATATTACAAAGCTTCAGTAATCAAGACAGTTTGGTATTGGCACAAAAACAGAAATATAGATCAATGGAACAGGATAGAAAGCCCAGAGATAAACCCACACACATATGGTCAACTTATCTTTGATAAAGGAGGCAAGCATATACAGTGGAGAAAAGACAGCCTCTTCAATAAGTGGTGCTGGGAAAATTGGACAGGAACATGTAAAAGTATGAAATTAGAACACTCCCTGACACCATGCACAAAAATAAACTCAAAATGGATTAAAGACCTAAGTGTAAGGGCAGACACTAGCAAACTCTTAGAGGAAAACATAGGCAGAACACTCTATGACATACATCACAGCAAGATTCTTTTTGACCCAGCTCCCAGAGAAATGGAAATAAGAACACAAATAAACAAATGGGACCTAATGAAACTGAAAAGCTTTTGCACAGCAAAGGAAACCATAAACAAGACCAAAAGACAACCCGCAGAATGGGAGAAAATATTTGCAAATGAAGCAACTGACAAAGGATTAATCTCCAAGATTTACAAGCAGCTCATGCAGCTCAATAACAAAAAAACGAACAACCCAATCCAAAAATGGGCAGAAGATCTAAATAGACATTTCTCCAAAGAAGATATACAGATGGCCTACAGACACATGAAAGAATGCTCAACATCATTAATCATTAGAGAAATGCAAATCAAAACTACAATGAGATATCATCTCACACCGGTCAGAATGGCCATCATCAAAAAATCTAGAAACAATAAATGCTGGAGAGGGTGTGGAGGAAAGGGAACACTCTTGCACTGTTGGTGGGAATGTAAATTGATACAGCCACTATGGAGAACAGTATGGAGGTTCCTTAAAAAACTACAAATAGAACTACCATACGACCCAGCAATCCCACTACTGGGCATATACCCTGAGAAAACCATAGGTCAAAAAGAGTCATGTACCAAAATGTTCATTGCAGCTCTATTTACAATAGCCAGGACATGGAAGCAACCTAAATGTCCATCGACAGATGAATGGATAAAGAAGATGTGGCACATATATACAATGGAATATTACTCAGCCATAAAAAGAAATGAAATGGAGGTATTTGTAATGAGGTGGATGGAGTTAGAGTCTGTCATACAGAGTGAAGTAAGTCAGAAAGAGAAAAACAAATACAGTATGCTAACACATATATATGGAATCTAAGGGAAAAAAAAAAAGGCCATGAAGAACCTAGTGGCAAGACGGGAATAAAGACACAGACCTACTAGAGAATGGACTTGAGGATATGGGGAGGGGGTGGGGTGAGATGTGACAGGGTAAGAGAGTGTCATGGACATATATACACTACCAAATGTAAAATAGATAGCTAGTGGGAAGCAGCCGCATAGCACAGGGATATCAGCTCGGTGCTTTGTGACCACCTAGAGGGGTGGGATGGGGAGGGTGGGAGGGAGGGAGATGCAAGAGGGAAGAGAAATGGGAACATATTGTATATGTATAACAGATTCACTTTGTTATAAAGCAGATGCTAACACACTATTGTAAGGCAATTATACTTCAATAAAGATGTTTGGAAAAAAAAAAAAAAAAAAGAATCCACCTGCCAATGAAGGGGACACGGGTTCGAGCCCTGGTCCAGGAAGATCCCACATGCTGCGGGGCAACTAAGCCTGTGCGACACAACTACTGAGCCTGCGCTCGAAAGCCCGACAGCCACAACTACTGAGCCTGTGCGCCTAGAGCCTGTGCTCCACAACAAGAGAAGACACCGCAACGAAGAGTAGCCCCCATTCGCCACAACTAGAGAAAGCCCGCGCTCAGCAACAAAGACCCAATGCAGCCAAAAATAAATAAATAAAATAAATATTTTTAAAAATGTAAAATATTAAAAAAAAAAAATTCCTCTGCTGTCCTTGTTTTCTGTTCCAGTTGAAGCCTTGTTTGTGTTTCCCTCTGAACTCCCAGATTTTAGGGTGGTGGTTACCCCTGAAACCTCAACTCTCTGATGGATCTAAGAAAAGTCGTTGATTTTCAGTTTATTCAGCTCTTTTCTTATTTGGAAAGATCAGAGTGCTGACTTCTAAGCCCCTTACTAGTTGAAGCTAAACCAGAAGTCTTCCAAACATTTTTGAGACTGGAAACCTTTCTCAAATGAACTCTTATGTAACTGGGTGGGTCTCATCACTGTGCAGCCCAATCCAAGTCCTAGCACTGGAGTATTTTCCATCTGCACTTCCATGGTCTTGTTGGGTGTCTAGGGCACCCCTCCTCTCCCATGCTGTGTTTCAGGAGATTTACAAGTGTCCTAGGTCATTCAAAAGTGGGGTGTCCATATGGGGGAGTAAGTAAGTATGGGCCTCAGAAAGATTTTGGGTATGGGCAGGAATCTTTTCAGCTGGAAAGTCCAACAGAAATGGTCGGACAGGTGGTAGAAGGACCCCAGCAGACAGTAATGGGAAGAGGAGCTCCTGTGGCTTCTTCCATGTGATGGTGGGTCACGTTGCCCATGAGAGGGAGGCAGATGGTCCTCAGGCTCTGGTTGGCCCGCACAAAACTCCTTGGTGCTGGCCACTCTCTGGATATTGACCTCCAGTCCCATGTGCCCTCCACCCTCACTGTCAAGGTTTGGTCCTCTTGTCTGAAACTTCAAAGACATCCGTTAAGATCATGGTCTGTCCTCTTCCCTCAGCCCTACTCTAGCCCAGCTGACCCTCAGCCAGTCCCCCGAGGATGGTGGGATGAGAGCTCTGGGTCTTCCTCCGTCCTCTACAACTCACGTTCCTGCACAAAGTCTCCATCCTGCTCCCAACATCTTGATTATTAAGAATCCTTTTTTCTTTTGAAAAAACTTGGAGTCACAAAGCAAAGGCTTTGACTTCCTAAATTAATATTTCTGACGTGGGCTTTGACATCCTAAAGTCAGACTGAACATTGACAGTTTCTCTAACTTTTAATTTCTGCTATAACATTCTCAGTATTCCACGAAGCAATTTGGATGCTTCTGACTAATTAGGGGCAAAGTCATGGATTCATACAAAGAAGTATTGGATCAAAACACAAATATAATTAGTTTAAAATATTTTTTCTCTATATTCCTTTGGATGGTGAGTGTGCGTGTGTGCGTGTGTGTGTGTACAAGCTCTGGTTGGACGGGATCTAGGAGTTCACAGCCCTGCACACCTAGCCTTCTCCACCACCCGTCCAGTCCTCTGAAACCACTCTTAAAAGGTCACCCGCACATCCCCACATCCAGTGGTCAGTTCTCAGTCCACCTCGTTCTCATCCTGTCAGCAGCCCTGGCCACAG
Organism: Balaenoptera acutorostrata; assembly: GCF_949987535.1. Classification (NCBI taxonomy): domain Eukaryota; kingdom Metazoa; phylum Chordata; class Mammalia; order Artiodactyla; family Balaenopteridae; genus Balaenoptera; species Balaenoptera acutorostrata. The sequence continues at coordinate 17,075,440 of NC_080074.1, forward strand.
CTCATTGCTCCCTGTTCCTTGAAAACTTTCCCCCTTAGCTTTCGGCATGCCACGTCCTTAGTCCTCCTTCCATCTGCTGGTTGCTCCTTCGGGCCTCCCTTACTGGCTTCTGCCTTTCTCTCCTGTCATTAAATGCTGACGTGCCCAGGGCCCCCATCCTTGTCCTCCACACACCTGCATTCCCTACCTGAGCTCATCCAGTGTCTCGTCTCTAAAGCCCATCTTTATGCTCATCACTCGCTGGTATGTACCTCGAGCCCAGAAAGCTCCTCGTGGCTCTAGACTCTTAAACCCAGTGCCTTACACCTCGTCTCCGCTAGATACTGAACTTCACATGTTCAAACCAAACTCCTCCCCTCCCCTCCCAAACCTGCCCTTCTCCCCAGGATTCCACATCTCCATAAACGGCACTTCATTTTGCCAGCTTCTCAGGCCGTCAGCCTTGGCCTGATTTTGGTCTCACCCCACATTTACTCTATCAGTAAATCCTGTCAGTGTTATCCCACATCTGACTGCTTCTCTTTCACTGCTCCCATCCTGGTCCAGGTCACCACCAGCTATAACCTGGCTTTTGATCTCTCTACTGTCTCCTTGACATTCTATAGCCCATTCCCCTTACTTTAAGATGTAAGTCAGACCCCGTCCTTCCTTCTCTCCAACCCCCTGGTGACTTCTAGTATTCCCACCTAGGCCTGCAAGCCTCCCACGATTGTGTGCCCAGCTAAGTCTCCAACTCCACTTCCTGCCACGCTACAACTGATCCCTCCCCCCGGCCCTTTCTTGCAACTTGAATATACCAAGCTCACTCCCACAGCGGGGTCTTCACGTTGGCTCTTCCGCCTTCCTGGAGAACTCTACCCCAAATATCCACCTGGCTCTCTTCCACACATCCTTCAGGCTCCTTTTTATTTATTACCCCATTGTGAGTCCTTCCCTGGCCACGCTGTGTAACACAGGGCCACTGTCTCCTTGTGTCCTTACTCCGTTTATTTTTCTTCTCAGCATTTACCATTAACTGAAATATCACATATTATTTGTTTACTGGCGCCTCAGCCAGAATAGGATCTTCATCTGGCTTTGCTTGCCGCTCTCTCCCTGGTGCTTAGAACAATGCCTGGCACACAGCAGGAGCTCAATAAAGGATGAATGAATAAATCCTGTGAAGAGGCCCATGAAGTACTTCCCAGAAACCCTAAACCCCAGTTCTTCCATTTTACAGATCAGAACCCGAGGCCCAATGACAGAGAGGAGTCACTGGCCCAAGGTCACCCAGCGGTCAAAGACCGCTGGGTCCAGATTCTGGGTCTCCCATCTCATAGTCCTGGTCTCTCTCCATTCATGTCCCAATGACAGTGGAAGGAATGGATGTCACCTTCTGCCTATCAGGTGATATTGTGAAGGTCCTGCTTCAAAAGGTCACCCCAATAAACTGAAAGCACAGAGGTCAGCCAGGAGGCCAAGTCTGTGGCACCACAGTAGGGACGTGAAGAGAACCCATCTCCCTAGTGACTGCGGAAGTCAAAAGGAAGGGCGAAGTCCGGGAGACTTTGTGAAAGATGCTTGTTGAATAGTTGAACGTGGTGCTTAAAGAGACAAGAGGAAAACAGTGAAGCGACTGCAGGTAGGACGGGCCATGTTTTATTTATCTTTGTACCTTCTGTAACAGTATTCAGCATATAAGATGATCCACATCAATATTATAAATTCATTAAGAAGCTAAATAGGGGCTTCCCTGGTGGCGCAGTGGTTGGGAGTCTGCCTGCCAATGCAGGGGACACGGGTTCGAGCCCTGGTCTGGGAGGATCCCACATGCCACGGAGCAACTAGGCCCGTGAGCCACAACTACTGAGCCTGCGCGTCTGGAGCCTGTGCTCCGCAACAAGAGAGGCCGTGATAGTTGAAAGGCCCGCACACCGCGATGAAGAGTGGTCCCCACTTGCCGCAACTAGAGAAGGCCCTCGCACAGAGGCGAAGACTCAACACAGTCATAAATAAATAAATAAATAAATAAAAGAACGTGAATTTCTTTAAAAAAAAAAAAAAAAGAAGCTAAATAGTGTTAACCTTTTAAGTTAAAGACTAGGAGTTAAACCTCCCCTTAATGGTATGCCACAACTAGATACATCAACATGATTTATTATTATTATATCAATAATTCTAGTCCTATTATGTTCCAACTAAAAATTTCAAAATATATTTATTATTCAAACCCAGAGTTGATGTCTACCAAAACACAAAAACAACCAACCCCTTGAGAAACAAAATGAACGAAAATTTATTTGCCTCTTTCATTACCCCAACGATAATAGGACCACAAATATTTATTGCCCGTCACAGTATAAGGAAGACCAGAAGGATGACAATTCATGGTTGCTCTAATGAGTCAGGCTCTCGGAGCATAAACGAACATGAACACTAATGTGGGGTCTGATAAACCTGGGCTAGGTCTCATCTTTCATATGTAGTAGCCCAGTGATACTGGGCAGAAAACTATTCTCTACAAACGTCCATTTCCCCATAAGTAAACTAAACAATATACAAGGGAGAGGAGGAGAGAGACAGAGAGAAAGGAGGAGGGACTGAATACAACTGTGTGCGTAATGTGCTTACTTAGCTCAACGCTTGGCCCATGTGACACCCTCAATAAATGCTCACCTTTAATTACTATCTCACAGGCTTCTGTCTGCTTTTGAAATCATGCGCTTTCACTTCTGGATCTGCACTGTTGAGTTCTCAGTAACTCTCTTCTCTTCTCAACGGGGTCTAGAGAAGAGAGAAAGGGCTCCTGTTATTGAACTTGGGATTGGTTCCCTACCTTTGAACATGGGGTTGATTTAGTGCTTTCTATCTGTTTAGCTGGCAGTGTTCTTATAAAGGCCTGGACACCCTTTTAAATGCACGAATCACACCAGCTCTACTGAACAGAGTCATAAGAACAGAGTAACTCAGAAGCCCAGATGTGAATTACAGACCAAGGCAGGTCGGCTATTAGTGCTTCCAATTGGTGACAACTTGCCCCCACTTCCATGTACACCTGTAACACTTTGTTAATATCTCACCTTTGACAATGGCATTGATTCCAGAGAAATAATAGTTTAATTCTCATTGTTGGGTTCAGGAGAGGTAGGAGGGCCTTGGGTATTCCAGCTCGAGGACAAGAGGAAAGCTGTGTTTCTATCCTATACTTGCTCACTGAGGCAGCCCACATTTGCCTTTCACAGAATCCTGTGCTCTTCCCATCTGAGGCCTGCCAGCTTCAGAGGTTAAGTTTCCAAGACCAAAGAAAAGCAGGGACTGGGGGAATTTTGGAGAGAGTCCAGGGCTGCCTGGGCAAGCCAACCCAAATAATTCCAGCAAGCAAAAATTTGCTTGGACCTGAGCTGGATGTCTAGACGGTCACGATTGCACAGAGGTATGACCTTGTACTTCATTTGGCCTGTGCTGGACTTGTTTAAAGGAGTCTGTCAATGAGTGTCTCAGTTTGGATTCCCCCAGAAATGGCTTCAGAATGAAGGATTTCAGTGCAATTAATTCACTTAGGGAGTGATCCTAGGGTGTCCTGGCAGGGAAATGGAAGAGTGAGGCGGAGAAGGGAAAGAGGGTAACCAAGGGTGTGCTGTCCAGCTGTTACCACCGTAGGCAGCTGGAGATCAATCCTGGGAGCCTACTGAGTTCACTGTAAAAACGCCCCAGAATCACAGCCCAACAGGAGCATGTTCAGCCTGCTGGGAAGGCAGGACACTCTCTGTCCTCCTGGGCAGAGAGTCACAGGTGAGTTTGGCTTGCAGAGAGTATCTAGGCTGTGTGGGCAGCGCTTTGCCAATATTTGCAGCCAATGAGTCAAAACACAGAGCTCTCTAAATCTAAAGCATTGACCATCCAGACCTCATGCCACTCCTCTAGAGACTGTGGAATCACGGTCGCTGAGATACAGAAGTTAGGAAACTTGGCAGATGACTTCTCCCTCTGCCAGGAACCCCCTCTAAAGAACTACATCTATTAAGTGCTTACAATGTGCCAGGCACTTAAATCATCTCATTTCATTTTTACAACAACACTAGGAGGTGAGAACTATTAATATTTTCACTCACGTTGCATAGGTGAAGTCACTAAGGCTCACAGAGTCCAGGAACCTGCCCACACTGAGTACGGAGTGAAGCGAGGATTCGGTCCCGGGCCATCTGACTCAAGGGCTCACCCCTCCCTCTCAGTGCCCTCCGGCCGATGGCCCCTGTGTCAGGGCTCCCTCAGGACCAGGAAAGCTCGTTCTGCTCTTAGGACTGTTTGCTAACAAGCCTATCGGTCCTTATGTTGAGGAGGGGTTTGCCTATTCACATCTTGCTCCTTTCAAGCTGGAGGACAGATGGAAGGAAGCTGGCATTTGTAGATCTGCTGCTTCCCCAGCCAGCCCTCCTGCAATGCCCAGAGCAACCTGAGAGGTCGGGGTCAGGATCCTCCCGCATTACAGATGAAGAACCCCAGGGAGGTGCAGAGGGAAAAAGTGACCTGTCCACACCCACCACTAGGGAGACAAAGGAGTGAGGTGGACGGAATGGGATGCAAGGTCAGCCGCCTGTCCAAATTCAGGTCAGGCTTCCCTTTTCCTGCCCAGCGTGGAAGGGGCCAGTCCCTCGATTCTGAACCACACACACGTTCTACCAAAGCACTTAGGATAGTTTCTTGCACACCATTGGTTTCCAAATACGTGTTCTCCCACTGGGAGTCCTCTGACAACCTCTGAAATGACATTTTAAATCATTACATGTTGAACAAACTTATCAAAACAATAAATGAATAAATGCATGACCAGGACCTAGGTTCAGATCTTGGCGCTGCCATTTCTCTCTTGACGGCTTTTGGCTCAGAGGAGCCCGGATTCACCGGCCCTGGACTGTGTACTCCAGAGCCCCAGGCTGGTCCCTGCCTGGCTGAAGGGCCCGCCGGTCCTGGCCCACCGGTCCCATGCCCACCCCCCTCTTGCTGCCCCATCAGTCAGCTCTCCCTTCCCCTCCATCACCACCTTTAAAGCACTTTGCCTTTTGTCTCATTCCCTCAAGGTCTAGAAAAGTGACTAAAGCTTCTCTGACCAATCTGTTCCTTCTGAAGTGCGGATGGCCAGTAAGAGCCCAGGGCACCACCTGTGCATGGGAATTTATATTTTAACAAGGAACTGCTAAACACTCAATGCCTTAGCTCAGCAGAATAACAAATATAGTAAATAACTAATAGTTACTTCACTGCTTCTCTCTGCCAGTCGCTGTTTTAAGTGTTTTGTAAGCTGAAACCTCACACTAATTTTATGAAGTTGTTAGAATAGATTCTCAACCTTCTATCAAACATCTTCCCACCAGCCTGTAACTGAAATCTTATAATCTGGTGGTTCTTCCATCAGTGAAGCCCCGCCACAGTGCCTGGCACTGAGCGGGTATGTGGGTTCCCCAGAAGTGGACTCGGAGACGGGATTCTAGTGGAGACGGCTCATCTGGGAGAAAAACATGGGGAGGAGCTGGGAAGGTGCACAGGGAAGGGAGGGCAGCCTACAAAGGGGTGTGTCACCAGAGAAGCTGAAGTTGAGGGCCGCTCAACCTCATGGGAACACTGGGAAATGGTGTAGGAAAGGTGCCTGAGTATTATCCACCCCAAGAGTGAGGGTGCAGAGGTATTTATAAGTAAACTCAGTCATGGGGGGGCACTGCTCCCAGGGAGCATTAACGCTTTATCCCTCCATCTTTCAGTGAGTACAGGCAGAGTGGCTTGGGAGAAATCCCTCAGGTAGAGGAGGGAGAGGTACCAGGAGAGGAAGCTGGCTGGAGGGCACCCAAGTGGTAAGGCTCAAAGGGTGTGGGCAGACACCAGCGGCATCTACGACAGTGTTTAGCAGACATATGCTGAATGAACAGATGAATGAACGAATGGGACGATGGAGGTGATGGGACGCAAAGATGCCCTGATTTCCGTTGGTTTGGTATGACTCCTAGGCCTTCCACCATCTCAGTGAGATTCCATCATTCAGGAAAGTCTACCACAGGACAACCAGGGTGTCTGATCTTGTCCACAGTAAGAGGAAGATGCTTTACAAGAGTCCCAGGAACATGGACAGAGTTCTGGTTTCAAATGGTTCACCCCCACGTGACATTTCCCATCATACATCTGAAGCTTTCATCACAGAATGCCAAGGCCTCTGCAGTAGCTACCAAGAAAGCAAAAAGACCTCAGAGGGCAGATGTCATCGATTTTTCACTTTCTCACTGTGAACCCAACCATAATTCTAACCTTAGTAACACAAGGCCAGTGGAAACTATGTGCAGCACATGTTTGGATTAAATTCTCTGTTGATTTCTCTTGATTTATAGGTTAAAATCCAGCCGGTGCAAACCTTTCCCCCACCCTACCAATTTCCGTCTTGAACTAAGTGTTCAATATTTTGTCAAACCATACTTTTTGTTATTTTTAGCCTCATAAAAATGATTAAAACTTAAAAAGCCTTGCACAGGGCTGGAAAGTAGTTTTTCTGTTTTTGTTTCCAGAATTATTACACATTTCTGAATTTACATAGCTCCAGGTCCCAAGTATCACATGATCTCACTGCTCTTAAATACAGATTTTTCACATTAATTTTTTCATGATATGTCAAACCAGAAAATAGAGCTTCAGATCCACACGCAACACATATAGTGATGGCTTTAGGGTCAACGACAAGAAACAACTGTGATAAAATCCTCTCTGGGAAAACCTACCTTCCCTGAGAAAGATAACGTCTTTCTTTTTTCCTCTTTCTCCTTCTTCTCCTCTTCCTCCTCTTCCTTCTTTTTCTATCTTTACTTTCCAAGAGGAACTTATCTGGGGAAAGATCTAATTTGCTTTGAATTCAATGCTCATGTCTCAGAGAGAATTTAGAAGTTGCTCAAAAGGAAAGCCCAAGAAGATATCTGTTGCTTTGCTAAAACATGAGCAGGTTTTAGGTGCTCCTGACAGGGGATTGTCTATCAGGGACTAAAAATAGTTCTATTAACTACGAACTAAGACTGCTACAAGCCTACTTTGAAAACTTCATGCTAGGGAACCAACAAGCAAAGAAGGGGGTTACCATACTGGCCAGGGTGATTGACCTTCTCCAGGAGAAATAGAGTCGCTACTATGCTCTGAGGGCAGGGAAGAGGGTGTCTGGCATGCAGACAATCTTTGGGACATCACTTAGTAATACCATGCCCTGTGATTAAAATTAATAGCAAAAAATTAATGGAAAACTACAACTCAGTGAAGACAAGACTATTAGTAGAATTAGAGTTTGGATCATCCCACCAGACAAGGAACCTACCATCAGTTACAGGACTTTCTGAGGGCAAAGCAAATACAGAAAGGATAGTGGAAGGAAGAAATTATAAATACCAGCAATGATAACATGACCAGTTGCAGAAATGATGGTTCTAATAGTTAAGAGCATTTCTTCTTTTCTTTGATATATTTGTATCATATATATATATATAAATATGTATATATTTGTGTATGTGGAGATATATATATATATATATGTTTTACATATTCTTTTTCTTTCTTTTTCCCCTTATCTTATTCATTTTACTTTGTAATAAAAGATGTGGTAAAAGAGGTAAGCCTTATATCTTGACATTTAAGTTACAGAATATTAAAGGGGGCTATGATTCAGCTAGTAGTGAAAGTGAATGTAACCAAAAGATGAATAAATGTACACTGCCTTGGAGAAAGTTAGCCTGTTTTCATTTGTGTGAAGGACAGTTGTATTGTTAATAGAAAGCATGATTTTGCATTGTCTTTATTTGAAAGTTAAATATAGAAAAGAAGAGAGATGTATTAAGTTGATCAGGGTTGCACTGTTTTCAAGCATTCCACTGTCAACTTGGTTAAGCTGGAAAGTTTCTCAAAATTCCCTTCTCTTCCTCTCCCTATTCTGCATGGTTCCAGGTTAGAGCTGGCCAAAAGAAGAACTTGTTCAATATTTGGAAGGTGGAAGTAAATCAGTGGCCATTGCTCTCAGTGGATGCAGAGTGTATCCTCAGACGCAGTGTTGGGGAGATGAAGGGTCCTCAGTGGGTCCCAGCTTGTTTTTGCTCTCCTGCCCTCCTGTGGCTAACATCTATCACCTTGCACTGCTAACCTGGGAGCCTCACTATTCTCCTTGTATTGGGAGATGACTCTTTTCATGGCAATAATGTTCGTAACTCCATCTAGATTGCAGGTTGTATCAGTCAGGGTTCAATCAGGGATGCAGAGTAACAATTAATATTAGGGGAATAAGGAGTTTATTATGGGAATTAGACCTTTCACAAGTGTGAGAGAGGCTGGGAAACAGAAGGTATGAAAAGAGGAATAAAAGGATCAAAGAAGGAGCTACTGACCAGGCCTCCTGAAGACCAGGTGCAGGTGAACAAGCTGGCATGTACGGGGAGCTGTGAGAAGCCAGGTAGGTCCAGCCTTTGCAGTGGCCAGCAAAGGGGCAGCTCTCATAGGAGTCTATGGCAAGTTGATGCCCTTGTGCTACTGAATCTCTGTGCCCAGAACTGAGCAGTGGTCAGCAGGTCAGAAATCAAAAGCATGAGCTGAATGCAGAGCGAAGAAAAGTGAAGACAAGCTGGATGATCAGAGTAGCTAGAAACAGACTGATCCCTCAAGTCTTGCATTAAAATAGTATCAGTTCTCTCAAACATTATTATTTTCACTGAAGTTTTCTATTACTGTTCATCTCCCACTGGCATTTGCCTTCTCACTGGCATTTTTCAGTATATTCAAACATGCCAATCATGGCCCGCATGTGCCAACAGAGACATGACTCAGTGGTGAAGCTGTGGACTTCAAAGCCAGGCATCCTGGAACGGGACCCAAAGGGAACACAGAAATGGAAGGTGAACGCAGGGCCACCTGAATCTGAAGACTTTCTCTGTCATTCCCATTGCAGTATTTGACGATCGCATTCAGATTCCACCTTGTTCTAGATTACTCTGGAATTATAGTAGATTTTCATGCAATTCCAAAGCTGTAAAATTCTCCTTCATTTCTGGCCACCTTTTAATTCTGTAGTAAAGGATTATCAACCTTTTTTTGTGGCATGTTCTACAAACCACTGTCAGAGAACTTGGGTTCCCCATGATAGAAATAAAAAGCTAACGTTCTTAGCAAAGACTTTGTAGGTATTAAAGTCTATATACCATTAAATATGGGTATTTCCAGGCATTCCATTACTATGTTGATCATTTATTATAAGTTTTCAGGGTGTAAATGTTTTAATAGTGACATTAAGAATACATTTTACATGGCTTTTAACACAAGGAAATAGAAATAGAAATTCTATGTATAGCTGGAAATAGTCTTGAAGACATAAATTTACTGCTGAGACTTAACCTTGTAATTAGTGTCATACTTGCAGAATGACATGGAGGTCAAGGGGCAATTAATTCTTAGTAATTTTTCTGAAATAGAAGCCTGCATCATACTGTATCCAACTGATTGTTTCAACACCCTGGTGTTCTTTTGAGAACCCTGGCCCACGTGAAGGGCTCGCACCCCCTAAGGGGTCTTTTGAGGCAGGTGGGCTGGAGGACAGACAGAAGCAGACACATCCTGAGTACCTAAAAGAAAGTGTATGATCTCACTTGGGGCTAATTCATCCCTTGGGGTTCTTTGATTGAAAGCATCTGAAACAAACTTCGTCCAAAGTAAAAGAGGAATTTGGGGGAAGACTAGGAAGCCCTTCAGAGAATAGAAGGTAAACCTGGAGAAGAGGCAGTGGGGCATCTGGCAGATGTGAATGGGCACCTCTTCAGAGAACCACTGTCTCCTTGACTGAACTGCAGTCACTCTAGTCTGGTGAGTCATGCTGCTCAGGACTCAGAGCCAGGGAGACGGGACTGGTCCTGTTGAAAGTTTCAGGCTCTCCATCCAGTCACATGGTTGTCAGACCCTAAAGACCACACCTTGGGAGAGCAATTGTTTCCCCAAGAGAAATCAGGATGTTCTCACCAGATAATGAGGTCACTGTGTCATGAAAAGATGGGTCTTGTGGTATCTGCCCACAGACACTTTCTGTACAGGGAATTTGAGCACATCCAGGCTGAGAGATAGGGGTGATCCACGGATAAACCCCTCATCTCAGGGTTCCATCTCCTTCCATCTCCTCTTCCCCTACTCAGCATCCCTGAGCTCTGGGGGATGATCCAGACCCAGATGGTATTTGTATTTCCAAGAGCCCCAGACACTCAAAGCCTGACACATGCCACACTAAGAAAACTATGAAAGGGAAGCCAAATGACAACTGGGCAAATTTTTCCAGACGTTTCTCTCTCTCTATCTAGATGCCAGTTACAAGGAGTCTGAAAAGTCCCATTATCTAGGCAGAGAAGTCACCCCAGGGAAGTTTTCTGAGACTGTTTAATATCTTCGCTGCCCAAGAACTGCTCAAATCTCAATCCCAAATCCCTTCCCTCCGGTCAACTGCATCTTTTGGCCCTAATTCCAAGCCCCCACTTACACAGCTCCTAATATCTGGAATAGCCTCAGAGCCAAGCCAATGAGTCAGTTTTCTGAGTCTCTTCAGATCCTCAGAGATTTACTTCCAGAAGCTTCCAACAACGCCCCTGGATGTATGACTATGTCTGAACGTCTAGTTAAATGTATGCTTGTGGGAGCATTCGTACATAGATTCATTTAGCCGCCTTTGTCCTGTCTCCCGCTTTAGATCAGGAGAGTCCCAAGGAGAAGGGTCACATCTGGTTTGCTCTTCGGTCTCTCCCCACGGCGTCTAGAAAAGTGCAGACATAGTGAGCATTGGTAACTAACTCACATAAATAACGTGGTGAAGAGGAGACGTGTTAGGAGAGAGAGAAGCATGCTCTGGTCCCAGTTTCACGATTCCCTTGCTGAGGGACCGTGGGCAAGCCATTCAAATCCCCAAACATCTGTCCTCTCATCTTTGCAAAGGTGGCCATGATTCATTCCGTATTTATGCCTTAAGGCTGTTGTGCTCACACAAGCGGGCCAGTAGGAAAGTGGCTGATAGTCTCAGCTACAGACACTCCGCGTGGTTCCTAGGTCACCCTGGCGTGCCAGACACAATCCACACAAAAACTGGGAAAGTTCAGCCAGCCCTGGCGACGCTGGTGCCACAGGTCTCCCAGGATTGTGTCCCATGTTTATGGCTTTTAGGGGACACTTAAGCTACGAGGCCAAAGGGCAAAGGCCCTGGCACTTTATTTCGAGCACAGCAGCAATGAAATGCTCTATCGGAGGACGTTAAGGAGCCAGGCCCTTCCTCTCCCAGCAGTGTCCCTCTCATGCCTCCTTTTCCATCTGTCCCTACCACGAAGACACTTGTTCACACATGGTCTGTTTCCTGCCTGGATCCCTGCCACCTCCTACTGCTTGACTTTCTATCTTTTGCCTCCTGACCCCACTTCAGGGCCAGACGGCTCAGGACGCCACTTCTCAATTCAATTTGAAACGACCTTTCGGTTCCTGCGGAACCTGCCTTTTCTGTCTAGAGGACTAGAGATCTTCTTTCATTGCCTTGCATGTCACTCTAGTGTTTCCTATCTTCCTTTCTTCCCCAACTTTGGATCTTGCTTGCTTTTCTTCCTAAAATTGCCTACTACACGCAAAAGCACAAAGTGACTGCTTTACCTCCTGTTTTGTTTGTCCTTTTTGTTGTGTTTCACATAAATCAATATCTCTTTCTCTAGAAACTAAAAGCAACATAGAACCAAACCCCCAGCACTGCAAGATGATTTTGAAGGGTTGGCAGAAAGTCCTAGGAGATTAACATGAAAAGGAACTCCTGTCTCAGAAACATTCGCTGGAGAACCCCGTCATTCAGTAACGCTCCCCCACTGCTGCATATTCTGATCTCTTGGTCAAAAAGAGAGAGTTTTGCTCTCAGCTTTTCTCCTCCTCAACCTAGACCCAAATTCCTTTCTTTCTGACCATCTGGTCTCCTCATTTAACTTGGCCAAGCACAGCTTGACAGCTTTCCCCCACTGTGATGGCACAAAGGGAAGCAAAGGAGACCTGAAATCAGCCTGATACAGTCTCAGACTTCAATTCCATGCTACTTAAGGTGAAATAAACCATCAAAGTGATATATTAGGCAACTATGTGCAGCAAAGCCATGTTCATTCAAAACTAAAGGCAGGGAAGAAATGGATTTAGAATAAATAGTTCTGGTGCTTTGGGAAGAAATGACTGGAAATTCTATCCCACTGTGCCTTACTTCAAAATAATAATTGCCAACAGCATTTGCGCTAATCTTCACAGTCAACAGAGTGCTTTTACAAGTGGAAGGACATCAAAGAGAAGCATAGTACCAATTTATATTTGCCTCTTTCTATTTTCAAAGCCCTTTTAGATTGGATACCTCACTTCATTCTCTCCTAAATTTTGGGAGATGGATAAAGCAGGATTTATTCAATCAATCATTCATCTATTCAACTCATGTTTATTGGATGTCTACAGTGGATGCCTGGCACTATTCCAGGTCTGTAAGATACAAAGCATTGACTAAAACAAATCAAGTTCCTGATCTTATTGAGCTTCTGAGAAAAGAGAAGAGAAAAAGACAATAAGCAAATGTGAACAAATATAGAATATATCAGGTGGGATAGGTGGAGATAAAAGAAGAAAACAAAAGTAAGGCAAGGTAAGAGAGATAGACAGTCATTGGGGAGGGGTATACTGTTTTCTATAGGGCGGTCTCTGATGAAGGGATATTTGAGCATGACCCAAGGAACTGAGATCCGAGATGAGCGCATGCCTGGCGAGAGAGGCTTCCAAGGGCTCAGAAGAAATATTTAGGCAGGAATGTGACTGGCTTGTTAGAAAACCAGCAAGGAGGCCAATGTGGCTGTAGCAGAACAAGCAAGGCAGAGAGGAGAAGGAAATGAGGTCAGAGAGATAAGAGCGACAAGACATGTAAGGCTCTGTTGGGCACTGCAAAGGCTTGGGCTTCTTGCCTGAGTGAGTGGGAAGTCTTTCCACAATTTTCAGCAGAGTAACATGACCTGACTTACATTTCGAAAGGGTTACTCTGTCTGAGACTGCGCCCTGCTCCCAGTATCCATTCCCTCTTTCTTGCATAATGGCTTGCAAATTTCTAGCAGGCCACATGGCATCCCAGAATAAAGACTATATTTTCTAGCTTCCCCTTCAGGTAGGTATAGCCACATGACTAAGTCTGTGGGTGGTATGCAGAAGTATGGTATGGTGCTTCAAAAAAATCATGCCTAGGGCTTCCCTGGTGGCGCAGTGGTTAAGAATCTGCCTGCTAATGCAGGGGACACGGGTTTGAGCCCTGGTCTGGGAAGATCCCACATGCCGCGGAGCAACTAGGCCCGTGAGCCACAACTACTGAGCCTGCGCGTCTGGAGCCTGTGCTCTGCAACAAGAGAGGCTGCGATAGTGAGAGGCCCGCGCACCGCGATGAAGAGTGGCCCCCACTTGCCGCAACTAGAGAAAGCCCTCGCACAGAAACGAAGACCCAACACAGCCAAAAATAAATAAATAAATTTTTTTTAAAACCCCAAAAAACAATGATTTTAAAAAAAAAATCATGCCTAAAAGACAGGCAATTTGTACCTTCTGACCCTTTTTTCTCTGTCCTTCATCCTCTGCCTGGAATGCAGATGTAATGGCTGGAGCTCTAGCTGCGACATTGGACCGTGAAGACAAGGCCCACCCCTCTGGATGGGATAGCAGTGAGTTGGAAGAAGGTTAAGTCCCCAAGGACTCTATGGAGCAGACTCATACCTGTCCATACAGGCCACCTCCAGACATTTATTTTGTGCCTCTGTTTCTGGCAGTTGAGCCTAGTCCTCAATGGTATAATTTTACCCAGCCACGGTGTAGAGAGTGAACTATAAGGGGAACAAGGGCAAAAACAAGGATACTCTCTTTTCCTGAGTGAGAACCCGGAGGCTTGAAGAAGTGAAGTGAAGCACATTAGGACTGTGGTTAAAAGCACGGGCTTTTAAAGTAAACAAACCCACCTGTATTTAAACCCTGCCTCCAGCACTTCGGAGCCCTGTTACCTTGGACATGTTCCTTGGCCTCTCCAAGCCCTTGATTTCCTCACCTGTAGTATGGGGATGATAATGATACCTACCTCAGACTGTGATTGTGACGATTACATGAAATAAATGATGTGAAAAGACTTAACACGGCTGGACACAGAGCTGGACTCCTCACCTGCTGGTTCCCTGTCCCTTCTCCTCTTCCATCTTCCCACACCTCCCGCGCATGCCCAGGAAATCGCGCTCCTTCCAAATGAGTGTACATCCCACACAAGTAAGAGGAAATGCTTTGTTAGTAAGGGAGGAGGAGGAGAGAGAGAGGAGAAAAAGAAGCCTTAGCACACAGAGATGATGGACTTTCAGGCCCTCAGGAGCTCTCGGTTCCCAGGAGGAAATGTCAGTCGTGGCCCTGGTGGTACTGAAAGATCTAAGGAAAGGAGGCCGCAGTTCAGCCTTCAGCCTGGGGTCTGGCGATGTTTTCAATGCTCCACGCTGTTCCCTTTCTGAGGCCCTTCTTTTCTGTCCCTTTCTCTCTCACCTCTTCTCCTTCCTCTTCCAAAATACAAATAGGAATAGTGGAAAGCTTGATAGATCATCTGGTTCTCCGGCTGTGTTTCCTCGGAGTGACTGGATTTTTCACTGGCCGGACAGGGGCAGGATGTTTTGAAACTGTGTGGAGAGCAATCTCTGGGTGTTTTCTTCATCTGAGTACTGGGGTTTGGAATGCAAAGCAGCAATTACATGTTTCCTTTTTGGTAGCAGATTCTCTTCCTAATTATGTTTTGCTCAGACTAATATTAAAATGAATTGGCTTCCTCTGACCACAATACGTGTAATAATAACAGGAAATGTCCCCAAATCACACAATAATAAAAACAGAGCTGGAGGGGAAGCAACAAGACTCTTGAGAATATTTTGCTGCTATGCTTTTGCAGCCTATCTCATCCCATCCCATCCCATCCCATCTTATCCATCTATCCATCTATTCATGAATTCAGAAAACTGTTATAAATAGTGAAACTAATGGAGAGCTTGAAAAATTCAACTTTTCTTCTTATATTAGAAATTTCTGAAATATCAAATACCAAAAATTGGAAAAAAGATAGGCATGTCAGGTTCTGTATAATGACTTACCAGTGTTGGCCTAATACAACTCTTTGGAAGAAAGGTTGAGTGGAAATAATACACCTCCATTAATTATAATTTACACTGAAGGCCCTGGTAAGTCCTGTAGAAAAAGCAACCTGTCTAGATTTGTCTAACCTAGTGAGGCCCAAATTTATTTGACCATGGAAATTTCTTTTCCTTTTTTAATGACTACTTGATGAATTTTGGAATTAGGATTACAGAATACAAATTTTTCAAGGTTTAGGTTCTCAAGGGAGTGCTCTACTTGTGTCCTGAATGCTGCCTCCTGGGCATCTGGCCTTAATTTAATATTCCTTAATTCTGTTAACTGGTTGTTTAGGCCTCCATAAAGAGGCTATTCTCTTAACAATAGTATATTTTATTCATCAATATATTTAATTCAACCAGAAATTTGACAGGTAAAATGTCTTTGCCTTTGCAAGCTGATAACCATCATCTTGACCATACCTGATCAGGTATACATTCAGAAGGAGGTAAAAGGGATATCTAAGCTCCAAGGCACTTGCTTCCCTTCCCTCCCAGCATAGAAAGTCCTTGGTCTCAATTCTACCACAGGATGGAAACTCAGGCCAGTTCACTTCACACTACACATAGCCCCTCTTTGTCAAAGAGAGAGATAAGAACCAGTAATGATCTCTTCACTTACCTACATCTGGGGAGTGGAGGATCCATTGTAAATCCACCGAGGACTCACAGAGTGAATGCATGGATGATGAGTCTAACCTGTATGTGTATTAAATGAGGTGACAGAAGACAAGGCGTAGGTCAGAGTTCAGGGAAAACCAGGCTGAGCATGCTCAGTGGGTCCAGGTTTATCCAAGATGCTTGGTACTCACCAAGCAACCATCACTGAGCATGTTTGATTAATGACAATTGCCAAGAGGGATCACTCACAGTACCAAAGCCCAGCTAAGCCCAAAAGGGGTCAGCCCTTGGACACAAAGGCTTTTTATTACATGAGACATCTGTTCCAATCTCTGTTGCCAATTACATCGTCATTAGACTCAGCCAACACTTATTGATAGCAGAGATGCCATTGAGAGGAGACATTAACACCTTTACCGCTAACAGTAAATCAGGGGCCACTCCAGTTGTCTGTGAGCATCTGCAAAAACACCTCCGTCTGGCTTTCCCAGCTCGGGGTTCTCTCTACCCCTCTGCTCCTGGAGTAATGCACATCCGGAGTGGCTGTCTAAATACCCAGGTGCCGTGGGATCAGTGAGAGCCTCCAGGGCAAAGATAATGAGCTCCAGGGAAAGTTTGATACTGAAACATTTATTTTTTTTTCCCTTTCTAAAACAATACATACATTGAGTAGAAAATCTAGAAAACTACAGATAATCAAAGGGAAGGGAATAAAGATCACCTAGAATGTCATAATCCTAATATATCTCTTGCTAACCTTTTTTATCTGCATTTGCTTTTCATTTCTATAGAGTTGAAATTACGCTGTTCCTGTAAAAAAAAAAAAAAAAAAAGAGAAAAAAAGCCTTTGTTTTCTTCCACTCTGGCCACACTGCCCGGAGTGTATTTCCCCAGACAGGCTGAAATAATTGCTTCGCTTTGTCATTCTTCTATTCCCGTGCTCTGCTTTATTCTCCTTCAATGCACTACATTACCTGATGTCCTATTACAGAGTCATTTGTTTATTATGGGTGCTCCCCACTGCAATTTAAACTCCAAGAAGACAGCTTGTGTGATCAGGAAGTCTTCTTGGAGGAAGGGACATTTGAGCAGTAAACCAAAGAAGGCAAGGGAGGTAGTCATCAGAGTATCTGGAGGAAGAACATTTTTTCATTCACTACTGAATTTCCACAACCTGGAACAATGCCTGGCCCATAATAGGTGCTCAATACATATTGGTTAAATGAGTGAATAAATATTTTTTGGTAACCTGCATTTTTTCCCTTTAACAATATTGTACAGAGCCTTCAGGGTCACTAAATATTCTTCAGCATATCACTCTTTAAGACTACATCATATTCCACACTATGGCTCTATTATAATGGATTTATCCAACCCTCTATGATTGAACATTTAGGTTGAGTTCCCCCATGCCCTCCCCCCATTTTTAAATATATGTAGGGCACTGAAAGTATTGAAATGATTTATCTATGCTGGGCAAAATTTGACCTTGAAAACTCAGTTGGAGGCTTGAACTGGGGGAAATAGTCATTACTAAGCCTTTGACCAAACAAGGAATTTAAATTCCTCTGATGGAAAAGGTGGAGGAGGTGAGGACACCTGCCTTACCAGCTGGATGGGCCACATCAGCCTTGGTCAGTGATGTGACAGTCACCTCACAAGTACTTAGGACTTACAGAAAAGAAGTACATAGAGTATGGATGTGTAACAGGCTGAACTGTGTCCCCCCGAAGTTCATATGAAGCCCCAGCCCTCAGTAGCTCAGAATGTGACTATATTTGGAGATAGGGTCTCTAAAGAGGTGTCAATAATTAAGATAAAAAGAGGTCATGGGGGGGGGGGAGGTCCTAATCCAATCTGACTGCTGTCCTTATAGGAAGAGGAAATTTGGACACAAAAAGAAACACCAGGGATGAACACAGAGGGAAAACCATGTGAGGACACAGGAGAAGGTGGCCATCTACAAGCCAAGGAGAGAGGCCGCAGAAGAAACCAAACCTGCTGAAAACTTGACCTTGAACTTCTAGCCTCTAGAACTGTGAGAAAAGAAGTTTTTGTTGGTTAAGCCACCCAGTCTATCGTATTTTGTTACAGCAGCCCTAGAAATTAATACAATAGATAAGTGCAATGATGTTACAGTGCCCCTGAAAACATAGACTTCCTAACTATACATTTTATTGCATATCAAAGGTCAAAATTTTCTATGTAAACTTTTCTGAAATTAAAATAGAACTCATTAGGGGCATATGAATCAATAGATGAACATCTACTTTACATGCAAGTTTTTCTTGAGTGTTTCATCTTTAAAAAAGTAAACAACAAAAATTAATGTATAGGTCTCAAAGAAATGGATGTGAATTTCAAACAACTGGTCATTTTTGTGCCCCTCAAGGGTATATTTCATTTCCCATATTCTATATCCACCTATTTAGTTCTTGATTAATTAATTTGACTAATATTTAGCAAGTACTTAGTATGGGCCAGTTCCTGTGGGTCTGCCAGTGAGGGAGAAAGATGCCTCCCTGCTATCATGGAACTTAATCTATTGAGGGAAAGAGTTATGATAACAAGCAAATAAAACAGGACACCTCCTACTGACAGAGGAAGGCTTCATCTCCTAAGTAAGTGGTGGGCAAACTTTTTCTGTGAAGGGCCAGGAAGTAGATAGTTTCAGTTTTGTGGGTCACATGGTCTCTATCTTCACTTCTCAACTTGCAGAGTGAAAGCATCCATAGACGATATATAAACAGTGAACAGAGCTGTGTTCCAATAAAATTTTATTTATAAAAAGAGGATGCAAGCCAGATTTGACGCAGGGACCATAGTTTTCCCACACCTACCCTTTGTTCTACACTGGACGATGGCTTGACCACTTTTTCAGGCCAACATAGAACATCTATGCATAAATGTCCTGTCAAGTGAGGTGTGTCCAGGGAAGTGTGGACAGATCCTTGGGCGTTGTATAAAGAGAACACACGATCCTGTAGGATCTGTCTGAGACCCCTAAATACACAGAACATGAAATCATATATCCCAGATGGCTCTGCCAAAAATACAAGGTCTTTTCATCCAAGCTTACGGTGCGGTCCCTCCTTCCCCCATCTCTTTAGAACACGGGGCACCACCCCTTCATATAATTCAAGCAGCAATGCCTGGCAGTTGTACCTAATGTTTGGGGCTAGGCTGGCAGCCTCTGAGTATAACTGTCCTCCATTAGAACTTATTCATGCTTCCTATCCAAGTTTCCAGAACCTTCACTCTCAAAACAGTCCTTCTTAGAAACCATGGTTTGTGGCCTAAACTGCATGTACCACACCCTGAGGTAAAACTTCCAGGCCACATTAAAACATGGGTGTGCCCAACTTCCAGAAATTTCTGTGGAGAGTTGACCCACCTGTCTATAGATGTGGCACATGGCCTTCAATCTTATAATTACAGGCTCTCTGAAACACTCATGTTTCTGGTATAAGAAAGAACACAGTTCAGAATCACAGGCAGCTGGGTTACAATCATGAGTGAACTTATGAATATCATTCCACATAAAAAAATTGCCAAACTAGAAGCAAGAACAAGGTGTAAAACACAGAGGATAAATGGCTCTTTATGACTGAGGAAGACATTCACATATTCAACAAATATTTATCCACTGCTTGCTATGAGGCAGGCACCGCTCTAGGTGCCGGATGAGAAAAAAATCACTGCCCTCGTGGAGATGACAGTCTATATCCAGAAAAGCTTCCCAGTAGAGGAGACATCCGAGCTGGGAGGGGCCTCTGTATTGCACATTCACACCACAGTCTATGTCAACGGCACCCCCGGAGGTGTGAAATGGAACAACCTGTGGGGTCTTACCTGGTGACTGTGTCTTGGGTCTTGAAGGACTAGGATTTGGGTAGGTATGGAAGAGGAAGGAGGGCAGTCCAGGTAGAGGGAAAGAGTACATGTAAAGGTATCAAGAATCATTTATTTAGTGCCCACTGTGCACATGACTCTAAGCCCTTGGGGCTACAAAGAGGTAAATTCCTGTGACCTGCATTATAAAACTGCATCACTCCTTCAGTCATAGAATTAAAAATAGTTACTGAGCACTTACCATGATCCAGCCTCTGCCTCTAAAACATGGGGATGTAGCCGTGAACAAATCAGAAATGGTGTCCTACCTCATAGAATTCACAATCCAAAGACATGTTGAATAATTACAAGAATGATGAGCATTGCAAAAGTAAGGTGCAGGATCTTAGGAGTGCTTATAACTGGGAGAACAGACTTAATTTGGGTAGTTAAGAGATTTCGTGATGGGAGAGACGTGACTGTTCTCTTGCTAATCAGTCTCCATGAGAATGGTGGGGGGTGGGGGGGGGTGGGGAGGGGGTAGAGTTGACCTCAGTGTGTATTCTGTGGACAGAATACCTATTTCTCCAAATGACAGTGTGAACATCAGTGTAAGAATTACTGTACACTAAGGAAACAGACTTTGGAGGAGCAGTGGGCCACAACTTCACCCCCAAACATGAACATAAACCATTCCAGAGAGTCTTGTCTCTTCTCTTGGAAATATCCCACAAACAACCTCTGTAAGGAGGGGAAGAGTGGTCCATTGATAAACTTGGGAGCTGGAGAGAGGATATGACGTGCTAATGTGGAAATTATGGACTGGGGCTGATTTTTGAGGTGAGACTTCTCTGAAGATGTCTGACATATGATCCAAAAACCCAGCAGAATGCACCACATTTTATTTATCTGGGCAAATTAACCTCAAAGTACAGCGTCCCTCAGGAGGTTTGGGGAAGATGTTCTACAGTCAACACAAACACAGCAACAGTGGCTTGGGTTCAAAGCAGAAGTCCAAACATCTTAGAGCAGTTCCCAAACCCTAGCACACACCAGAATGGCCAGGAGGGCTTGTGAAAACCCAGGTTGCTGGGCCCACCCCCAGAGCTCCTGAATCAGGAAGTCTGGGGTGGAGGCCGAGAATTTGCATTTCTTGCAAGTTCCCAGTTGGTGCTGATACTGCTAGACCACATTTTCATAACCACTCTTCCTGCATGTATTGTGAGACTTTTCAGGACCTGGTCCCAAGTCTCTCACTCACACTTCTTTGCCACAGTTAGGTTCCCCATCATGCACCTGCCCAGCCCAAAAAATGGAATTTTTTTTCTATGCACCCAGAACATAAATGAGTCTCTTCTATATATTTGTTTATTCTGTTCTCTCCGTCCATGAAATCCTTCAAAGATTAGTGTAAATACTGCTTTCTCCATCAAGCTTTTTCTGATCTCTAAACAACAAAATTAAATTTTTAAATTGATCTAGTGTTCTGTGCACTAATCTGTGTGGTTGATTATGATCTCCCTAATGGTATCTTGTCATTCAGGTGTTCATTCAATAAACATGTATGAGGTACCAATTGGGTGCATGTGCCTGGGCCCAGCTGGGGGCTAAGGTTGTAACAGGGAAAGATGTAAACTCTACACTTTCCAGGAGCTTATTTCATGAGTAGAAAGAGAAGTAAATTGATAACTACAATACAGAGTGATCAGTACTAAACTTAGTTATGGGAGCACTTGGGAAAGACACTCAACCCAGTGTTGGCTGGTTCAGAAAAGATTTTCCAGAAGAAATGATTCCTTTCTGACACGGGAAGGATGAGTGGGATTTAATGACAAAAGGTGTAGGAAGAGAAAAGCAGGGAAAGGGTGACCCAAGCCAGAGATGAGAGAGGGTTTAAGACTGAAGAATCAACTCTGAGAAAAGGAGGGATAAGAGAGGAAAGCTGGGGGAAAGTCTGGGGCTAGTTTGTGAAATCCTTAAACACCTTGGGTAGCAGTTTTGATCCAATCAGGAGGTAGAAATCACACAGTCGGTTAAACAGGGGAAATCACAGGCCATAAACTGATAACTGACATACCATGTCAGAAAATTTTAAATGAACTACATCACTTTCTCTTCTCAATACAAGCCCAAGAAGGAAAAGTAGCTCTTTGCATAAATAATTACTTTTTGTTCTTAATTTTCTATAGAGTCTGCTGTACACAACAACAAACCACCACCTCACCTAGCACTGAGTTTAGAGCATATTTTCCACCTAAAACCACGTTCCAGATTCAGGACTGGGCAAAGAGCAACTGGATGTCCCTCAAGCCAAGCCTCAAGGAAATTCGTCCAACATTCCCAATTGCCACGAAACCCCAAATCTAAAAAAGGCAATTTGTGCAATGTCCATTATGGAAGTTTCTGTACAGCTGCGGTCAGGTCCTCCCAGTGCTTGTGAAGTGATGAGTCACAAAAAATGAGGGTGCATCCGTTATTCCAGAAGACTGACCATATGATATATTTATACTTCAGACCATTTGTAGTGAACATGTATTAAATTTAGACATATATATACATTTGTATATGGAAGGTTTTGTGGAATAGTGAATAACCTCTCACTGTGTATGTTCTAAATGCTTAAAAGAAAATAGAAATTATCTCTATTCTGCCCCATTATAATACTTGTTTTGGTTATCATAGGAATCTAGTGATTTTTTAAAAATGAGATCAGAAAATTCAGCACATAGTTTGGGTCCCTTATTTAAAACCAAAGGATAAGGGAAAGTAATGGAGAAGGAAAGTAGGAGATTGAGAGTAGAGGGAATTAATCATAAAATGCCTATGGTTAGAACCATTAAAGTTTCTATAGGACCTTTTGCTGTTTGAAAGATGACTTCTGACAACACTTCCTCTCGCCCTTTGGATCCTCCTCCAGCCTCCTGAGGACTCTACTCATTCCCCTTATCCTGCACTCACTCCCTGTTTGTGGCATAGCCTAAAGTTCCAGCATTGTCTTATCATTCAATACCCTCCCTTCTGTATGCTGTCAAACACACAGGGGCTTCAGCTACCAAACATGAATTCCCAACTTTTGAACACTCATCCCATATTTTCAGCTGCCCATTTACTGTAACCGAGTTATTCTTCCCCATCTTTTACCTCCTCTCAGTTAAAGAACAACACACCTGAATCCTTTGCCAGGTAACTATGCAGGACATCCCACTAGAGTGGGTAGAGTACAATTCCCCACCACTTTGATGTTAGGCTTTGTCATGTGACTTGCTTTGGCCAATGCAATGTTAGTAGTCATGAAACAAGGAAAAGTTTTCAATGTATCTGCATGATTTGGCTTGGCCTCTTGGGCTTCTGTCATCACAGGGGAAGGAGTACACCTTACGTGACCGCTGGTCCCAGAATGAGACATCTGGAGCAGACTTGAACCTTACCTGCAGCCTGAGGCCAGGTGTGGCTGGAGGGAGAGATTACACAGGTGCATGAGAGAACTTCCGGGGGTGAATGATATGTTCATTACCTTGATTATAGTGATGGTTTCACAGATATATTCATATGTCCAAACATCGAACTTTACAGTTTAACTATCTGCAGTTTATTGTAGGTCAAATGATACTGTAATAATTGTTCAAAATATGTCTCAGTTTTTAAGTGATCAGATGTTATATGAAATTTCAAAATTAATAATAAGGTTTTGTCCTATTGAGGGATTCATTTCCAATTTTTCTTCATCTGTGGTAAGTTTCACATTCAGTTGGTTTCTTTTTATTATTTTACTTACAAAATTAGAATAGTCTAAATTTTTGTCCCTATTGACTTGAAGAGTTACCCATGATAAATTCTTGAGTAATAAAAAGCAAGTTGCAGAGTAAAATGTATGGTAAAATGTCATCCTTTTGTTAATAAAAAGAATGAGAAGGAAGAGAACATATGTGTGTGTATTCATATATTAATTTGCATGTTTGTTTGAACATAGAGAAAGGTGGTCAGGGCTGGCAGCGAGCATTCAGTCGTTCTGGATATCAGGTTAATAAGTTTATCTTATTCAAATGTTGGAAATTGCCTTTTTCAACTTGGGAGATCTTTACTGGTCAGTGAATTCCTAATGCACCCGCTTTGTTGTCTTCTGCTCTCAAAAGTATTTCTTCGTGGTATGTTGGAACGTTTGGATGGGTTTTAAAATATGACCAGTAATACATCATCAGTGATGATCTTCAGTAAGTGAAGAAAACCATCAAGCACTGGGAATGAATCAGATTCCCACAATGGAAGTGTTTGTACCAGTTTGATTTTCGTAAGTAATCCTAATACGTTACCTAATCCTTGATACTAAAAGTCGTGGCATTTTGGACCCGACATGGAGCTTATGTTGTTGAGATGGTCCACTTGAGCAAGCTACTTGAAACAATATTTTTAAAAGGGTATTTTAGTATCGTGGGTTTTTTTCTCATCCTTCATTTGAAAAAAGAATTGTGAGAACACATTCCCCCACAAGAGCCAGCACACGCTAGTGCCAAAATGCAGACTGTGTACAGCTCAGTTAATTAACAAAGACCCAGAAAAGACATACACTCATTAGGCGTGGTTTGCTAGGACTTGGAATTTTCTCCATTTCATTCAACCCTGACTTAGGAACGGGTGGTATGGCATCAGGGCTACCTCACTGCACAACTTCGGCTGATAACACTGCCATTGTCTTCCTCAAGCACAATGTCAGTACTGTTTCTTGGAGTTGTTTCTGCCAGTTCCCTTTGAATCAAGCAGTGTGTGAACCAGCATTGGGTGAGAGCTCCTTTATTTGCGGAGCACTGCCATCATTACTGATTCTAGCCACCTTTTGCAGGCTGCAAGTGAATCACAAAATAACTGTTAACTGCATGGAAAATGTCTTCTCCTGTGTCAGGGACTTGAGCAATTAAATAGAACAAGATGTTGTCTTGCACTTTCCCCTCATATGTGTCCTGCAAAAGGCTAAGAGCTC
This sequence comes from Balaenoptera acutorostrata, assembly GCF_949987535.1. Taxonomy (NCBI): domain Eukaryota; kingdom Metazoa; phylum Chordata; class Mammalia; order Artiodactyla; family Balaenopteridae; genus Balaenoptera; species Balaenoptera acutorostrata. Next base: position 17,100,070 of record NC_080074.1, read on the forward strand.
ATTCATACTCTGAACATCAATAGAGTCAACCAACAAAAAAGCAATAGCAATCTCTCCGTTGTGCACTACCATGAATAAGAAATCAAAAGTGTCACTGGATGTGGGAATCTTGCCAAAGCCTCATTCTGATTTCTTCCAGGGCATATTTTTTAACTTGAGGCTAGTCTTATAATGGTCTTGGCCACAGTGTAACGAAGATGTTTTGCTTCAAGGAGTAGGAATTTGGATGATACTTCAAGAGCTTTGGTTGCTTCACTGACTTAATTAAATCACCAATTTTGTATTGGAAAGCATTATTTTGTCCTTGTTCTGGACAAACTCAAGGGCTTAACAGTTATACCACTAGGCTTTGTTTAAAAATTAAATGAAAATGTTGTTGACTTTATGTTCCTACTCTACAAAATTCCAAAATTGATAATACACCGCATGTTAGAGAGTAATACAATCTAACTTTCATGTATTCACTCACTCACTCATTCATGCATTCATTCATTCATTTTGAAAGTCAGGATTCTTTAGGTGTAATTTGCTTATAGTAAAGTGTACCCTCGGATATTCATTTTGATTCTTCCTGTGCATACAATTTAGGGGAGAGGCTATCAAAAACATGTCACATTGGCACACATAGTCACTTTGTCCCAACATACACATATTTACAGATACACTTGAGTCCTATTCCTTTATAACATTATTTTGGGCTGTAGTAATGAAACACCTATTTTCATCACTAACTTTATGCTCAGCAAATCACTTTTGAACAGCTAAAAAAAATGGAGGCTGGTTTTCCTGACATGATGCAAAGTCCACAGGTAGGTTGTGACTGAGGTTGGTGCAGTCGGTCCACAATGCTGGGGTTGACTGCCCTGTGACTCTCTTGGCCTCAAGGTTACAACATGGTTGCTGCCCCTGGAAACAAACATCATGTTTAATAATGGACATGAGCAGATGGGGAATGGGGGAATGCCAGCTGCACCTGTCCACTTTTTAAAGAAATCAAGAGCTTCCCCAGGCCCCCACTTGCAGCCTCTCTGCTGACTTCCTCTTCTAACTCCCTGCCTCAGATTGGGTCACATGTCCAGCCTTGATGCAAAGGACACTGGGAAGTGAGGTGCTTAGGTTTCCAGTCTCTTAGGAGGGGAAGGGTTGGGGAGAAGGTGCCTGGGGATGGATGTCTGAAGAGTCAAACTACAATGTCTACCATGATGTTGACATACCACCATTATGCTGTTTGAAGAACAGAGGAAAGGAAAGGGGAGGGGAGGGGAGAAAACGTGGGCTACAGATGGGCTGAAGTTTAGTCCCAGCTCTGCCACTTCCTAGCTATGGGAAAGCTAGGACTTTAGGAAAGTTATTTAGTGTATCTATGCCTAGTTTTCTCACACAAGAAGATAGTGGTAATAACTATCCCATAGAAAAGTTGACAAACTAAAATATGATTTATGCAGAGAGCTAAGCCCAACACCTGGCACATAGTAATCACTCAAGGTCACTACCACCACCCCACTGCTATCACTACTACAACTACTACTGGTAATCATTATTATTACTATATGTGAAAATATTTCCAGTTAGGTAAGGCACTCTATAAACAATCCAATTTACAGAATTTTATAATTTCCCTTCCTTCTATCTCTTCCCTTTTAATTATTTGGCAACAGGATGTTATTGAAAATATTTAAAGAATTATCCTTGGGATTTGATTCACTCACTTGATCAACAAAGATTTACTGAACACCTGCCATATGCCAGGCACTCTGCAGAATACTGAGGATGTGATGGTGACTGTAACATGTGCAACTTAATTGGTGAGACAGACATTAAATGAAAAATCATAAACACGAAAGCCTAATTAAAACTGTGGTTAATTATAAATACTGGGGTTTTCCCCTTTTAAGAACATGAAAGCTTTTAAAAAGTCCAGAAGTTGAGTAATTTTTAGATGTCTATAAAAGTCACTCCAAAACTCTGAAACAAGTTGAAACTCTTTGCCTGCTTTTGCATTAAGGGCATTTTGAAAATTAATTCCTGTACCTTGTTAGGAATGTATTTCTTTGTATGAGAACTATATTTCCTGCAACTGAAAATTAATGTAAGATGTTGGCTGTCCTGGAATGGAACAACCAACCGTATGAAATCATTGTGTGGTTTGATACTTCATTATTAGCCAGAGGAGTCTGCACACACCCGCAGTCCCCAACTTTATGCCACTGCAAATAGCAATTAGTTCAAGTAGAAAAGATTACAGCCAGGTGCACTGTTTGAAGTCTGGGGGCTTTCCTTCTCCTTTAGTTGTGGTGGGGTGGGAGTGCAGGGGGTGTCAGGGAGGAGAAACCTCTTTTGTTAAGTATTTGCAGTCTGTGGGCATCCTGGTAATTCAACAGGCATCTGTGGAATCTTGGGGCATTGGGACCTTTTGTGTTTAACCATCAAGCTCTAACCTCAAGGGCGTTTGCTGTGGGTTGAAATGGGAGCTGTGAGGCTTATTCACTGATGTGCAAAATGACATGATCCTCTTAACAGAATGAGTTTCATTAGATGAAAGGCAAGAACACAGTTGAGCTTAGTGTCTTATAAAGGAATCCAAGAGATATTTATTAGAAATTGAGTTATCTTTTTATAGATACATAAGATGTGGCAGATAAAGTCCAGATAAAGTATGTTTGCATGATTGCTCTTTTACATCCCTAAAAAGCAAATGAACAAATACTTGGAATCTCTTTACTGGGTTTTGTTTTGTTTTGAGAGTTCTTTAGAATTCCTGGTACAAAAATGTACATAAGTTTGAAAATTGGAATTGAATTGAAATAGATATATTGAGAGAGTGATATTAGAGACGTTTCTCTGTTCTAAAATTTCTCCAGGGTATTATTTACTACATTGTTTCCCCCAAACTCCCCAGGCAGGACAAAGTGGCCTCAAATACTGAATCCCCCGTACAAATAAAAAGCGGTCAGCAGCCTCCAACTGGCTCTGCTCAGAGCTAACCCTGGGAGCCTCAATCTTCTTACTCATTAAATAATGGAAACATCGGCAGTCCTGCCCAGGTCTCAGAGTGTAACAAGGAAGAGCTAAATCGGACTCCATGTTTGATCTGTTTCTTTGAATTTAACCTTTGCTTTTCGTTGCTTTTGTTATTATAATCATACATAATGGCCTGCCTCAGGGAACCCTGCCCTCTGCCTGAATGGTTCAGCTCAGAGGGAGACAATCTGACCCCGCCCACCTGTGGATGGTTGCGAGAAAGAAGAAATTAACACATCCCCTCCCCGAGGCCGGCCATTCCAGGGGACATTTGCAAAACTTATGGCCTTTTCACTTTACTTCCTCATCTCCTGCCCCTCTCTGTGCTATGAAAGAAACTGGCATCCTAACCCCCATAAGATGGTTTATCGGAGACACTAGTCCGCCACTTTCTCGGTCTGCCGGCTTTCTGAATAAAGTCGTACTCTTTGCCTCAGCACCTCGTCTCTGATTCACTGGCCTGTCGTGTGGCGAGCAGAGCGAGCTTGGACTCGGTAACAAGAATCACGAGGATGAAACAGACGAAGGAAGTGTCGGCATTTCTCTAAAGCAAAACACCTGCTATACAGACACCAGGAGAGCGATAGGACATCCCCTCTGGTTGAGGGGCTATCATTAGGCCTTCTTCTCTGGGCTAAAATTTCTAGGGACAAGGTCTTTCTGGTTTCTTGTGCAATTATAAATCTTGATCACATGAAACATGCTTAAAAGAAGGTACAAGGAAGAATGACCTGAAGAAATGTTTAGAAAAGTATAAAATCCACAATTCCCGAGCGGGTGGAAAAGCATAAACTCATTTAAAACAAAGGATCATCCTTATATTATAGTAGGGTCTGGAGCCTGGCAGTCCATGGGTTCAAACCCAACTCTGCCACCTCAATTTCCTCATCTATGAAGTGGGGACAATCACAGCTAACTCACAGGGATATTGTGAAGGTTAATTGAAATAGTCTCTGTAAAACACCTAAACTCATCAGGAACAGGTTTAGCTGCCTGCAACAGAAAATCCAAAATAAGAACATCTTCACTGCACAAGGATTCATCTCCACATGTAAAGGAGGTCGGGAGACAGCTGACTACAGCCAATATGTTGGTCCCATGAAGTCACAGGGAGCTAGGAGTCTGATATCTTTTGGCTCTGTCATCTTAGAGATAGACTGAATCTTCAGGGTAATCTCATGGTCCAAAATGGCTCCATTGCAAGTGTCAGGAATGCGGAAAACGGCTTTCCTCAAACGTCTGTCCACCTTTTAAGAAGCCCTGCTGGCAGTCACTTCCAACATCTTTGTTCCAGATCATTGGCTAGAACTGGGTCACATAGCCACACCCAAACCAAGGGAGACTGGAAAATATAGACTTACACCTCATTACCTCAATAAAATAAGGGTTCTGTTAGTAAGGAAGGGAGTCTGGATGTTAGTAGGCAACTAACAGTCTCTGCCACAGGAGCTGGTGCAAGAAGCAAGTGCCCAGTTAAGGTTAGCTGCTGTCGCTGTTGCCGTTGTTGTTGTTAGAGACATGTCAACAAAAATGGGTCTTTAAAACACACTCCCATTCTTCCCTATGAACAACAGGATAATACAGCTGATTTCAGACACCCACATGTCAGCACTCATATGTACCTGCCCAAGTTGTTGCCAGCAGAGAATACAGATCAACTGTTTTGATGCTGCTTTAAAAAAAGAAAAAAGTTGTTTCAATCCTTAGAGCAGACTATTATTCAATTATTAAACAAATATGTATTTACACCTAAGCCCTATGCTAAGTGATGGGGATATAAAAACGCAGGTCCCAATTCTCTAAGAGCTCACGGACAAGTCGTAAGCTACAGACAAGTCACAGAAGCAGCCAACAGAGCATCACGGCACAGTGCGGACAGAGGTAAACACCAGAGGTCCAGGAGCACACAGGAGGGATGGCAGGGACGACCTGTCCTTGGAGGGCAAAGGACACGTTCCAGGGGAAGAGAGAGCTGAGCTGGTTCCGAGAGGGAAGTTGTGTGAATCTAGGTGGGAGGGAGGCAGAGCCCAGGGGTGGAAGATGCAGTCTCCCCAGAGGCACAGAGGCCAGAGAGGACCGCGCTGTCTCAGGGGAAACGTCAGTACAGTCGTTCCATATGGCTTTCAAAACCTGCAGCGCATCATCTTACATATTCACAGCGGAAAAAATGTCCATCCTTTGAGCACCGATTTGACTTTCTGAAGCAGCCAGAATCACTGGGAGCTAAGTCATGTGAACAAATTGGGCCATTGAGATGGGTGTTTCTATCCTAAGGCCAACATGGGGGGTGGCAAAATAATGGGACTTACATTCTTGTGCAATCCATAGCCTGACTTTAAAAATTACTTTCTCCTAAAAGAACAGAAAGGTTTGCGCCAACAGTGGGCAGCAACATGACAGTAAGTCTCTAAACAAACTCCCACGGTGACTCCTTGAGAGAGGACATGTTGGAACGGACTGTTTGTTAGAATGTCACATTATCTGATGCTGTGCTTATTTGTGGTATACAGAGTCGATAAAAAGGTCACTACAGTTCCAATCCCTGGTATATATTTCAATTCTGGATCCAATGTAAAAAGAAATTTCTTCACTCTCTCCTCTAAAACTCTATTTTTCTGTGGAAAAATTTTTTAATGGTTCATTAATCTACATATACTGGTCCTTTAAGGAAATATGGATTTGTTGAATTTTTTGTACTTCCCAGACTTCAGAATATTCAGAAAAAGGGAACTACTTTAATATTCTCCTTTGCCTTTTACATCTAATAAGTTGCTATTTTTAACTCCCCGCCCCTAAATATTTCTCAAAATAAGCTCTCCTCTTTATCCTCTTTGCCATTGTCGTGATCCAAGCCTTCATAATTTTTAACCTAACTCAGCAATTAACTTTCCAATTGTTTTCCCTGTTCTTCTCTCCCCTTTTCTGTAATGCACCCAAACACTGCCACAAGAGAGGTCTTTCCAAAAGGAAAGTGGAATGAGTTTTCTCCTTTGCTTAAGAACAAAATAATGCCATTTGCAGCAACATGGATGGAACTAGAGATTGTCACACTGAGTGAAGTAAGTCGGACACAGAAAGACAAATATCATATGATAGCGCTTATATGTAGAATCTAAAAAAAAAAAAGGGTACAAAAGAACTTATTTACAAAACAGAAGTAGAGTCATGGATGTAGAAAACAAACCTATGGTTACCCGGGGATAAGGAGGGGAGGGATAAATTGGGAGGTTGGGACTGACATATACACACTACTATACATAAAATGGATAATTAATAAGAACCTGCTGTGTAACACAGGAAACTCTACTCAATAATCTGTAATGGCCTATATGGGAAAGGAATCAAAAAAGAAAAGAATGGATATATGTATATGTATAACTGACTCACTTTGCTGTACATCTGAAACTAAGACAACATTGTAAATCAACTATACGCCAATAAAAATTTTTTTTAAAAAACATACTTCCCAAGGTATCCCCTAGGAGATCCTTTAGGACCCGAAGTTCCACTAAACATCTCAAATCCTTCCATTGGAAGAAAAATGAAGTCCTACCCACTTTCCCCACCTCATCTCTCCTCACCACCAACCTTACATTCGTGGTTCCACTACCAGTTGCCTCTCTTGCTTCCAGCGCCAGCATGCGATTCATCAGCCAGCCTTGCCCCTTGGCCTTCAGACCATTTCCTCGTTCCATCCACTTTCGCCACCCAGCTGCTGCTGCCTTATCTAAACCGCCATCCGCTCTAGCCTGGAAGACTGTAGTAGCACCTTCTCTGGTCTTTCAGCTTCCTTTTTGCCCCCTATAGTCCGGGTTCCACACAGCTATAAATAAGGTCACATCATTTCTCTGATTTCCTATCTTATTCAGAAGCCAAAGTCCTTACACGGGGGTGACAGGACCCCACACGCTCTGTCCCCTGGTTCTCTCTGCAAGCTTCTCTAACCCACTTCTCTATGGTCAGATCGATTTCCCTGGTGGTCCTTTAACACAGCCGAGAAAACTTCTCTTCACAACCTTTGCATATGCTGTTCCCTTTGCCAAGAATCCTCTTCCTGCCTTTCCCACTAGAATATAAGCATCAAAAAGGCACTGTCTGGGTTCATCTCTTTACCTCTCATACATAGAACACTGTCTACCACACAGTAGATGCTCAATAAAGATTTGAAGAACTAATGAGTGAGTTGTATGTTTTGCTGTTTTTGTTCGATGCCTTTATCCTAGGCGCTATGGGAAAAGTTGGACCTGATGAATTTGAATCCCTGACTGTCTTTAACACGGTGACCCTAGGTAAGTCATCTCTGAGCCCTGTTTCTTTATTTGTAAAATGGTGAATCTGTAAAATACTCAGAATTTTTGTGAGATTAAATAATACGGTGTTAGTTTTTTCCTCTACGAAATCTGAGCTGATGCAAAGACAGTCAGGTGATCCTCGTGGCAACATTCTGCAGTGTCCTAAACAGAGAAATGTGACTTCTCGGTTGGGCCAGACAGAAACTTCTGGTTGTTAAAGCTACAGAGCTGGCTTCAAAATGATACAGTTGAGGTTTCTCAGTCTTTAAGATACACTCTTTTTGAGGAATATACAAATTTACTTTTAAATCAAAATTTTTTCTTCCAATTTATCCCGACTTTGAAACAAAAATACATGATGAACAACACATTGGTAGGAAAACTGTATATTTTTAATACTCTTCCTTGTGTCTTTACCTGACTTTTGCCCCCATGCCTGATGCCCCTCAATGGGAAGGAAGACAGCGCTCACAGACTTTGTTCCTCCGTCGAATGTATTTCACTCATTTACTCCCTTCTGACTGACACACACTCAGAAGTTTCTGTAAAGGGTTGGACTATGGCCGCAGTGACCATATGGCCCAGCTTACACCTGCTGTCCCACTGGAATCATTTATACTGGGCCTTTCACTCTCAAGCACATCCTGGTTTGGACAATAAATTATGTTGTCACCCTACTAAGAGTCCATGTCTAAAGGCTCATTTTGACAAGAATAAACTTCTGAGGCCCATTACATTTTCCTTTTTTTTCCTCTTGTCATCTTACTTAGATCTGACTATAGTCTTGAAACCCTCTGTATAACTGCTGCTTTGCTTATATCACCGACTTAAGAGTCTATTTATTCATACAATATGTTATGCCCCCCACCCTGTGTTCTCCCAAATCCTTTCCCCAATATAATTCTTCTGATTACCTTATTATGTATATATAGCAACATCAGATAGAAATAAGCCTCCTTCAGACAAATGTGTCTGAATTTTTCCTACTCTGGGTAATCAAATCTGGACTCTCCAAATCCAGTGTGGTCCAGTGGGCCATGAACAATGCACAGAGAAATTCTCGGACTCTGAGGAACTGACAAAGAAGGTGATGTATGTAGAAGGCATATGTCATGTGTCAGTTTTAATATTAATACCTTTATTTCAATAAGAATATATAAAGTCAGCTTTAGAATGATAGGCACACAGACTGCCCAAGCTCAGAGAAGTGTTGTCTATCAGTGTGTTCCATCTCACCATCTTAAAATCAAAGGGAAAAGATGTTTACTTAAACACAAACAAATATGCTCTAATGAGAGATTACAGAGTAGGATGGCAAATGGTGTTCTACTTGAGCACAACTCCATTCCGTTGACTGCTTAGGTGATGTGTTGAAAGGAGCCGTTGAGGCTGAGCCTAGGCTCAGTCAGAAAGAGGGGTATGATTGATTACTGATGTCTGCCTTGAGCACAGGAAGGGAAAGTGGCTGCATCAAGGTCCGTGAATTAGCGAACCCTGTTCTAGGGCAAGGGGTTCAGCAGAGACGTTAATGACATAATAATTGGTGCTAGAACAACAAGAACAACTCTCCGTTTTATCAGTGGCACAGATATGGCCCCAAAAGAAGAAGCAACTTTCCTAAAGTTATCCAGCCCAATCAGTTAGTTGCACCACCATTAGTAGCCGAGGATCTGGTCCACTGGATGTTGGTCCATTAAAAGAGCAAAAAAGGTACAAAGAGAAAGAGTGGTGAAGGCACACTTCCCCTCCTTCCCAATTTTGCTCCAGGTTATCCATATATATAAGAAAGTGAAAACAAAACAAGGCAAAGCAACAAACAAAAGATGAATGAGGACGATCTGTAATGGGCCACATAGATTTCTAAGTTCAGAAGCCTTGGGCAACAAATAGTCCCTTAACGAGGGAAGTTTAACTAGAACAGCTTGGCGACAGCTTTGTCATTGAATACAATCAAGTTTTTTCTCCGCGGATGAACACCTAAACCATAAAAGTCAAGGCAGTACAGAGGAATATGTCTTCTGTTTGGAATTTTCCGGGAGGGGCTGGAATGAACGGTAACAGCTGTGAGCGGCTTTCAGAGAAGTCCCTGCGCTCATGCTGCTGAATTCAGTGTGTAACCTGAGTCACTGAATGTATGTTAAAAACAGCTTGGTGCTAGCTTTACCATTGAATGCAATTAGCTTCATTCATGAATTTATTTTTGCCCTGTCTCCTGCTTCCTGGAAATAAACCAGCTTGGGTTACATGCGAATGATGGAGGTGGGGGGCAGGCAGGAATGAATGCCTTCATTGTCACTTCTGCGACCCTCAAGTCTCAGGTTTCCCAATGCTAACCATGGCAAGCACAAGATAGCTTAAGAAGAAAAGGGCTCCTGTGATAAAGCATCATGTACACTGCCTGACTCACAATAGAAAGCCCCAGATGCCCGAGAGCCCATTTGAGACCCACACTTAACTGGAATTCAAGAGTCATCTTCCACCAGGTTCAAACACCAATGTAATTTTTTAATCTGGGTCAGAAATCCACAGGCGCTTAAATCTCTACACATCAAAGTGCTGCTTATATCTGAAGCTGGACTTACTAGCCTCTGCTTCTCTGAATATCCCCAACCCCATGGTACTTCATCCAAAGAAATTATTCTTCAATGGTGGAATTTCAGAATCAATGAGATTTCCTTACCTTTTTCTAATCGTATCAGGTAACTGCTTATTCTGCCCTCATATAGGACAAATTACTCTTATTTATAGAGATAAGAAAAATTATCCTCCCTCTCATCATTAGGCCATGATCTGAAGTAGTTTCTTAGATTGGAATGTACTGGCGTGTACAGACTACAGAACATACAGGGGACAGAAGGTTAACCAAAATGTGTAACTAGGATGAGTATTAAGGCTATGGGGATTAGTGGAGCCTGAGAAACTGGATAGTACCTGCTCCTCTAAAGTCATTTAAATTTGTTTTTTAAGACGCTGATTATCAAGAAAATACCCCAGTTTGCAATCCTTGAACTTCAAGATCCAGTAATAAACCTAACATTTATTAGGCATTTCCTAAATGCCAGGCATTCCCCTGGGGGGTCACTTAATCATCACAAAATCCCTAAAATAGTTACCATTATTCTCTGTTTTATAGAAAATGAAACTGAGACGCAGAAAATAAAATCAATCATGCAGTCAGTAAGTGGCAGAGCCAAGATTTGAACCCAAAGGTCTCTGGCTCCGGAGCCCATGTGTTTTAACTAAGAACAAGAACCAAAATTGGCTTTGTCACCTCTTGCCAAGAGATTTTGAACCTAAATGCAAATGTAATGATCCTTTGTAGGTGTCTTCTGTGCCCTACCTGGTAATACTAAATCTTAAAAGAGTTCCAATCTACTCACTTGCCTAGCCAGCATCTATATGTTGATAGTTAATTCCAAACTAAAGCTCCACTTAAATACTAGAGGTGCCTTTTCAATTATTCAGACAATATATGATGACCTTCCCTCAATTATGCTATTGTTTGAGTGGTGCTTTGCTCTAGTGACGATATACCTGGCTCCAGGCACAGCAATTGATGCTGCCTACTGTCTTTTGAAAGACACACAGGACTGATGTATTTTTATAGGTCACCCCCAAAGTCAGAGAAACAGGTAGTAACAGGTAGTTATAGGAACACACTTGCACTGATCGTCCAACCTTCTCCCCACCATTTCCACCCAGATGCTCCACAGGCACCTAAAACTCAGCCTGGTTCAAACTGAGCTATTTATCTCTTCCCTTACACCCAAACCTGTTCTTCCTGAAATGTTTTCTCTGCAGATTAACAATTCTGCCATTTTACTAAGTCTACTGAACTTGAACTATCTTTTTTTTTTTTAATTGGGGTATAGTTGTTTCACAATGTTGTGTTAGTTTCTGCTGTACAGCAAAGTGGAGTTCCCCGTGCTATACGGTGGGTTCCCATTAGTTATCTCTTTTATACATATTAATGTATATATGTCAATCCCAATCTCCCAGTTCATCCCACCCCCCTCCCTGCCTTGGTGTCCATATGTTTGTTCTCTAGATCTGTGTCTCTATTTCTGCCTTGCAAACCAGTAAACTTGATCTTAAACTTCTCCCTCTCTCTCAAGCCCCACAGCTAATCGATCATCAAGTCTTGTTGATTCTTCCTCTGGAACAGCTCTCAAATTTAACGCCTCCCTTTTCTGCTATCACTGCCTTGTGTAGATCCTGTTTTTTCCTCATCTGAGCTACTGAAGTTGCTTCTTCATTGTTTTCCCTAGCTCCTCTCTCTGTCCTGCCCATGATTTCTCACTCTGGTCTGAATGACTTTCCCAAAATGCAAACACCCTTAAATTTATGTTATCTATACTTCCACTGATACTTACACTGATTTCTTATAGTCTAATATTCTGAGCAAGACCTTTCACCTCAACCTGCCACCCATTCATCATCATGCCCATCCTCCCAACCCAACACCACTCCAGAACTCTACAGACCTGCACCCAGCTACTGCACACCTTCAGGCATCTGCATATACTTTTCTTCTGTTTGGGATGTTTCTACAGTTGGAAAACTCCCATTTGTCTTTCATGACACAGTTCAAATATTTCATTCTCTGTGAAGTCTCTATAAATTCCTCTAGGCAGATTTATTTGCTCTCTCCTTTGGATCCCAATATCTATGGTCATCTCCATGTTACACTCTTGAAATTAAGAGCTTTCAAGTTTGTTTTCTCCACTAGATGGTGAGATCCTAACTATAAAGGGCAATATTTAATGTACATTCACATGCCCAGTGAATGACACATTCAGCGTTGTTGAATAAATCTATCCAATATTTATCATTCAACAAATATTTATCGAGTGCTTGCCAATTTGACAAGTGCTGGACTAAACACCTGAGACATGATGGTGAGCAAAACCAGATATGACCTCTGTCCTCACAAAGCTAGCAGTCAATTGCAGAAACCAATTATTCATCAAGCAAGTACAAAGATACCTGTGAAACTAAAACTGCACTAAGTGTCCTGAAGAAAGATGCAGGGGTGTTTTTAGAACGGGGCTTGACGTAGCTAGGGAAATCAGGCAAGCATCTGAGCTGAGTTATGTACTGTAAATAGCAGTTACTTGAATGAAGAAGTGAGGGAAGATCAAGCAGATGGAGAAGTGTGTGCAAAGACCCTGTGGCAGAAGGGAGTCTGGAAAATACCGGACACTGAAAGAAGGCTATGGTGGCTGGTGCAGAGAGAACCGGGTGAGCTTGCTGGAGGACGACGCTGCAGAAGTGGGCAGGGTCCATACCACACAGGGCCCTACGGTTCATGTTGAGAAGCTTTATCTATCTTAAAAGCAACAGGAAACTAGACAGCATTTAAGCTCAAGAGAGAGATGATCGTTTTGCATTTTGAGATCACTCTGATCATGGGATGGAGAACAGATGGGATGTGGGAACACCAAGCAGGAAATTAGGACAAACGCCTAAGTGAGAAAAGACAGTAATCTGGCCGAGCTAGATAAGTGGGAGTGGAGAGGGAGAAAGGTGGATGGCTTTGTGAGACCTTTAGGAGTTGAAAGTAGAAGGAGTTGTGATAGATTAGGTATATATGAAAAGACAAATAAGAATCTAAGGCAGGATATGTTTGAGTTGTTAACTGGGCAGTATGAACTCAATATTTTCAACACCATGCTGCGGACTTGCAAACCATTTACATTTTCTACTGCAGATCTCAGGAATGTGGGAAGAAAAACCAGGGAGGGGATTAGGATTCTAGCTCCAAGCAGTACCTCTAAGGTGAGGGGTGGGGGGGATGGGCAGAGCCAAAAGGCAATAAAGATTTGCCTGGCCAATGTGAGGACTGGTTTGGAAGAGCTGCTAGACACAAAGAAGACTAGACGTGGAAGACCAAAAGAGAAGGTGAGAATAACTAGGGTGGGCTTCCACTGAGGCCTGAGCTGAGCCTTGGAGGATGAGTAGGTTTCAGACAAGAACAGAGGTGGAGAAAGGATCCCTGGCAGGAGAACGCGTTACCTGGGTGATGACAAGTGAAGGAAAAAGCTGTAGAGGTGCCTCCTCTAATTCCCCTTCATTTCCTCTAAGCTAGGAAGCAAGATAAGCAAGCTTGTTACAGATACTACTTAAATGATCATCTAAAAATCTATGGCTGAGGACATGAATTAGTGCAAAGATGCAAAAACTGGCCTCTTTGGAGATCAGATAATGTTGACATTTGTCTTCAGAGTTCCAGGTTGTGCCCTGAAGGTCCAAGATTTTAAATCACAGCTGAACCTTTGGTTCCATGAGATGCGTGAACACATTCTGAGAGTCTCCTGCATGGCAGGCAGTGCACTAAGTTCTGGAATTGGAAAGATGTTAAAGTGTGGCCTCTACCTAGTGTGTCTTAGAATCTATAAAATGTTATCAAATAAGTTCAGCTATAATATTAATAATACACCTATGCCTTTGAGTGTATAAAATAGTCAAAATAAAAATGGAAAACTTCTAATTGGACAAAAATGAATATATATGAGATCAGTGTCATAAAGTGCAATCTCCCTGGCCTAAAGGCATATGAATCATTGTGGAGTGCCTGCTAAAATACAGATTTTTGCACCCAACTCAGCTTACAGAATCAAACACTCTGAGGGTTGGAGTCTGAGAATCAACATTTTAAACAAGTTCCCAGTGATTTTTTTTTTTTTTTGGCTGTGTTGGGTCTTCGTTTCTGCGAGGGCTTTCTCTAGTTGTGGCAAGTGGGGGCCACTCTTCATCGCGGTGCGCGGGCCTCTCATTATCACGGTCTCTCTTGTTGCGGAGCACAGGCTCCAGACGCGCAGGCTCAGTAATTGTGGCTCACGGGCCTAGTTGCTCCGCGGCATGTGGGATCTTCCCAGACCAGGGCTCAAACCCGTGTCCCCTGCATTGGCAGGCAGATTCTCAACCACTGGGCCACCAGGGAAGCCCCCCAGTGATTTTAATGCCCAGTAAAAGCACCATTTTGTTAAACCAGGAGTGAATCTGGATATTAGAACTCTTAAACCTTTCTTTTATTCTTTGGCCCTTTTTGGGAAAAATACATAAATATTAAAGGCAACCCAAACAAAAAACCTCATGTATCCAGCTCTAAGATTAGGATCCTAAATAGTCAATAAACAGGGAACCCCAAGGTTAAAATTCTTTCCACCCTCCCTTGCCTATACATACATAGTCTGTGTTCTCGTTAGCCAATGCTAATTGTGCGCCTTCAGATGTGATTATTTACATTGCCAAGTATATCACATAAAATATAAGACATAAGTTACTCTATGTGTGGCTTCTTATCAGTTTGGAGTATGTACATTTCAACGTGAAATCAGCCTTGAGGTTGCTTTCATATGGCATCTGTTACATGCACAAGTTGTAAAGAAACCTGTCACTTTTGGCTAAGAGAAGATATCAATGTAATTTTGCTTTGTTGTTCATGTATGTCCTTTTTGCTTTTCGCCTTAGCCACATTACATTTTTTTAAAAAGGCAAACCCATTTCATAAGGAAGAGTTCACTCAAATTTTAAATAAGAAGAAGCCAAATTAAACCTGGTGGAGACAGCCTTGTCCTGTGCAGCCTGTAATAGGTATGTGCAGGAAGAAAGCCAGAGTTGGGCTTTAATATGGACAAGGAAAGAGGCCCAAAGAAAAAGAAAGAGAAGTCAGAACTTTCGATGCTTACCTGCCTCATCTACTTCCTGCCTATAATACGCATTGTGGGTTAATTCCTGGGAGGTAGGAAAAAGACTCACCTTGCACTACAGTTAAACCTTGTAGAGAATAAGTAAAATTCCCAACAAATCCCAAAGCAATGTGCATGGAAAGAGCAGAGGCCCCCTAAAGATGCTGCACACAGATGCTGGACTCCCAGAACCTTGGAGCTCAAAAGATCCAGCGAAAGAAACTGCCTAGTACAGAGGGAAAGCATGAACCCCAGAGCAGCCCCTGCCAAACACCCACAGCAAGTCAGCGGCAGAGCTGGTCCCCAAACTGCACCCCTGATTTTCAGCACCCCTCTCTCCAGCTGCCTCTGTGCTGCCAATCCAAGCTTTAGATGATTTTGCCCACTACGGGGTCCCAACCGAACACTTTATGGACAATGAATGACCCAAAAAGACTTTCTCATCACTGTTCCCCAAGTGACCTGGTGGCCTTATCCTCATGAAGCAACAAAGTCATTATACTGTGTATCTCCTACGTATAAAAACCCACCAGCCTCTAAGATGACAACACATCCCCTGGTCTATTTCTTTCAGCCAGCCTTTCAAAGCTCAAGGCCTGGCTCTGGGGCAAGAGGGTCCGTGTGCGTGCATATGGGTGTGTGCACGTGTGTGTCCGAGGGAGTGGGGGTGAGAGGAAAGCCATCTCGTGCACCTGGAACATGGCTTCGATCGGCATCTTCCACTGCCCAGTAAAACAGCTTGTAACACTTCCACGAGTGCATCTGGAGCCCTGTTCCCTGATCCAGCCTCCAAAGGCCCCTTTTTTCCGATGACCAAGTATCTTCACAATGAGACCACTGCACTGCCCTGAGCGGGGAGGTCCCTTCATTACTCACCTGCTGTCGTTCCTTTGGTGGGGAGGAGGCGGAGGCCCAGGACACTCCAAGAAGCTTTAACTGCAGGCTCTGACTGGACCCTTCAGCCTCTTGGCAAGGCTTTCCCAGGTGGATAGGGGGAAAATACGGTTTTCCATTTATGTTTCTTATCATGGGTCTATGGGGAGGGAATAACAAGGACCCAGGAGCCCATTAAAAGCTTGCGCTGAAGGCGGGGATGGGAAGGGGAGAAAAAGCTGGGAAAGTGGGGAATAAAAATAATACCCAGTACTTTATTCAACTATTTTATAACAAGTTAAAATCAGACTTCTTCCAGATCTAAATGGATCTGCAAGTCCCATAATTAAATGGGGAAAATGAAGCCGTTTCATGCCTTTTGCTCCCTTTGATCTTTATTATTTCTGTGACTAACGTGTAACCGGAGCTGCTCTTTCTGGGGCGTGAGCCTCTGGGGCAGCTGCCGAGAGAGCCCTGTGAGGCTGACACAGGGTGGGAGCCTGACCCGCCCCCGCAAAAGCAGACCCCGAGAGATGCGCATGCACCGACAAGCCTTCCCCCGTCTGCCTTTTCTTCTGGCGCGTTTTCCCCTGTGCTCCCTCCTCCTCAAGGACTCTGGGAACTGGTATTTTTTCCCCTCGAAGGGAAGGGATGGGAGCATTTTAATGGCAGTAAAGAAAACTGTCTCTCAAATCACTAGGAAGCTGACCTCTGAGGGCTCATTATTTTAATTTTCTTTCCCTATGGTTCCTCATCAATTTCATTCCTCTCTACTCCTCACCCCTCCGTGTGTGCAGCGCACACACGTGCACACCCACGCGCTGAGCACAGGCATGCAAGCACGCACAGGTGGAAGCTCTGTGGATCTTTCTAGGCTGAGGAGGCTGTCACACTAAAAGGTGAAATCTCTTCCTCCTCCTCATTTCCTCTGGAATCCGCTCCTGGTGATCCGCTCCTCCTAGAGCGCCCTCAGGTGGCTCTCTGTTGTAATACCATGCAAGACTGTGGAAGGTTGTAAGAATACGTCTAAGCAGTGCCACTGCAATTCAAACTATCACTTTTCTCTCTCCACCTTTACTTCTTGAGTGGGCCTATGAAGCTGAGAACTACCGCATGAGGTCTTGACATAGCACAGGTCATCCCCCCAAATGTGTGTCTGGACAAAACCTGGTCAGTCTCCAGGATGAGGGCTGAGTTCAAGTTCTGGGTTAGGGCCTTGAAGGTTCCCTCTCAGCCATGAGCTGAGAACACAGCTCTGAATGGCACAGAGACCAAGTCAGGGGGGAGCAGCTGGGTACCTCTCCTCTGCCTCCTAAGAGACGCGGCCAGGATCGCCTGAGCTCACCTTCCGGCCGAGAGTCTGATGAACTAATGAAAGCCGGAGATTTCATGTTAACACAGTGCTTCTCCAAGTGAGGTGCAGGGAACTCCACCACAGAATCACCAGAAGAGTCTGCTAAAATTCCAGGTTTCCAGGCCCCACTCTGTACCTGTTGAATCAGAACCTTTGCTACGGGGACCGAAGAATCTGCATGTTCAGCAAGTTTTCCAGTTGAGTTTTAGGCGCAGTGACGTTTCAGCAACCTCCCTTATCCTTTCACCCACCACCCCTCAGATGAGAGATTTATATTTGAACAAAAGCCTTTCATTCCACAAACCAATGGGATGACTTTGGATACTGTGGCAGCGCAGCAGAGGAGGTCCTTTGAGTGTGGTAAGAGAGGTTTCCAGCGCTTCTCAATTCTTCCCAGACAGGCAGCTGCACGTGCAGCTAAAACAAGGGTCAGCCTTCTCTATTCTGCCCCTATGAGTGCACCTCACAGGTAGAGCACTTAAGAGTCTGGGGGGCTGGATTCTGCAGTAAAGAGCTCTACCTGGAAACTTGGGTATCCCGTTGGGAGAGAGAAGGGCCCGCAGAGAGTCAGCTCACCTCCCGAGGGCACCAAGCCAGCTGAGCGGAGTGTGAGCTTCCTGCCTCTCCTGCCTCATCACTTTCTAGCTGGGACATCTTGTGCAAGTGGCCCCTCTGTGCCTCAGTTTTCTCTGTGGAGAATGGGAACTAATATTTGTGCCTGCTTCGATAAATATTATTATTAATAATAATAATAATTTCTAAGGATCCTGAGATTGGTGGGAAGAGCCTGTCCTCAGAGACGGGTGTTGTGAGTAGTGGATATGAAGTTACACAAAAGTATTCCATGAGATGGGTCTGAATAAGGGAAAAAGTATATCTGCTGTTATTAAATATGTTAAATGAGCTCTGAGCTTCCCTCTTCTCCATCTTAGCCCCCACTATTCTTTTCCTCTGTTCCATCATAGGGGGCTTCTTTCTGGGTGTTTCCAGGTCAGGAAGATGATATGTAGCCTCCTTCCTCTGCTGTGGGCACAGAGCATTGAAGTCATTCTCTTTCCCATCCTGGGCAAGAGGGGGTGGGGATGAAATGAGGGAGAGGGGAGAAGGAAGCTTCCCTTCCAGCAGATGCTCATGAAGACCCAAGAGAGGCCATGAATGGAGCAAAGAGAGACTCGCTCAACTCTGGTCAGGCTGACTGGGCTTATAGCCAACTCGGCTACTTACTAGTTTTAAGACCTTAGTTAATATTCTTAAACTGTAAGCCTTAGTTTTTTTCATCCGTAAAATGACTCTAAGTAATAATATCTACTTCATAATTGTTATAAAGATGAACAGAGATCTTTGGAGGCCATACTCCTTAGCCCATGGCTTTAAGCCCCGTGCAAGGCCTCTCTCTTGTTTTATTTTATATGTCACCAATTATCCCACAACCTCACTCCCACTCCCCTCCTTTCTCCTCCTTCCTGGGATTTCATGTATGTCTTTATATTTGTGTGTATCTTTGAAAAACATGTAGCTTCGATTAATGTGTATGTTAAATTTTAATATCCTTAAGTGGTATTGTGTTATACATCATTTTCCACCTTTTGCACTCAACACTGAGAATTTTAGAGCTATCCATATTACAGTTTGCCAGTGGCTCTCAACTTTACTACATAACAAAATCACCTGGGGAGCTCTTGAAAAATACCAATATCTAGACCTTAATTCCAGTGATTCTGA
Organism: Balaenoptera acutorostrata; assembly: GCF_949987535.1. Taxonomy (NCBI): domain Eukaryota; kingdom Metazoa; phylum Chordata; class Mammalia; order Artiodactyla; family Balaenopteridae; genus Balaenoptera; species Balaenoptera acutorostrata. Next base: position 17,119,023 of record NC_080074.1, read on the forward strand.
TTTAATTTGTCTAGAGTGCGGGCCAAGCCTCAGGTCATTCTAAAGTGCAGCCAGGAGTGAGAACCACTGCTGTCTGCAGCTCCCTGGACAGGACTTACCAGGTGGTATAGGTAGAGTCCCTCCTTTTTCTAGCCTAAGCAAGTCCCTGCAGCAAAATCAAGTTATACTGACCCTAAGGGCAGTGGTAAAAAGGTAAAGAGGGAGAGGGCAACTTGCAGCCTAAAAGGTATGTAAGGAAGGGCAGGAATCAGTCCTACCCTTCCGCCCCCTTTGTAAGAGTCATGGAGCAGTATGCTGTTGATTCGCCTGTCTGACCATTGAATCATCAGCATTTACTAAACACCTCTGTGTGCCAGGCGCTCTGCCAGGTTCAGGAGACACAGCAGTGAACAGGATGGGCACTCAGTAGGTTTCAAACATGTTAAATGCAGCTTCCCAGCATGCCCTCCCCCACCCCACCCCCATTCCCAGAGCTTCTGAGCAGTCGGTACAGGGCTTGGCTCAGGAATCTGCATCTTGAACAACTGCAAGAGGTGACACTGATACCCAAGGGCCTCGTCATCCTTTGAAGAAAATTGGTTCAACCAGTTTATAAGAATCAGATCATTTTAAACATATTTGGTAAATTTAACCTAGTTCTCCCTCTAGAATTTTCTGAGAAAGCAGAACCTCCATTTTCCATATGTCTCCAGCAACAGTTACAGCCTTGGCTGATATACCAGAACCCTCTTCCTCCTGCCAGACGTCCCTACACATATAGCACCACCAGCAATAATTCATTTGTGGTAAATCTGCATTACACAGTTGCTGTAGCGACATCAGCACATTCAACCCCTACCAAAATTCTGTAAGGTAGGTCTCACCTTTCATGTGAAAGAACTGGACTCATATCGGTTAAATGACCTTCTCAAGGTCATGCATCTCCAGAATTTAAAGCCATATGCCTCTGGTTGGAATAACCATCCATTAGTGCTTTCCAAAAAAAAATAGGTTGAGAAAAACTGTCCTGGTGCTCTGGGGTGGGGGGCACATGCTTCACGACAGTGAGGAGCCCAGCTGTTGAGGTACTGTGTTGCATGCAGCCCCCTAGAACACCAGGACACTCTTCACTTTTCCTGTTTTCTCTTGGAAAGCCCAACGGCACTAACAGATGGTTATTCTGATCATAATCATTGAACCAACTCTTTGCGGGGTGCTACATTCTTCCCATACACAAAGTACACAGAGGATGCCCTCTTATCTGGCATTAATTGGCACTAGTCATTGGTTGGCTCATCGGAAAAACATGGCTAAAGCTGGGAATCATTAAAAGGTGATGTATACACACATTAAGCATTATATTTTAACCTCAAACATATCAATGTACATTCGTGAACCAGACTTTTGATGTAGAGCCAAGGCATTTTCTTTGACTTTTAAGTTCCCTGATTAGAGTTTTAATATTATCTCTAAAATAAATTACACCCATAACATACATTTTAGGATTTGTAGTTTCTATTTTCTTAAAATAGAGCAGAACTTAACTGCCCTTCTAATGAAGTCTAGGTGCAAAATTCCATTTAAAAAATATATTCCAGAAATTTCTTATTGAAATTTAAAATAGACAAGTTGAAAGAGTGGTATAATAAGCACCAAAATATCCACTGCCTAAATTGAACAACTTGTACCTATTGACATATTTGCCTTATTTCTCATAATATATATAGACCAACGTCTACGTTCATTCATCATCTATCTACACTTATGTTTGCTAAATATTTGAAAATAAGTTGCAGACACCATAATATGTTCCCCTAAATACACAGCATGTACCTCCTGAGGATAAAAGCATACTTCTATATTTTTTCACACAATGACAAATAATGATGACTTCATAATAACATCTGATATCTAGCCTTCACATTTCCCCAGCTGTCACAAGATTGCCATGTAGATTGTTTTTTCTTAACCAACATCCAGTCCAGGTTCATGCATTCCATTAGGTGTTTTATTTTTTGACTCACCTTTGCTTTGTTTTGTTTCCTCCTTGATAGTGACTTTTTAAAGAGTTCAGGCCATTTTGTGCAGTATCTAACGTTCTGGATTTATCTGAGTGTTTTATTGTAGTTATCATGGTTCCTCTTTACCCTGAATTCACTGTAAACTGGACATTAGGTTTAAAAGCTTAAATAGATTTGGGTTAAATATTTTGGGCAAAATTCTTCACTGGCAATGCTGTGTATTTCATATGGCATCACATCTTCTACAGGCATTTTTATGAAGAGATGTAAGCATTTATCTTGGGTACATACCTGGAAGTAGAATTGCTGGGTAATAGGGGACACAAATGTTCACTTTTTCCAAATGGTTGTATCAATTTACACTCCTACCCACAGTATATGAATTCCAATGGGGCACCACAGCTTCATCGACATTAGAAATTGTCATTCTAGTAGGTCTGTAATGGTATCAGATTGTGATTTTAATTTGCCTTCTCCAGATGATCTTAAGCACATTCTTAAGTAATTATTGATCATTTAGATGTGAAATGCTTCATTATTTTGCCCATTTTTAAGTTGGTTTGTCTGTCTTTTTTAAAAATTGATTTGTGGGGGGAAAGGGGAGGGATAAATTGGGAGATTGGGATTGACATACACCCACTACTATATATAAAACAGATAACTAATAAGGACCTACTGTATAGCACAGGGAACTCTACTCAATAGTCTGTAATGACCTACATGGGAAAAGAATCTAAAAAAGACTGGATACATGTGTATGTATAACTGTTTCACTTTGCTGTACAGCAGAAACTAACACAACACTGTAAATCAACTATACTCTAATAAAAATTTAAAAATAAATAAATAAATAAAAATTGATTTGTAACAGTGAATATGAGTCCTTTGTTGATTATATATATTCAAAACATCTCCCACTGTGTGATCTGCATTTTCACTCACTGAAAGGTGCCCTCTGAGGAACATAAGTTCTTAATTTTAATATATTCCAGTTAATCAACCAATTCCATTATGCTTGGTAATTTTATATCCTATTTAAAAAATCTTTATCTACCCCAAGATCATGAAGATATTCTCTATATTATCTTCCAGAAACTCCGTTGTTTTTTCTTTCACATTGAGATGCACAGTCCATCTGGAATTAATTTTTTTTAGTATGATGTGAGACAGAGGTCAATATCATTTTTCCACTTGACCAGAACATATTATTAAAAAGACCGTCCTCTCTCCAGTGCCTTACTATGCTCCATTTGTCATAAATTAAGTGTTCATGTATGTTTGGTTCTCTACCTGGACTTTATTTTGCTCCATTGGTTTATTTGGCTATTCTTGTGTCAATAATACCATGCTCTTTTAATTACTGTAGCTATTTAATTCTTAATAGCCAGTAGTATATGAGGTCCAAACTTGTTCTTCCTCATCAAGGTTGCCTTTTGCATTTCTGTATAAATTTTAAAATCAGCTTGATAATTTCCAATAAAACCACTGGATTTTGATTAAAACTGCAATAAATCTATAGATCAATTTGGGGAGAAACCATGGTATCTTTCTCTTTTTCTTTAGATCTTGCTTAATTTCCCTTAATAATATTGTGTAGTTTTGCTTAAATCACTTACTAATTCTAATGTATTATTTGTAGATTATTTTGGATTTTCTAGGTACACAATCATATTATATGCGAGTAACGGTAATTTCTACATTTCGATTCTTATGCATTTCATTCCGTTTTCTTGCCTTATTGCAAATGCTAGGCCCTCCAATACAATGTTGAATAAAAGCAATAAAATGGTGCTATACAATGATGAGCTCCAGCATTTCTTCCTAAACCTCAATCTCAAGAAAGAACTTTTTAATAGTTTGTCATTAAATATAAAGTTTCCTGTAACATTTTATAAATATTTATCAAATTAAGGAAGTTCTATTTCTAGTTTGCCATGATTATTTTAAGTCATGTACAGATGTTGAATTTTATCAAGTATTTTTCTACATCTATGAACATGATTACCTGATTTCTCTTCTCTTTTCTATTAATGTACTGAATAATAGTGGTGATTTTCTACTGTGAAATCAACTCTGCTTTGTCGGGGAAAAAACATGACTTGATCATGATGTGTACTTTTTCTGTATATCTTGTTTACATATATATTTTGTTTAAAATATCATCATGTGTATTCATGAGAAAGATTTAATTCTTTCTTGTAATAGCCTTGTCAGGTAACAAGGTTTGTAGACCTAATAAAAGCTGAGGAGTATCCTTTCTGTTACTATTCGCTGAGAAAGTTGATCTAAGATTAGTGTTATTTCTTCCTTAAATGTTTGGAAGAATTCATCAGTGAAAACATCTGGACTGGATTTTTCTTCATAGGAAGATTTAAATTATGAATTTACTGTTTTTAATAGATATAGAATTATTTAAATGTTTATATCTTCTTGTGTTTTTCTAGGAATTTATCCATTTTATCTCAGTTGACAAGTTTATTCATAAAAAGTGTTTATAATAACCTATAATTATCTCTTTAATGTCTGTTCTTTTGTTTATACTGGTTATTTGTGCTTTCTCTTTTTTTCCTTTTAATTACTTTTTCCTGGGGTTATCAATTTTATTAGTCTTTTCAAGGAAACAAGTTTTGGTTTTGCTGATTATTTTGCTGATTAAAATAAAAATAAAAAAATTTTTATTTTTGCTGATTATTTTCTTTCCAATGTTTATTTTTTATTTCACTAATTTTTTATTTCACTAATTAAATAATCTTTATTATTTCCTTCTACTCTCTTTGGATTTAATTTGCTGTTCTTTTGCCAACCTTTTTGATAGATAGTTAACCATTGATTTCTGACCTTTCTTCTTTTATAATAAATGTATTTAAGGCTCTAACTTTTAATGCATGTCTTCTCTGCTTTAGCAGCATCCACATTTTTTTTCCTTAGAGAGAAGGGTGAGGAGTGTTTTTATGGTGGAAATGTTCTCAGAGCTCTGCTTCACAAGGCTTCATAGCCCCTAAGGCCCTACTGCAGAGTTCCACCAGTCCTCTCTATTCCTTCCCCGAAATTCTGAGGAGAGGGGGGTTCATGAAAATTTGTTTTCTGGATCTAGTTGGTGCAGTCCTTTCCTGGGTTTAAGATATTGCAAGTCAGTAAGGGAAACATTCAGTCAACAAATAAGGGGCAGGTGGACATCCCATACATTATTATTCAATTTAAAAAATTTGCAATTTCCAGCCTGATTTTTAAAAATTTGACCCATGGATTATTTTGAAGTACACATAGGACTGATTTTCTGGATACCTTTAAGTTTCTGACTTAAATCTACTGTGGTCAGAAAATGCTCTCTGGATAATTGGAATTCTTTCAAATTTGTTAAGCCATGCTTTATAGCTCAGCAAATGGTAATTATTCCATGTGCATCTGAAAAGAAAGTATGTTCTCTGGTTCTGAAGTACAGTATCCTATATCTCATGTTTGTTAATCAAGTTCAAATTTTCTATTTCTTGCTGATTTTTTGTTTTGGTCTTCTTTCACTTACTATGAGAGATGCTAAAATCTCTAACTAGAATTGTGAGTTAATCTATTTCTCCTTCTAGTTCTGAGAATTTTTGTTTTATTTTTTGATACTCTTATTAAATACACTCAAAGTTAGAATTATTACATATTTCAGGGAAATGGACCTTTTGTTATTACAAAATGTTCCTTTTTACATCTAGTAATGCTTTTTGCCTTAAGGTCTATTTTAGGTTAGTGTTCAGATGCTATGTATTTTTCTATCCTTTTACTTTCACAATTTCTGTATTCTTGCAGCAGTCTGACAATTTCTTTGTGTTTTAATTGGAGTAGTCTACTTACATTTTATATGATTACTGATGTCATTTCATTTTTATTTCTCACAACAATATTCCTTTTCATTGCCTTCTTTGACTTCTTTTGCATTAATCAATTATGCATTAATTATTGCAGTTTTCCTGTATTAACTTCCTCTTTTTAAGATTTTTCTATTTAAATTTACTGATTCCCTAATTACAATCTCAGCAAGAAAGAAACTATTGAGGACCAGCAGGGGTTGTTGAGAAGCAATTACCTGGCATTGTTTTGTTTTGTTTTTTAACGTATCTATCAGCTCACATAGTTACTCTGTGTGTGTGTGTGTGTGTGTGTGTGTGTGTGTTTATATCTACTCTATTAGCAAATTTCAGGTATACAGTACATTATTATTAACTGTAGTTACTTTGCTGTACATTAGGTCTCCAGAACTTAATCATCTTGCAACTAAAAGTTTGTACCTTTTGATCAATAGCTCCCTTTCCCCCACAACTACCAGCCTCTGAATAACCACCATTCAATTCTCTGTTATTATGAATTTAACTTTTTTTTTATAGAGTCCACATATAGGTGAGCTCATGCAGTATTTGTCTTTCTGTGTCTGGCTTATTTCACTTAGTGTAATGTCCTCCAGGTTCATCCATTTTGTTGCAAATGGCAGGATTTCCTTCGTTTTTAAGGCTGAATAATATTCCCTTGGATTGAATAATATACCACATTCTCTTTATTCATTCATCTGTCAACACTGAGGTTGTTTCCATGTCTTGGCTACTGTGAATAATACTGCAATGAACATGGGAGCGTAGATAGCTCTTCAAGATAGTGACTTTCTTTTGACTATATACCCAGAAGCAGAATTGCTAGATTATATGGTAATTCTATTTTTAACTTTTTGAAGATTCATACTGTCTTCCATAATGACTGTACCAATTGACATTTCCACCAACTGTGTCCAAGGGTTCTCTTTTCTCTACATTTTTACCATTACTTGTTACCTTTTAATAATAGTCATCTTGTTACCTTTTTGATAACAGTCATCCTAACAAGTGTGAGGTGATATTTCATTGTGGTTTTGATTTGCATTCCCCCAACAATTATGATGTTGAGCATCTTTTCATATGCCTGTTGGCCATTTGTAGATCTTTTCTGGAAAAATATCCATTCAGATCCTTTGCTCATTTTTTAGTTGGGTTATTCTTGTTTTTGTTTTTGTTTTTTTTTTTTTTTGATACTGAGTGGTACCAGTTCCTTATATACTCTGGACATTAATCTCTTAACAATTATATGGTTTGCAAATACAGTCATCTCCCTGTATCCATGGGTTCTGCATGCACAGATCCAAGAGCCCATCAAAATTTGATCAGAGGTTGGTTGAATCCACAGATGAAAAACCCACAGATCTAGAGGGGTGATTGTACTACATTGTTTTATAAGAGACTTGAGCTTCCATGGGTTTTGGTATTTGGGGCACGTCCTGGAACAAATCCCCCACAGATACCAAGGGATGAGCTACAACTGTATTTTCTCTCGTTCTGAAGGTTGCCTTTTCATTGTGTTGTTGCCTTTGCTGTGCAGAAATGTTTTAGTTTGATGCTTTTGTTGCCTGTGCTTTTGATGCCAAATTCAAAAAATTACTGCCAGTAACAACGTCAAGGAGATTTTCCCTTATGTTTTCTCTTGGGAGTTTCAGGTAGTACATTTAAGTCTTTAATCCATTTTGAGTTGCTTTTTGTGTATGGTGTTAAAAAAAAAAAAGGGTTCAATTTCATTCTTCTGCATGTGGCTGTCCAGTTTTCCCAAGACCATTTATTGAAGAGACAGCCCTTTCACCACTGTGTATTCCTGGCACCTCTGTCAAAAATTAGTTGACCATATATGCATAGGTTTATTTTTGGGCCCTCCATTCTGTTGCATTGGTCTATTTGTCTGTTTTTATGCCAGTTCCATACTCTTCTGATTACTATAGCTTTGTAATATAATTTGAAATGGGAAATATGATGCCTCCAGCTTTGTTCTTCTTGCTCAAGATTGCTTTAACTATTTGGGGTCTTTTGTGATTCTATATGAATTTTAATACTGTTTTCTCTATGTCTGTGAAAAATGCCATTGGAATGCTAAAGATGAGTTCAGTGGCAAGGAACTGGGGCATGCAGTGGTGGTGGTCAGTGCTGGCAGTGTGCATGCAACGAGCTTACAAGGGCTGGAGCTGGCTGCAGGCACACATGTGGTGGCTGTGTTGCCAAGACCGGGGCTCCTGCAGTGGTGCTGGCTGAGGTGGTTCTGAAACCTGTGGGGGGTCTGAGGCAACTGCACTGGCTGTTGGTTTCTTCAGAAGTCAAAGTTCCTTGGGTCCTCTGCAGGGTATGCTGCTGGTGTCTGCAATGGTGAACACGGCAGGGTTCTCAGAGGTTAAAGCTGCAGTGAGGGTAGGTGTACATGGCTACCATGAGGTCTGTTGAGGTCCTCAGCAATGAAGGCTGCTGAGGTCTTCTGCATATCAGACCACTGGGTACCATGGTTGCTCCTGCCGTTAGGCTGATACTGATAGCCCCTGCCGTTTTTCTTTGTTCCTAGCCATCTCCACATATCTCAGCTATGCTGGTCTCCCCAGCCATCTGGCTGGCATAGAACTGAAGCAGATCCTTTGGTCAGTGACCCAAAAGGCTGTGAAATCTGGTCACTCACCCTGCTTTCCTCTTTTTTGCTAGGGAAAGTCTCAGTCTGGAGAGTTCCCTCTTGGTGCTCAGCAGTGCCAGCCTGGGCAATGGGATGATGTAGGCAAAATGAAACTATTCTTCCTACTCTTTTTGTGCAGTTATTCTCAGGTTTTTTGCTCCTCTATGTTTCTGAAACTTCTTAAGTAGGCTCCTGAGCTCTCCCAGAGGTATTTTTGTTCAAGGATAGCTGTCTAATTGTTTTTTGTGGGGGGAATGAAGGGAACAGAGGCTGGGATATCTACTCTGCCATCTTGCTGACATTCCTCTATTAAATTCTTACTTATCTATTATTTCACTATTCTTTTAGTGATTACCCTAGCGATTATAATATGCATCTTTAACCTATCAAAGTCAAATATAAATTTGTGTTTTTACTACTTAGATTTTTCAGGACCTAAGAATACTCTAATTCCATTATACCACTTTATTTTATATTATTGTTGTTAGGCATTTTATTTCTAAATATATTTTAAATTCTACAAAACATTTGTTTTTTTAAAAAATAATAAGTAATATTTAATTTTTCTTACATAGTTACCATTTCCACTGTTCTTCATCCAGACCTGAATCTACATGCTTCCATCTGGAATCATCTTCCTTCCACCTAAAGTATTCCCTAAAGTATTTCTTTAGTGCAGGACTGGTTGTAACAAATTCACTCTACTTATTTTTATTTGTCTGAAAAAGTCTTTGTCCTTATTTCACCTGCATGTATAAAGATTTTTTTTCATTGTGTATCAAATTCGAGGTTGGCTTTCTTTTGCCTGATTGTTTGTTTGTTTTTAGAAGACACAGACAAGGAATTTGATTTCTGTTATTTCTATTAAGAGGCCAGCTGTCAGGCGTATTTTTGCTCCTTTGATGGCAATGTGTCTTTTTCTCTCACGTATTTTAAGGTTTCATCTTTGTCTTATTTTCATCAGTTTTAATATTCTTCACTTGGGTTGGTTTTCCTTGTATTGATCCTCTTAAATCCGTGCATTCTCTTCACACTCATTCTTTTTTTTAATGCTGTGGGGAAAAACATATTTCTTCTGATCCATCTTTTTTCCCCTTCCTTCCCTTCTTAGAATCCATTGTAAATATGTTAAGTCCATTTACTGTGTCCCATGTTTCTTATGCTTGTTTTTGTATTTTGCATCTTTTTTTAATCCACTCTTTACTCTGATCATTTTCTTCTGATGCATCTTTTAGTTTACTAAATCTCTCTTCAGCAGAGTCTAATTTTCTACTAAACCCAATGTTCAATTTGTTAATGTCACCTATTGCTTTTTTAAGATGTAAAATTACAAATTTATATTTTATAAATTTCACATGCAATAAAAATGTCCTCATTGTTCTCTATTCTCTTCAATCTATTAATCACAGTTATCTTAACAGAATCTCCTGTGGGTTTACTTGTAGAGTCTGTTTTTATTGGTTTGGTCTCTCAATCAGTTAATTTAATCTCCTTGTGTACCTAATAATTATTTACTGAATGCCAGACTTCACACATGAAAAACTTGAGATGTAATATAAGGCTCTGGGTACTATTATAGTCTTCAAGAGAGGATTTACTTTTTCTTCTATCAGGCAGTTAAGATAAAGGTGGATCACAATTCAGTTTAGGACTGAGCTAAACTGAAGTTGCATTTGAGTGTTTGGGAGCATTGATTTATTTCTAATTAAGCCTTACTCCTAGAGTGTAGCCTTTCAGAGGACCCAAACCAAAAAACTGTGCTTTTAATCAGGGATCTTCCTCTTTAGTGAGTCCTGAACTATATTTGTCTCCCCAGTTCTGTGAGTCGGCCAGTAGCTTTGTCAGTTACTCAGGCTCATAGCTACTTATCTTGTTGGCTACTAATCTCAGAACAGCAAATTCCTTAAACGGAAAATCAACTCGGAATATAGGCCTCACTTCTTTGTGCTTCCCTTTCCTTCCCTCTGTGATCCTGGCTGCCTAAGTCTTTGCTGCCATGGTTCCTGTCAGTTAAATAGAGAAAACTTCCTTGGATTTTGCTTGTTTGTTAATTACTTATAATGTATTTCATTATCAGATTGTCACAAGCACATGGAATTGTTTTTCTGATAATATTAATAATAAAGGTTAGGAAATATTTAACAAGCAAATTTAAGAAAATTTTAGCTGCTATTCATGAGAAAAAGATGATTGGGTTTATAAATTAAGTTTGACAGTATATGGCTGCAGTCTTTAAAGATCACTTCAATATTCTTCATCTGTGGTTCTGTGATAGACAACATTCAATGAAATTTTGAATAAAAGCCAACATTTAAGTTGGTTCTCAAGCTTTGGAATAATCAAGAATCATGTGGGAATCATGCAGAATCATGATTCCTTTCTTCAGAATTTCTACTTATAATTTGGGGGAGTGGCCCAGAAATCTCCATGTTAAAAAATAATCCCACAAATTGATTCTAATTCAATTGTTTCACAGATTAGACTTTGAAAAATCCTCATATAAGAGTTTGTAATTCTGGCAGGTAAAGCTTCAATGAAAAAAAGAGCTTTCATCAGTATTTAGCCCACACCAATCTTCCTAAGGCTGTGTAATTGCTAATGATGTTCATTCCTATCATAGGCAATTAATTTGAAATCTGTACTTTTTACTGGAGTGTGCATTTTTATTGTTTAGGGTTGGTTCAATTACAAGAAAGAGAAAATCCAATTTAGCTGTTGCTTAAACACAAAAGGCCTTATTTCCTTATGCAGTCATTCTGGATCAACTGTCCAGAGCTGGTATTGCAATTTTGTGAATCTATCAGAGAACCAGGTTTCTTCCACTCACTCTGAAATTCCTACAGTGCGTTTCCTTATTCTAGATGGCTGTTGGAGCACTAGTCATTATGTCCAAATTTCATTCAACAGGAAAGAAGAAGAAAGAAGAAGGTGATGCTCTTTCCTTTTGAGGAATACTCATGGGAAGGTGCACACATCTCTTCTACTTACATCCCATTGGCCATGCTTAGTCACAAGAGACATTGGGAACTTTATTGTTTATTCTGGGTAGCTCAGCTCAAATTTGAAATACATATTTCTTAGAAAAGCAGAGAGAATAGATATTGGATGACAACTAGCAGTGTCTACTAATAATTTTCGTGTTGGAATCGAGATTCCTGTTGGATTCCACAATAACTACTACTGCTGCCCTTGCTCCAGTGTTTTAGCATTTATACTTCATTATGTCCTTAGATTTCTACAATAACTCTGGGAAGTATAGGAGGTACTGTGATACCCATAGAGGAACAAGGGGACTCAACTTCAGCACATTCAAGGAGCCAGGTGACTAACCCAGGGTGCATCTGGCATCTTCTAGCACTTGCTCCATTACCCAACAGCCCTTTGTAGGCAGTGGGTATCCTGGGTGTGCAAAGGAGAGACTGAGGCTCAGAGTCCTACCCATGGTCTAATGCACAGAAGAAGTCCTCAGTAAATAGGTAGATCCAAACCAGTTTGTCATGAGACAAAAAGGAAAGGCATTCCCAGGACAGGAAGGCAGGTCATTGTGGAGTCAGTGCATATTGACCCTGAGAAACAGTGCTAGCAACTCTCCCTGGTGTTCCTTTGGAGCAAAGAAAATAGTGGATTAGGTATAGCAATAGAGGAATTCCACTCAGGCTGTAACAAGGTTCTTAACACCTCCACCAGGGTGGTTTCAGAGAAGGCCAAATAGGAAGCCAAGATTTGTATCACTGCCAGAGTCCTTCTCCCTTCTCCCCTTCAACACAGGGAGGGAAATGAGCTTCTACTCTTACCTGGAGGCAACAAGGATCCCATCCCCTACTCATAGGGTTGATATCAGAGGGGGCCTAGTGGAGAGTCAGGACTTTAACCACTGCTCAGGGTTAATGAGCCAATAATTACATTAAATATAAATGGTCTAAATACACCAATTAAAAAACAGAGATTGGCAGAATTGATTAAAAAACATGATCTAATCATGTTCCGTCTACAAGAAACTTACTTCAAATATAATGATGAAGGTAGATTGAAAGTAAAAGGTAGACTGAAAGTAAAAGGAGGGGAAAAGATACACCATGCAAACATTAATCAAAAGAAAGTAGGAATGGCTATATTAATACCAAATAAAATAGACTTTGGAGCAAAGAAAATGACCAGGGACAGAGAGGGACATTACAAAGTGCTAAAAGGGTTACTCCACAAAGAAGACATAGCTATCCTAACTGCATACCCAGCCAACTTATTTTTGACAAAGGTACAAAAACTATTCAATGGAGGAAAGATAGTCTTTTCAACATACGGTGCGACTGGACATAGGCAAAAAATGAAGCTCAACCTAAGCCTCACAGGTTATAGAAAAATGAACTCAAAATGGATCATAGATTTAAATGTAAAACATAAAACTATAAAACTTTTAAAAGAATACATAGGAAAAAATCTTCAGGGCTTACAGCTTGGTGAAAAGATCTTAGACATGACACCAAAAGCATGATCCGTAAGAGAAAAAAGCTGATAATAAGGACTTCATCAAAATTTAAAACATTTGCTCTAAGAAAGACCCCACAGAGGACGCTGAATAACTCAGCACAGGTCCACAAAAATGGATCAACATGAGGTGTAGACTAGTAATGGATGCTGATGGAGCTCAGAATACAATACAGGTAAAGAATGATGTATAATAAAGAGGACCCAGATAAAGCCCAGATTAGGTATCTTTTTTAGCTGCCATGACCAGAAATTCATCGATTCCTTGGTGCAGATTGACGTTAAGAAACAAAAGAATTAAAGAAAGTGAGAAAGGGAATTATAACATTGAATATCATTTCAAGTACCCAAAGTGACTGTAAGGTTTCAGTGCAGAAAAAAAGAGGCACAAAATTCCATTTGGCTTTTGAAACATAAGCACAGCCACACGCAAACATTCCTGTCCCCAAACCTCTGCCTGTAATGTAGGGTCCAGGAAGGAACTGGGTCCTTAGAGGATGTCTTAGATGAATCATTTAAATAGAAACCTTTCAGAAGTCGACTTTGTTAAAACCAGTTCAGAAGGTTGTGGGGAGAAAGTAAATATAGTTAGCTCTTCTGTAGAAACTCACTCTCCCTTTTCTCTGTAACTATGAGTTGCCATATTTATACATTTGTAATTAAGTTACACTTTAATCTTAAACTCACTCACTGTATAAAAACTATTTAACTAGACCACTTCTTTACACAAAACAAGTGTCCAACAGAATGTATAAATTGATTTGAGGAAGGGATGGGGGGTGCAGCAGAGAAAGGAAGAGATAGATGGTATGGTACAAGAAATAAAAGATTGTGGCAAGACCTATAGTAACTCTAATTTTGAATCCACCCCTCCCTCCCTCCCTCCCTCCCTCCCTCTTTGCTTCCTTCCTTCTTTTTACCCCTCCTTTCCTTCCTGAACTAAAAAATCAGTTATTCACGATATAAAGATGTATATTGTATATTTCTTATCAAAAGAATGTGAACACTTTTCCATTCAATATTATGTACTCTAAAAAAAAAAAATTTTGAAGAGTGGCCCCCGCTTGCCACAACTGGAGAGAGCCCTCGCACAGAAACGAAGACCCAACACAGCCATAAATAAAATAAATTTAAAAAAAAAAAAAAAAAATTGACTCCTATGGTCAAGAATAATAATCATCATTTGCTTAATATTTGTTACATGCCAGGTAAAGTCCTGGGCCCTTTCATTTAATCATCCTGTAGCGCACACAAGTTAAAAATCATTCTCCCTGTCTTACAGAAAAGGAAATGGCAATTCACTCTTGGGGTAGGCAAAGCACTCTACCCCAAATTTGAAACCTAGATTGGCCTGAATGCAAAGCCCGTATAAAGGGATCCTGCCTTGAGCATTCTGACGACAAACCTAAAAAAACTGGTACCGTTTCACCCATTCTGCAGTAGAAAACTAAGGCTCAAGAAGGTGAAGCAATAAGCTGGAGGTCCCATGCCAGCAAGTGGCAGAACAAGAATGGAAGTCAGGTCTGTCACCTGAGCCTGACATTCAAACCACTTAAATATCTTACTTCCCTATGTGTAGAGATTATTCTGGAGCTGGATGTTGCCCAAGTGCCTGAGACCTGGCTAATCTGCAAGGAACCAGAGACCATGGCATCTTCCTTGACATATCGGTTGGTTGGTTGGTTGGTTGGTAGGTTGGATGGTTGGTTTGTAGGTCCTGGTGTGGGGTCCTAGTGTCTGGCTATGCCCCGGCAATCAGGGAAGAGGGCCACTCGTTTGGCTCAGCACGGCATGTGGTGCATGACCGTCGCTTTTTCACTATGTTTAGATCGTATACGTTGACCCTTTAATTAATCTGAAAGGCAGTCCGGGTTAGTGGAAAGTACACAGGGTTTGGAGTTAGTCACTCGAAATTAAGAACACTGCTGTGTTTCTTTTACTCACTGCTGTACAGCATGGTAGATGCAACCTTAGACTTTAGAGCCAGGATGCCTAGGTTCAAACCTCATTCACAACATATTCCTGTGCCACTTTAACCTGTCTGTGGCTCAGTTTCTTCATCTGTCAAAAAGGGAATGATGACAATTGTGTGCTTATCTCCTGGCTGTGAAAATGTAAGGAAATCATGTGCGCCAAACTCTTGGAACAATCCTGGCCCAGGGGGAATGTTTGCACTGATTTCACCTCCAGCCTTTGTATGGCACCTGGAAACTAGTACTGGCCAGTAGGTATTTCAAAAATGCAGGAATTAGCTGGAGCCTATTTCTTCATCTGCAAAAGGGCAGCTAAGTCTAAGTACCTCCTGCCACTGGCTTTTGAGAACTGCTTCAATTCACAGGTGCAAAAGCACCTGCTACCTTAGCCAGCACATAGTGGGCACCCAACAAGCATTATTACTATGCACTTCATGATTTGAGCCTCAGCTGACTTTTCAGCAAAGTGGGTAGCCTCGGGAAGCCCCCTGGTATTACAACGTAGGTCGCAGGGCTGTGTGTCCCGTGAAATGCTGTGCAGCCGTGAGTCGCTACCACCACCCACCCCTGTCTCCTTCACCAGTACCACTCCCCTCCCCGTGGGCCTCCTCAGGCTCCAGCCGCTCCGCCCTCCCCCCGCTCGTTGGAAGCTGCCTCCTCTTCCCCTCTGCTTCCGGGCTTCTCCCATCCCTGCTATTTCCCAGCTGCCCCGGGACCCCGCTCCCTCCCCTGGCACATCCTCTCCCTGCACACACCTGCCCCACCCTCCCGGCCCAACCAGCCTTCCTGCTCCTCCCCCCTGCCCGCTGGGCTGCTGGCAGGAAGCCCTTCCCTCCTCTCTCCACCCTGCTCCCTTCCGTAACACCCTGTACACATGGGGATTATTTCTCTTGGCAACAGGTGTCCAGCTGTCAAAGAGACAGATCAGACTTAGCCAAAGGAGACGGGAAGGGAGATGGAGAAACAGGACCTCAATGGAAAAGGGCCCCCACCAGGAACTCTAAGAAATGGGGAGGGTGTGCATAGAAGCCGCTGAGCCTGGAAGGGTGCAGGTAAGCAAATCACAGACCTTAATCAGAGGATCTGGACTCCCCCAACCCCCCACTTCTTACCCAGACAAGTGCCATCAAGCGCCTCTGAAGCACAAGCAGGATGCCAGGAAGGAGCTGAAGGAAGGGAAGATGCCAGGGTGAACGTTCACCTGCTCTGAAGACTCATTTCTAATTACTTTCACTTTTGCACTCACCACCTTCAAAGTCTAGCACAGGACTGTCACGAAGATTAAATTAGTTAATACCTGTAAGTACCAGAACAGTGCCGGGCACATAGTAAGCACTACGTATATACTGAGTAATTGTACCGTATTATCATCAGCAATGATAATGCATCAAAATTTCCGGGAATGGAGATCATGGATTTTGGAGTCAGAGACCTGGTCTCAGACCCCACCTTGGATACTTCCTGACTGTGAGACAACTTCTTTGAGCCTCAGCTCCCTAATGTGCGAAATGACAGCAGTGTTGTCTCCCTTGCTGCTGTGGACTGAACTGTATCTCCCCAAAATTCCTGTTGAAGCACTAACCTTCAATATGACTATATTTGAAGATGGGGCTTTTAGGAGGTAATTAAAGTTACATGAGGTCATAAGGGTAAGGCCCTGATCTGATAGGACTGGTGGCCTCATAAGAAGATGAAGAGAGAGATCCCACCAAGAAAAGTCCATGTGAGGACACAGCAAGATGGCAGCAGTCTGCAAGCCAGGAAGACCTTCGCCAGAACCCAACCCTGCCGGCACTCAGATCTCAAACTTCCAGCCTCCAGAACTGTGAGAAAACAAACGTCTGTTGCATAAACCACCCAACCTATGACATTTTGTTACAGCAGCCTGAGCAGACTAATACACTTTGCCTTACCTTGAATGGCAGCTGAGAGGTATATCCTCTCTCTCTAAGTTGAGAGACAAGAGCAGGTGATGTAACCTTCTACAGTGATATGCCTTCCAGTAACTTAGAGTTTACAAGAGCCCATGGTGGCTTCCGGGGCATCAGCCATCTTTCGCTAGCAGAGGGAGTGAGCAGAGAAAGAAGGTGAGCAGTCAGAGAGGCAGGTAAAATCGGGGAAGTGTTGCCTCGGATTCTGGAAAGACCACCAGCTTTGGAGTCAAATCCAGCCCTGCCATTTACCACTTGTGTGACTTTGAGCATATTATTTCATCTCCTTGAGAATCTGCATTTGGGGAGGAATCAAATGAGGGAGTATATATAAGCCTGGAGAAGTAGTCAAGACTCTTCTGTTTCAAAAGGACAGAAACAGACTCAAAGCAGATTAAACCAAAGAAGGGACCACTTTAGAACAAACAACACTCTGAGTTCCCAAAGCGCAGGCTCTCTCTCCACCCCGTCGACTGCCCCTTTCCTCTCGGCTCTAACTTCTTTCCTTTTCCCACCACACTGAGTTCATTCTCCTTCAACCCTTTTCCCACTTCAGCCCTCAGTTGTTGCCTTTACAGAGTTTATTGGATTTCCTTTCACCTGTTTACTTTTGAAAATGCCTGTTTTCATTCCATTCCCCCCTCCCCATACACTTGTTTCCACGGAAAAGACGAACCACAGAAATAAAACTTCATAACCCTCTTGACCACTACTTTGACAGGCTCACGTAGATGTTTTGAACCCTAACCTCCAGATATTTCCGAAGTTTATTCTTCCAGAAGGTCAAGCTACCTACAGTGAATGCATATTTTGAGTCCAAATTCCTGAGGACACCAACGACTAACACTTAAACATCACCTTCTTGAGAAGTTTCAGGAAACAGAATCAGATCCAGGCTAAAAGGGCTGACATTCCACTTCGGACCCCAGATTACACTCTGGAAACTCAACCTCTGTCTCCCTATTCACTTTTACTTCCTATTCCATGCCTGACTCCACTCCCAACCCCAAGAACACATTCATGCAAAGAAATTCGGTGTTTACAGCTACACAGAACTATCCTGGGTTCCCAGCCCCAAACACCCCATGCTCTCTCATCCCCTTCCCCAGGGGAAAACTCGGATTCATCCTTCAAGTCCTGGTTCAAGCACAGGGTCTCCAGGAAAGATGTCCCTTTTCTCTTGTGTCATGACACTTTGCCTTAACATATCTTACTGTGGCCATTTGTCTGCTTTTCTTTCTGATGTGAATGCTTTAAAGCCAGAAATGATCTTAGTCACCTAGTTCCCCCGGCACATGGCACATAATAGGTGTTCAACGAATGTGTGAAAAATGAAACAGTGGAACATCTGGGAGGTTATTACACGTGAATGAGCCTCACACCTCATTTAAGACCGGCTGATCGAACCACCTGATTCCACTCATCTACTGCTACATAACAAACATCTTCAACACAACAGTAGTTTAAAAACACAATAATCACTGTAATACCTCTCACAGTGTCTGTGTGTTAGGACTTCAGGAGATACTTGGCTGGCAAGCTCTGGCTCAGGGTCTCTCACTTGGTTGCAGTCTGATAGTGATTAAAGCTGGAACAGTATGGGGCTGGAGCAGCTGGGAACGAAGAGGCTGGAGTGTGGGTGGGTATCTTTCTCCATGTGGTCTCAAGGCCTCTCTGTGTGGTCTCTCTAAGTGGGCCAGTTTGGGCTTCCTCCCAACATGGCAGCTCAGGGCAGTTGACTGCTTATGTGGAGACTGGAGGCTTCAAGATGAACCACTACTTATGGTGTAGACTTGCAAAGTTAGGTATTGTCACTTCTGCTGTACTCTATCAGCCAAAATTGTCACCAAAGCCTATCCAGTTTCAAGGCAAAGGGACACAGTCCCCACTTTCCAAGAGGAAGGCATCAAAAAATTTGCAAACACACTTTAAAAACACCACACTTAAATGCAACGTGGCTAGAAAAAGGACATCAGTGGGAAAACTGGTGAAACTGAATTAAGTCCAGTTCGGTTAATAGTAATGTACCAAAGCTAATTTCTTAGTTTTGACAAATGCAGCATGTCAATGTGAGATATTAGGGGAAACTGGATGATGGGTGTATAAAGATTCTCTGTACTATCTTTGCAACTTTTCTATAAACCTAAAATTATTCAAAAATAAAAAGCTGAATTAAACAGGAATGCTACACACCTCCTTCTCCCCACTCTAAAAGCTGATAGAAAGTAGTCTTAAACAAAGAAGCTCATGTGCATGTAGTTACTAAGTACTGGTCAAGCAGGATTCGCCATGCCCTCTCCAATTACACTATTTACAATGTTCTGTAATCATCCAGTAAATATCCATCTCCCTTATTGGATGCTATGTTCTCTGAAGGACCTTGTCTTACTGTTCGTTTTATCCTCAGTGCCCAGCACAGTGTTAAAGTAATATAGTAGTTGGAAGCATATGAAAATGCCAGTTTCGTAGCTCAAAAACAGTTGAATAGTGGCAATTAATCCGCAAACAAAAATGGAATGAAATGGATTCTCCTTATTTTATTCCATGCTTTTGCTCAAAGGGAATAACAGAGTCCAACATTCCTATAGGAAGAAATCTTTCAGAAACAGGAGTATTGATCCACAGTTTTCACTGGGAGCTCCTCTAAGACCTTGGAATTCCTTACCCATCAGCTTCTCAAGTCCTCTCTAACTGCTTGTCTCCAGAGCCAACGCCTTTGCTGGGCTGGGAAAGTCTGTCTTGCTCTAGTAGGACAGCAGCCAGAGGCCGAGGGGCCTCCAGATGCAGACACGAACGTGCAGGGTGGGGTCCCCGATAGAAGAGTAGCCAGGCCCAGCTGGAAGGCAGCCATGGGCGCTGCTGGAGCAGGAGGCGGCAGGATGTGGGGGAAGGAAGAAGCTCTCTTGTTGGTAAGCCCCACCGCTCTTCCACTGCCCAGGAGGTCAAGCAGATGTCATCAGAGGAATTTTTCCAGACTTGAATGGAAGCTCTAATAGGATTCTAACAGGAGACGGTGGGGGGTCACCGTTTTGCCACTTTCTTTAGCCCTTTTTCTCTCTTTTAACCCAAATTTAGGAGCATCAGCGGCTGCCCTGGTTTCGTGTTAGGTTGTGCATCCCTCTGCAAGGCCCAGGTCAGCAAGAAATGGTCACCAAAAGGGCCAAGGCAACTTGCTGAACAGCGCTGTGCACGCTGCTTGACTTGGTCCTGAACGGGACTGAGACATGGCTTCAGCCCATCTGAGGGGAGAAGGTACGGAGTGCTGCTCAGTGGCCGGAAGAGTGCTGCCCCCATCATGGCTTCCAAGTAGCTGCTGAGCCAGATCCAAAAAATGTGTTGCCTGTTTCTGTGTTTATGAATTATCCTTCCCCGAACAGAACAGCTGGGGCATTTTGTTCTTCATTCTTTGACTACGGCTGGGCTTTCCAGCTTCTTGTTCTCCATAGTTTAACACACACAGCAATAAAACAGAGAGCCGTTTTCTGTGGTATTTAGCTAACAGTGCAGTATCTGGCAGCCTCTCCTCCTTCACCAAAGCCATCCTTGGGAAAAGTTCTCATTCAAACAGTCTAGGAGTTGTTTTTAACCAGCAAGTCCCAAGGCTTAGACATTTTGGGGGCAATCTGGTTCTTATTTTAGCTGAAACTAGTTTATTCTCCTCAGAACAAAAGAATGCCAATAATTCAGCAGTCCTTTACACTCTACATCCCCAGCCAGAGTCTTCCTGAGCTCTGAGAAACAGCACGGTGTGGCTTAGGGAGATTAGAAATAGAGAGAGGACCTGGTGGCTGGCGAGGCATCTGGTTTTAATTGGTCTCGTTCTTTATTCTACGGGACCATGCAGCCAGGAGTGCGCCGAGGACCAAGTGAACCTCATGACCTAGAGCCTGTGGGGCCAGACGTGACCACAAAGGTGCGAGTCACACTCCAATGAGAACTGGGCTAGCAGGGGAGAGGGCTTTTTTTGTTAAAGACCAGGAATGCAATGTTGGATCAAGGCCTACGTGCAAAGGAGTCTTCCAGCAGAGCATCCCTATAGCCTGTTTTCCTTAGGAGACCACAGGCACCAAAGAGGATTGGTAATACCACACTCAGTGATTAACCTGATAACCGCCTGTAAAAGAGCAGGATACCTCAAGACTCCTGGATCCCATCACAAACCCAAATATGCCTGCCGTTTATAATTATATCTCAGTCTTTTGGAGGCTTTGGAAAGTCCTTATTTTTCTAGATGGAAGAATTTTTATCGTTTTAAGATGACTCTAGAAAAGATGACCCATGTGAGTCATTTTAGTTAGCCTCATTGTAACTCTCTCCAACTTTTTGCCTCCCCTCTTCTTCCCACCCTTCTTTTCTTCTTTCCCTTATTCAATTGGTCAACATATAATCACTGAGTATTTAGTCATGTACCTGGTTATCCTGGGGCACTGGAGAATACAGCAATGTATCTGTCAGAATGGGCTCTGTTATGCTGCAGTAACAAACAATCCCAAGAACATAATGTCTTAAAACAACAAAGACTTATTCTCCCCGTGCTTCTTATCCACCGTGGATTGCAAAATGATTATCCGAAAGCAGGAAAATAAAGGGGATGTATTGATTATATCCTATATACCAATAAAATATCAGCTCGTCTGCCCACACTATCTCATTTAATTTCTACAACAGCCATACAAGATGGGAAACTGAGCTCAGAGAAAAATTAGTAATGAACTCAAGTTGACACCTGCCCTATAGTAGATGCTCTATAAACATTAGCTGCTTCTATTGTCATTGTTAGTATTACTATTATTACTGAAAAGGAGGGAGAGCGGTTGGGGGCAGTATATTCCACACAGAATTCCAGGTGGAAAAGTATGTTCAAATCAGGGAGGAAAAGTTAGGAGTGCTCTAAAAATAGGAAAGAGCTCTCCTCTGGCAGAGAGCCTTGAACTCTTAGGAGGTCTGGGACTGCTTTGAGACTAATGAATATTATGGACCCACTCCCCCCAAAACATGTACACACAGAGTTTGCACAAAAGCACACCCATGGATTCCAGAATAATAAATAATAATGGTGACCATATAATGCTGGCGCAGTTGTGTTCCAGGCTCTAGCCTAAGAACTTCACACAACTTATCTCATTTAATCCTTACAGCAACCTTAAGAGGTAGCTACTACTATTATTTCCTCCTTTATAAACAAGGAAGCTGAGAGTGAGGAGTTAAATAACTTGCCAGAGGTCACACTAAAGTGTGAGAGTAAAGTGATATTGCTGGGATTCAAACCAAGCTGGCTCTAGAGAAAGTACAGCCACTTACCACACCCTGCTGCCTCTCAAGACCCCGCCTCCTGGAGGGGTACTGAACTCCCCACCTGCATCCAGAGGAGACACTTGCTCTTACAAGAGCAGACCCTTTGGCCAATCAGTCAAGAGCAGGGGCCGCCTGTTCCTCTACCTGACGCCTGCAGCCCAAGCCCTTTTCCCAGCATGACCACCAGAGTAAAAACCACTTGGGTCTACAGCCAACCTGGTTGAGAAATAACCAGTTCCAGAGGTGTTACTGAGACCCAGGTAAACCCTTTGAAATAATGAGCTGCCTCACTCAGGCAGAAACTCCCTCCCCACCCATCTCCTCACCCCCTTTCCTGAGGAGTACGCAAAAATTCCTTTTCCACCTCCGAGTATCAGCTGTATTGGTGGATTAAGCTCTTAGCTGCACTACTCCTTCAGGGATGCTACCAATCCTTCTCCATTAAGCCCAGCAGTGTAACAGTGTAACAGAGAGGAGAGGCCAAAAGCTGTGGGAAGGTCTCAACTAGCAGAGACAGGTAGCACACCCACAATTAATTACACACATTTACTGGAGAGCTGGTAAGCAATCAATGTCATCGATGATTTATTCCCTAATTTGCTTTGAGTATGCACCTCATAAATCCATAATAGAAAATGGCATTAAAGCACTGGTGTTAACTGTCAGCAAAAGGCAGGGTACCGATTCTTTTCATTAAAAGAGTGTGTGTGGTGAATACGTCCATGTGTTATATTAGATACAGTACATTTTGAAATTGCTTTTTCCCATCAGGAGAAATGCTAGGAGTTTGGAAGAGGAAGAACTGTAAATTCACAGTGAGTGGCAAGAGTCCTGGCATACCTGGGTAACGCATGGAAATCTGACATGCAGCCTCATCCACGAGCATTCTGGGAATGGAGATAATGTTCTCTGGTTCCAGGCCAGGCTAAATGAAGCCAGGAAAAGAGCCATTGCTGACACTCCATCAGAAAGACATGGAACACAGTGAGATGTGGTATTGTATCTTTTTGGGTACCAGATCAAATTTATTCTATCTTTCCTAAGGAGGTATACACGGACTATGGAAATTAAGTGTTTATCCAAAATTAAGACAGTCAAGGTTAGTAATGCTTTCTCCCTCCTCCAAAGTTCTGAGGATCAGATAACGTTTTTAGATAAGAAATCAACAAAAAATAATATTAAAACTCTATTTACTGGGCTTCCCTAGTGGCGCAGTGGTTGAGAATCTGCCTGCCAATGCAGGGGACATGGGTTCGAGCCCTGGTCTGGGAAGATCCCACATGCCGCGGAGCAACTAGACCCGTGAGCCACAATTACTGAGCCTGCGCGTCTGGAGCCTGTGCTCCGCAACAAGAGAGGCCACGATAGTGAGAGGTCCATGCACCGCGATGAAGAGTGGCCCCTGCTTGCCGCAACTAGAGAAAGCCCTCGCACAGAAACAAAGACCCAACACAGCCATAAATAAATAATTAATTAAAACAAACAAACAAACAAACTCTATTTAATACAGATTAAATAATTCAATCTATTAAATATATTAAATCTAATTGCTATTTGCCTGGGTGAGGAAGAGAAGAAGCCATTACACCGTAGCATGAATTTCAATTTCAGTCTTGGCTGAAAACACCAGTTGTTAACAATGAATGGCGCACAGAGAAAACACACTTTTACACTTGGTCTTAGCCAAATGGCCAAGAAACTATAGGAAATACACTTATAAGAGAGGAAACCGTTCCTTGTATGTAGGGACACCCATGTCTCAAGGAGAATACAGACTGTTAGGCTTCTAGCCTAAAAGCCACGAGGCTCCCATGAGGTAGAAGCTGTGGGTGAGAGGCATCGAGGGTGACTAGACAGGAGTACAGGCTCTGAGTCAGGCAGGAAGTGTTGAAATCCTGGCTCCACTAAATGCCTGCTTTGTGAGCTGGAGAAGAGCACTTCAATCTCCTAGTGTCTCTGTTTTTGCATCTATAAAAAGGGTAGAAGAATTCCTGTAACTTACAGGAGGGTTGTAGGATTACAAAAGATGATGCATGTAAATCAATTAGCAGAGTCCCTTGGCCCATGGTAATGCTCCATAAATGGTCAAGAACAAAATAAAACACAGCAAAACACACAAAAACCATCATTGGGGGGCAGGGTAGGGAGAACAGATGTACATTACAGAGCCCTGCAGTGAGGTAATGAATGGGTGCGTGGGCCTGAGGGTAGAGAAATTTACTAAAGCGGTGGGGTTGGAAGAAGGGAGAAAGAGGCTGGGGGAGGGAATGGAATTCCTGAGTAAAGGGCTGCATGATTTTGGGATGGTCACTTCCCATCTTGAGCTTCAATTCATAGGCAGTAAAATGGGAGCTTTGCGCTGGATGACCTCTGGGTCCCTTGTTGGGATAGATGCTGTGTTTGGTTTCTTTGCTGCTCAGTGGTTGTAAAATGGAGGCCCTAGGGAGTATTGAACAACTAGCTACAGTTCTGTGTGTGCCCACGTGCCTGCAAGTGCACGTGTGCTGTTCAGAATGTCAGGAAGAAATAGGCAAGGCAGGAGAAAGGGCTGGCAAGGTCTTTAACACCCACTCTGCCTCTGCTGACTCCTTATTCCTCTCCGCCTGCGAAGCCCTTTTTACCCTTGATCTCTCTCTCCCTGCAGAAATTCTTCCATATCTCTTTCAGGGTCTGAAGGAAAGGGCACCCTCCCCGGGAAGTCATTTATGTTTCTCTCAGATAGATGCAGTCTCTCCCTCAAGTCCCCCTGCAGCCTGCTGTGCTCCTCTGGTGCCGTTCACTGGAGTTTGTGTTACAGCCCCTGCCCAGATGCCCCCTCATGGGTACAGGCTTACTCATCCAACCGCCCGCTCCATGACAAACCTGGGGCTCATGACCTCTCCCTGAAAAGTAGTGTGGTTAAGAGCTCTGGATGGGCTTCCCTGGCGGCGCAGTGGTTAAGAATCAGCCTGCTAATGCAGGGGACATGGGTTCGAGCCCTGGTCCGGGAAGATCCCACATGCCGCGGGGCAACTAAGCCCGTGTGCCACAACTACTGAGCCTGCGCTCTAGAGCCCACAGGCCACAACCACTGAAGCCCACGTGCCACAACTACTGAAGCCCGTGCACCTAGAGCCTGTGCTCCGCAACAAGAGAGGCCACCGCAATGAGAAGCCCGCGCACCTCAACGAAGAGTAGCCCCCGCTCGCCGCAACTAGAGAAAAACCCGTGCGCAGCAACGAAGATCCAATGCAACCAAAAATAAATAAATAAATAAATATTTTTTTTTAAAAAGAGCTCTGGATAAGACACCCTGGCTCCATCACACCTACCTGGGTGATCTTGGGCAAGTTACTCAACTCCTCAGGTGGCTCCTCACCTATAAAATGGAGATAATAATCCTCCCAATCTGGATCAGGTCCCTGTCAATGATCTTGTGGTAGCCTGTCCTTCTTTCCTTTGTAGCACACACTACCAACGCAGTTAGGTCATTGGTTAGGTAATACATGCTTGAATATATGTCTTCTCTGTTAGAATACAAGCTCCACTGAGGCGGAGCCCACATCTGCATCATTCACTGCTTTATTTCAAGTTTCTAGAAGTTGGCTGAATGAGTGAAGGGATGAATGAACAAATGAACACATGTACGAAAGAATTATATACTTGTCATATTCTTCTACTAGATGGTTCATCCCTTGAGGAAAGCTTGCATTTTTCTCAACTTCATATCCCTCACAGTACCAAACACGAAATAGGTGTTGAACGTGAAGCTGAACTGAACTGAAGGGCCTGCTCTATGGAGGGGCGGGTACTCTCTGGGGAGCAGTGAGAACTCTCCCCATAAATTCTCAGTGTCCTTCTGAAGTAGACCAGTTTCTTCCTGATGCTTTTGTTTCAGCTTCTCCACCTGTGAAAGCAGAGTAATTGGCCCATGACATGCAAACACTACATCACCAGACCTCAGGCTGTCAGCTTGGAACCCAGGGCAAACCTTATCCAGTTCCCATGACCTCATCAAACAAAATCATGGGGCAGGGTGGACCCCACCCTCACTCTAGCTCACTGGCATGAACACGCAGCAGACATCAGGGCAGGACCGTCCTTGCTTATTCAGTGGAATTGCAAGTCTCAGCCATGCTGATAGGGTTTTATAAAAGATATTTGTGTTGACTTACATGCCATTGCTTCAAGTAAACCCACTTTAGACACACTGAATCTGAGAATCTGCACTTAAAGTACATGGATTTAAAAAATTTTTTTTTAAATTTTGGACCTGCCATATCCAAACATTTGCAAGTAAGGTGGTATTTATTATCCTCTCATATAATTGTATAAAGCATTGAACCCGAGACCTGCAAAAAATCTAAAAGATCGTATACATACAAAACTATAAATATATGCTTGTAGATACATTTCCATTGAGATACGCATTCACTGTCCACTGTATATCAAACACGGTGCTGTGTGTGCCAAGGAGTACAAATACAAACATAAACCTGAGACAGACGCAACTCCCAGTGATGCTACTGATAAGCAGTGGAGTGGTGACAAGTAACAGATTAAAGTGTCTTTGGATGCAAATAATAGGAAATGCTAATTCATACTGCCTTCAATAATTTGGAAACGCAGCAGCAAGTCCAAAGGCGGGACAGGTTTTAGAATTGGGTGACAATTTTGAATTTGTGGTTGACAATTACATCAAGTACCAAGATCCTTTCCACTTCTCTGCTCTGCACTTTCAATATTGCCTTCTTCCTCAGTTTAGGGAGTTACTTAATTCTTCTGTGCCAGTTCCAGATGTGACACCTGGACATGACAATTTCCAGAGGCAAAAATGAGGCTATCTCTTCTGTTGTCTTATTTGCAGAAGAAAGGATACCTTTCCCATAAAACCTCTCTCCCATCTCATTGTCCAGACCCAGGTGACATTCCCATCCCTACCCCAACCACTGGCAAATGGATCTGGGACCACCACGGTAAGGATTTATTCCTGAGGCTATCGATGTGGTCACTGTTCTCAGAAACATGAAACATGTGGGAGAGGCAGACACCAAAACATAATTGAGACTCTGGAACTCAGGAGAAACAGGATAGACGGCAGGAGGGCAACCAGCAACATCTGCTAGAATACTTAACGTTAACTTGGCATTTGATGGTATTCAAATCCTTTTCATACACATGATCACTTGAATATAAACTCCATGAGCTCAGGGATCTCTTGTATGTTTTGTTCGAGAATGCATCACAAACACATAGAAACCTGGCATACAGAAAATACTTAAGAAATATCTGTTGAATGAATGAAATATTGACTGCATTACTGCACCCTCATTTTTCAAATGCAGAAACAAGTTGAGAGTGGTTGTGTGGATCATCCAGTTACCTACCCAGCAAATGTCAAAAAGAAGGATTTGAACTTCTATTTGCTAGACTTTAAATCCAGCGTTTATTTGAATCACTTTGGCTTAACTGCCTTATTTATTAGAGAGGCACAAAAAATGTGTTCTGGAATTTCCAAGGACATAGGTATTAATTCCTACTGGGAAAGTTAGGAGACTTCATGGAGAAAGCACATATAATTTCTATACAGAGTTCTAAATACACACATTCATACAGGTAATAACAAATACTTTTCTAGCTGGGAGCAAGTCCAAAAGTCTAACTTTTCATGCAATAGTTACAAGCACATAATCTGTATATGATCATTAAAAAACCCACATTTTTTCTTTTGAAGTCTTTGTGCTGTTTTCAGCTACTGTGTTTAATAGCAACTCTCTGGGTTTTTATCAGCTTCTACCTTGATATGTCAACATTTACTCTAAGGTATAAAGTGAGATTGGAGAATGAAGCAGTGGAAAGGAATAGAGGCCAGGGGGGTGGGGGAAGAAGAGGATGCTTGTTTATACACAATAGAGACAGCCTCTCGGCTAATGTGATACTTGAGCAGACCTGAGTGAAACGAGAGTGTGAACCCAGCAGTCATCAGGGTGAAGAACATTCCAGAATGAGAGAACAGGAAGCACAAAATCCCTGAGACAGGGGAATGCTTAATATGTTTGAGGTACCGTGAGGAGGTCAATGAGAGCAGAACAGAAGGAGTGAGGGGTTAGAAGGTAGCGGGATGTGAGGTCAGAAGTGTCCAGAGTGTGTTGATGAGGGCCGTAGGCTCGGCAGGCACGGCCGTGGCAGGGGTGGTGAAGGAGTATGATGGCCCCTCCAACCAGCCTCTCTGAACTCCATCTGGTGAGAGGACACATCAGCAAAGGCCGTCACATAACGTCCACAGGCACAGATGCTCGGCATCTGAGAGAAGCCGTGTGACGTAGCAGTTACGAGGCTGGACCGGGGAGTCAGAAGGCCTGTGATAGAACCCAGGCTCTGTCAGGTACTCACCGTCACACACTTTGTCCAGGGGCAAATGATGTAAGCTCTCGGAGTCTCAATTTTTTCATCTTGAAATGTGACTGTCGTACCTACTACATATTGCCGTGAGGACTAAGAGAAATGATGCGTGCAATGCAATTAAAACAGTGTCTGCTACCAAACGCAAAACAGATAGCTAGTGGGAAGCAGCCGCATAGCCCAGGGAGATCAGTTCGGTGCTTTGTGACCACCTAGAGGGGTGGGACAGGGAGGGTGGGAGGGAGGGAGACGCAAGAGGGAAGAGATATGGGGACATATGTATATGTACAACTGATTCACTTTGTTATAAAGCAGAAACTAACACACCACTGTAAAGCAATTATACTCCAATAAAGATGTTTAAAAAAAACAAAACAAAACGGTGTCTGGCATGCAGCAGGTGTTCAATTAAAGCTCACCTTTGCTATTACCACCGTTACTCCTGGTACTATTCACTGGTGTCCATGCAGCATGGCAGAAATACTCACTAGGTTAGGCTCTTCCCAAGTCAGGCTAACTGTTCAAAACTGAAAGGAGGCTTCCAGAAACACAAGCCACTTGCACCTGCAGAAACAGCAATGCTGTCCCTTAGTGAAAGGCAGGCAGCCGCAGTGCGGCTGAGAAGCTGGCGTCCCTCCTTGTGAGTGAGGCTGGGGGGCAGGGGAGGAAGAACAAAGCACCCTCTTTGACAGCCCTACGACACGCCCTGGGATTCCACACCTAATAAGCTCTTCAGGGCGCTCTCTCAGCTTCTCGGGCGCCGGCTGTCTCCCCTGCGTGTTCTCTGAAGAGCCAGATCTGACTCATCCAGACCGCACACCTGGGCCTGTGGTTTGGGCCGTGGCAGAGGGCAAAGGAGAAGGGAGCTACCGTAGGGCCAGGGATGCACGCGGGAAACCCTGGTGTGGGAGACCCTGCTTTGCAGGCAGGCAGCCTTGCCTCCCTCCACTGTCTCCAGTAACACGAAGGGGCCCGTTTGTCTTTCTTAAACTGGGTCCAAAGAGCTTCACCTGGGATGAGGGAAGACGGCTGTGTGCTGGAGCCACTGGGGTGTCAGGCCGGAGGGAAGGGGAGGATGGGGCAGGCGTGGAAAACACACGGAGGTGCTGAAGGGTGGCTGTTTCGTGTTGGGGCAATACCGAGGCAGAGAAAGGCATCTCGTTCTACTTGCTGGTCTCAGGCACTTCCTTTCTGACCAAAACAAGGGAAAGCAACATATTTTATTGCTGTTGCACGATACAGTCTAAAAACACATCTCTTGGGCAGTCTTTTATCAAAACTTTATTGTGCATCTCCCCAGCCAGGACTCCTGCTCTTGCTACAAAAAGGCTCAGCCCTGCCCTGGTCCCAGGCCAACCCTGACTTCCGGCAGCTTCCTTTTAATGCATTTAAAGAAATATGTGAGACCTCCTGCGACCGGCTGGCACAGGGCTGGGCAGCAGAGTGCAAAGGTGCAGAAGACGGCCTCCACTTCCACATCTCGCAGTCCAGCCCCACTCCCCACATACACGTACTCCCCGCCCCAGGCCAGTGGGCTTCTTCTTAAGCTCTGGGTTCAACCTCAGCGCTAAGGCTCGCCAGCTGTGTGACCTCAGGCAGGAAATGTATTCTCTTAGAAACTGCTTTCTCATTTGCAAAATGGGAATAATCACTCCCGTCCTGCCCACCTCATCATGGTAGCTGTGTAGCCTTGAGACAACAGTCACAGAAGACTTGGAAGAAATGAAACATTATATAAAATGTGGACACCGGGCTTCCCTGGTGGCGCACTGGTTGGGAATCTGCCTGCCAATGCGGAGGACACGGGTTCAAGCCCTGGTCTGGGAGGATCCCGCGTGCCGCGAAGCGGCTGGGCCCGTGAGCCACAATTGCTGAGCCTGCACGTCTGGAGCCTGTGCTTGGCAACAAGAGAGGCCGCGATAGTGAGAGGACCCGCGCACCGCGATGAAGAGTGGCCCCCACTTGCCGCAACTAGAAAAAGCCCTCGCACAGAAATGAAGACCCAACACAGCCATAAATAAATAAATAAATAAAACCCAAAAGTTAAAAAAAAAAAAAATGTGGACACCAAAAAGGGCTTAAAACTCCTCAACTGGCATAAATGGCAAACATGCGGGGCTTCAGGCGTGACACAATGCCTCCCACAAGGCATCAATGGTGGAGGCGCTATAAGCCTGCAGGGTCCTTATCAGCTTTATTCCAATGCTGATGAAATTCCCTGGCCACATGTAAGGGTCTAAGAGACCATCCAGAACCGAAGCAAGTAGACCCAAACACCTACACAGCTTCCTTCCTGGCTCTCCTCGAGTGACTTGTTTTTACTGGAACCTAGTTTCCTCTTCCTGTCTGGGAAACTCTGTTTACAACATCTAGCTCTGTGAGGAAAGCAAAGAAGAAAGCTCTTTCCACCAAACAGCCTTGAAATTTCACCAGGTTACCCTTCTAACCTGAACCAAAATAGGCCATGACTCATCACTTGTGCTTGGGGGACCCCATTTCCCATTTATCTTCCCAGGAGATCACATCCTGCATGATTATCAGTAAAAAGCAAGCTGCAGGCACGCCTCCGTGGGAAAAAAAATTAGGAAAAAAATTCACTTTTGGAAACTCCATCCTCACCACACTCCCTTACAATATCCAAGCTCCCTGCAGGCAATTCTCCATCATCTTATCCTTGTCTAGCCCTTTAGCACTCTCCTATCAACTGAAAAAAATGCACTTGAGAGTTGTGAATTTTTTATTTGGGGCAAATGAGGACTATAGCCCAGGAGACAGCATTTCAGATAGCTCTGAGAAATTGCTCCAAAGAGGTAGGGGGGAAGGTCAGTATATATGTGATTTTGGTGAAGGGGGAGTACATGTAATCAAGCACATATTTTTTTCAGAATGTTTCTGCTAGTCTCATGAAGGTTACTGCTAGTCACGAGGAGCAGACGTCACCTTGAAGGATATTAGTGCTTTTCTAGATACAAGGAGATGCAAGAATTGGGCTCATAAAATCTTCTCCTGAAAATATCTGAAGACCCGTTCTGCCAGTTCTTCCCAGAGCACAGAGGGCCTCATTCCTGATCTCCACCCTGAACTCCTTTCAGGGGGTGTTGAAGGTCAGCAGCTGCAGCGGCTCATGATTTGATTCTTGTAGAGGTAGATGGCAAGTGCCAATTTGTGGGTGACACTCCCCACTGCTGTCTGCTCATCCAAGTCTAATTGTCCTTCAACGCTTACCCCTTCACCTCAAGTCGACAAATTCTTGGCTGCTTGACCCTGGACACAGCTCTTCAAATTTTAGTTTCCTGACCTGTAATAATGGCAGGAATAGATGACAGTGAGAGAGCACTTTGTATTTGCCACAGATTAGTTCATTTCATCCTCCAAAGAAGCCTGTGAGGAGGAAGCTATTACTATCTTCATTCTGCAGATGAGGACACTGAGTCACAAGAAGGTAAGTGATTTGCCCAAGGTTAACACACAAGGGTCAGAGCCAGGATCTAAATACAGGCGGTCTGGCCCATGTTTTTAACCAATACACTGTAGCCACCTACCCAATTTGTCAGCATGTTTTGAGGGCCATAAGAGATAGCTGGAAAATAGTAGGCATTTAATAAAATATTGTTACATTATTGGATGAAAACACATGTCAAAGTACCCGTCTTAGTTCCTGGTCCGTAACAGGCCTTCCAATTGTGTTAGTTCGCTTCCCTTCCTCCCTCTTCCAAAGCAACTCTCCTGACCGTGATCTTCCCCTCGGAAGCCCAGACGTGCCGTTCGAAGGTTACTCAAGAGAGAGTTACAGTGCTCGACAAACTCTTCCAGGAAACAGAGTCTTCTGAATAATGTGAATCACTGAGGTGGGATCTGCCATGTTCTAGTTGGTGCTTTCAATCAAAGGCATTCAGCCATGGGCACAAGCGCCATGAGCACAACACAGAGTTTCTATAACCGTTTCCAAGAAACCATGATTCTCGGTGAGAAAGCAGGGCTGTTATTTTCCATGAGGGGACTCTCAGTGGAGTAAGATTCCTGCCCTTCCCCATCATGCTCTCCTGTCTCACTTCGCACCAAGGAGGAGGACAGGTCTACCTAACGATGAGCCTGAGAGAAGAAACTGGGCGTGCTCCTCTCAGCCTCTTAGGATTCTCTTTTCTGATCTGCCTGCAGAGAGAATACATTCTGGTCTCCTTGGCATCCTGGGGAAAGAAGGCTGTGGTTGTCCAACTATACCAGTGACTACTGGTAAGTATCTAATTCAGGGGGAGTACTGAGTTCCTGCTGTGTCTCTATATCCAGGCAGAGCCAGTCCAAGTTGATCAGTAATAAAAATGTACGTTGATCTCCGTGGTAGACATTAATGCTGTTTGCCAAACAGTTTCTCTTCTCCCCCTTCTGGGCAGAGGCTTGGAGGACACGTCAAGGATCTCTTGTCATAGGCTGGGTCACGTGACTGGATGTGGCCAATATTTTGGCAGTGAAAGTGACATGTGTCAGGTGTGGGATAAGTATTTAAAAGTCAGTATAGACTTCCGGTTTCTGGTCTGGTGTGTAAGGAACTTAGAAGTCTTCCGTCCATCAATAACAACCAATAAACACCTGAACAAACTGAAACAATCAACAACTCTTAGATCTGTCAGAGAAGGGAAGTCACAGGGCAAACTGCTGCTTCCAAAATTAGAGACAGACAGGTTGATACAGAGAATCACAATCTGCTGGAGCAGAAACTTCCATGGGCAACAGTGTGAACACTCGAACTGTAATTGAGGAGCTGCTGGAGGCTCAGTGCAGGCCACCCCGAGAGGAGGAAACTGCAGGGGAATTCAGTCATAGAAGCACCCTCGCCCTTCTGTGAGTTTTACCTCCAGGAACTCTGTTTGGTCCTCCCAGTGAATACTGGAGAAAATGTCATGCTTCCAGCAGGGGGAGGAAAAAAGGAACCATTGTGAATACACCAGAACATTTGTTGTTCTTAACAAGGTCTGCCCTCAGGAAGAACTATTTATCGTCGCCTCACCGGCTATGGTTATAGAAAAGCCTAGCCTACCTGGGGCGAGGGAATACTCAACTCCAGCCCCCTCCTTCCCTCTGATCCCACCTAAGGAGGAAACACTGAGAAGCACTGGTGAGATTCACAGTCCAGTGGCACAAGCTCACCAAACGACTGAGACTTAATCAGCGGGCTATAGAATGATCACCCTCTCTCCTCTCTCCATGCCCTACCACTACATCATTAAATGTGCTACCTACCGCATTTACCATAGTTCCTTCCACCTAGTACATCATGTCTGCATTTCTTCAACAGAAAATTATAAGACATTCTAAAAGGCATCAAAATGAGCCAAAAAAAAAAAAGCAAAACACACAGTTTGAAGAGACTGACCAAGCATCAGAACCAGAGTCAAATAGGTCATGGGTGCCGGAATTATCAGACCAGGAATTTGAAACAATTATGATTAATATGCTAAAAGGTATAACGGATAAAGTACCTGTTAGTCCATCATGACCAGAGGTAGACGTTCTACCACTGCTATTTCACTTCTTTTGTCACACAATTAGCAGCTGGGCTGCCCTCACTACAAACAGGCTACTTTTGGTGTGAGAGTCACAGCTATGAACCACATGGGGACCCTGGTTTCTCATGTATCATCAACAATTCACATTTCACATGTGCTTGGACACATGTGTCATGGCGGAAGCTGCAGGCCAAATGCACTGATAGCAAGACACCCTGTAATAACTAGGGGTTACGAAATATTTTCAGGTCTGACACAGTTTGCTCACAGCATGTGTATTTAGCCTTTGCTTCTATTACATCAGTAGCTGTGTGTGTGTGTGTGTGTGTGTGTGTGTGTGTGTACACATGCATATAAGGGCTTTGAGGTGAGTGGCAAGAAGTCAATGTACACTACCTACCATTTTGTAACCTACTTTGTGACATGTGCCAAATAACTTAAAATACATGATGACTGCTAATTTTGACAATGACCGTGAAAAAGAAATGCAATTCTCATGCTTCTTTTACAGAAACTGAATTCAAGGGCAAGTTCCTCAAGGCCATTCAGTGGATCTGTGATGAAGCCGAGTTTTGAGCACATATCTGTCCCTCTTCAAAGCTGCATGTACTTAACCACCATGTTCTTCTGGCTTTTAATATTTCACTTCCTCCTCTGCCTGGAAAGATGGTCAACACATGGCTGGGCCTCAATAAATAATTTTGCATTAACTGAATCTTAAGATAGATTACTATCAAAACTAGCTGTGTCCCCAGCACTTACCTCCATCGTAGTGCCTAGCACATAGTAATTGTTTAATAAATAATTTTTGCTTTAATATGCATTATTACATCTAAATAGGTCATAGTGCTATAGAGTGTGATGACTCACGTTTAATAATGGGTAGCATTTTATATGTCTATTTGCAAGCCTTATTTGTCTATTTTAATATAGTGTGATGTTTTCATAAGGAAAGATAAAGCACAGCTGAATGGAAAAGAATACTTCCTTTGACCAATTCTTTCTTCTGAACCGCGGAAGCCTAATTACTCAGCCCAGGAGGCGCTAACTTCAGTAATACTACTACCTCCTTGCACAGATAGAACATACAAACATTTTGAGAAAACAAACAGCCTAGGGCAAGGAGAAGGGAGAGGAAGGAGAATCTTGTTTTTCCAACTTCAGTGTCTACTGACTTTATCCTGTCAAGAACATTTGGATGGGGGGCTTCCCTGGTGGCGCAGTGGTTGAGAATCTGCCTGCCAATGCAGGGGACATGGGTTCGAGCCCTGGTCTGGGAAGATCGCACATGCTGCGGAGCAACTAGGCCCGTGAGCCACAACTACTGAGCCTGCGTGTCTGGAGTCTGTGCTCCGCAACGGGAGAGGCCGCGACAGTGAGAGGCCCGCGCACCGCGATGAAGAATGGCCCCCGCTTGCTGCAACTAGAGAAAGCCCTCGCACAGAAATGAAGACCCAACACAGCCAAAAAATTAATTAATTAATTAATTAATTAATTTTTTAAAAAAAAGAACATTTGGATGGTTTTATGGCGAATTAACCCTGTCCCACTCTCAATCTATATGTTCCTGGAGGTTTGCCCCATCCTCACTCACCACCACCCCCAAGTTCCAGGAGTGGGCATATGGCCTCCACCTGACCTTCTGATCTACTACCCAGCTTTATGGCACAGTGATGTTTTCTGTACCTAATTTGTTCCGTTTTATGTTTTATCAGAGCTAGCTCAGTGTGGTTTAATTCAAGGACCTTCAATGGAAACACTAAGAAAGAAAAGTTTTCTTTTTTCTGGACTAGAACCTTGTGGGAGAAGCCTGGAGATGCTGACGGCCATCTCATCACACCAGGAGGGAAATGGACTGAGAATGTCACTGATGCAGAAGAAAGCTGTCATTTCTAATGATAACACTGAGGCCTGTAGAACCAGCCTCTCTTGAACCAAAATCTACTCAGAATCATACAGGTAGCCGGACAAATTCCCTTTTACGCTCAAGCCAGTTTGAGTTTCTACCATTTGCAACCCAAGAATTCTAAGAGGAAGGGGACCAAACAGGTTCTGTGTCCCACTTGCCTGGGGAGGGAGTATCACTCCACTTAATTGCTGGAGGTATGTATTAGTCTTCCCCATGTGATAAATAGGCAAACTAAGACCCAGAGAAGTTAAAAAACTAGGCACACACGACTAGGAAGTAGTTGAACTTGGATCTACTCCTATCGCTCTCTACCTCTAAAAACCTAGGTCCTAGGAAAGGACCTAGGTTTTTAGAGGTAGAGAGAGATACAACTGAATACAACAATTCAGAGATACAACTGAATACAACAAGAGCAAATTTCTATGAAAAATTACCCTTTCTGGTGGGATGTGTAGAAAGCACACTAAACAAGAGAGACCGATTCCTAGCTTTTTTTTGTTTTTCTGGGGAGCCTGGCTCACCATACCTTTCCTATGACTTGGAGCACTTTTCCTCTCTAAATCTCAGGAAGTTTTTTGTTTTTGTTTTTTGGTCTATAAAACCATGGGGTTTAGATAACCACGGGCCTAGATACTCATGATCCAAGTTCTTTCCATCCCTAAAAATGTAAAATGTCAATTCTTGACTGTTTTCTTAAAATTCCCAAGTTAGGTGATAGAAGAACCAGACATTGAAGCAAGCCAATAGGCGAAGGTTCCCTCTGTGAACCTTTTCTCCTAATTTGGGCAAATGGCTGAGGTATGTGTAATTAAAACTGCAGAAATAACAAGCTTCCGGCCAAGTTCTGCCCTCACTTAACCATACTCTCGGGGGTTGATTCGGGGGAGGGGGGCAGCGGATGTTGAACCCAGGGTGGAATTTGGCTTGATATGTGGATTCTTATAATTTCCAAATGATGTCAGTGCACTTATTTGAGAGACTGAGAAAGTGCTGAGTTTAGTCTATTTACCTCCATAAAGAAAAACTGAAAACCGCTGGGCTAGGGCCAGTGTCGACCAATGTTATAAAGCTAAGAACACTCTTGGCAGGGCAAAGTCATTCGGGGACGATCGTACCCAATTCATGTCGATTTATGGTTGCAGCCTTTCTTTCTGATTATAGTGTGTTCTAAGATAGGGAATACCAGCCCTGTTCTTGTCAACTGGCTCAGAGAAAATGAATCTGCTAAAAAGTTTTGTCATCCGTTGATCCCAGAACCACTGAGGTTATAGAAATTTCAACAGCAGCTAAGAGAGGCCAGAGTTAAGTACTCATTCAAAAGAAAGACAGCAAGCTATTGAAAAGATCTGTCTAGTTAATGCAACTCTATTATAGAGTTTTGGTTCTAATTAGCCAGATAATGTCTTTGCATTCCTGTGTCCTTTCACCTTTGAGTTGCCCTCTATTAGGAGCTCTAGGCAGATCTTGGATGATATTAAGATGGTATATATCCAGGGGACCCAAGAATTCCAACATTCTATCTTGCTCACCCATCCCGTCCCCCGGGGATTTCCTGAGATAATAAAGTATGGTCAGGGTAGAGTGGGATGAATGAGGTAGGTGGCCTAGGTTTAAATCTTGCTCACTCACCAGTGAGGAAACCTCAGGAAATTTTTTCACCTAGGAAAAAAAATGGATAATAATAGTACCTTCTCACAGGGTTGTTACAAAAATAAAATGAATTACTTTATTCAAAACACTCACTGTTTGGCACCTAGTATGCACTCAGTAAAGGCTAGCTATTAGTCCTGAAGGTGCTATACACATAGGAAACAAGACCAAATGTATTCAAGGTAAAACTTCATTTTTATTGGGATCAATATCTGATATTCCAACATGTGGCACTCTGGTAAGCAAACAGGTCTAATTGCTTACAAAGGCTCCTACC
The DNA here is from genome assembly GCF_949987535.1 of Balaenoptera acutorostrata. NCBI lineage: Eukaryota > Metazoa > Chordata > Mammalia > Artiodactyla > Balaenopteridae > Balaenoptera > Balaenoptera acutorostrata. The sequence continues at coordinate 17,156,917 of NC_080074.1, forward strand.
TCCCAACTGCAACTCTTGAGTATTAATCACCTTCTGCATGGGCCAGATGATCCAGGGGACCAGAGTTTTCATGACAACTTTTAGGAAGGCATGCAAAGAAAACAAAAGACAGGATTCAGTAGTCAGACACTGAGGGATCTTGGCTCAGCTTAGGGATATCACATCAAAACAGCAGCAAGAAGCAGCAAAAAGAGGAGAAAACTACTTGACATTTTAAAATATAATGATCAGGTTCATCAGTAAACATAGCCTGGGTAATGTCCCAGAATTTGGCCCATCAGATATGCAGCTCCTCATCTGGAGGAGAGTGGGGGAGAGGCAGGAAAGGAAACAGAAGGGGACTTAGACAGCCTTCCCCCACTCCCAACCCCCTTACTTCAGTGACTCTCAAAATGCAGTGGGTGAACCATCACATCAGACTCACCTTGGATGTTTGCTAAATGCAGATTCCTGGACTCCAGGCAAATATACTGTGATGGTTAATTGTATATGTCAACTTGACTGGGCCATGGGATGCCCAGATATCTGGCTAAACATTATTTCTGGGTATGTTTTGTGAGGATGTTTCTAGAAGAGATTAGCGTTTGAATCAGCAGACTGAGTAAAGCCGATGGCCCTCCCCAATATCGGAGGGGGGCATCATCCAATCCACTGAGGCCCTGAATTGAACAAAAAGGTGGAGGAAGGGAGAATTCTCTTTCTCTGCCTGACTGAAACATCTCTCTGAGCTGGGACATCAGACTGGGACTTACACTCTTGGCACCCCTGGTTCTTAGGCCTTCGGAGTAAGACTGGAACTGAAATACCAGCTTCCTGGGGCTCCAGCTGGTAGATGGTAAATTGTGGGACCTCTCAGCCTCCATAATCATGTGAGCCAGTTCCTCATAATCTCTCTCTTTATATAGAGATAGATACATAAATAGCTATACAGATCTCTCTGTTTTTTCTATCTGTCTACATCTATATCTATATCTCATCAGTTATATTTCTCTGGAGAACCCTAATACACATACTAAAACTGAATCTTTTGGGGTGAGGATCAAAACTCTGCATCTGACAAGTTTCCCAGATGAACTGAAGTTTAAGAAACAATTATCTGTTTCACTGTGAAGTCATCAAAGAGTGGAGGTGGTATTGTACAATGCTTTTAAGTAGTCCTATTTTTGCAGGAGGGATACTTTATTATGAGGGAGGAGCCATAAGGCCTGGCAGCCACTCCCTACACTCAGGATGGAAATAGCACTTGGCCAGCTGGTTTGGGTTCTGGTCTCCATCAAGAGCTCAGCCGTTCGAGAATCTGGACTCATCATAGGGCTTGCCTGCATCTCTCTTTCCTCCTCTGTCAATAGAAGAAAGGAGCTCTCCCTTGCTTTCTTCATAGGGTTCTTGTAAACACTGAAGAAGCTGATGTGTGAAAACCTTTTAAAACTTATATAACCCAAGGAATTATGTATTCCTGTGAACTCAGAAATAACCACCCTTCCCGCTTCCCCGACAGTTATGGGGAATCAGAGGTTTGTGTTTTCCTCCACAAAGATCATGTTCACCAGATAATTACAGACTTCATTTTATTCAACTTGCGGATTCAGTCACAGAATGGATGCCTGTAACTCACGGCAAAGTACCCCGCTATTTCAGGCAAAAACTTAAAAAAAAATCTATCTTCTCTCACTAATATCATTAAATAGATACCGCATTGGAACTCTACTGACGGCTCCCTTGAGCCCCAGGTCTGGATGCCCAGCTGTGCCCTTGGTCTCTCTCTCTGGATATGCCTCTGCTAAACCCACCGCGCCTCTGTGTCCCAGACTGAACTTCTCACTTTCCATCCTGAATAGATTCCTCCTCTAGACCTTCTCATTCCCATTCATGGCTTCGCTGTCCTCCCAGCACCTCCAACTGAAGGGCCCGGAGTCTACTTGGACCTCTCCACCACCGGTCACTCTCCATCTGGATAGTTTCTTGCTCACCTATTTCTTTCTCAAAACCCCCTATCCCTGCCCTCATTCTGTCCCCCATCTATCACCACTTTGGCTCAGACTCATGGCTGTGTAGTAGTAAAACTGTTGTAAAATAAAGTGTAGAGAATCAGCCCAGAGCAGTCATTCTTAAATAAGTGAGCATGACAAAAAGACAAAAGACATCACTTATGTTGACACATATGTGTTCGTTGGTTGACAAGACCCAGGAGAAGATTTTGGAGGTTTTCCCCCTATGGAACCTCTGCTTTTGAACATACTTAGGGAAGCTTCTAGCTGAAACGAGAGCAGCATCTCTCCTGGGAACACTGAGATACACAGAGTGCTTCTGCTTGTTTAATCTCACCATTGTTGGATCCTTTCCTGAAAATAAACTACATTCCATGGAGATTTGGGGGTTATATTTTTGTCCTACGACAACAACCCCCTAAGGATGCAGGGCAGGAAGCTGGAAGGAGCTGGTTCACAATGGAATCCCTGAACCACTATGATGGCCCTGGCCTGCCGCCCTCTGGACTTCTGGTTGTGTAAGATGAATAACTCCCTTCAAGCCATCACTGGTCAACTTTTTTGTTGTTTGTGATCAAATGTAAGAGTGAAAAGACAGAGCTGGAACCTAAGCCTGAGTCTATCTGAGGCCAACACCTGTTCTCTTAATCGCTACTCTCTACTGTGGTTTATCCAAGGCAAGAGCTTGTACAAATGGAGAAGAAATGAGATGTCCTAACATGGCCAGAGAAGGCTTAGCTGACAGCTGGTATCCTGTTTCGAGATTCCAATCTGGATGACCATTCTGAGAGGTACCATCCATAGCTAGCCAACTCCGACTTTAGAGCCATGTTGAGCATGCTAGGAGCTAATTTGGTCGTGTCTTAGGGATGGGGTTGGAGTATGACACCGATTTGGTTTTCAAAACTTTGCCAGGGGCTATTCCTTTCCTTTGACTGTTCCCCAGGCCTTCAAACCTGCACCTCCGCCTCAGGAAATTTTATGAAATCAGGATCTCAGTAACTGAAGGCATGGCCTCCATCAACATTTGAATCAGATGGTCCTTCCACTCTGGGTGATAGAAAGGAATTCTCTTTGCTTTGTGTCCTAGGAAATAAGAGGCCCTCATCTAATTTGATCTGTATCTGAATCCTGCAGCCTGGCACCAAACAGGAAACATGGATGAAAATAAAAAATTATGGTGGGCAGTTTCATACTAATCAGAGTCTGGCTTCCAGGGCGTGCCTAAGGAGTCAGAATGAAAGAAAATATCATGGCAGAAAAAAGGAGGCTGGGAGAGCTGGAGAGAGAGAGGAGCCAGATGACTGATGGCAAAGGAATGCAGCATCAGCTTTTATCAGGTTTGACATGGCATCCGTCCTCGCTGCAGGTCCCATTCTCCAGTGTTTACATTTGTCACATCTCTTTTCCTTCCAAACAAAAGATGCTTGACAGTCTGAATGGGTAATTTGTAAGGTGCCAGAGTTCCTCAGCCATCCGTGCATATACATTCTGGGTTGAGAAGAGGGCAAGTGGAGGGCAGCCGCTACATTTTGGAAGCAATGAGGCCACGATACCACTGAAACCTGCCTAGCGCAAGAATAACATATTGGGAGCCATTCTCCCCATCGTGCAAAACTTAATTAATGACTCTCTCATGCGCTACAGAGACCAGTGTGCACCAAGCCTAAGACTTCAAGAATGAGGGGTAAAGCAGATCTGCAGGAAAATTTAGTGATTTTGACTTTCTGCCCAGGCTAATAAACTTCTTCATGTTTGCAAAACTCTCATTTCAGTTTTGGTTGTCCTGGCCTTACCTATTCCATGAAAAATAGGTTGACATTTCTCCCCTCAGGTGTTTAGGGCAATTAGGGATTTGTCTCCATTTTTGCAACAGAACTAAGAGGGGGTATGTGTGTGGGCGGTGTGAGCATGGGGTAGAAGCCTCCACTGAACCTTGCAGTCTTGATTGGAGTTTTGGCCACAATAGCTGGACCTGATCCAATTTATTTCAGCTTTGCAAATAACCTCAAAGGGTTGATCAGCTACTTGTTTGTTTTAATCACACTCACCATCAGAACAGCAAACCCCCTCAGCTCAGCCAATCAGCATATTTATTGGAGTTACTGTTCCGAGCAGACACAAGACATGACTAAGACAGGACCCAGGTCTTCAAGGGATGACAGTAGAGATAAGGAGAAAAACAGGAATGCAGTTTTCTGTGTAAGTGCATGTGTGAATTTTTCTTGGAAACGACTCTAACTCATACCAGATTCACAAAAGGATCTGGGATACAGTAAAATGTTATAAGAGAGAGCACTGCTAGGAGGCTCTGGAGACACCTGGGGTACTTGGGCCAGGGAGTGACTCTCCATGAACCTTGGTTTCCTCATTTGTGAAATGGAGATGACATCGTGGGCTTGGTATGAGGATTAACTAAAATAATATATAAGAGCATTTCGCATGATGCCTGGCACACAGCAGGGCATCGATACATGTTAGCTATCATGAGGAAGGAGAAGGAGGAGGAGGAGGAAGAGGAGGGGGAGAAGAGGAAGAAAAAGAAAGAGAAGAATGAGAACAAGAAGGGAAAAAGAAAGCAATGGTGTAGGGAATTTTCTAAGAAAGTACCACGCTTTGTGAGCCCCAAGAGCTCTGGGGCTGGAGAAATCAAGGAACGCTGCTTAGAAAATGGAAGACAGTATTTGGCCCTTGAAGAGCAAAAAGTTTCAAACTGAGAGAACTGGGGAGTGTTAGGGTTAGAGCCAGGGTGGCTCTAAAAGGTTAAGGAAGAGGACAGAAATAGGGTTGAGGGTAAGTTAAGGTTCTGTCTTAATGTTAAATATCTAGGCTGAGGAAACTGTAATATTGTAGCACAGAGAATTAGCCGAGTTCAGCCCAGGAGACGGTGGCAAGGAGAACTGGCCAGGCCAGATGGCCCGTGTTGCCTGAAAGTGGGTGACAAGTTAGGCAGAGAGAGAGTCTTGGAGCAAAGCAAGCAGTTTCTCTGGAGTGTTGTTACAGCAGCTCCAGAAGTCCACCTGCCTTTTTACACAGGTCTGCACGAGCCCATCCAGGTGAATGCCATGAGCTCATCAACAAGGGCCATGTTGCATGCATCTCAGGCTCCCCAGCTCTCAGCCCAGTGTTCCACACGTAGCAGCTGCCAATAAATACTTGCCCAAAATCCAAGCTAAAGAAAAGTCTCCTAGAAACACAGAAGGGAAAAAAATGTCACTCTACAGCCACAGCCCGTCCAGTTCTCCTGCACGTGTCACCCTCTGTTCCTCCATAACGCCAGATTCTCCATTGCTCTTGACTTTGCTTTGTGACATTTTCACCCATAGAAGAGAAGACAGGTCAAGGGTGTGCCGTCTCTTCTAAATCTTCTACTTCCGCTGCTAAAAACCACTTTTGAGACAGGTTGATATAGTCAAAGGAACAAAGAAATGATCACCTTTCGAATACAAGCTGTGCTATCTCGGCAGGTATGACGTATGGTTAAGTATTTAAAACTCTAAGCCAGGGTTTCCTCATGGGTAAATGTTGTGTTAATGACGACTTTATCAGGCTGCAGTGAATTTCAGACAGTTACGATTTCTGGTGGTTTTCATCCATTCCTAAAGACCTGCATCCTTGTCTTTTCTTCCTGGGAATCCTTTTCCTTCAGACTGAAGAATTTCATTTTGCATTTCTTGTGATGCAGGTCTGGCGGCAGTGACTTTGCTTAGCTTATCTTTATCTGAAAATGTCTTTATTCTGCTTACATTATTCTGAAGGATATATTTGCTGGATATAGAATTCTAGATTGACAGATCTTTTTTCTTTTAGCACAGTAAAAATGTTCTTGCACTGTCTTCTGGCTGCCACAGTTTCTGATGAGAAGGCAGCAGTCACATGAAACATTTTCTCACCTGTGTAACATGTCAGGTTTTTTTTTCTCTGACTGATTTTAAGATTTCTTCTTTATCTTTGCTTTTCGATTGTTTGACAGTAATGTTAGCTAGATGCAGTGTTCATTGTTTTTATCCTGTTTCAGTTTGCTGAGCTTCTTCCCAAAATGTAAGGTACATCAGGGCAGGGATCTTGTCTGTTATTTTCATTGTTGCATCCCTAGTGCCTAGAAAAAAGCCTGGTTTTGCATCATGAGGTTCAGAGAGGTGTACCTTTCCCAAGCTGAGCAGCCATTAGGTTTCAGGAGTCAGAATTCGGAGCCACTTCCCTTTGACTCCCTGCTTGTATTTCTACTCTACACGAAGGCAGGCCAATCACACATTGTGTTTCTCATATTAGTAGATGTGTCCTCTCCACAGCTGATATTTTCCAGTCAGGAAGTTTGCACCATTCTCTCCCTTAGCCTACTTCCCTTGGAAACAGGACCTGACTTCAAAGTATTTAATGTGCATTGAATTAACAGTAGCCTTAAAATGAGATGTGCTACCTGCTCTCTACATGAAAATATTAGATCCTGTAAAAGGGACCTAGCATGAAAGAAATTCTAGTCTAATGGAACTTCGCTATGAAAACCAGCAGAGCAAAAAGTTTTAAAACCGTGTTAAAATTTATTTCTTCAGTTACCAAAAGGTAAAACAAACCTATATAGAGCCATTTTTATTTGTATCAGAATGCACTTAATAAACACCAATTTATATATAACAATTCTCCAGATAAATCAAATGAGCCCACCTCTAAGATCTTTCACACGAAAACACCAAGTACAAAGAGGTCACTGAAACAAACTCATGGAATAATACATTTCTAAAACCCGGCACAAATTTTCCAAATGCACTCACATGCATTGTTTCATTTGATCTTCTGACGTATTTTGTGAGGAATATGTGCTATCTATTATTATTATTAAATCTACCTTTTACATTTAAAGCTTGGGGAAGTTATTACTAGTACATGGAAGAGCTAAGATTTAGATTCAGATCAAATCCTATTTTCTTAGGGTTGACCAGGCTGCTTGAAGCAGTTGTACACAGATAAGGTAAAATATTTACTTCAGCTAAGACTAGAGTGAGTAATTTGAGTATCATATGAGGGTAGTGCTATTTACATAAGATGAGATTGAATTGATTGGGAATGTGTGTGTGTGCGCAGTGTTTATATATGATATATATACACATACTGATGCATATATTTTTATATATATACACATACATACACTATATATACACACACACATATATATATAGTTAGGAAAATCTTAAGCATGAAAATATCATAAGCCAATTGAATGGAGAAGAGATGAGTGGGAAGACTTTGGGAGAAGAATCAGAGAGCAAAAAAGGAAAGATTAGAAGAAGTTAAGAACGGAGAAATGGTCCCTGCTACCAGTCAGTCCATTCAACGGGGATGTAAAAGGTCCAGCACTCAAGGCAACCATTACTTCCACACCGATGGCTGACCTCACTCACTGATCATGGCACTCTTTCCACTGAGCTTGGATACAACCACAGTTCTCCCCAAAACTGTGCTCCAAGCAACCATCGCCAATAGATCAGAGTCAGCACCAACACTGCCTTAGGAAATATTGCCTGACTTTACTCTCAGCAGTATTTTTAACTCAACACAGTGAACTGTGAGGACCTCCCACTTAGATTCATCCATTCCGTCAATCACTGAGTAGTCAGTACGCTCTCCTGCAGCTAGTTCCTCCTTCTTGGGGTCTTAACTTAGATGCTGTCCTCAGGGAAACTTCCTCATGGACCCTATATATAATACAGTAAAAATATATAATATGATATATTCTCATTTCTTTATCTCAGCACCCTGTTTGCTTCCTTCATAGCATTTATTTATTTGGTCACCGTGCTTTCCGTCTCCATCACTATACTGAAAAGGAGGGCATGTCTGCTGCGTTCTCCCTCGTATCTCTAGCACAGTGTGCTTGTGTGTGAGAAGTACTGACTCAGTGATTGCGAATGAACAAATGAATGTCTACTTCGTGCCTGACCTCAGTGGGCTCACAGTCTAGGGCGGGAAATAACACTATCATACTGTACACAAGCTCAAACAAAGTGCCAGGAGAGCACAAAGGAAGGGTAACCGGGACACCCCCCAAAAAGACCATCCTTAAGGGGTGGGTAGGGATTGCCAAAGCAAAGAAGTGAAAAAGGATATTCAAGTTCAAAGGCAAATTGTAAATGATAGCACTGAGGATGAACCTGAGCTTGACTGAAGCTGAAACCAAGGGAGGCGTCACCGGGGTGGGATGGATGAGTGGCCAGCGGGGGCCACATCCATCAGGGCTCCCAGCAGCTGGCTTCTTCTGTCCTCTCCTCCCCTGCTCCCCCACCCTCCCCTCAGACCGCCTGGCCAGGAATGCTGTTCATTTTTACAATGGACGGACTTCTCTTTGGTAGACAGTCTAAGCCCAGAAATGGAGTAAGATTATCTTTGGTTTACTTTAGTCTCACTTTAAGGATCTTATCTCTAGCAAATCCACCGTCACGGTTTACCACGGCAGGACACGATAGGAAGAGCCGCTCTCCCCCCAAAAAAGGGCGATCATTTTCTCCAACCCCATCAAACTGTCAAGAAGTTATTTCTTATTTACAAACGCAGATACATTGCTTACAGTCCACAGGCCCTCAGCAAGGAGGGCAGAGATGAAATCCTGAGGTCGACGATAGTTTTGGTGTCTGGACTTGGGGAAAATTTTTCAGGGTTTTATGGAGAATTAGCTTTCATACTAAACTTTATTAAATTCTGTCCCTGAATTCTTTCCCCTTTGGAAGGACTCTTCAGTCATTAAGCCTGGAGAACAGCCCACATCGGATGAATTCCAAATAAAATGTAGTGGAGGGTCTGGAATCCTCTGAGCACAGAAAACAGAAGTCCCATTAAACGTGTAGAGACGCTCACAACGAAGCCCGACTCACTTACACCCCAAGAACGGAGAGACCGACTGGGGTGAGGCCTGGTCAGGGGTCTCACGGGCAAGCGCAAAGACGGCAAACACCATTCTCCCTCGTGACATTTTCTTTGGCCAATTGCGAAGGGAAAATCACTTGGAAATGCCGATTAGCCTCACTTCTTTTTGCCCGTTTTAATTCCTTTTCCCTTATCAAATCAAGATCTGTGACAGCTTAATCCCAACTCAAATGCTGGGTCAAATATTTAGAAGCTAAAAATGGTTTAAAAAAAAAAAAAAAAAGACTGAGTGAAACCCTAGCCTGGACCCCAAGTATTTAATTTACCTTGATGTAATAACTGCATTGGTAATACCTTGAAAAAAAGAAAATGACATTCTTGGACAAAAAGAGCAGAGCTCCCCCACTTTCACCCCTATACTCTTTCCAGGAAGCAGAAATAATCAATCCTTAGCTGCCAGCAATAGAGAATGAATTGGGGGCTTTTTTTTTTTCCTTTTGGTCCTATTTTCAAAAACTGTTTTTTCCTTAAACAATAGCGAATTTTACACAGTGAATACACAAACCCTGTATGCTCTTTGCAGGCCCAACCAGCTTGGAAAAAATATATTCTGCAAAGTTTGATTTTAGCACAAGAGAACAATCTAGAAAGTCATCTACAGAGGGGCAGGACTACATGTTTCAGAGCTCCTTGGAGGCAGAATGAAGCAAGAAAAGATTCTTCAGCTAAATCAGTACTGAGCCCCTGGTTCACAATAAATAGTACCTGTTAGGAAGTGCCGTCAACACTCAGACCTACAACTTTTTCACAGTTCAATGTTTCTGGAATTACAATGTGCCTTACAATTACAATGTTCATTTACTTAGTGTAGTAGTGTTTCTTTTCTTCCTGAAAAGCTGTTATTAAACTGAAAGTGAGTCTTGTAATAAGTGACCCTTGAAGATTGAAGAAATTATTTTCTACTATTATTATTAACTAAAGTGAAATGACACAGAAACACATCACACGGGAAAGGACTCTGACTAATGGATTAGTAAATGGACAAATAAGTGACCAGACCATGAAGGCCTTTGAGAGCAATTCTTAGGAATTTGTCTACAATACTTAATGTCTTTGGAGCCAAGGAGTGGCACACCTGGAGACATTTGTAACAGTGATATGGAAGGGAAACAGGAGGAATGAGAGGCTAGAGGAAGGGTGAATAAAGGCAACTGGAAATGTGCTGATGGGAGCCAAGAGAATCTGAGCTAGAGCCATGTCAGTGTCCAGATGGAGAGAGACGGCAAGATTCGAGGGATATCTGGAATGTAGAACTGTCACAATTTGGTCACCCACTGATTGTGGACAACCTGATTTGATTTCCATTTCACACAGACATGGATGTTGAGCTTCCTCAGTTAGCATGCAGACTGAAATGGGAAGAGCCAACTAGGCCTCCAGGCCATGAATCTAGGACATCCTTTGGAAGCCCTGTGCTCTGCAACACACACTAAATCTTTCAGCCATTTAGCCTGGGATGCCTAGAGCACAACAGGTATACCAACACATGCCAACACAGATATACCAACACATGAAGACAGAGAAAAATGGATGCCCATGCAGCAGAGACAAATCTTAAAGGTAGAACTGTTTGTAACACAGGGAGAAGATACATAGAATGATATCCAAACTTCACCAAGGGCACCATCACGTTTGAAGTTCAAGAGGGTTTTAGCTTTCAAGGAATTGATTATATAGGTCTAAACCACAGTAGGAAAACTGATCACTCCATAGATTTTGATGCATTTCAAATAAAATTCAAATTCCTTAGCTCCATATCCAACCACCTTTCTACCTTCCACTGCTTTTTGCACCTGTACCAATAATTGTTAATGACTATCACTTACTGAGCATATACTATATGCCAGACATTTTGCTAAGTACTTTACATTATTTCATTTAATCTTCAGACTAACTTTATATGAATTATCATCATCATCATTATCATCCTCCTCCTCATTTTATATAATAGATGAGGATGCTAAAAGTCTCAGAGATTAACCAAATTGTCTAAAGTCAAGATGTTAGTAAGTGGCAGATCTGAGAATCAAATTCAAGTCTAGCCTGTAACATAGCCAAGTTGCTTCTATAGGACCAACCCTCTCACAGAATACAACTAAAAAACTCTGGGAAATGTTTTAAAACAAATATTTGAAGGCAGTAAAGAGTAATTAAAAGCAAAAAGACACTGGAGGGGAGGGGAGTCAACACTTTGGACAGGCTAAAAGTCCAGCAGAAAGCCCAGTCTTACTAGCTTAAAGAACCAAAGAATAGAGTTTGGGGTGATCCCAGCCACTGCAAAGTGTGGGGCACAATTCCAGGAAAGAGAGATCCAGAGAGAGGGAACCCTAAATTCTATATATAAACCATGCGCAAATCTCTGGCTGAACCCTGCATCATGAATACATGAAGCAGACCCCAGGCAGACCGGCAAAGAATAAAATATTCAACTGGGATTGGAGCTGCCACCCCGTACAGGGGAAGCAATGTCTGCAGTCAGAGTCCAGCCAAGTTAAGTGCCCACTAGAAAAATATTCACAGGGTCCAGGACACAATACAAAATTGATAAACAAAGAAACAGGAAAAAGTGATATATTTTCAAGAGAAAAGGAACTAATGGGGGTCTCTCTCCTTGGTTTATAGATGGCCATTTTCATCCCTGTGTTTTTCACATGGTTTTTCTTCTGTATCCATTTGTGTCCTAACTTCCTTTTCTTATAATGACATCAGTCATATTGGACTAAGGTCCACCCTAATTACCTCATTTAACCTTAATCATTGTTTAAAAAACCCTATCCTCAAATAGAGCCACATTCTGAGGTTAGGACTTCAGCATGTGGCTAAGACTTCAACATAAGAATTTGGAGGGACATACAATGTAGCCCATTACAAAAAGTCTAAAGTCAATGACTCAATGTTCCAACTGAAAAAGAAAAATGTAAGACTAAAGTAAACTTAGAGAGAAGTTAAGGAAAAAATAAAGCTAAGAAAAAAGAAAAAAAAAAGCCAAACAACTGAGAAAATAAACAAAGCCAAAATTGGAGTTTTCAACAAAAAATTGATAAACTCCTAGCAAGACTGGTTGGAAAAAAAAAGAAAGAAAACACCAAGTACTAACATTAGAAATACAAGAGGGATTATCATTATAGATCTTATAGACTTAAAAATGATAGTAATAGAATTTTATAAGCAACATTATCTCAACAAATTTGGCAACTTAAATGAAATGGACAAATTTCTTTACAACTTAACAAAACTGACACAAGAAAAAAACAGAAAATCTGCAGTCACAGACCTATTGAAGAATTAAATTCATCTTCAGAGAACTTCCAACAAACAAAACTCCAGGTCCCTTGTTTCAGTAATGCAATACATTAAACATTTATGGGAAAAAAAACCCACTAATCTTACACAAAGTTTTTTCATAAAATCGAGGAAGAAGGCATACTTCTCAGTTCATTTCATGAGGCCAGCCTCACTGTAATGTAAAACCTAACAAAGATATTACAGAAAAGAATATTATAGACCAAATTCCTTTGACTACAGATGCAAAATTCTTAACAAAATATTATCAAATTGAATCTAACAATGTACATAAAAAGAATATTTCATGTCCAAGTGGAATTTATCTCAGAACTGCAAGATGTTTCAGTATTTAAAAAATAATCAATGCAATTCAACATATAAAGAGAACAGAAGAGAAAAAAACATTTTTAATAGATTCAGACAAAGCATTTGAGAAAATTCAATCCCTCATGATAAAAATTCTCAGCAAACTAGGAGAAGAGACTTTTTTCAATCTCATAAAGGGCATTTATAAAAAATTGATAGGTTAATTCATACTTGTATCACTGAATAGTGAAACAGTAAAAACTTGTCCTCTGAGATTCAGAAATGGTTCATTTCTATTGAGCCATTGTACTAGAAGTCCTAGCCATTGTATACAGTTAAGAAAAAAAAATAAAATGCATAAAGTTCAGATAGCAAGAGGTAAACTGTATCTATTTACAGATGGTGTTACTGTATATGTAGAAAATTGCAAGGCATCTACAAATAACTCTTAAAACAATAATCACAGGATAGATTATTACATAAAAATCAAATGTATTTGTATATACTGGTAGCAAAGAGTTATAAAAAGAAATTAAAATAAAAAGTTAAATTTGCAAAAGTGTAAAGAACATAAAATACTTCAGCATAAGTTCAACAAAGGACAAACAAGACTTCTACACTGAAAACTACAAAATGCTGCTGAGAGAAATTAAAGACGACCTAAATAAATGAAGACCTATATCATGTTCAGGGGTTGAAAGTCCCAAGAGTGTTAAGATATCAACCATCGCCAAGTTGATTCATGGAATCAAGGCAATCACAATGATAATCCCTTCAGTGCTTTGTTTTACAGAAATTGACCAGCTCATTCTAAATTCATATCTAACTGAAGCTTGGAAAAAAATACAAAGTTAGAAGAAATGATACACAACTTTGTAAGAAAAAAAAAAAAGGTCTGCTAGTTTCTTAACCACTAAACATATACCTACAAAAACTGTGAAGTGTTGAAGATTTTACTATACTTCAATCTAATAAATTAGTCTGCCACAGCTTCTTAGATGCTGGCAGAAGTTATGAGACTTGAGTTAGAGAAAAAGAACAGTTTATTAGTCTCAGTTATGGCAGTAGTCAGAGTATCAGCCAGTGTCAGTCCCCAAGCCCTAATCACAGGGTGACATGAAGAGGACCAGGTGACATCTGCACATATGGTGGGCTGGATTCCAGGGGAGGAACCCTTTAGGAAAGACCTTAGGGAACCCAAATCTTTTCCAAAGGAAAGTAAGCCTGCCTGACCCTTGCCCTGGAAGAAGACATTACACTAGACAGTAAACAAAGTTACCTCTTGTTCTAGAGGGAGACACCATATCTTCCAAGACTGTTCACAAATAGAAACATTCTTGATGAAATAGCCTGGAATGAATGCAGTTGGTGCCCCTGCTCGTCAGATCTACAGAAATGTGAGAAATCATGTTGTCTCTCAACATCACCTACCTTACAGACCCAACAATTCTACTCCTAGGCATTTACCCAAGAGAAACAAGAACCTATTCCTTCTAAAACACTTGTACAAGAATGTTCATAGCAGCTTTATTTGTAATAGTCAAAAACTGGAAACAGCTGAGGTGTCCACCAATAGGACAATGGAGACACAAACTGTGGTACATGGTACAAAAGGGGACTCCTTGGCAGTAAAAATGGAATGAAATACCATGCATGCGATAATATGGGTAAGTCTCAAAAGCACTGTACTGAGTGAAAGAAACCTTACACAAAAATGTGCAAACTGTACAACTCCATTCATAAACATTCTAGAACAGGCAAAACTAATTTATAGTGGAAAAAGATCCGAACAATGGTTGCCTCTGGGGGTGTGGGAGCAGGGAATGGTTGGGAAGAGTCATGAGGGAATTTTCTAGGGTGACAGGAATGTTTTATATCTTGATAGAGCATTGGGTTACACATATATCAAAACTCACTGAATGGGACACTTAAGATTTGTGCATTTCATTGTATGTAAATTTCATCTTGAAAGGAAAAATTTTTGAAGAACCACAAATATTAAACTCTAGTTAATGGCATGCATCCAAAGGATTTAGGCGAGACGGGACTGACGTCTGCAATTTACTGTGAAACGCATTAAAAAAAATAGATTGATGGGTGGATAGACAGATAAATGGTAAAACAACTATAGTAAACTGTGAATTGTAGAATCTAGTGATGTGTTCACTGTAAAATTATTTAACCTTTTCTGTATGCTTGAAATTTTTCATAATAAATTCCTGGGGAAAAAAATAAAACATCAGAAACCAAGAGAGAGAGGAGAAAAAAAAAGACCTCAAGTCTGTTTGACTCCATAACCCAATCTCTCAACTATTACATGTTGTTTCTTCCTTATGAATTAAACTAAGCCAAGCTGCTCTTCTTACCCCATCAACCCCACATTTTCTCACCTCCTTGCCTGTGTCTATGCTGTTTCCCTACCTGTGAAACTCATTACCACTAATTTTTCATGAGCGATCCCTACTAAATTTATTAGCAGAAAATCCATTCTCTTCTTCCTTTCAGCAATTCCTTCCTTTACATTGTCCAAGAACCTCAGGAACTTTTATAGTCCAGAAGGGTGTCAATCTGATTTCCCACCCAAGCAGACAGAGAACTAGGGACTGATCAGTCTTCTATGACCATGTTGCCATTGAAGACTGGTCCTACAGGTCCAACGCTTGGCTGCTATGGCAACTCACTGTGGTCACTGAAGTTCTTTGGAGCAGGATGATCTTAGTTACTCAGGATTAAGCTCTGAAATGCTTAGGTTTGCAAGATGGAACTCAGAGCCTGAGTTTTTAGGCTTATTTGAAGTCTAATCCCTCCCAGCAGCACTGAGTCAGGATGGCTTATGATACCTGCCAGCTCTTGGCCCCAGAACTGCTGTCTATTTTCTGTCAAGGGTGATAGCAGTTTTCCTATACACCTTCAAAACACAAAGAATCTGATTACACTCTTTTCCCCAAACTGTGGGTCTATATATCATACTTCTAAGTGAGTAATAATAACCACAGTACTACTAGTATTAATAATAATAATAATAGTAATAATGGTTCTTGGTGACTCAAAAGTGATTTACTCTTCCAGAGAAACTTTCCAAGTGATTGTGAGATTCTCATACCCACCCCAAGTAGGGGGAATTGGAGGGACAGGGAGAACAGAGGTGTGTGGGACGTACTACCTTCAAGGATTCTAAAAGCAATATTATTCACCTCTCAGGCTGAAAAGTAAATTTAAAACACAATGTTAGTCTCTGATGGAGTATTCCACTACTTATACATATAAGTACTTTCACACGTTGATGTTATGGTGATTAGTAAAATACAAATTAATTTAAAGGCATTGCTAATTTATAGTGACTTCTGTCATTTCCTATTTCTCAATAAATAGGTATCAAAAGGCCAGCAACTGTCATGCATGTGTGTGGAGGTGAGGAGGAGGGATAACGATGCAAATTTTAGGATATTAGGATAGTGTTTACACTCAAAACGTTTGTGCCATTCACCAAATAGGATTCCTCTTATTTCACCTCATATTGTTATCTCCTTATTATTTTTTGAGCCTCTTCCATGTGCCAGGCAGCGTACTTAGGTGCTCTACCTACTGTGATGAGAAAGACACTTCCCCTGACTTCAAGAATCCCAAAGGCCAGCTGGGGCAGCCACGAATTAGCCATCACAGTATGAGAGGTTAGCGCCACTGTAGGGAAGGACAGAGTGCTAAGGGTACCTAACTAACCAGAGGAGCCTCCAGCAAGACTTCGCAAAGAGGGCTATGTTTAAGTTCAGGCTTGAAGGATACGCATGAGTTAGCCAAGCAAAGAAGAGAGGAAAGTATGTTCTGTAGTAGACCGAGGGCAGGGCTTGGGTTATGGCTAGAGACAAGAGGAGGAAAGGAAAGTTGAAAGAGCTGAAAGCAGCCCTATCAAGCTCGGGTGTAGCATCCTATCTGAGGGAAGGGGGGACAGATGAAGTTGGAGAGGTGGACCATAGCCCGATAACAAGGCGCTTTCAGAGCTGCATTAAATTTGAGAAAACTAAGCTGCAGAGACGTACCAAGAAACTTACTCAACGGTATAGAGTAAATGTGGCACAGAAACCAGCCTGCACTCCTGCCTTTCAGGTTTTAAACCCCAAGCTGCCCACTGACTTCCCTGAGACAGGTATAAGGGCACATTTCCCCAGAATGAGGGTGACATGCAGGGGACCCAAACCCAAGCCCGTATCATTGACTAAGCACAAAGAGTAGGCAAGAACGCGTTGGTCCTTATCACCCACCTGGGACCCTCGGGGCTAATTAATCATGCTGACAGCTCCCTGGATGTAGTCAGAGGATTATTTTTTTCCTGAATGCTGCTAGTTTAACCTGAGGCAAGACTTTCCTTCATGACACCAGGACGAAGCCTTGTTGAACATGATGAATGTCTTTTGGAAAAGAATAACATTTTGATAAAGGCCCTTGCAATCAGCCTCCAGGTTAGAACAGTGTGGTTTTCCTTGCTTGTTTTCACAGTCATCTTACAAGAAAGCCAGCTTTATCTCTGGGCTCTGAATCAACTAACCTAGAGAGGGCTTTATGATTAAAAATCAAGTAAATAACTTGCCCTGGTCTCTGACTTTTCATAAATAATTATGGCTGGAGCTGCCATTTAGATTCCAACTTTCTTCCAAAGCCCAGTGTGTACCTCACTATTCCAGTTTCTGACTCCCCAGAAGCCCCTGAGGATCACGATTTGGGTTTCAACTACAAAGAGGGCTCCTCCATTGCCCAGAAAACAGATGTTATACGAGCTTTGGAGGCTTTTTGCTGCATGTTGTTACATTAATCCCAATTTTTCGGCATTAAATGTGACCTTTTTCTCATTCATATAATTCTCCATTTTCTTATTTGAAAAATGCTTCCACATGAAGAGGAAGAAGAGGAAGAGGAAGAATCAAGAAACAGCCATGGAGGGAAGGAGGAAGAAGGTGACTTTCAGGAAGCATTTGGAAACCTACTCATGGGAAGAGGAAGAGTCTCCTTTTGGCTGCATACCAGTGGAGGGGCTGCCCACCCCAGATCTGTGATCTTCCAGGGACCCCCCCGTAGCCTGCATGCCCCTTAGTGGGAGTAGGAGGAGGGGGACCAGGAAGAAGCCCAGTTGGGAAGGTCCCATGAAAGCCAACGTTGGCAGAAGGCGATCTTCATCTCCAGCCCAAACTCTGGGCTCCTAACTGGCTTGCCAACTTACTGCAAATGCAGATTCCAAGGCAGGAGAACAAAAACAGATGTCGGAAGCCAGGGTATGGGGTAGGGTTCTGCAAATCAGCTAGGAAAATAAGGACAAAATGGTGGGTCAAGACTATGAAAGGAGCTTACTTAGAACAGGGACTGCTAGCTTGTTGGTCTACATGAGGGAATCAGCAGGACGTATACTGTATATGCTCACAAGCACATGCCCATACACGTGCACACACACACACAGGTGTAGATAATAGTCCCTAAAATACAACAACCAGCTAATATACACCATGATTAAGGATTGGGTTGAGCCTCTCTTTAATTGTATCTGCCTCCTTTGCCACTTCTGTTTACAAACAATGTACTTATATCAGAGACTATTGCTACTAGTCATTATTAGCACACCTAGATGCATTATGTTTAAGCTTTGAAAGTTAAAAGGGAAACAAGGCCTTATACAGGTATATATTCTTTATCCCAATAATTCCACTTTATACTAAAAATTTATACTAAGGATATAACTGAACATACCCAAAGATTTATCTACAAGAGTATTGCTATAAACTAAACGTTTGTGTTCTCTCAAAACTCTTATGTTGAAACCTAATCCCCAGTGTACGGTATTTGGAGGTTGAGGCCTTTGGGGGGTGATCAGGTCATGAGAGTGGAGCCCTCCTGATGGGATTAGTCCTATAAAAGAGGCCTGAGAGTGCCCTTGCCCCTTACAACATGTGAGGTCGCAAGGAGAAATCAGCAATCTGAAACCCAGAAGAGAGTTCTCATCAGAACCCAACCATACAGGCACCCATATCTTGAAGTTCCAGCCTCCAGAACTAGGAGAAATAAAGTTCTGTTGTTTATAAGCCACCCAGTCTATGGCATTCTGTTATAGCCATTCAAATGGACTAAGACAAAAATTGATGACAAAGTAATTTGTAATAGAAATATCCAACAATACAGGATTAGTTAAATCACGGTACATCATAAAAGTCAAATCTCAAGCTATTAAAAATTACATTGGGGCTTCCCTGGTGGCGCAGTGGTTGAGAATCTGCCTGCCAATGCAGGGGACATGGGTTCGAGCCCTGGTCTGGGAAGATCCCACATGCCACGGAGCAACTAGGCCTGTGAGCCACAATTACTGAGCCTGTGCGTCTGGAGCCTGTGCTCCGAAACAAGAAAGGCCGCGACAGTGAGAGGCCCGCGCACCGCGATGAAGAGTGGCCCCCGCTTGCCGCAACTAGAGAAAGCCCTCGCACAGAAACGAAGACCCAACACAGCCATAAATAATAAATTAATTAATTTTTTAAAAAATTACATTGTTGGAAAATATTAATTCATTTAAGCAGATGAGAAGTATTTATTTGGCACCACCAATATATGAAATATGATAAAGTAGAAAAAACCAGCAGGTTATAAAATGGTAGTCATAATACACTTACATTTTCTTAAAAATTTATAAATACATGTATAAAAATGTCTGAAAGATAGACAGCACAATGTTAGTCAATGTTAGATTGGTGGGGCTATAGATCACTTTTTTAAAAATTTATAATGAACATATATAAATTATGTAGCCAGAAAAAAAAATACAATTTTTTTCAAGTCAATTGTTTTGTTTAACCATACATAATAGACCTGATATGAAAGCCTATAAAGATTTTGACATTTAATGCTGAAGTGTTCTCCAGACAGACTGTCCCAGCTCGCCCAATTCCCCATAACCTTAAACCAGAGGTATCATTATTATTTTTAAATCTGTACCAATTTGATGGGGAGCAAATGAATAGTCACCCCAGTCTTTTAATCTGCTCTTCCTTGATTTTCTCATGAGGTTGAACATGTGTTCATATGACTGTCGACCATGGGTAGGTTCTTTTGTTAACGATAGGTCTGTTCTTTAAGGTTACAGAAACCTCCCCAAACTCAGGCATGCTTAGATTCTGAGCAGCTGACCCCAAGCATCCAGCCCTCCGGTGCTACCTCCCCGCTTCTCCCAGGCATTCGTTAGATCAATGACTTTCAGCCTTGCCTACATATCACAATGACCCGGGGAGCTTTAAAAACACTGAAGCCCGGGTCTTACCTCCAGAGTTGCTGATTTAACTGACCTAGGTGCAGCCTAGGTAACAGGATTTTTTAAAGCTCCCCAGGTCATTCTTTTTGTTGTTGTTGAAGTATAGCTGATTTACAATGTTGTGTTAGTTTCAGGTGTACAGCAAAGTGATTCCATTATATAGATATAGATAAATATAAAAGTTATGCATATATACACACATATGTATATATTCTTTTTCAGATTCTTTTCCATTATAGGTTATTACAAGATATTAAATATAATTCCCCAGGTCATTCTAATGTGCACGAGGCTGAGAACCACAGCTTCACAGAGGCTCTGCTAATGGCGTTCTAATGAGCATACTGAGATGCTGGAAAATGCCTTCCATTAGCATCTACACCTGCAGTGAAGAGCAGGGCGATGAAGATGCATACAAAAGACAGAGATAAGGAGGGAAACAAATAGATTCATCTCCAGCGTCATCTCATTCTTTTAACATATTGGCTCAATAAATATTTGAGCATCTACTAGGACAGTAATAACGGTGCACATTTATTGAACATTTATTATGGGTCAGGCTCTCTTCTAAGCCCTTTACATATATGCCTTCAATAATCCTAGGAGGCAAGTACTCATCTTATATAGGTGAGGAAACTGAGGCACAGAGAGGTTAAGTTATTTGCTAACAGTCACATAGCGATTAAGGAGTAGAGGCAGGATTCGAACACAAACAAGTTAGCTCTGACGTTCATGTCATAACACCACATACCAGATGCTGCAAAGGCAGCTGGTACGTCATAGTACAAAACAAAACAGTTAACAGTTCCTGTTATATGTCTTAAAGTTTAGTGGAGGATTAGAGAGTAAATGAATAAACACACAAGATCTGAAGGAAAAGCACAAAACGCTATAAAAGAATATAACCGTATACTCATGTTCAAAGCAGCATCATTCACAATAACAAATGTAATATAAAAGATGGAAGCAACCCAAGTGTCCATCCACAGATGAATGGATAAAGAAAATGTGGTATACATATACAAAGGAACATTATTCAGCCTTAAAATGGAAGGAAATACTGACACATGGTACGACACAGATGAATCTCGAAGACACTATGCTAAGTGAAAAAAGCCAGTCACAAAAGGACAAATACTGTATGATTCCACTTATATGAGGAATAGAGTAGTCAAATTCTTAAAGACAGAAAGTATAACGGTGGTTATCAGGTGCTTGAGAGAAGGGAATGGTGAGTTTTTGTTTAATAAGTACAGAGATTCCATTTTGGAAGATGAAAAAAAGTTCTGGAGATGGATGGTGACAACAGTTGCTCCAGAATGCGAATGTACTTAATGCCACTGAACTATACACTTAAAAACAGTTAAGATGGTAAATGTTTATGTTCTGTATCTTTTACCACAATTTTTAAAAATAAAAATAAAATTTTTTAATTATAAAGACTATAACCAGACACACCAAATTTGGTTGGGGAGGGGAGTCAAGGAAAGTCTGTTTCAGGAGGTAACATTTAAAGTGAGACTTGGGGATCAAAGGATCAGTTACTAGAAGAGTAGAGAGAGGTTATTCTGAACAGAAGGAACAGTATATGCAAGGGCTCTGGGGCAGTAAGAATGGTGGGGGGAACCTAGTGAGTGAGGGCAGCAAGGTGTGAGGTGAGGCCATGCAGGGCTTCTCAGTCCACAACAAAGAGCTTGGAATTTATTCTAAATACTTTGGGAAGTCAGAGATGGATACTGAACAGGGCCATGGCACAATTTAACAAGATTTGGGGTTTTTTTTTTCTTTTCAGTTTAAATAAATTGTGTTAAAAAGAATCTACCGATTGTTAAAAAAATAAAAGAGGTAAAATTAAAAAAAAAAATTTTTTAAGGCTTGCTTTATGTTCTTTAAAGCTCTAGCCATCTGCCCTAGGAGAGTGACTTGGAGGAGGACAAGTTAGAAAGCAATCACCACAGTATCAGTGTAGATGATGTCACATTTGGACTGAGAAAAGTGAGGTTCAGAGAGGTTAAGTAACTTTGCAGCGTCACACAGCTCTCAGAACTCAGAACCAAGGTCTCCAACTCCAACACGTGCATTGCTTACACTTTGCAGATTTTAAAAAAGGAAAGAAATCAGAATACACAAGAAAGAAGATACATCATAGTTCAGACCCTCTTGAGAGAGAAGCACCATTCCATTCCACTGCTCCTCCACAGATATTTTGTACTTATAGATGCAAAACCAAGCAATCTGACCATAAAATGGGGTGGAGAAGGAGAGAGACACACAGAGAGATGGAAAAGCAGAAAATGAGAAAGGAAAAATTTAACACTTACTCCTCTGGTTGATGTCCTCTCTGAGCCAGACAGCCGCACCTTTACTAGACTCACCTGGGGTGCCAGCAGCCAGTTAAGATCCGAGAGCCAGAGTCCAGAGGCTGCCCAAGGAGCCATTTGAGGCTATGCACGTGCTGGGGCAAACTAACCCAGGAAGAGTTCTGAGGCCCACTGGCAGCTTCTCCGTGGAGGACAGCAGGCAGCAGGGCAAACTTTTAAAACTTGGGGGGGTCTTCGGGGTGCTGGGGCGTCATTAATTGCTTGAAAAACAAGAATGAGAATCACAAAAAGGATTAGTGAATACATCTGTGGAAAAAAAAAAACCAAAAACCCCTGGCAGTGCTGAGTCCCCTGTCCTGGGATGAGGTCATGTACCAACAAACACAGAGCAAAACCTCAACTTACTGCAACCCAACGGTCAGAAACCCTTGATCACTGGGCTCATTTGCCATCCTCTACATGAAGGAGAAAAGGCAAATCCTTTAAAATATAATAATTTGGGTTAGAAATTTATCTCAAACAACTTCCAGGGGCTCTACTTAGCTAAAGGTCCAACATAGAATCAGAGAGGTTACAGCTGAAAGAGACTCCAGCAAGGGTCCCTGTACAACTCCTTCATCTCAGAGGCAAGAAACTGCAGCATGGGGAAAGGAAGTGACTTGTCCAAGGTCACATCATTTCCTACTGCCCAGGCCATCCAGGGCTCCTTCTAACACTCTCTATGCCACTCCACTCCGCCCCTGCATCTGACCCGTAGTCCTATGAAACAGCAAAAACACTGACCTACACCTGACACCAAGGTAATCATCGGGTAGATCCATTAAACCTGTAACCGGCCTTCTCTGATCCAGCTTGCTTTGTTTCTACAAAATCCTGCTCGTCCTCCAAGCCTCACATGGCCTAAACAAGATGTTTGCCCAAGTTGTTTTACAGAAATTCGAAGTCAGCGGCGTCCAGTTCCAACTCGAGCTGGTTAAAACGAGTGGAGACGCCCAACCCACCAACTGGGCATGCGTGAATGTCTGTCAGGTGACCTTTTGACGTCAGAGGGCCCAAAACTCCGCCCTAAGAGCGTGAACTCTGTCCCAGGAAGAAGCGTGTAGCTTAGTTGCGCCTGCGCAGAACCACAGACGACTGTAACTTTACTTCTGATCAGCTTTCCCCACGCTCCCCACGCCTCAGCTCTATCCATAAATACCCCCTAAATCTACCGCCGCCTTCCTGCAGGTGCGCTGGAGATCTGTGCTCCCGTCTCCTCGCTTGGCTGCCCGGTGAACTGAGCCCTTTCTGTGTTGCAAAGCTCAGCATCTCTGCGTTAGGCTTGCTGCGTGGGGGGCAAATGAACCGAGTTCCGTAACGTGCCCATGCAGCTCCCCACTGTATAAGATATTCTCTTCGTTTATTTTTCTTAGCTCTCTTGTAGAGGCAGCGGGGCTGATAGGACAGGATTGTGCCCTCACTTGTCTTGGCGGGAGTTCTATTGGGTTGGCCAAGAAGTTCGCTGGGTTTTTCCGTAAGATGGCTCTAATAGTGCTTTGTCTTGAACTTCATTCGAAACAATTTTACTAGATTGTATTGTGACAGGTGTCATATAAGCATGCATTAAAAAAAAAAAAAAATTATCAGCTTACCGAGTGACCCTTGGAGGTTTGGGCTCTGTTCTGCTGAGAAAAGGAGGAATATTGCAGTGGAAGATATTTGGGCTGCAGTGGTGGATACTGAGATAATGCCCTGATTATCAGTCTGCTTGCCACAGCATAGGTGGCCCATAAGTAATAGGAAGGCCAGGAAAACTTTCCACAAGGATGGCTGAAAATATTTCTGATTAACCCCTAATCAGGAAAAAAATTGGATCAGGAGAACGCCCTTTGGGTTATCTGAGATTGTGCTGTAAATACGAGATTTTCACTCATTTCGGGTTGTGGGTGGGGAACCAAGGAAGATACAACCCTTCTGTGGCCCAAACTGACACACTGAACACTTTCAAGCATGAGAAAAGTTGGAATTCAGCAAGGGCATTTTGACAGCACTGAAATTTATGTCTGCCTGGGAGGAGATAGTACCCCACATTTTTAAACAGTTTTGGTCAGGGGAGAAAAATGTAAAATTGGTCGCTAGCTAATGAGGCCTGATCATCCTTTTATGGTGCCCTAGTATGCAATTAAGGTTAGCTTCGTGTAAACTGCCAGCACACTCAGACTTTTAACAGCCTTATGTATGTCAGGAAGGAAAATAAATAGTCAGCTGTTTGTCTTTATGTGGGGAAATTATTGAGATAAACAGCTTGGGCCTGACAGGTGTGACTTCTTGCGGCTTAATGTGATGGATTTGCCAGTGGCAGCTGGAGCTGATAGCACCAAACTGTTGATAGAAGAAAAACACTGTGAAGATTCTGACAATTATATAAGTGCCAGAGCCAGGCAGGGTCTGGTGTTTGACTGTGAAGCGCTCAGACTTTCAGGGTTTGGGAGTGGGGAAGGAACAAGAATGCAGAGATAGACTTGTTCTGCAGAGTAGGTGGAATCCTCGAACTCCAGAGGAACTTAAGCCTCTAGGACAGGGAGGCCTAGAAAAGTCTAGTGACTACCCAGCTGTTCAGAATTGGGCCCGGAGTCTCCCGGCCCCTGCTACTTGTTACCAAACTTGGGTCATTTGCAAGCAGTGAAGTTAATTTACTGACACAGGGTTGTGGTGAAGGAAAGTGCAGCGTTTATTGCAGGGCACCAAGCAAGGAGTCCAGGCAGCCAGTGCTTAAAAGACACCAACTCCCAGATGGCTTTCAGAGAAAGGGTTTTAAAGACAAGGTGAGGGAGGGGAGTGGTGCAGTGTGTGATCAGCTCGTGAACATTCTTCTGATTGGTTCCTCATGAGGTAATTGGGAGTCAACATCATCAACCTTCTGGTTGCAACCCATCTGGGGTCTACTTGCTTGTGGGCAGCAAACAGTTAACTTCTTCCACCTGGTGGGGATTTCAGTATCTGTGAAACAGCTCATAGGACGTGGCTCAGAATATTATCTGTAGCCCTTAAGGAGGAGCTAAAGGTCCTTGACTTTAATTGCTAAATTATTATTTTTTCTTGCTTGACTCTTTTCCTGTGTTTCTGCATTTTCTTGCTTCTGATTAAATTTATTTGTTGGAACTCAGAAGGTCTAGGAGGCTAAACTTTTACTACATACAAGAGGCACACAGACATGGGGGGTGGCTCTGTCCTGGGAAGGCCCCATAGGGTCTTGCTCGGTTACATTTCCACTATTCCAAACTGCTAAGAACCCTGCAGCATCATGAACTGATGGATTCAGACTTAAACTTGGATTTGGTCCTGCTTTTGCCACTATCTCCTTGCCTGTGGTCACCCCCTCTGTCACCTCACTGTAATTCATATTCTTCACCACCCCTGGAATTTCCTAAAATGCAGATCTGAGCCAGTTTCACCCCCTGTCCCCATTTTAAAACCCTGTAATAACTCCCCTCTGCTATCAGGATAAATGTGTAACACAGCTCACAAGGACCTTCACAAACCTGGCCTATGCTTTCGTCCCCAGCTTCATAATCCCCATTTCCACCCACCCAAACTCTATATGCCAGTCATGCTGAATAATCTGCTCTTTCTGCAAACAGAGGATTGTCAGATAAAATACACAATGCCAGGTTAAGTGTAAATATCAGGGTTAAGTGTAAATATCAGAGCGACAATGAGTAATCTTTATAAAGTATGTACCATGGAATATTTGGGATATCTGACATTCAAATTGACTGGAAGCTCTCTCTTTTTATTTGCTAAATCTGGCAGTTTTGCTTCAATTGGACCCTGATTTTTCCTCACCTCTGGGCTTTTTAAAAATGCGCCATCCTTTTGCTAGAACACCAAGCCTTTTCTCTGTCATAGCTTGGTTAATTTATTGAGTCAGGGACACCAAAGCTCCATGTTCACCTTCCATAGTGTAAAGTTGTTGCTGGGCTGTGGCTACCAAGTCAGCAACTGTATTTCTAAGCCCCCTGCATCCAGGTGGGGCCATGTGACTAGATCTCACCAGTGGAATGTGAGTTTAAGCATGCCTGTCACTTCTGGGCCAAAATGGTTAAGAAGCAGGTATATCTTCTCCCTATATCCTCATCGGAAAACCACACGTAAGGACTCCAAAGTCTTAGGGGATGGTGGAACTATAATAAGATGAAAGGAGCTGGAACCCTGAATCACTGTAAGAAAGACCACCCACAGACCAATCACATTGTCAGTTACACGAGTGAGAAGGAAACGTCTATCATATCACTGAAATGTGAGGGTTTGCTTGTTGCACAGCTAGCGTTATCTTAGCTAATACATACATTCTTTGGGTGTTTGACATTTCTTCCTCATAGAGGGTCCCTCAAATTGGGTTAGTGGGCCCTCTTATGTGCTCCCATAACACACCCATTCTTTTCTCAGTAACATCTACCATGCTGTTGTAATAGACTCTTGTCTGTCTTTTTTCCTACTGACAAAGTGTTTCTTGGAGGTAGGGACTAGGATTGTCTTGGTCACAATTATATCTGCAAAGCATAGCATTGTTGAATGAATAACTAGTCTCTTCAATTCTGTTCTGTTTCCTTATTTTTTTATTTTTACTTTTTTATAAATTTATTTATTTATTTATTTTTGGCTGCTTTGGGTCTTCGTTGCTGCACACGGGCTTTCTCTAGTTGTAGCAAGCAGGGGCTACTCTTCGTTGCAGTGCACGGGCTTCTTATTGCAATGGCTTCTCTTGTTGCGGAGCACAGGCTCTAGGCGTGCGGGCTTCAGTAGTTGTGGCACGTGGGCTCAGTAGTTGTGGCACGTGGGCTCAGTAGTTGTGGCACGTGGGCTCAGTAGTTGTGGCTCGTGGGCTCTAGTGCGCAGGGTCAGTAGTTGTGGCGCACGGACTTAGTTGCTCCGCAGCATGTGGGATCTTCCCGGACCAAGGCTCGAACCCGTGTCCCCTGCATTGGCAGGCGGATTCTTAACCACTGCGCCACCAGGGAAGTCCTGTTTCCTTATTTTTAAAATTGATGTGGCAGACACATGATTCTTAAGATCCCTCCCAAATCTGTAATTCAGGAGTTATGAATATAGCAAAGTGAAAACCTGCCATTTTTGACTTCCCAGAACCACATTTTCCATCAGGGAATGACACTCCTTCCACTGCATGTGGTTCTGATGGGCTGGAAATCATTGATTCATGGCACCCACCCCCTCAACTTTCCCCACCACAGAAATGGGCAGGAGCCCCAAGCTAGACCCTACCGTTTCACCCTCTTACAACAGTCATTGGTCAGGGGTTCTTATGGTAGAATAATGTATATGATGGCCTCTTAGTGGAGATCTGCTCATTTATTAGAGAGAGTGTATCTACAAAATGAAGCTAACACAAAAGAAAATATCAGCAAGAAGTGAAGAAAAAGAAGATCTCCAATAATATTTTCTAAGTTCCTGGATCAAGCTGTGCCTAAAGCCAACCACCTCTGAACTTTTCATGTGAGCCAACAAACCCTGATTTGGCTTAAACCAAACCTTAGATTCTGTACTTACATCCAAAAAAGTTATGAAGAATGTATAAATAGTAGTCTTTGAGTTTAAAATAAAATATATCCAGAACCACACACTGTTTTGCATGGATACGTATAAAATAAACTTTATTGATTAGGATGAGATAACAAGAGATACAACAGGTGTCTTAGTATTTAACACAAAGCGTATGCCTGCACTATTCACTATGAAAGTGAATGAACTTAGAAGTACTTTTTAAAATGTAGTTTCATTCTGTAAGAGGCAACCTAAAGAATAGCTAAATAACATAATTTTAAAGATTTGAAGAATCCTTGTCAGTAGGCACTTGCTCTTATTTTCTCACAATACTGGAGGAGGATAGTTTCTAAACAAAATTTCTGATTTGCTGTAGGGGAACCACGTGGAGCAGCTGCCAGGTTTTCTACAACGTACCGGCCACCACGTCACTGCCACTCTCTGTCCCCAGCACAGACAACGGGTCCAGGAGTAGAAATACCTTACAAGCTGGAGGAATCAGCTTCTTCCCACCGGGAATATGAAGCTTGAACAGAGAGACAGAGACTAAAAATCGGGGCACTGGGTCACATGAAGAGTCCACCCAAATGAGAAGGAACATAAACATGTGCTTCTGTATTTCAGGGAATGTGCTTGTTTCTGCTTTTTAAATTCTGGATTGTCTATTCCTCCAATCCTAGGAGCTTCCCAACATATTTTTCCAGAATGTTTTTCTTCAATTAGACAGTGTTGGG
Organism: Balaenoptera acutorostrata; assembly: GCF_949987535.1. NCBI lineage: Eukaryota > Metazoa > Chordata > Mammalia > Artiodactyla > Balaenopteridae > Balaenoptera > Balaenoptera acutorostrata. Next base: position 17,185,289 of record NC_080074.1, read on the forward strand.
GTTTGAGGCTGACAATGAAAGAAGCCTCACTTAATTCACATGGGGTGAGAGAAGAGGACATTTAAAAGTGGACATCAGGGCTTCCCTGGTGGCGCAGTGGTTGAGAATCCGCCTGCCAATGCAGGGGACACGGGTTCGAGCCCTGGTCTGGGAAGATCCCACATGCCACGGAGCAACTGGGCCCGTGAGCCACAATTACTGAGCCTGCGCGTCTGGAGCCTGTGGTCCGCAACAAGAGAGGCCGCGATAGTGAGAGGCCCGCGCACCGTGATGAAGAGTGGTCCCCGCTTGCCACAACTAGAGAAAGCCCTCGCACAAAAACGAAGACCCAACACAGTCATAAATTAATTAATTAATTATTTTTTTAAAAAGTGGACATCAGATATCATTGCTCCTGGGGTCCATCACCCATGCCCTCCCACCAGCAACCTGCTTGAGACTGAAGTGCTCCTCTGCCCTCTGCCATGTTGAGGGCCAGCCCACCTCCCACCATCACCAGTGTCCTGAAATCCAAGCCCTCAACTCCCCTCAGACATGTAATACTTTCCAGAGTTGCAATTTGTTATATTATGATACATTGTCATGCAAAGTAGTTGAGCTATTCTGTCTCAAACTTCACTGTAGACTAGAAGTTTAACTTGACCTTGTGTACGCCAACATGTTATGTTTTTCACAAAATAAAAGACCAGCCTTACTCCAAAGATGAATTCTGCTTCTACTCGTACAGGGAAAATAAACTGTGGCAGCTTTAGAATATCAGTTTGTTCCTGCTTCCAGCCTAAAGATTTCAGAGCTATTGGAAGTCAGACTCAGTACCCGCTTTGCATAGAAAAGCCCGATTCACTTCCCTTTCTTGGAACACCGAATGGCATCCAAGGAGACACACCCGGACGTCTTGCTTCCTAATTTTCTCACAAAGTTGTCTCCCTCCCTTGAGAATTTGGTGCCCCCTGTGATGCTTCCGGCTTTTACTGGTCCCGTGACACCGGGCATCACCCTGAGCTCTTTTTGTTCTCTCCAAGCTCCATCAGTAATTCAGAGCCAAGGAGAATAAACGCTTCTCCCTGTCTCCAGACTCCTTCCAGGCATCCGGTGATCCTCACGTGGCTGAGATGGACAGGCCGCATGGTGACAAGCGAATGAGAAACCGGCCTCTGTTCGGGGGATCTGCTGCCCGGTGTCCCTTGCAGGCCAAGGAGCAAGAATAGCTGTCCAGCAAGGAGGCCGGTGCATGCCCAGTGCAGACAGTGACAAAGCAGTCCTCCCTGCTCACCACGCCTTCTGCCCTCTGCATCACTCAACCACTGCCAACAAGGAGGAGGGACTGTCTTTCTTCGCCGAGTAGGTCACATCGAGCTGGCCCACAAAAACCACCCGAAGGCCGTGTCCACACTTGGACAGTCATCGTGGCACAGGGGCCAGTCAATCTGAAAACAGGGACTCTCACTCAGGCGTCCTGGGGTTTGGAGAAGGAAATGAACCAGTGAATGTCTCATTGGCTGCCGGAGTGTGCCTCAGAGCCATAGTGTAGAAGAGGTAGGGGCTGCAGCTCCTCTGCTCTACCAAGTGTTTGGAAATCACTTCATATGTGAAGCTACTTTCCTGACTGTAAATTGAGCTGGTTGGACCAGATCTTGGAATCGCAGAATATTAGAGAATGACTGGCGAGCTAAACCAACTCCTTTATACCACAGATGAGTAAACTGAGGCCGATTTCATATATTTCGCGTATATTTCTTGAGCCCTACTATGTGTCAGGTGAAGTGTTAGATGCTAGGGATAAACCAGTGAGTGAAAATATATACAGCCCCTTCCCTCAAGGTGCTTGCAGTAGAGTGGGGATGAGAGAGACATTGAATAATCACGTGTATGAATATCTAACACAAGCTGAGCTCTGTGAAGAGGGACTCGAGATACCAAGAACATATTTTAGATCTAAGACCTGAAGGACTGATAGGCTTTAACTAGATAAGGGAGTGGTGGGTAGGGAGGAAAAGCAGAGAGAAAGCGTGTGCAAAGGCCTTGAGGCAGGAGAGAACAAGGGACTTTCAGGACCCTGAGAGCAGCCAGGGGGTGAGAAGCTAGAAAAGAGAAAGATAGGCAAAGAGTGGAGCAAGACAAGACCCGAGAAGGAAGCAGAGACACACATCCAGGCCAGGGTGTGAAGGGGTTACCATCACAACAGGTAAAAGTCTAAAATGGTTCTTAAGATTCCAATGCCCTGTAATCCCTCCCTTTGAGTCTAGGCAGGCAGGACCTGTGAATATGATGGAATGTTACTCCTGCCATCGTGTTGCATTAAATAGCAAAAGGCTTTTGCAGATGTAACTAAGATTACTGATCAGTGGCCTTGGAACAAAATCAAAGGGCAGTTATCATGGGAAGGCCTGATCTAATCCAGTGAGCCCTTAAAAGAGACGAGAAGCAGTACAGACACTCCTGCTGGCCTGGAAGAAAGGAACTGGCCATGCTGTGAGCTACCTATGGAGGGTGCCGTGTGGCTAGGTCCTGAGGGAAGCCTCTAGGAGCTGAGTAAGCCTTGGGCAACAGCCAGCAAGAAAATGGAAACCTCTGTCCTATAGCCTCAAGCAAATGAATTCTGCCAACAAACTGAATGAGTTTGGAAGGGGATCCTGGGCTCCAGGTGAGACCACAGCCTCAGCCAACACCTGGATTTCAACCTTATGAGACCCTAAGCAGAGAACTTGGCGACCCTATGCACAGACTTCTGACCCATAGAAACTGGGAGATAACAAGTGGGTGTTTTAAGTCCCTACCTGTGTGGTCATTAGCTGTGTGGCAATAGAAACTAGTACAGCTGTTTAAAGATTTGGGTACTTACCTTTAGAACATTAGGAAGTCATTGCAGAATTTTAAAGAGGGGCTGGGAGGGGATAACATAATCACACTGGATTTCTGAAGATTTCTTAGGATCCTATATGAAGAATGAACTTGAAAGCAAGAGTCCAGTGAGGAGGCAAGAGACAGTGGTGGCTCTCATAGTGGAGCCGGTCACAGAGGCAGGCAGGAAAGATAGATGGTAACAAAGGAAAACCCTCAGACTCTTAGCTTTTAGAAATATATACTGAAATATTTGCTTCAAAATAATCCAGAAGGTTGGTGGGAGAATAGATGAAACAAAATTTGCCATGTGTTAATAATTTTTCAAGCTAGTAGTTGCATCAGATTTATTATACTAGTATCTATTTTGTATGTATATAAATATATTGATTTTTAGTTAAAATATATACACACTGAAACACAGATCTCAAGAGTACAGGTTGAGGGCTTCCCTGGTGGCACAGTGGTTGAGAGTCTGCCTGCCAATGCAGGGGTCACGGGTTCGAGCCCTGGTCTGGGAAGATTCCACGTGCCGTGGAGCAACTAGGCCCGTGAGCCACAATTACTGAGCCTGCGTGTCTGGAGCCTCTGCTCTGCAAAAAGAGAGGCCACGATAATGAGAGGCCTGCGCACCGCGATGAAGAGTGGCCCCCACTTGCCGCAACTAGAGAAAGCCCTCGCACAGAAACAAAGACCCAACACAGCCATAAATAAATAAATAAATAAATAAAAATTAAAAAAAAAAAAGTACAGGTTGATAAATTTTGATGAGCGCATATACTTATACTTACATGACCCACACTCTCTATCACCCCCGAAAACTCCCTCCAACCCCTACCTAGCTACTCTCAGCCCTCTATCCAGAGGCAGCTACTGTTGTTCTAATTTCTATCATCATAGATTAGTGTTACCTATTTGAGAACTCATAAATTGAATCACGTGACATGTTCTCTTTTGTGTTTCGCTTTTTTCACTGAATATAATGCCTTTGAGACCTATGTTGTTGAATCTATTTCTAGTTAATTATTACTTATTCCATTGTATGAATGTTAGTTTTAATTCTATTGATGGACAGACATATGGATTGTTTCCCTATTTTAGCAATTCTGAATAAAGCAGGTATGGAGTGTGCTTGTGCAAGTCTTTTATAAGTTTTAATTTCTCTTCAGTAGATTTTCTGGGTAACTGGTAAATGTATGTTTAGTTTTATAAGAGACTGTCATACAAGTTTCCAAAGTGGAGGAAACTTTTTACACTCTCACTAGCAGTGTATGAGAGTTCCAGCTGCTTCTGCTAAAGTAACAGGAAGAAATCAGAAGGGAGGAGAGGGCTTTCCTTTGGCATGGCCTCTACTTTCACAATCAAATAGATCCTAATGTCATTCGTTGAGCATAAAGGGAGAAATGGGCATGTGAAGGGTTGTCAGAAGTATGAGGAGAGGGGTGGTTTGCAATAATCATTTAAAAAAAAAAATGGAAAGGTGAACTGACTTATTAGGATTACTGGGGACACTGCAGAGACCCATTTGTTGTTGGTAACGATGAATTCAGTGATGCCACTTGATTCACTCTTTTTCCAGCAGTACACACAGTCACTTGAAATTTGGATTCATCCAAGGTCTGGGTGGGATATATAGATAAGATGAGAAACAGATGAAAGGAGACCTTCAAGATGGCAGAGGAGTAAGACGTGGAGATCACCTTCCTCCCCACAAATACATCCGAAATACATCTACATGTGGAACAACTCCTACAAAACACCTACTGAACGCTGGCAGACCTCAGACTTCCCAAAAGGCAAGAAACTCCCCACGTACCTGGGTAGGGTGAAAGAAAAAAGAAAAAACACAGACAAAAGAATAGGGATGGGACCTGCACCAGAGGGAGGGAGCTGTGAAGGAGGAAAGGTTTCCACACACTAGGAAGCCCCTTCACTGGCGGAGACTGTGGGTGGCGGAAGGGGGAAGCTTCGGAGCCACGGAGGAGAGCGCAGCACAGGGTGCGGAGGGCAAAGTGGAGAGATTCCCGCACAGAGGATCGGTGCCGACCAGCACTCACCAGCCCGAAAGGCTTGTCTGCTCACCTGCTGGGGCAGGTGGGGCCTGGGAGCTGAGGCTTGGGCTTCGGAGGTCGGATCTCAGGGAGAGGACTGGTGTTGGCTGCATGAACACAGCCTCATGGGGGCTAGTGTGCCACAGCTAGTTGGGAGGGAGTCTGGGAAAAAGACTGGAACTGCCTAAGAGGCGAGAGACAATTGTTTCGGGGTGCATGAGGAGAGGGGCGTCAGAGCACCGCCTAAACGAGCTCCAGAGACGGGCGTGAGCCGTGGCTATCAGCACGGACCCCAGAGATGGGCATGAGATGCTAAGGCTGCTGCTGCAGCCACCAAGAATCCTGTGTGCAAGCACAGGTCACTCTCCACATCTCCCCGCCTGGGAGCCTGTGCAGCCCGCCCCTGCCACGGTCCCGTGATCCAGGGACAACTTCCCCAGGAGAACGCACAGCACGCCTCAGGCTGGTGCAACGTCACGCTGCACTCTGCCGCCGCAAGCTCGCCCCACATCCGTACCCCTCCCTCCCACCGGCCTGAGTGACCCAGAGCCCCCTAATCAGCTGCTTCTTTAACCTCGTCCTGTCTGGGAGGGAACAGACGCCCTCAGGCGACCTACACACAGAGGTGGGGCCAAATCCAAAACTGAACCCCAGGAGTTGTGCGAACAAAGAAGAGAAAGGGAAATCTCTCCCAGCAGCCTCAGGAGCAGTGGATTAAATCTCCACAATGCACTTGATGTACCCTGCATCTGTAGAATACCTGAATAGACAACAAATCATCCCAAAATTGAGGCAGTGGACTTTGGGAGCAACTGTAGACTTGGGGTTTGCTTTCTGCATCTAATTTGTTTCCGGTTTTATGTTTATCTTAGTTTAGTATTTAAAGTTTATTATCACTGGTAGGTTTGTTTATTGATTTGGTTGCTCTCTTCATTTTTTTAAATATATATATAGATATATATGTTTTCTCCTTTTTCTCTTTTTGTGAGTGTGTATGTGTGATTTTGTCTGTATAGATTTGCTTTTACCATTTGTCCTAGAGTTCTGCCTGTCCTTTTTTTTTTTTCACTATTGTTTTTAGCGCTTGTTATCATTGGTGGATTTGTTTTTTGGTTGGTTGCTCCCTTCTTTCTTTCTTTCTATTAATTTTTAATTTTTTTCATTTTTAATAATTTTTTTATTTTTTTATTTTAATAACTTTATTTTATTTTATTTTATTTTATTTATTTTTAATTTCTTTCTTTCTTTTTTTTCTCCCTTTTCTTCTGAGCTCTGTGGCTGACAGGGCCTTGGTGCTCCAGCTGGGTGTCAGGCCTGTACCTCTGAGGTGGGAGAGCCGAGTTCAGGACATTGGTCCACCAGAGACCTCCAAGCGCTACATAGTATCAAATGGCAAAAGCTCTCCCAGAGATCTCCATTTCAACACTAAGACCCAGCTCCACTCAACGACCAACAAGCTACAGTACTGGACACCCTATGCCAAACAACTAGGAAGAAAGGAACACAACCCCACCCATTAGCAGAGAGGCTGCCTAAAATCATAATAAGGTCACAGGCACCCCAAAACACACCACCGGACGTGGTCCTGCACACCAGAAAGACAAGATCCAGCCTCATCCACCAGAACACAGGCACTAGTTCCCTCCACCAGGAAGCCTACACAACCCACTGAACCAACCGTAGCTACTGGGGGCAGACACCAAAACAAGGAACTACGAACCTGCAAACTGTGAAAAGGTGACCCCAAACACAGTAAGTTAAGCAAAATGAGAAGACAGAGAAACACACAGCAGATGAAGGAGCAAGGTAAAAACCCACCAGACCAAATAAATGCAGAGGAAATAGGAAGTCTACCTGAAAAAGAATACAGAGTAATGACAGTAAAGATGATCCAAAATCTTGGAAAGAGAATGGAGAAAATACAAGAAACTTTTAACAAGGACCTAGAAGAACTGAAGAGCAAACAAACAATGATGTACAACACAGTAAACAAAATTAAAAATTCTCTAGAAGGAATCAATAGCAGAATAACTGAGGCAGAAGAACAGATAAGTGACCTGGAATATAAAATAGTGGAAATAACTACCGCGGGGCAGAATAAAGAAAAAAGATTGAAAAGAATTCAGGACAGTCTCAGAGACCTCTGGGACATTAAACACACCAATATTCGAATTATAGGAGTCCCAGAAGGAGAAGAGAAAAAGAAAGGGACTGAGAAAATATTTGAAGAGATCATAGTTGAAAACTTCCCTAATAGGAAGAAAAGGAAAGGAAATAGTCAGTCAAGTCCAGGAAGCACAGAGAGTCCCATACAGGATAAATCCAAGGAGAAACACGCCAAGACACATAATAATCAAGCTATCAGAAATTAAATACAAGGAAAAAATATTAAAAGCAGCAAGGGAAAAACAACAACTAACATACAAGGGAATCCCCATAAGGTTAACAGCTGATCTTTCAGCAGAAACTGCAAGCCAGAAGAGAGTGGCAGGACATATTTAAAGTGATGAAAGGGAAAAACCTACAACCAATATTACTCTACCCAGCAAGGATCTCATTCAGATTTGATGGAGAAATTAATACCTTTACAGACAAGCAAAAGCTAAGAGAATTCAGGACCACCAAGCCAGCTTTTCAACAAATGCTAAAGGAACTTCTCTAGGCAGGAAACACAAGAGGAGGAAAAGACCTACAATAACAAACCCAAAACAATTAAGAAAATGGGAATAGGAACATACATATCGATAATTTCCTTAAATGTAAATGGATTAAATGCTCCAACAAAAAGACATAGACTGGCTGAATGGATACAAAAACAAGACCTGTATATATGCTGTCTACAAGAGACTCAGACCTAGGGAAACATACACTGAGAGTGAGGGGATGGAAAAAAGATATTCCATGCAAATGGAAATCAAAAGAAAGCTGGAGTAGCAGTTCTCATATCAGAAAAAATAGACTTTAAAATAAAGACTATTACAAGAGACAAAGAAGGACACTACATAATGATCAAGGGATCAATCCAAGAAGAAGATATAACAATTGTAAATATTTATGCACCCAACATGGGAGCACCTCAATACATAAGGTAAATGCTAACAGCCATAAAAGGGGAAATCGACAGTAACACAGTCATAGTAGGGGAGTTTCACACCCCACTTTCACCAATGGGCAGATCATCCAAAATGAAAGTAAATAAGGAAACACAAGCTTTAAATGATACATTAAACAAGATAGACTTAATTGATATTTATAGGACATTCCATCCAAAAACAACAGAATACACTTTCTTCTCAAGTGCTCATGGAACATTCTCCAGGATAGATCATATCTTGGGTCACAAATCAAGCCTTGGTAAATTTAAGAAAATTGAATTTGTATCAAGTATCTTTTACGACCACAACACTATGAGACTAGATATCAATTACAGGAAAAATCTGTAAAAAATACAAACACACAGAGGCAAAACAATACACTACTAAATAATCAAGAGATCACTGAAGAAATCAAAGAGGAAATCAAAAAATACCTAGAAACAATTGATAATGAAAACACGATGACCCAAAACCTATGGGAAGCAATGAAAGCAGTTCTCAGAGGGAAGTTTATAGCAATACAATCCTACCGCAAGAAACAAGAAACATCTCAAATAAACAACCTAACCTTACACCTAAACCAATTAGAGAAAGAAGAACAAAAAACCCCCAAAGTTAGCAGAAGGAAAGAAATCATAAAAATCAGATCAGAAATAAATGAAGGAAGTGATAACAAAGATCAATAAAACTAAAAGCTGGTTCTTTGAGAAGATAAACAAAATTGATAAACCATTAGCCAGACTCATCAAGAAAAAAAGGGAGAAGACTCAAATCAATAGAATTAGAAATGAAAATAGAGAAGTAACAACTGACACTGCATAAATACAAAGGATCCTGAGAGATTACTACAGGCAACTATATGCCAATAAAATGGACAACCTGAAAGAAATGGACAAATTTGTAGAAAAGCACAACCTTCTGAGACTGAACCAGGAAGAAATAGAAAATATGAACAGACCAACCACAAGCACTGAAATTGAGATTGTGATTGAAAATTTTCCAACAAACAAAAGCCCAGGACCAGATGGCTTCACAGGTGAATTCCATTAAACATTTAGAGAAGAGCTAACACCTATCCTTCTCAAACTCTTCCAAAATATAGCAGAGGGAGGAACACTCCCAAACTCATTCTATGAGGCCACCATCACCCTGATACCAAAACTAGACAAAGATGTCACAAGGAAAGAAAACTACAGGCCAATATCACTGATGAACATAGATGCAAAAATCCTCAACAAAATACTAGCAAACAGAATCCAACAGCACATTAAGAGGATAGGAGAAAAACCATATGATCATCTCAATAGATGCAGAAAAAGCTTTCAACAAAATTCAACACCGATTTATGATAAAAAACCCTCCAAAAAGCAGGCATAGAGGGAACTTACCTCAACATAATAAGGCCATATATGACAAACCCACAGCCAACATTGTTCTCAATGGTGAAAAACTGAAACCATTTCCTCTAAGATCAGGAACAAGACAAGGCTGTCCACTCTCATGACTATTATTCAACATAGTTTTTGAAGTATTAGCCACAGCAATCAGAGAAGAAAAAGAAATGAAAGGAATCCAAATCAGAAAAGAAGAAGTAAAGCTGTCACTGTTTGCAGATGACATGATACTATACATAAAGAATCCTAAACATGCTACCAGAAAACTACTAGAGCTAATCAATGAATTTGGTAAAGTAGCAGGATACAAAGTTGATGCACAGAAATCTCTTGCATTCCTATACACTAATGATGAAAACTCTGAAAGAGAAATTAAGGAAACATTCCCATTTACCATTGCAACAAAAAGAATAATATACCTAGGAATAAACCTACCAAAGGAGACAAAAGACCTGTATGCAGAAAACTATAAGACACTGATGAAAGAAATTAAATATGATATGAACAGATGGAGAGTTATACCATGTTCTTGGACTGGAAGAATCAACATTGTGAAAATGACTATACTGCCCAAAGCAATCTACAGATTCAGTTCAATCCCTATCAAACTACCAATGGCATTTTTCAGAGAACTAGAACAAAAAATTTCACAATTTGTATGGAAGCACAAAAGACCCTGAATAGCCAAAGCAATCTTGAGAATGAAATACGGAGCTGGAGGAATCAGGCTCCTGGACTTCAGACTATACTACAAAGCTACAGTAATCAAGACAGTATGGTACTAATACAAAAACAGAAATATAGATCAATGGAACAGGATAGAAAGCCCAGAGATAAACCCACACACATATGGTCACCTTATTTTTGATAAAGGAGGCAAGAATATACAATGGAGAAAAGACAAACTCTTCAATAAGTGGTGCTGGGAAAACTGGACAGCTACATGTAAAAGAATGAAATTAGAACTCTCCCTAACACCATACACAAAAATAAACGCAAAATGGATTAAAGACCTAAATGTAAGGCCAGACACTATCAAATTCTTAGAGAAAAACATAGGCAGAACACTCTATGACATAAATCACAGCAAGATCCTTTTTGACCCACCTCCTAGAGAAATGGAAATAAAAACAAAAATAAACAAATGGGACCTAATGAAACTTAAAAGCTTTTGCACAGCAAAGCAAACCTTAAACAAGATGAAAAGACAACCCTCAGACTGGGAGAAAATATTTGCAAATGAAGCAACTAACAAAGGATTAATCTCCAAAATTTATAAGCAGCTCAATATCAAAAAAACAAACAACCCAATCCAAAAATGGGCAGAAGACCTAAATAGACATTTCTCCAAAGAAGATATACAGATTGCCAACAAACACATGAAAGGATGCTCAACGTCATTAATCCTTAGCAAAATGCAAATCAAAGCTACAATGAGGTACCACCTCACACCACTCAGAATGGCCATCATCAAAAAATCTACAAACAATAAATGCTGGAGAGGGTGTGGAGAAAAGGGAACCCTCTTGCACTGTTGGTGGGAATGTAAATTGATACAGCCACTGTGGAGAACAGTATGGAGGTTCCTTAAAAAACTAAAAACAGAACTACCATATAACCCAGCAATCCCACTACTGGACATATACCCTGAGAAAACCATAATTCAAAAAGAGTCATGTACCACAAGTTTCATTGCAGCTCTATTTACAATAGTCAGGACATGGAAGCAACCTAAGTGTTCATCGACAGATGAATGGATAAAGAAGATGTGGCACATACATACAATGGAATATTACTCAGCCATAAAAAGAAACAAAATTGAGCTTTTTGTAGTGATGTGGATGGACCTAGAGTCTGTCATACAGAGTGAAGTAAGTCAAAAAGAGAAAAACAAATACCATATGCTAACACATATATATGGAATATAAAAAAAAAATTAAAAATTCGTTCTGAAGAACCTAGGGGCAGGACAGGAATAAAGATGCAGATGTAGAGAATGGACTTGAGGACACAGGGAGAGGGAAGGGTAAGCTGGGATGAAGTGAGAGAGTGGCATGATATATATACACTACCAAATGTGAAATAGATAGCTAGTGGGAAGCAGCTGCATAGCACAGAGAGATCAGCTTGGTGCTTTGTGACCACCTAGAGGGGTGGGACAGGGAGGATGGGAGGGAGATGCAAGAGGGAGGAGATATGGGGATATATGTATATGTATAGCTAATTCACTATGTTATACAGCAGAAACTAACAACAATAACAAAAAACAGATGAAAGAGTTATGGAAATGAGCTAAGGCATATATGCTGACCTAGGTTGTGTATTAGTAAGGAATTACCCTTGATTGTGGGTAAAAAATGATGGAAATAACAGGGGGTTAAGATAGAAGTTTATTTCTGACTCACACAAAAGAAGTTGGAAGTAGATATTGCAGAACTTGTATCTTTGTTGTGCGTCATCACTATGAAAAGCAACATACATTAGTAAATACTTTCTGAGGGGCAGACTTTACCTCAACATTATAAAGGTCGTATATGAAAAGTTCATAGCTGACATCATACTCAATGGTAAAAAACTAAAATTTTTTCTCTAAGATCAAAAACAAGACAAAGAGACCCCCTTTTGCCACTTCTATTCAACATGTTACTGGAAGTCCTAGCCAGAACAATTAGACAAGAAGAAGAAAAGTCATCCAAATCAGAAAGGATGAGAAGTTCTCTCTCTTTGTAGATGATACAATCTTATATGTAGAAAACCCTAAAGGTACCAAGAAAACTGTTAGAACAAATAAATTCAGTAAAATTGAGGGATACAAAATCAACATATAAAAATTAGTTGCATTTCTATACACTAATAACAAACTATCCAAAGAGGAAATTGAGAAAACAATTTCATTTACAACATCATCAAAAAGAAAAAACTTCTTGGGACTTCCCTGGTGGTGTAGTGGTTAAGAATCCACCTGCCAATCAGGGCACATAGGTTCGATCCCTGGTCCGGGAAGATTCCACACGTGGCGGAGCAAGTAAGCCCGTGCGCCACAACTACTGAAGCCCACACGCCTAGAGCCTGTGCTCCGCAACAAGAGAAGCCACCGCAATGAGAAGCCCACGCACCACAACAAAGAGTAGCCCCACTCGCCACAACTAGAGAAAACCCGCACACAACAATGAAGACTCAACAAAGCCACAAATTAATTAATTAATTAATTAATTAATTTTTAAAAAAGAATAAACTTCTTAGGAATAAACTTGACTAAAGAGGTAAAACTCTTGTACACTGAAACCTACAAAACATTGAAAGAAATTAGATACAAATAAATGGAAATACATCCTGTGTTCATGGATTAGAAGATTTAACACTTAAAATGTTTATACTACCCAAAGCTCTTTACAGAATCAATGCAATACCCATTACATATCAAAATATTAAATTCATTTTTTGAACTTTTCCCATAAGGATAATCACAAAGCACATAAAGACGTATGATCATCACAATGTTTTAGAATGGGGAGAAATTAAAAACAATCTGTGTCCATCACAATGGTACAATGGAATAGTGTGTAGTCATGAATGTGTTTACGAAGTTCTACATTAACATATTAAAATGTTCACAGCAAACTGTTGTGTGAAGCAGCAATTACAGAGCATAATGTACAGTACATTTCCACTTATGTAAATTTGTGAATCTCTAGGAATATTTGCATGTCCATCCAATTCCTGAAAATCTGGGTGAGGGGATTTGTGATTTCTTCTTTAGAATTTTCCCTGATTTCTGTACTTTTTTTGAAAATGAGCAAGAATATGTTTTGTAATCAGATGAAAAAAATTGATTTTATTTGGGAGTGAGCAAGTGAGTAAGAGGAAATGACAAAGGCAAGAAGCATAGCTGGAATGTGTGAATCCCAGCAAGAATGGTCCTGCAAAGTAATGGTGCATGAGCCTTGTCATGTGTGCTAAGGAGAGTACTACTGTTAAGACGGGCCAGACCTTGAACCTGCCTGTTCTCCAGCTCCACTCACCTCTGCCCTAGTTCAGCCTCAGATTCCTCATTTGTAAAACAAAGTTTTAGTAGCTTGCCTGTAATCATGGAGATAACAGGTGGAAAAACCCTGAACTTGAACCCAGGTAGCTGACCCAAAGGCTATGCATAACCATCCCCTTGAACAACCCTGACTCTGCCCAGGAGAGCTGACCAGCCCCACCTTGGCTCTCTCTCTCCACAGCTTACAGATTCCTATCACAGCCCCTGAAGACTTAGATGAAACCCTTTCTTTATCATTAGTCATTCACTTTAGACTTGTGCTGTCACATGTGGCTGTTTACAGTGAAACTAATCAAAATGAAATAACATTTTAAAATTCATTTCTTCAGCTGCACTTGGCACTTCTCAAGCACTCAGAAGCCACATGTAGCTAGTGGATACTATGTTGGAGAACACAAACATAGGCTATTCCCAGAACAGAAAGTTCTGAACTCAAAGAGGCCAGGAATGGTGCCTAGCTCACCACTGGGTTCTCAGCAGCCAGCTGAGTATCTAATACCCAGAAGACCCTCACTGAATGAGTGAGGAATTAATGGTTCAATCCAACAAATCCAAGCAAGTTGATGCTAGGTGGGAAAGGTATGTAGCAGGAGCTAACTTTTCAGCCAAGTCCCAAATGTAATTATATAAATGGGTGGGTCAAGAGGAGGGTAGAACATTCCGGATGGGGAAAAGACATGGATTTAGTGAGAAATGTGAAGGGAATTGGCACCATCAGGCTATTGTTCTCAAGCTCTTTTTCGCTGCCAATTAAAAATCATCTTAGGCGGTGTTCTCTTATCAGACTTCCTCCCTGATTTAGTATTATTGTAAGGTCTGCCCTGACTAATTGGGCTCTTGGCAGTTGCACAGTCAGGTAATTCTTTTAAGACTTTTTTTTTTTTTCATTTTTGATTGGGGGTGAAAGCATACACCCCAGAGAAATACAAGAAGCTTTCCAAGAAACTTTCAACCCAAATGCCCACTAGTTCAAATGTTCATATAGCCACCATCGAAATGGATGTGTCCTAAATGGCCCTGGAGTGTAGTAGGGAGACAGCTGAATTCCATGGAGAAGCTTTGTTCAATCCCCAGGCAAGAGATTTTTGAGCCAGTTACTGCTGGAGGCATAAAAACAGAGTTTTTCCAAACTAATTCTAAGAATCACCTTTTTTATTTTTTTTAGGGGGAGGTGCAGGGGGGTGGGGTGTGTAGGGGAGGGGGAGGTGCAGGGGTGCGGTGTGTAGGGGAGGGGGAGGTGCAGGCTAAGAATCACCTTTTTTTATTCCAAATCTAATATTAATCCAGACTACCCAGGTGGCGGGGCCAGGGGTGTGGCGAGAGTACGAATCCAGCTCTACCACTTACTAGCTGTGTGACATTTCTGAGCCTCAGTTCCCTCTTCTGTAAAATGGGAATAGAAGTGTTAGGAGTAGTAAATAAGCTAACGTATGTAAAGTGCTTAGTACCGTGCCAGGTACGTAGTAAGCACTACATAGGAGTTTATTAACTTTATAAACAATAACTAATGTGCATGTTTTGTCATATCTCCAAATACGTTTTTGCAATTGCCTAGTGTTAAGAATGAAAGCAATAATCTTAACCATATCATTTGTTAAGCTCCTACTAAACACAAATCTTTACAACAACCTGGAAATCCACCACCCCACCTCACCACTGCCCTGATCCAAACCACCATCACTCCATGCTTGCACTGACTAAGTGCAGAAGCCACTTACCTAGTCCCCTGGTGTCCAATCTGACTCCCCATGTGGGAGTCAGGAGTATTTTTTTAAGTGGTAAATAGATTTCATCACCTCTCTATTTAACCCACCAGTGGCTATCCCTCTAACAGGGTGGCAGAGTGGGGATTCAAATTTGTCATCAATAAGAACTTGTTTAGATATTCACTACTTCCAAAACATCCTGTGTTTTACCCAGTTGATCCTTTTTTTTTAAATAAATTTATTTATTTGTTTTTATTTTTGGCTGTGTTGGGTCTTCGTTGCTGTGTGCGGGCTTTCTCTAGTTGCAGCGAGCGGGGGCTACTCTTCATTGTGGTGCGTGGGCTTATCATTGTCATGGCTTCTCTTGTTGCAGAGCACAGGCTCTAGGCATGCGGGCTTCAGTAGTTGTGGCACATGGGCTCAGTAGTTGTGGCTCATGGGCTCAGTAGTTGTGGCACACGGGCTCAGTAGTTGTGGCACACGGGCTCAGTAGTTGTGGCTCGTAGGCTCTAGAGCCCAGGCTCAGTAGTTGTGGCGCACAGGCTTGGTTGCTCTGCAGCACGTGGGATCTTCCCAGGTCAGGGCTCAAACCCATGTCCCCTGCATTGGCAGGTGGATTCTTAACCACTGCGCCACCAGGGAAGCCCTACCCAGCTGACCCTTGAACAATAGGGATTTGAACTGCACGCATCCCCTTACAGGCGGATTTTTTTTTCCACTAGATATATACTTCAGTACTACACCATCCACAGTTGGTTGAATTGCAGATTGCATATGAAGGGCCTACTGTAAAGTTAAACAAGGATTTTTGATTACACCCTTAACCCCTTCATTGTTCAAGGGTCAACTGTACCTCAGTTATCCTTTCAGCAGGGTGAGGAAACAGGTTCAGAGAGAATAAATCACTTGCCTAAGGCTGCCCAACAAGTTAGTGGCAGAAGTGGGATTTGAACCCTGAATCCACACCTCTTGCTCTTAATCTCGGTGATGGATGGGTGGCCTGTAATCACTGAACTGTAGAGCATAAGGACTCATAACCCAGGGGCCCTCTGCCCATTCCCAGGCTGGGAGCCTAGGAAAGTTCAATGTTAATCTTTTGATTTCCTTGTCCCTTGAAAATACTTTTCACAGAGTGGAGAAGGGGTATGGGGTATTCTTTTCGGTCACAGTCTCCTGTTCCTAAGACTCAGTCCCTGTAGAGCTCTTCCGCAAGCCCCTACCCCTTCTAAGCCTGATGTTCCCACTGCCCTGCCTTTGTGCTCCTCCCCAAGAATGCTCTTAGGCTTGACACAAAGGAAATGCCTACACCTTGGCTAACACCTACCCGAAATATCTAACATGCTGTGTCCAGTAACTTAGCAGGAGGGGCTCTGAGACATGGACACACCACTGATCTGTTTATATTGTCCTTGCAGACAGACCACCTTAAACCTAAACTATACCAACCTCCAATGTATGGCTTCTACCAACATTGATTAGTAATTAACTTCTCAGGCTGACATTACATCTTCTTCATTCCTGAATATTACCAGTAACTTCATTCCACGATATGCATGGTTGCACATGTATGTAATTTTCTACTTAAATATTTATAGAGTCATATATAGTTTTATATATTGTGTTATCATATGCTTTCATGTCTGTGCCTGTAACTTCAGTTACTAGCTAAATGCTGAGAACTCCCAAATTTACATCCCCACTCCAGACACTGCTTCTAAGTTCCAGACCCATATATCCAGCAGCCCACTCAACATCCCCACTTTCATGTCTCACAGACACACAAGCTCAGCAAGCCCCAAACTAAACTCCTGATTGTTCTTCCTGAGAAAGTTCATCCTCCCATGCTCCTTATCTAAGGAAATGGCAGGAACCATCCAACCAGGTGTTCAAGCCAAAAACCTGGAAGCCATCCTTGACACCATCTCTCCCTACCTACCAGATCCACTCATCCCACGTCTGGACAGCTCTACCTCTTAGTCATTCATCAATCCACTCATCTATTTTACAATTGCTTATTCTTCAGCACTGTATGAAAAATGGGTGATACAATGGTGAACAAGATGGATACGTTCCTTCCTTCTCAGAATAGTCAGAAACCACAACTGCACATTTTATTGAACGAATGAATAATATGCATACAGGAAGACAGTTTTATACAGGACGGAAAATTTATATAATTTCACTATTGTGCAATTGCATATTTTCCACTAGATCTTGTCACGGACTGTCTATAGAGAGGTAGTGTGTAGGGGCTGAAGGCATGGACTTTAAAGTCACAGACAGAATCATTTGGTCAATCAGTTGGTGAATACTTATTACACACCTGTTGTCTTAGTCTGCTCAGGCTGCTATAACAAAATACCATAGACTGGGTGGCTTAATCAACAGACATTTATTTCTCACAGTTCTGGAGGCTGGAGAGTCCAAGATCAAGGTGCTGGCTGATTCGGCTCTCAGTGAGAGCCCTCTTCTTGGTCAGGAGATGGCTGCCTTCTTGCTGTGTCCTCACATGGCGGAGAGAGAGCCGTGGTGTCTCCTCCTCTTATACAAGCACAGATCCCATCATGGGTGCCCCACCCTCATGACTTCATCTAAACCTATTTACCTCCCAAAGGTCCTTTCAAAAATGCCATCACATTCGGGGGGTCGGGGGGGTGGTGTTACGGCTTCAACATATGAATTTGGGGAGGACACAAACATTTAGTCCACAACATCTACTATGTCCAAGCACTGTCCTAGGCATTTAGAATTCAGCTAAGAACGAGCAAAGTCTCTGCACCCCCAGCATCTCGGAACACTTCCCTGTTTGGGAAATACCTCATCTTGATGGGAAGAAGAAATGTCTTCCCTCTATAGAAGCCATATACTCACTTTTTCCAACTCCCTTGCAGATAAGTTGCAGGCATGTAACCTGGGCTCAGGCTCTCAGAAGCCTCTGTAAACTATACGATGCGAGGAAGGTGGCACCAGGGAGACTCTGCTTAAACAAGAGTAGTGGCAGCTACGTCCAGCTCCCAGAGAGAGCAATGGGAGAAGTTCTAGCATGAGCAACCTAATGGTGACATTAGCAGTATAAGCTGCCGAATATGGGATAATATTCCATGCCTGCTTCTTTAGGGCCAATCAATATCTTTTTTTTTTTTCTTAAAAAAACAGGCTTTATTTTTTAGAACAGTTTTAGATTCATAGGCAGATTGAGAACACAGCACAGAGGGTTCTCATATACACCATGCCCAGATTTCCCTATTATTAACATCTCACATTAGCATGGTACACTTACTGCAGTTAATGAACCAATATTGATATGTTCTCATTTAAGTTGATTCAGCTTTCCTTAGTTTTCACCAATATCTTTTATGAAATTAACTCCTTGTTTAAACTAACCAATATTGGGTTCTGTTTCCAACTAAGAATCCAAGGTGATTTTCCTGGGTTGAATCTCATACCCTGAATATCCTAGCTGGGTATCTCTGGGCAAATTATTGAACTTCTTTCAGCTTGTTTCCTCATCTACCAAATGAAAGCCATTCAGTGCAATAGCTCACGGGCTTCTTGGGAAAAGTGGTTGTGATTTTCATTAGGGCTTTCCAGCTTTGATATCTCCATGTGCTCTTATGGAATAATCAGCATTCAAAGAACTCAAGAACTGGGCTTCCATTTCCCCTCCTTCTATGGTTCCTCCCACTTCTTTCCTGGGCAGAAATCTCCTTCCTGAGCTTCTAGTTAATTCATCTGGTTTTGGGAATGAGAACGAGGTCTCCTGGAAAGAAGGTAGAATTTAGAGTCAGACAGACCTGGGTGTAAATCCCGACTCTGCCACGTACCAGTGTATAGCCTCAGGGGACTCCCTCAGCATTTTCTGTCCCTGAGCTTTGGACACCTTAATTACAGAATGAGATCTTTCATGCCCCTGTGCACATCATCACACTCCAGACAACGAATAGCCCATATTATAGATGTTTGCCAGTGGTTTATCAGATAATAGGGGAAAATATTCAGACCATCTGCTTCTTTGATATAGCATTTAACCATTTGCTATGTATTCATATTATTATATTTGATCTTCACAACAGCCTTGAGAAAGATATGCAGGATAGTTATTTTAATTCCCATTTCATAGACGAAGAAACTGAGGGTCAGAGAAGTTGAGACTCAGTGCTCTTTCTGCTACAGCTAAGTTTTAGGGGTGGGCAGGGCATTTCGCTCATGCCCTTTGTCTATTGAACCAAAAGTTGTGACAGTAAATTAAAGCTGCCTAGTTTTTGAGCATACCAGACATTAATCTTTAAACCACCTTCCTACTTTTGGAGAAACTCCCTACTATGTGATCCCACAAGGAAAGCCAAAGAGGACTCTCCCTGCTCTCTGGAAACAGGCACATGACCTAGGATCAGTCACTGGGTTGTTCCAACTCAGGCCTGTGAATACTGAGCAAGCAATCCAATGACACAGAGATAATTGAGGATTTTTATCCAGTGACATCAAGGTTCAGTGCTAGAAACCTCAGGGTCCAGCAGTAGCAGCAGTGGTGACGTAGTGGCAGGATGTTAACAAGGGACTTCAGTTGTGGCCTAACCTCCGGGGAATACACACATTTCCTAAACTTGGTTCTCTGGTCCTCCATCAATTTTGGAAGCTACTCAATATCTTCTCAATACATTATCTGTTCAAATCTGCTGCTTGCACCCAATAACCCTGAGTGATACCCTTAGAGAAACATCCACAGGACATACTGAGATGTTCTCTCTAACACATTTGGCCTCAAAGAAGGATTTATGGGTAGACTGGTCCAGCTTGTGTTCCATCCATCTCTAAAATGTGGAAGAACAAAGAGGCTTTGAGTCATCTACAGAGTAGGTCCATAACAGAGGTCACAGTACATGGGCCGGCCAGGTTCCCGAGTCCTCTGCACTTCTGCCCACACTATAAATCCCATGGCTATGTATAGGCAACCTCAATACAATAGAAATTCATTACAAACCAGGGCCAGTCTAGTAAGGGAATGGCTGAAAAGATACTGTGAGAGGGTGTTTTACAAAATGACCTTAATGAGGAGCTACCACCAAGAAGAAAACAGGCACAGACTTTGAGCAAAAGAAAGATTAATTCATTAGAAATCCTAATGAAGACTTCTTAAGAAGAACTTCCTTATGCAGAGCAAATGCTGCCTGATTTGTATGATTTCAGAGTCTTCAAGAAGAGACCCATAAAACTCTGCAACTAGCCTGCAATGGAATCTTCCCAAAATGTTAAAAACCTATCTACCATGTGTCTTGCAGGCACGCTTCATGCATTGAATCACTTACCTTTCAAAACTGTTCTGTAAGATTACTATTATCTTCTTTGTGTTGTTTATTTTGCAGATGAGGAAACCGAAAAGTCAAAGAGGTTAAGTGATTTGCCCAGGGTTACCCAGGTATTAAGTGGCAGAGCTGGAGGAGAGCCCAGGGTCTGCCTGGCCCCAAAAGCCACATTCTTTCCACTAGCCCTCCACCTTGTTTTCCTTCCCAAGGCGTTTGTCAAGATCCTTTGCCAAAAATGCTAACAGCTAATGTCTCTGACAGTGGAATGAACAGGAAGTCTCTCGGTGGCCCTGGTGACACGTGGGAGTGGCTGCCCATGAGATATGGGCTTGTAGGGCTGGGCTGGGCTGTCAGAGAGGCGGCGTGATTTCTGACTTGGTTGTTTTTCTCAGGATGTCCTGGTGGGGTTATTAATTCAGGAAGGGTGAGGAAGAGAGAGAGAGGTTGAGGGGTAGGGAAGGAGAAAAAATGGGGGAGAGGAAGAAGGAGAGAGAGAGGGAAAGAGAGAGGCTTTGCCCTCGTGCATAACCACATTCCTGCCTTGAATGGAGTTCACCCGCCCGAAATCCAAGACAGCACCTCCTCTCTGGAAGCAGTTGGAGCCCCTTCAACAAGCCCTTCACAGCACCAACTCTCTCCCCGACCTCAGAGGCTCTGCACAAGGGCTCAGTTCTGACAGATCCCCTTCATCACTCTTGTTTCTCCACTGGACAGGAATCTCTTTGGAGCTGCATTAGGTAACATAGCTAGACAGAATTTGGGATAAAAAGTAAGAAATGGAATAACTTTTTAGCCTTGACCAGAATGTCAGTGGAGGTGAGTTAATTAACATAGGGTTTGCTTCATCTCAGACCCTTCTGAGGGCTAAGTTGACCCTGCACCAGCAGCCCAAGAAGAACACCAGAGGAGCAGAGATCATATGGGAAGGGCAGCCTCTTGAAGGGGGAGATGAAGGGACTCATCTCCCCTGAGGGGACAGCCCCACCCCTCCCTGACTATGGGTTGACTATGACAAAAACACGGGAACATTCGGGGGAGACAAGTTTTCCCCAGTCTAGGTGTTCACTGCAATGGGGCAGGGGGGTCCCCTGACCACACCTAGCCTCTTGTCCTGCCTCTCATTACTCCCTTGGGAGGCGATGAGTTACCTGGTGGGCGAACAAGAGCCCGCTGTCTGTTTCTTGAATGGGTGGTGCTCATCTATCAAGAATTAGCGAAGATTAATTGGTCTCTCTTCCGCATCCTCTTTCCCTAGCCAAGTGTGCAGCTTTGCAGACTGCAACGTGCTCTCAGGTTGGTTCCTCTGAAGTCCAGCCTGGTTGTGGGGAGTCCACAAGCCCACGTGGGCTGTCACTCAAAAGTGCTCCAGTCATAAAGGTGACAATTCGGCCCCATCCACCTCACGCCTTTGTCTTGTCCCAGAAACAGAAGGAAGAGGAGATATTAATTTTGCCCCCTCAAAACCCCAGCTAACAAAAATGAGAGCTGCGATGATTAATATCATCATTTCCTTGTTTCTGAGACAAATTTACCAACACCAAAAACTTAGGATTTCCATCTTCACTGGTTGATTCAGAGACGTCCCAATACCCCTGCAAATGGCCTCAAGATCAGCACCTGTGCCCTCACTCCAACTCCTCTGCACTCTCACCCACAAACACCCCATCCATCACTCCACACCCACATATCTTCCTGTCTTCTTAGCACATAAACTCTCCTCAGTAAGAGGGTACTTACAATCCAAGGTCACTTACAATACAAAAGAGGCTGCCATAAATAATGTTGAGATCTTCATTGTCCCACTGTCTTGGGCCAGGGCCTTGTTAGGTCAGCTTTGCAAAAGCCTGCCAAGCATTTAGGAGGAGGAAGGGTCTTACCCACGAGTCTGTTCAGTCCCTGGAGTGTTTGCAGACATTCCTATCCAATGATGTAAGGGAACTGGACAACAATATGGTGTCACAGGGTATAAGGGACTGTGTGTGCATGCACACGAGTGCATGCGTGTCTGCACGGGCCCAGGCATCTGCGTCTGTCTGTGCCCAGGTCTCTGACAAGCCCAGGGTCCTTCAGTTTCCAACTAGGAACCGACTGTTGGCAACTTGTAAATTAGCAAAGAAAGGGAGGGAGGAAATGTTTGCTACAGAATGTCTAACATCATGCTTGAGAGGCAACCTGCGGATGGGATGTCGGGGGACTACATAACACTTTACATAACATTAAGGAAGAGGCGATTGTACAAAATGGGCAAGAATAGTGGTTCCCATTTACACAGGCAAACTTTGAGTGACACGATATAATTGCCTTGGATAGTGTCCCCTTGGCAGGGGCAATGCCAGGGGCCAATGTGGCACTGGGAAGCTTTAGGTCATCTCCAAGTTTGCCTGTGTAAATGAGAACCACCATTCTTGCCCATTTCTCTTTATTGGGTATGTCTCTGTCTGTGCTCTCTTCCTTCTCTCAACTTTTACCATTTTGTTTGTGCCATTCGTATAGAACTTAGGGACTGGTGACATTTTCAAGGGCAGGGATGGGTCTAAGTGAGTCACTTTGTACCCCAGCACCCAGCAGAGCCTGGCACAGGATAGGTGCTTGGGAAACGTGGATTGCAGGAGAGAAGCATCTTGCTATCTAGAATGTGCAGACTCTCTCCTAACCAAAAACACAACACTTCAGATTCTCCCGAGTGGTTCCACAGTGTGAGTCATCTGATACACAGCTCCTGTTGAAAGCCTAGCTGAACTATTGATACTCCAGAGAGAGAAAAAAATTGACCAAGATTTCTCCAAAGTTTCCACCATAACAAAGAAGAGAGGAGGTGAAATTGTGTTCCATTTGGGAGTTTTCAGATATAACCTAAAAAGCAGTCCCTACCACACTGCCCCCTAGAATCACTACTTGAAGATTCTAGAGGAGTTGACATCTCATTTCACCCTTGGTTTTGTTGAGAGCCAATAAAACAACCAATAATGTGTGGAATGTCTCTGTCTTAAAAGAAATAATTGCTATTGTGGACATCATCCATTACGAGGTCCAGTGTCCCTTTTCTCTTGCTTTAGGCAAACTCATAAAGAGATGAAGTGAATCCACATGGTGCGGGATGGAAGGGTGACTCATGTGTTCAGCCGAGCAGAAGTCAAGAGGTACCTGTTGATGGGAGAGCTTGCTCTTAATAGCGAGGAAGGATTTCAAATAAACAGGTGGTGACAAAACATATTCAGAGAGGGATAGGTAGCTACAGAAACATGTGAGAGGACCATCCACCCAGACAAAGGAAGGAGGGCTTCCTGGAGAAAGTGACAGCTGGGCAAAGAACATGAGGATCACGTAGGAGTTGAAAAGAGTGGGGGTGGGGTAAAAGTTCCTTAACAGAAAGAATAGCAGGAGAAAAGACAAGAGCATGGTTCATTTGGAGAAAAGGAAAGCAGTTCATAATGTCTGGAATAGATGAGGTGAAAGATGAGATAGGAAGTGTAAACAGGGGTTCTCAGAATGATCAGAAACATTTAAAAAGTTTTTTCCAAGGGCAAAAGGGTGACGTTAAAGAGTTTCAATAGGGAGAATTACTTAACCAGATAGAGATTTCTCTGGCTGCAATGTGGACCATGGATGCATGGATGATGGGTGGGGTGGAGAGGATGTGGGGAGATGTAGAAAGATGCAGTTGCTGTACTGGAAGTGAGGTGATAGTGGTCTGGACCAGGAGGGTGGCAGATGGGATACAGAGAAGCAGATGGATCTGAAAGATATTTTAGAAATAGAGTTGATGGGACTTGGTAACTAGTTGGGTACCAGAGTGAAAGAGAAAGGAGTCATGGTTGGCTCCCAGCTTGTGATACTTGGGATGAAACATTCCCTGGGTCATGATTTCCTGCGGACAGGGTCACTGCACCTGCTCAAGGACAGGACGGATGTCAGACATGTTCTCCTGCACTTCCTACACCCTAGGCTGAGCCTAATCCATCTCCTTCTCTCTATTCCAGCATCACCATATCAGCCACTAGATGGATACAAAAACGGGTTTCTTTTACAGATCTACCTTGGCTTTGGGTGGAGGCAATAGGAAGCCCACTTAGGTTTCCAGGCTTCCTTGTGCCCCAGCACAGCCCCAGAAAGCCCTACAACAGCACCAGGGATGGGGGGCAGTGTACAGAGGAACGGGGTATAGGGTACATGCCCAACTATTACTGGAGCAGGATTTTGTTTCCCTCCAGTTCTTGTCCCCGGGGAGTTCCAGGCTCTCGGTGGGGAAGCCAAAAGGCACAGATGAGAGAATGGTGAGGTTCAGGTACCTAAGCCTTACTCCAAACTCCCATCATTATTCGTCTTTGTAACCCTAACACGGGCATTAGAAGGAGCAGTGGAGGGAATGAGAAGGGAGCAAGGAAAGAGGAGAGGTAAATAAAGGCATCCTCAAACCACAGCAGCAAAGTCTTCCCCCATTTTCCCACCCAATCCTAAGAGGTCCCACCCAGGCCCTTGGGAGCAGAGTCCTTCTTCCAGCCTTGTAGTGAACATCTGATTCCATGGCTCCCCTGCATCTGTCTCCACAGCAGGATTCCTGATGAAATCCCCCCAGAGTACATCCTTTGGATCCAATCCTAGCTCTTAAGGATATTGGCACTTAGTCCAAGTACTTGAAAACTAGGAAGACAGAGAGAGAGAAGGGGGAGTACAAAGAGTTGACAGCTGTGCTGCACATTCCGAGGGCACCACTGACCTATCTTTGTGAGCAGAGCCCTTTGGAGTTGTGCGGTGCTGCCAGCCAGCTTGGGAGTTGAGACACCCAGTCCCATTCCTGCGTGGTTGACTTGTCTGCATCACTCTCCCATCCCATCCCATCCCATCCCCACACCACACACCACAAAGCCTCAAGCCTTGCTTCTAAGAGTCCCAGTATTGGGTTTCTACCACAGGTCCCATGTACCCATAACACTCCATGCCCCAAATGCAACAGTGTTTCCCAAGGCTTCAATTCACTACACTTAGTTGTAACGAGAGGAAAAATCCAAAAGGGAAAACAAATGTCAAAACTGAAGAGCCCAGGCTTGACAAAGGAGCCAGGGAAAACCAGCCCAATGGCTGAGGAGAAGCTTCCCTGAGCCACAAAAGCACTCTTCTCTCTACCACTTGCTTGTGAACTCTGCCAGACCCAGGGTTTGGATGGCTCACCCCACCCCTCCCATAGTTTAATGAATGTGTCCTCTGCTGAGCTTGCCAGCCCTCCACTCCCTCCACCACCAGGGCTCCTTAAGGGCTGCACGGTTGACATTTCTCTCTGGGCCACTCAATGACATGATTATCGGAGAAGCAAAGGAAGCACATTTGTAATAAATCCTGAACCAAAATGAAGTCATTAAAAAGCTGGGTTTCTCCCCAGTGTCTTTGGCAGAAGGGAGCAAAGAGAAAGAGGTATTTGCTCATTGGTTTTAGTATCTTCACTTTGCCCCCCACTGCTATGGACTGTTTGTGTCCTCTTCAAAACTCATATGTTGAAGCCTAACCCCCAGTGTGATGGTATTTGGAGGTGGGGTCTTTGGGAGGTCATTAGGTCATGACGGTGGAGCTTCATAAATGGGATTAGTGCCCTTCAAAGAAGAGACACAAGCTAGCTGATCTCTCTCTGCCATGTGAGGACATAAGGGCAGGCTCTCACCATTTATAAATCTGCCAGCACCTTGACCTTGGACTTCCCAGCCTCCAGAACTGTGAGAAACAAATGTTTGCTGTTTAAGCCACCCAGTCTATGGTATTTTGTTATAGCAGCTTGCTGGCCCATGGGCCTGAAGACTGCCCCCTTCTCCCAGACTCCCAGGAGTTCTATCTGAAGGACCCTAAGGCAACAGAACTTTGATGCAAGGTTCAGGGGGAGTAAGTAAGGAAAACAATCAAAAGAAAAGGTTGGAGTGAAGATGTTACATAGCTTCTAGTGCAATTAACAGGACTGGGCACCACTAGATATTATTTCCCCAGCAGGATGTTCACTCTGAGAGGACAAGAACCCATTTGCCATCTCATTCCCTGTAAAACCCCATTGTCCAGTGTCTAGTACATAGTAGTTGCTCAATAACTATTTGTTAAATGAATGAGTTAATGAATCTCTTTCAGTCTCTTTGGCAGCCTTATGGGGGATCATCATACAGATTTGACAGATGAGAGAACTGACTCTAAGAGGTCAAATACCCTATCCCATGTATAAAGTTGCAGACTTTGAACACAGATTTGAGTCTGTAGACACATAGAGAACATGCAGAGAGGTGATATGAATCCAAGGTCCTGATCCATCAAATAGAAAGCTCTTCCTCTCCAAAATGCTCAGAAGAGAACTTTGAGCTTGCTTTGTCTATATTACACTTCAAATATTTACTCCATTATACTTATAGCAACATGCATCTATCACTCCTTTCTTCGTCCCACCATTACACATGAGATGTAGCGCAATTATGGCATTTATTATGCATTATTGCAATTGTTTTCTAACAGCTCATTAGACCATGAACTCCTGACAGCATCTTGTTTACTAGGTGCTGGGGATGTTGAGACAGTCTTCACAAAGATTCATGGCATAAACGAACGAGTGGATGAATGATTTTGTATAAACCTTCCGTTTCGAAAAATACTTTTGTTTACATTGTCTCACATAATCTTCATGTGACTTGCTGAGTTGTTACTATTATGAACATCAAGTACAAAAATTCCACTTGGATGTATAACAGTTTTTTTGTGGGAAAACACTTCAAGGTGGTGGAGGTCAGTGAGAACCACGAGGGCAGAGATGTTGACCCAGACACCAGAGGAGAGCAAAGAATCCTGACCTTGGGCAAGAGGTAAGGCGGTGAATATGGTGAGGTCAGTTACAAGAAGAGAAGATAGTTGATAGGAAGAAAGGACCCAAAGACAGGGAAGGACTTAAACTAGCAGTGAGGTGAGGAGCCAGTGAGACTCCCTCGTCAGGGGGAGGGCAGCTGAGGGACACTTTATGGATGGTATAATGCCTACCACCCTTTTGAAGTTGATGAAATTTCTGCCATGTAAACCCCTCAACTCTCTTTCCCCTGCCGAAACCAAAACCAAAATGAAAACAAAACAAAAACAAGACACTCTGGTCAGTGTTACTCATCTTACTCTTCCTAGTCTGTAAGTGGGCTGTTCTGGAACTCCCAGGAAGGACCAGGCTTCATGCTGGGTCCACATGGTACAGAACAGAGACTGCATATGAGGAAGCTGGAGCCCAGAATTCAGACGTTTGGGAGATTTTTATGAGCTGTGGTAGGAGTGGGGAGAGGTTTAAGCCTCCTTTTCCACCATCTCACTGACAGAATGGCCCTAGTTTCCAGCTGTGCTCTATTCTGTGAAGAAACCGAGGCCCAGAGAGGTTAAGACCTTGCCCAAAGTCACACAGGTAGCAGGTGGTAGAAAGAGAATCCAATTAAATGCAGGATATATACATGACCTTCAATCTCTTGTTTCCCTTGTATCTTGATGCTACGGCACAAAGAATAGTGTTAACTTCGACAGGGCAGAAGATGGGCCTGGGGCCTGACTTCTGGACAGCGTGGGCCAGAGCACATGATCCACTCCCCGATTCCCTCACACAGGAGACACTGTTGCAGTTTGCCCTATTGCTGACCCTAGAGGACAGCAGTAAAATTCCCCCCACCATTCCCTTGATACAAGCACCCTGCTCCCCAGAGACCTCCACTTCTAGCTCTCTCCTCAGAGATGGGAAGGAGGGGTGTAGGAGGGCTTCTCCTGGGGCCCTGCAGACAACACCCCCAGGGGGCCAAAGCAGAACGAGGTGAGCCAACTTGACAAGCGGAGGCCCCAGGACATCTGTTAGAGGCCCTCACACACACACACGCAGGGTTTATTAGGAACAGGCCCGGGCACTGAGCAGGCCGGACACCATAGTGGAATGTTTACCCGCCCGTCTGCCTGTCCTCTCAACACCCCGGCCTCACACCAGGCAAGGCACTGGCCATGTCTCCGGAGTGGCCAAGCCACTGCAAGCGCCCACCTGCCTTCGGCTAGCCGTCATCACCATGGCAACAATCAGCTGACTAGGCCTCAGGAGGCCTGAACACCTGCTACTTGGCCCGGATTCCAACAGGGTCTTCCCCGTGTTCCTCTGGCTCCAGCACTGCACTAATAGACACCACGCTCAGCCATTTCTTTGAAAGACTGTTCAGTGAATGAGTCCATCCAGCTCCAAGCAGGAGCGATTCGAGGAATTCTAATTCCCTCCCATCCAATCCTTTCTCCAACAGATGCTGAAATGCTATGAATCCTCATTAAAACTTAAATATCTCCTAACTGGGGAAACACTTACAAATTTTTTTAATCAAATGACATTTAATCTTTATTAGGCACCTAATATGTCCCAAACACTTTATGTACATCTTCTCTAATCCTCACTATAGCCTTACAAAGTGGTTATTATAAATGTAGCTACCAAGGCTCAGAGGGTTAGTCATACAGCTAATAGACTGGGAGGGAAGTATTTGAACCTGTGGACCTTCTGGCCCAGACACCTGTGTTTGGCCTACCATACCATGTAGTCGCTAAGGGCAGGTTTTAATGTGGGCTAAGAGGAGGAGGATCTGGGTTTGCTGTGGGCTTGCAGGGTGTCAGGTGGTGGGTAGGGGGCTGGGGGTGGGAGCCAGCAAGAAAGGAAAAAGATGAAGAGCTAGACTCCAGAGTGAGATCATGAACTTTCAAAGGATCTGTGGACAGATTTCAGGGGGACCATGATCTTGAGGGAAATTTTCATCTTTATTTCTGCTCATTCTAACTGAAATGTGTTCAGTTATGAATGTGGACCACAAACCACGGGAGTATAAGCAGTTCCTGTGACGCTGCATGAATGGAGATCACAGATTTTTTCATCACTTTATCGTCATCACAGCTTTTCAAAATATGATTTTAGACTCATCACCACCTTGAAATTACAGTAGTTACCAGACTCACTGCTGATCCTTGTACGTAGTATGTCACTAAGGAAACACTTATAGCACTAAATTTAGAAGTTTGGGTTTTTTAATATTCTTATTGTGTATTTCAATATAATTGGCTTGCTCTGTAATCCTATGTATTCTGTTTTACTCAGTTAGGAACTATATTCTATTCTGAGGGAGGGTCTATAGGCTTCAACAAATTGCCGAAAGATCAACGGCACAGAAAAATTAAGAACTCCTAGCTGGGGAAGTCCAAGACATGGTTTTCCTATTTTAAAATTTTACCTACCCCACTCCTCCAACCTGTGTTTCATTAAGTACACTCTTTGGCCGTGAATTAATTACCTGGGCGGTTTGTTAAAATGTAGATTTCCAGGACATACACCCAAAGTACAAAAGTAGAATCTGAGGATTGGAACCTGGGAATCTCTACTTCAACCCACTCACCTGTAGAGGTGCCCTGTACAGTGTCCCTGCGTGGATGTGGCCCTGTGAGCAGCATGGCTTAGGGTGGGCTGGACCCCCTTGGCCAGGCAGGAACAGTCTACACAGCTTCACCTGGGGGGCCTGATCCTCCAGGTGATTTTTCAATACTCATTAACGTCTCTCAGTGAAGGAAGAAGGGATAAATCACTACTTTTGGTTTTGGTTTGGGGTTTTGTTTGTTTGTTTTGTCTTTATGTGGGGTTTTTTTTTGCATTGTTTTTGTTTGTTTGTTTATTTGCTTGTTTGCATTTTAGGGGATGTATTTGTTTCTTAGGGCTGCCATAAGAAATCATCACAAACTAATTTAAAACAACAGAAATTTATTTATTTATTCTCTCACAGTTCTGGAGGCTGCAAGTCCAAAACTGAGGTGTCAGCAGGATTGGTTCCCATTGGGGGTTTTGAGGGAGACTCTGTACCATGCTTCTCTCTGAGTTTCTGGTGGTTTCTGGCAGTCCTTGGTCTTCCTTAGCTCAACAAAGGAAAGGAGGGAAGTGCAGACAGGAAACTGCAGATGCAGGACTGAAGCTTCCACAAGCTTCTGGACTCACCCTACACCACCTGCTGCTTTGCCACAGGCCACTCCACGCTCATCTGGGTCTCAAGTAAATGAAGTTGCATCTAGAGACCAGGCATCAAGAAATTGGAACCCCCAAGCAGGTTCCGACTGGCCCTTTGATGTCTCCTTTTTATCCCTGAGGACCAGGCCAACTTCTC
This sequence comes from Balaenoptera acutorostrata, assembly GCF_949987535.1. Classification (NCBI taxonomy): domain Eukaryota; kingdom Metazoa; phylum Chordata; class Mammalia; order Artiodactyla; family Balaenopteridae; genus Balaenoptera; species Balaenoptera acutorostrata. Next base: position 17,215,878 of record NC_080074.1, read on the forward strand.
CACCAGTCACGGAGGCACAGTGCCTAGGGCCCTCCACACTTTCAGGGACCCACAAAAATATTTTCATTCCTTTAAAATTCAAGCCAAAAAAATAGGAACTTGTAAGGATGAATAAAATGTTTTCATTTGTTTCCCACATGAGAAAAAAATCATCTTTAGGGCCCCTGAACATCCATTAAATTATTTTCGTACGTTTTTATGGAGGAAGGAACCCAAAAAAGGCAAGAGTGGCTCACGCTCACAGAAGTCAAAATGCGGCCCTGAAAGAGGAGGCTTCCTAGCAGTGGAGGGGAGAGGCCAGTGTCCCTTGGATCAGCTGCTGAGATTTCATGCATGCCGAGCAAGGGGCTGGAGGCCTCCTGAGGTCCCCTCCTCCAGAGAGTTCCAAGGGTCTCCACCACTGAGGTGTTCTAGTCCTACCTCTCCCATGGGTCCCCTGGATTCTTCTCTTCCCACTGGGAATGGGGGAAGCAACCATCAAAGAAGAAAGGCAGAGACACGAGTGGAGAAAAGAGATTCAGAAACCCTGGGGGATTCTCAGAAACAGGGCCAGCCTAACCCATCAGTTTACTATCAGCAATGCACAGGTTCTCAGTGTCCAAAAAGGAAGACCTAAGGGAAGAAGAATGCAGGGTTTAAGCTATAGCCATAAAACTGGAAAGAAGATGGGAGAAAAGGTAGGCCTTCCCCTACGTGAGGGACACCTGCTTTGTAACAGAATGACTAGATCTCAGGACTGACATTGCAGGAGATGGGGATGGGGTGGGGAGCAAAGAAATGAAAAGGACCAAAGCTCAGTCAAGAAAGGGGAGGCACTGGAGTCTCTGGGCTATGCCCGGAAGGACAATGCCTGCAAAACATAGGCCACCATGTAAGTGAGCATCCCAAGTAGACAGGACAGAGGAGTCACCTTAGCTACTTGTGTCCTTGTGGTGCCTGCATGTTGTCCATTGATCACCCAGAAGAAAGTCACCTGCCTGTGACCTGAGATTTACCTGAGCCCCATCAAATTTTCCTTGTAGCGTACTCCCATTTTTTCAACAATCTGGGACGCTTGTAAACCCCACTGAAGCCAAGGGTACGTGGAAGGGAGAGCCCCAGAAGTGAGCCTTAGGAAAAGTTGGGCAATGGGGAAAGATGCTCTTGTTAAATATAGCATATGTCCCAAATGAGTACAGTCCCCTGACCTATTCCAGTCAAGATGTTAGTAACCAGAGTCAGAGGACCCAACCTGCAGTTCCCTTGTGTGGTTCTGTCTTGCCATCACTGTGTCACACATCACACACACCCAAGATGCATATGTGTGTGTACTGTGGACGTGCAACAGGAATGCCAGTTGTTTGGGGTTGGTAAAGGAAGCTTGTCTCTCTCAGCCCCTCCTAAATCCTGCTGTTTACACCATTCACTTAACCAAACATTTGTGCATGCCTCCTGGGTGCCGGGTATGGCCCAATTGCCAAGGATACTGAGATCAGCGAACTACAGCCCCTGGCCTCCAGGATGGGGAAGCCCCAGGCGCCATCACAGAGCTCCCCGTCTTCCAGCAACAGCCATGCTTTGAGAGCCAACTCCATGCCAAGTTCTACACTAAATGCCTGACTTATGTCACTTAATCCTCACAATATCCCTGCTACAAGGAGCCATGTATCCCACCTTTTAAAATAGAAACTGAGCCTCAGAGTTTAGGTAACTTGCCCAAGATCACCGAGCTGTAGTGTGACAAACTCATGGAGAAGTGGCTCTATCTTGTTCTTGCTAGAAGACTCAAAGAATGAAAAGGTCATTTTTTCTCCTTGTCTGAACAAATAGCCAAGGGGAAAAAAATCTAACAATTTCTGTTTGTTTACTTTGGTTTGGTTTTCTGCTTTTCTGGCAGGTAGGTTGGTTGGTTTGTTTGTCTTTTAAGAAAGGCTTAAAGAACTTATGGTTACCAAAGGGGAAAAGTGGGGAGGGATAAATTAGGAGGTAGGGATTAACATATACACACTACTATACATAAAATAGACAATCAACAAGGACCTACTGTATAGCACAGGGGATTCTACTCAATATGCTGTAATAACCTATATGGGAAAAGAATCTGAAAAAGAATGGATATATGTATATGTATAACTGAATCACTTTGCTGTACACCTGAAACTAACACAACATTGTAAATCAGCTATACTCCAATATAAAATGAAAATTAAATTAAAAACATTTTTAAAGTTAATTATTAACTAATTTACTTATTTTTGGCCACATTGGGCCTTCATTGCTGCGTGTGGGCTTTCTCTAGTTGTGGTGAGCAGGGGCTACTCTTCTTGCGGTGCGTGGGCTTCTCATTGCAGTGGCTTCTCTTGTTGCAGACACCAGTTCGAGCCCTGGTCCAGGAAGATCCCGCATGCCGTGGAGCAACTGAGCCCGTGCACCACAACTACTGAGCCTGTGTTCTAGAGCCTGAGAGCCACAACTACTGAGCCCGTGCACCACAACTACTGAGCCCGCATGCCACAACTACTGAAGCCTGCGTGCCTAGAGCCTGTGCTCCGCAAAAAATATTTTTTTAATTAAAAAAAGAAAAGAAAGGCTTAAAGAGATGAGAGAACCGTGCTGTCTGAGAGGGGAACTGTTTTAAGGGTAGGAAGACAGAGGAGAGGTGGCTCAGCCTGAGGGGTTATGCGTCTTCTCTGAGACTGGGAAAGAGACAATGGTTTGCAAGTCCCTGAGGGTGGAGACCTGCAGCCCGGGATGGGGGCATGACTGAGGGGTGCGCCCAGGGAAAATGTGAGGCCACGTGCCTCGGGAGCCTCTGCCGAGACCCCCGACCAGGCTTGGGATGGAGGAAGATGGGAGGCTCCCTTCGAAATGGTGCTTGCAGACCATGAGCCAGAATTTCTCTACTGTGGACCCAACACGGCAAACTTGCTCCTCAATCTTGCTGAACACTTGCCAAGGTTTCCTTACGTTCCCAAGGAGGAGAGAAAGAATCCTTCACCACTGCTCCCCCCCAGAAAGACATTAACTAAGAATGGGTTTCCTGCCAGCCCTGGCAGGTGGGGGACCAAGCCAGATTTATTTGCTTTAGAAAAATAAAGAAAACGTGTGGCTGCTCACGCCCAAGGGTCTCAGAGCAAATCCACACGGGTTCCAGCTGCCTAGCGGCAGTGCTGGGCACCCAACCTGCCCCATCCTCCCGCAAAAGAGCCTCCGGGGCCTCTGCCCAACAGAGAACCGGTCCTTCCCCGCTCGAACCATCACTTCTGGCTCGGTGTTAGGAAGGCACAATGCAGCTGCTGAAAGGGCAGTAATTAAGTCGAGCACGCCTGGAAGATGATGACAATAATTTCTATTTCTCTGCTCCTGCATCCCCCCACAAGCTTTCCAGATTTTACAGCTGTGACTCACCTCCGCTACTGCGCAGGGTAGCTCCGAGGGAGCGCGCACGCTCACAGCACGCTGAATTTAGGCAGAAGATGAAAAAAAAACGCACACCCCGATTAATTACAAGAGGAACACTCCCTGTCACGCGCCGTCCAGCTGACTTCATGCCTGGGCGGCAGAAATGCGATAAAACTCCCAAGTTGGTCCTTATAATTTGGAGAGTCAGATGGCTCAGCCATGATCTCACAGCGTGCGCCCCAGCCAGTGGCCCTGAGCCAGGCTTTGAAATATGACCCAAGAGGGGGCTGGTGACGGAGGGGCCGCTTCTGGCACGGTTCATCCTAAATCAATTTTCCTTTGAGGTCGCATCCTTCTCAGGCTGCCCAGCGAGGCCACCCCACTGGCAGCTGCTGGCTCGATCCGGTGGCGGGGCCACCTGACAGCCCCGCGGCAGCGCCAGTAGTTAAGCAGGAGGTCCACTCTATTCCTACAGCGATCCTCTCCGTACTGGGCACTTGGCACTCAACCAGCCACGGTCCCTTAGTGCTATTCAACCCAGTTCAGTCAGCAAACGTCTACCTGGAGGCACGATAGCATAGTTGCTGAGAACGCCGTGTTTGGATTAAGAAATCCTGTGGGTTTGTATTCCACCTCTCTCCATTAGGACCTGCGTGAACTTGGGCAAGTGATTTAATCTGAGCCTCATTTGTCACCAGAGGAAATCTCACGTATCCCATGTGGGATGTAATACAGGGATCAATACCTGACAGTAGGGAAGGATACACCCCACCAACAACTGTGCTACTTCCTCAGTAGCACAAAAGTGCACGAATTCCTGGAGCAGCTGCAGGATATGAGTGTCCTGCGAAAGGTGTGAGATAAGGGGTATGAATATGCGGGGTAAGGGCGAATTCCCAACCAATCGTGGCATCAGGGGCTATGTCTGAACATGGTTTTGAAGGACCGGGCAAATGTGGCAGTCTCGACAGCGGGAGCTGCAGGAACAAACGCTCAGAGGCAGGCAAAATATGGCATTTGTTTGGGGAGCAGTGAGTGGGCAAGGTTGGCTCTTTGGGTATTGAGGTGGGAGAGTAGAAGCAGTCATGGAGGAGAGAGCTCCAGACGCCAGCACGAGGAGTAGGAACTCTTTTTCTTTTAGGGAGTGGGATCTCCAAGTGTGACTCATGGACCGTAATGAGTAGAAACGGTGGTGGGAGATACCCAGGAGGAAGTTACACCAGCCAGCAGAAATGTGAGAGGAGGATCCAGGGCTGGAAGCAGGGCAAGGGCAAAGGAAACGAAGTGAAGGGAGTTGGGGAAAATGAACCACAGGATGTGGGAGACTCGCATTCTGAGTAGAGGAGTAGGATGAGGGAAAGAAAAAAAACCAGGATGAAACTGGGATTTCAAGCCTAAGGAAGGAGCAATATAGGGACAGCTGGAGGGTATCAGTTTGAGGAGAGAAAAGATGAGCTCCGGGTCTGGGGCAGTGGGAAGGCTAGGGGAGAGACCCCTTCTCCTGCCATTTACCTCTCCACTCCCTAAAAACCGATCCTCAGGACCTCAATCAAGCACAAAAGCAATGGCCAAGACCGCCTCAAAGCTATCCAGGCTGCAAGAGCCTTGGGTCCCCTGTTCTTTCTGGCTCCTCCTGAGGCTGGTCCCACCGGTGGTGCTGAATGAAGACTTGACCCATCATACAACACCATCCCTTGAGGGAGCACTTCCTGCTGATGGTCTCATTCTGCCCTCCATAACCCTGTGAAAGTGGGCGCGCTCACCTCCCCTGTCTCACACAGAAGGAACTGAGGTTGTGAACGTCAAGATGCATTGTAGGTCCCACACCAGTGAGCAACTCGAGACTCCAGCGCAGGCGCTTGGAGGCCACATCTGACCCAATGCACACAAATCAGGGGGAGAAACCCAAGGGCAAAAGGATTGAAACCCAAGTCTGGTCTGAAGGCGAAAAGCCCAAGTGTAGTCCAGAAATGAACACGTGTGTGGTGACTTCTTATGAGTGAGGCGCTGGGTCCCACATCTTGGAGGAAGCAAAGTATCATCTGAGACCTCCTCGCTCAAACACCTGCAGCTCCACAGGGCAGACAAGACTCCCAGCCAAAACAAACACCCACATCATCCTCTCCTTGTGTTTACTTCATGGCACTTAACTCTAGCTGAATTTACCCTCTGCAGCTGACTGCATGTTTACTGGGTGTCTTCCCACACTGGCCATGACTAAGGACAGCTGTTTCTGGTGACTTCCCAGATCTAGAAAAGTGCCTGACGCCTGGTGGGCACTTTGTAAATATTTGTTGAATGAACACCAAGAATTTGGGCAGGGAGGAAAGTGGGAGTGAAGCTGAGAGAAGCGAAAGGTGGGCTAAGACTTCACAGTGAGGAGGGGTAGGAAGGACGTGAAGTCCAAGAAGTAAGACAAAGGAGAGAGAGATGTAGGTAAATGTGGGTCTTGGGGAGGAGAGCAGCAATTCTCTTCACCTTTGTCTGCTCATCCTAACACACCTACCCCTCGATCCCTTCTCACCCACCCCATCTCCACCCCCTCCCTTCTTACCCCTGAAAGAGGTGAAACAGAGCTTTCACTGGGCCTGCCTAAAAGCTCAGGACCAAACAGTGGGGTCTTTTCTGCATCTCCCTTGCTTCCACAGTTGCAGGGACCTAAGGACCACCGTGCTCCATCTCTCAGCAGCTGGTTAGGAACCTGAGCTCAACCACCCATCTCTTTCTCTTGGATACCCTCCAACCCATTTGGGAATACTTTCTCTCTTGATCCTGCCAGTGGGGGCTGATACAGGCCTGCCACTCCCTCCACCGTCCCAGTCCCAACAAGCCTGTGTCAAGCCGTCTAGACCAGTTCTGCTCTGGCACCGGGGCAAGCATCTGTACTATGGTCTCCCCACTTCTCCCCATGAGTGTGACCGTCCCTCGCCCTGACACGGTAAGACCCCAGATTCAGGTGTGGGTTTTGATGGGGTAAACCTTTTGCCAATGTGGTGTGGTAATCTGTTTTATATCTGGTTCCCTGGAAGCAGAGCCTGAGACAAGGATTTGGGCACACGTGACTTACTGAGGAAGTGAGGAAAGCAGGATCGGGCGGGGAGGACTTAAGCCAGGATACCGTCTCAGCTGGGATCTAGCTGAAGCCTGACCCCACAGGGAGCTCTGGAGTGTGAACTGTACCTCAGAGTTGATCCCACTTTGAAATGGGGGCTGGCCTCTTATATCCCCTGGTGGTTACTCATTGGATGCAGGCTACAGGAGGTGAATGGGGGAGCTTGTATCCTCCCAGGTAAAGAAACTCTGGGAATGAAGGCAAACTTCTAGAGAAGGGGAAGCTGGGAGCCCTTAGCAGGCAGCACCCAGAGCAGCTGGGATCGGGGTGCACCAGCCTGGTAACAGGGATCAGGGTGGGAACATGAACAGCAACCCCTCTAGACTCCTTGGTGCCACTTTTTAAAAAATTTTTATTGAAGTATAGTTGATTTACAGTGTTGTGTTAGTTTCTTCTGTTCAGCAAAGTGATTCAGTTATATATATTCTTTTTCATATTCTTTTCCATTATGGTTTGTCACAGGATATTGAATATAGTTCCCTGTGCTATACAGTAGGACCATGTTGTTTATCCATCCTATGTATAATAGTTTGCCTCTGCTAATCCCAAATTACCATTCCTTCCCTCCCCCACATCGCCTCCCCCTTGGCAACCACAAGTCTGTTCTCTATGTCTGTGAGCCTGTTTTTGTTTCGTAAATATGTTGATTTGTATCGTATTTTAGATTCCATGCTTGGTACCACTTAAGAAAAGGAAGTCTTCACAGGAGCCTGGGTCTACTGAGGTTTGTAACAAGGTTTGGAGTCAGGGTCTTAGCAAATAATTCAGGGTTGCTTTGCCTTGTTCTATTCTGTTCACATTTGTTTCCATAGAAACCTATCCTGGAAGGGGTCAGTACGGGTGACCCTTAGTCTCATGTCCACTCGTGGCACCGTTAGAAGCATCCCATGGTGACATCACTTCTCTGAGAGTGAATCCTAAAGAAGACAAAAGAACAAGATCTCCTGCCCGCTCCGTGAAATCGATGTCCACAAGGCTTGAATAGAAGCAGTACTCACTCCACAGGCATTCCTCAGGAAGCCCTTTCCAGAACAGTCTCTGTGCCCAGGGGCATGTGGAGACCTGACTACAATGGAAAAAAGCACCAAAAATTGTTTTCATTCAGGGAAGTTGATTTTTAAGTGGAAAATTCTTAACCTTTCAGCTAAATGACATAAATTGATTGCAAATGCCCCATTCAAAAAGGAAGGAAAAGAAAATCTGTGGAGAACTAAGTACATATTTCTATCCCCAGTATGCTGCTTCAGCGACCCTGTCAGGTCACACTGGACCAAATAAGGAGAAAAAGACACACAATGTCTTTGAAGAGAAAGCTGAGAAGGCGAAGGGGGCCTGGGGCCAACGGCTGAGGTGGAGGGAGAAAACTGGGGAAGATTGGAAGTGACAGAAGTTTCCAAAGAAAGAGATTAAGATCACAGAAGTCCATGCCAGGGCCGGCGTGACAGCAAAGGAGGGGACAGGCTGAGGTGGCAACGCTGATGAGCAGGAAACAGACCCCTGGGGAGGGAAGGGGTCCCCTCCTGGAGGGAGGACACGCTGATAAAGGGAACTCCAGCTGCTCCAAGGATTACAAATAAATGACAAGGTGTGAAGAGTAAGTGAGGGAAAATGAGGTATCGGGGGCTCTGTTTTATGTTTAATACCCAGGAGTAGAAGGATGTCAGAAATGTGGTGACCAGATGCACAGGGGACTGTGAAATCCCCACCAGGAGAGGGGAAGTTGAATGTCAGCCTTGGTTGGCTGTGCTTTTCCCTAATCTGTGAGTCAGATTTCTAGCTTGGGTTTATCCCAGTCCCCTTGGAGGGTGGGGCTTTTTCCCCTTGGCCATCTGGAAGGCCAATCTGCAGATCCCCTGGCAATCTAGAACGAAATCAGAGACCACGCAATGGGGATGGTGATGGCCAAACGGACCAGCAGACACCGGCTTTTCCTCGTGCACCTGACACCGGGCCACTGCGCCAGCAGGACCGGCTCCAGAGCCCACCTGCCTGGACACTTGGCCTGGCCTGGCCTGGCCTGGCAGGGCAGGACATCTAGGTGAACCGTCCCCAGTGCCAGCCCCTGAGCTGGAAGAAAGGATCTACAACGATGCACAGACCATCCCATCCTGACTGTACTTCTCAACCTGTTACCCTCAAATGTCACCTCCTTCATTCATCCATTCACTTTATTCATTCAACAAACAGAGCAGAACTACTTCACATTTCAGGCTTCAGAGCCAGGGAAAGTTGGGTGTGCCCTGCAGTCCTCCCACCTCCTAGCTCTGTGTCCTGGGCAAGTTACACAACCTTCTCAGTCTGTTTTCTCATCAGCCCTTCTTCCTCACTCAAGACTATTCCTTCCATGTGGGGGAGGTCCCACTCCACTCCTGGTTTCTCTCTGTCCCCTCATTCACTGACCCCCAGGGGAGAAAGAGTGATATTTTTATTTTAAGTTTGGGGCTCAGTAGCAAGAAATTTACCCATCCATAGAACACACAGATATAAGCTTACATTTCCCACTTCATCAGTAGCAAAGATGGTGCTGTATTTCAGTCTCCAGCTGCCAAGACTTTTGTTTTACTTCTCAACCAGTTCATAACTCCAGTGGAAAAGAGAGGTGCTATTTATGGGGTGACCCTAAAATCCCAACAATTAGAAATAATTATTTGCATACACATAACTGAGATTCAACTGCATCGGTTCAATGAAACAGTTCAAAAGGAACAGTGAATTCCAATCCACGGACTTTTTTCTTCCCTTGAATCTCACTGGCATCCCCATCAACATTCCAGATATTTGATGACCCTGTGATTTCTAACAGAAATTTACACTTTCACTATATAAAAGACAAAAATAGAGCTCCTTGCCCATCTACTCTTCTTAACCCAGTTCCCTCCTGGGGCCAAGGTTAGCAGTTTTCATGACCACTGCTTACTTTTTGTTTAGATCATCCTTCCCTGCTGAATTCCAGATCCTTATCCAGGCCCTGGTGAAGGAGAGGACTTCTTTCATGCGGTTTCTCTTTATGGGCATCTAGGGCTGAGCTACCTTCGGTAACTAAGAGCATCTTTGGCTCCCCCGTGACCACGAGGGTTTCATTTGCAGAGGCTGACTCTTGTTTGGAAATGGTGATTACACGAAACAGAGAGATGCTGAGATTAGGGGGGCCAGAGCATTCCAGCTCAATAAATCAATCCCTTTTTAATTGTGTCCTTGTCAGTCAACATTCTTCTAAAGACTGGAGGGCAAGGAGCTTGTTAGCTGAGTGGTTCCTCACTGCCCTTTGTGTGCTGACCTGATTGTCGATCACATTAAGCCAGAGCGAGCAGAGGCCATGCAGGGGCTACCGCGTCTGTCCCCATCACAAGAAAAAAGCCGAAAAGATCATCTATACGCTTGGCTCTTGTTCGGAGCTTCTGAGAAAATGTAAACCTGGGTTTTCTTCTCTGTGTAGACAGCCAAGTTCTAACCCCATTTGGCAAAACTGACCAGCTCACTTGCAGATTTCTAATGCCTTTACCTTAAAGATCATTAAATCATTGGTTACATTTTGGGAGTAGCTTCCAAAGACTGTTAGACAATACAGCTTCTATCTGGCATCTAAATGTATCTTTCGTCACAGGTGTTTCTGCCTCTTATTCTCGCAGCAATATGCTGACAGTCGGTTTACACGGGTACCTGCAGGATGAATGCAAAGCTTAACCATGTTATGATTTGCTATATTACTCACAAAAGCTAAAAATTTGAGGATATTGAACAGTGTTTGGATCTTTGTCTTGTTTTGCTTCTCAAATTTTTACATGCATGACAATCACTTGAGAGGCTTGGGAAAATGAAGGTTCTGATTCAGTAGGTTGGGGTAGGGATGGAAGCCAACATCCTGCATTTTGATTTTTATTTTATTTTTTTAATTTTTATTGGAGTATAGTTGATTTACATTGTTGTGTTAGTTTCAGTGTACAGCAAAGTGAGTCTGTTATACATATACGTATATCCACTCTTTTTTAGATTCTTTTCCCATATAGGCCATTATGGAGTACTGAGTAGAGTTCCCTGTGCTATACAGTAGGTCCTTGTCAATTATCTATTTTATATATAGTAGTGTGTATATGCCAATCCCAATCTTCCAGTTTATCCCTTCCTCCCTCTCCCCCCCCAGTAACCGTAAGTTTATTTTCTACATCTGTAACTCTATTTCTGTTTTGCAACATCTTGCATTTTGAATGAGCTCCCAGTTGATATCAAGGCTGCTGGTCCACGGACCAGACTTTGAGTAGTAAGTATCCAGACTTATACTTTCATCTGGATCATGTTCCAAAATCCTTGACATCATCTCCTTAGTCTGGGCTCTGCAGTCTGGCAGACTTGGACAGGTTACTTAAACCCAGTGAGCCAACTTTTCTCACAGGTATCTCAGGAGACAGAGCATGAAGGTACTTTGAACAGCCTAGCACAGAGGATGCATTTAATAAATGGAACCATTTATCAGCATCAGCATCTATATCAGGGTGGGGCAAACTACAGCCCACAGCCAAATCTGTCCTGCCACCTGCTTTTAGAAATAGTTTGATGAAAACACAGCCATGCTCATTTATTTCTATAGATCCATGGCTGCTTCTGCACTACAACAGAAGAGTTGAGAAGGTACAGCAGAACTTAAAACCCAACATATTTTGTGTATAGAACACAAAACCCAACATAGTGGCTATGAGGCCCTTCACAGTAAAGGTACGGCAACCTCTGATCTGTATCACTTTTTCAAAAATAACAATGTACTGAGCACCTATTATGTACCGGGAGGTGGGCAGGGTAATAAAAAGTTTCTTCCCCTAAAAGGTTTCAACATCTAAGAAATATTTAATTAATCCCTGTGATATCCCAGACACACTCTCACCTCCAGTCCCTCATCTTTAAAATGGAGATCATAACAGCACCAACTTCAGGGTGTTTGCTGTGTGGACTTCCGGAGTTAATGCATGTTAAAGTCTTAGAGTATTGCCTGCAACATATTAAGTGTTCATAAATATTAGCCATTATTTATCTTTATCCTTGTAGGTGTTTTCATTTAAATTTTATACCCAAGCGAGAGGAGAGCCATTGCTCTTTTATAGACGTAGAAAGCATGAGCGGTCAAGATCCTTGGTCTTGGTCATCTAAAGCCTCCCAAAGTAGTTGGAACACAATCACCTCCCCGTCATCCTGTCCCCAGGCCTCTCCTACAGTCTGGCCCAGGACAGCCCTCAAACGCGATACAATAATGATGATAAAAATATCACCAATAGCTAACGTTTGCTGAGAGCCCCTTACAGGCACTATGCCAAGTGCCCGATCACAACCAAGCACCAGCTATGACATAGGCCACTTCTGTTTTCTGCACACACAGAAATAGGGAAAGAGAGGCTTCGAAAGGCTTTTTCTCACAGCTAATAAGTGATAAAGCCAGGATTTGAACCCACTTGTGACTCCAGGACCCACAGAATAACCCTGACACTCCACTGGGAACATCAGGCAACTAGTGGGCACGCAATACACACGTGAAGAGTCCTTGCAAATGGCACATAGTATTCCAATGCCGAGCAACAAACATCACACCTCACAAATTGTCAAAAACCTTCCTGAGCCTTTATTTTGCTGGTAACGGATGAGTCAGTCACATGATTGTATTGATCTCTGCTCCCGGGAGAACAAACCAGAAACCAGAGGCAGAGGATGGCCAAGCTATTCAATAGGCCGTGTGGCCTGAGGTGAGAAGCAGCAGAGAATTTGGATTCCAGTCCTGGCTGATAAACATGCCTTTACCTAAAGCCTTAGCCCTGGGCCTGGCCCTTGTGAACATGCGATTAATGGCAGCCATGTAAGTCACACGTAAGGTTGTATGATGTCGAGCTTTGAAATCAAAGAGAATAGGATTGGAATCTGAGCTCCAGTCATTTCGAGCTGTGGTTCTTCAGGCAAGTGCTCATCCTGGGACCTCGGTTCCTCTTTTGTACTATGGGGTCCACGACAGTGCCAACACTAGGGTCATTGTGAGGATTAATTGACAGAAGGGATATCACGTGAGTCGCAGGGATGGTACCACCCAGTAAACCCACAATAAGTGCCATTTATTATTTTCATGACCCCAGCACAGCCTGGGCCCCTGGTAGGTGTCCACCAAATGTTACCTCCCTCCCCTCAAATTTCCCTGAGGGAGACCTGATTGGAGACGTGTGCCACAAGGCCTTCCCATCCTGAATCAAGTCTTCAAATCTTTTTAATGAATTTTTCCTTTAAGTCCGGTTTTATTGGAAGAGAACATGGGTTTCTTCTAAGAGCAGGTGGATTAAAAATATGCTGGTGTATGTAACATCATTACTAGACTCACCTCTTCTCCACTGACTTACATTTTCATTTAGACCCAATTCTACTTCCATTGCTGATTTTTATTCAATCAGCAAATCCTTACTGAGCACCTACTATGTGCCTGGCACTGTTCTCAGTGCTGAGGATACAGAATCAAACAAAGCAGACAGCAGGCTTCTCCCATGGAGTTGACATTCCCGTTGGGGAAAGACCACAAACACGTGAATATGTAAATCACGTAACTTCCCATTGTGGTTTGCACTCTGAGGAAAATAAAGCAGTGTTGTGTGGCAGCAACTGGGGGGTAGGAGAGGAGTTGGCTCTAGGTTGTGTGGTCATGGGGACTCTGAATAAGGGGAGAAACAAGACATGGCAAGATGGGAGGGAGCATTTCAGGCCAGCGGAATGGCCAGTGCGAAGACCGTGGGGTGGGGAAGAACTCCGTCTGTTCCAGCAATACAGAGACGTGATGGGGGAGTGGAAGGTGTTTGGATCAGAGAGGGCTAGAACGAGAGGTGGGGACCTGGCCTCAAGAACCACTGGGGCTGTGGGAAGGAGTGCGGATCTTTTTCCAAGTATAAACAGAAGCCATATAAGTGTTTAAAGTTGGAGAGGGCTGTGATGGATTTGACTGTTAGCGCAATCTCTTTGGTTGTATGCAAATAGTGGGCTAGAAGGGGCTGAATGCAAGCAGCAAGACCAGTTAGGAGGCTACTACAGCTGCTGGAGAGGGGAGACAGTGGTGTGGCCGGGAGCGGGAGTGGTGGCAACCCAGAGGCAGACAAGGTTGGGATATATTTTAAAAGTCGTTACGGTTCCGACATAGCCCTCTCTCTTCCTTTCAGCTACTATCAGGCTACTTACCACAGCACAGGCTGGCATTCACATCCAAGAACTGTAGTTATTAGTTTGTAAAATTTCCACCCCAACGTGGAGATCATCTCCCACCCCTCTGGAAACTCCCCTTCATTCATGGAAGGCTTTGGCACGCGGTGCTGAGTCCTTCATCCCCCTAAGCCCTTCCACCCTCCTGGTGACTGTCACATGGATGATCTATTCCATTCCTTGACCTTCGTCTCCACCTACAACCACTGCATTCCAGCTCCGATCATGCATTCCTGTGTCTGCACCTGAACCTCGGCTTCAGAAGGGATGGCCCCACCCCTGAAATCTAAAAATCAGACAACTCACTTTCTGCCCAAAGCCTCACATTTCAGAAATTATCCAAGGGTGGTGGTGCACAGACCCCTTGAATGAGAACTTCTTGGGGTGCCTGTTAATATGTAGATCTCAGACCCCACCTCGGACCTACTGGTTTAGAATCACTAAGAGAGGTACTCAGAAATCTACACTTTTAACAAGTTGCCTAGATGACGCTCATGCACAGCTGAGTATAAGAACCACTACCTATCAGTCCAGCCCTGGCATTACTCTCACCACAGCTGTCCTTCAAAGCCACAGAGCTCTCTGATCCTTGTTTCCTCCGCGTTCACTCTACCAGCCCTTCCTACCTTCACTTTCTTCCCGTCCAGCACACGCCCCATCATCCACCACTTCAACCCTCTTGGCAATTTCAGTTTCCTTGCCCAGATGGGCTAGTTTTGTCCAGCAAAACCCTGGCCCTAGAACAGTTCAACTACTCACCTTTTCCACTGGGACTCATTGATTTGTTTATGATTTCACTAAAATTTTGCTCAATGCCCAAAGTATTCCAGTCACTATATAAAAGAGTTTGTTTTGTTTTTTTAAATCCATGATCATTTGCCCTTGAGGATCTCACAGCTGAGTGGGAGAGCCATAAAATGCTAAGTTCAGTGAAAGAAGTAAGCACAGGGCATTATGGATGCGTGAAGGAGAGGATCCCAGCCCAGTCTGGGGTGGAGCAAGATTAGGAAAACCTTCTTGGAGGAGATATTGAAGAATGGTGAAAAGGAGGTAGACAGATGAAGAGGAGGAGGAGGCATTCCAGGCAGAGGGCTCTGCATAAGCAAAGGCAGGGAAGTGAGAACAGTAGAGCAGGTGTGGGACGTGGGAAGCCAGTCAGTGTTGCTGAAGCGTGAAGTTCATGGCATGGAGGGGTGATAATATTTTCCAAACAAAAACTCAGGATATATGGTCCCAGTGAGGCGGAATGTTCCAAATCAGGAATGTCTCAGAAAATACCAGAGATGATGTCACCAACATACTAGGTATTTAGGGCTCAATCTACCACTTCTGCTACATACTCCTGCCCCTACATGCAGCTCAACTCCTTACTCAAGACCACCAGAAAATAAAACTCGCTGTGCAAGATTCTTGGAGACCCTTCTCACATCAACCCTAGTAGTATGTATAATAGTGAAAAATAAAAAAATTATCTAACTATCCATCAATAGGAGAGAGGCTAAATCAATTGTAGTACATTCAAATATACCACGCCATCATATTAGACTTTATTTAGTAATAACATGAGAAAATACTCACCACATAATATTATTTTAAATAAAGCAAGTATATTCAGTATATTCAGAGTGACTTCTATTTTTAAGTCTACACATGTATGGTAATGTATAATATCATCATAGAACAAATAAATAGAAATAAATGGTTAGGTTCCAATTTTTTTTCTAGTCCTACTCCAATCTATTCTCCATGCATAGTCAGATTGATATTTCTAAAATGCAAATCTTATCTATCCTGCCTAAAATCCTTCAAAGTCCAAACTACATTATCATGGAGCCCAAAAGCCAATGTCATCTGGCCCCTTTCCAACCCCTGCCCCCACTTGCCATCTCTCACCTTCAGGTCTTTGCACATGCTGTTCCTTCTCCTGAAATGCCCTTCCCCATTTCTTTAGCCAGCTTGACTAACTCTGCTCATCCTTCAAGATGCAACTTAGATGTTACTGGCTGTAGGTAGCCCCCTCCCCCAGTGGCCATCACCCTCAAGCCATATCCAGTACCCCTTCTATATACTCCCATCACACCCTGTGCTATCCCCATAGCACTTTTCATACTGCAATATAGTTGTTAGCTTTCTTATTTTTATGCTTCACTAGAATTTAACCTCCATGATGGCAGAAACCTTGTCTGTCTTGTACATGAAAAAAAAAATCCATATTAGTAATCATTGCATATCTAATTACATAATGCATATCAAGTTACCCCCAAAATTTGGTGGCTTAAAACAACCAACATTTATTATCTCACGCAGTTTCCAAGAATCAGGAAACCAGGAGCACATTAACTGTGTGATTCTAGCTCAGGGTCTCTCATGAGGTTATGGTCCAGATGTTGGCATGGGCTGCAGTCATCTGAAGGCTTGAGTGGGGCTGGAGGACCCACCTCCAAGTTGGTTCACTCGCATGGCTGTTGGCAGGAGGCCTCCACCATATGCATGTGTTCGTTAGGTTGCTTGAGTGTTTTCATGACATGTCAGCTAGCTTCTCCCAGGGAGAGCAAACCAAGAGAGAAAACAGGGACACAACAAAGATTCAACATCTGTATTAATCCCCATTTTACATATAAGGAAACACAGAGAAGCCAGGTAAATATGTCCAGGGTCTCACACCTAATTAGTGTCAGAGGTAAGATTTGAACCAGGCAGCCTGGCTCCAGAGCCCTTGCTACTAACCATTACGCTATCCTGCCTCTCGAGGCCAATCAGTAAATATTTACCGGATAAAAGAAACTACTATTCGCTAGGAACTGTGTGTGATATATGCTCCCCTAAATTAGCTCGATTTTGGTCCATTCATACTATGTGCGAAGCACTGGGCTAGACACTTAAGGAGACATTTCAGCCATGCACACATCACACCCTCCTGAAAAAAATCCCAAGATTCTGGGGCATTCATGGCTTGGAAGAAGAGAAGCCAAAGTTCTTGGGCCTCAGAAAGCTGGTCTCATGATCCAGTTACATGGGAGGGGCCAGGTTTCTCTGGAAGGTCATAAGAGCTAAGTTACCTCAGGCCTCTTGGGCCAGGAGGCCAGTGTCACAGATGCTGACTAAGGCAACCTGCTTGTCCTTCAGTACCTCTACCCCAGGAGATGAGGCTGGGACCTGGGTGTGCAGGGTGAGGCTGACAGCTGCTGTTTGGACCCAGTGATTTCACTGAAGAACCATTCTACAGCTGCCTTGCCCGGGCTGCAAGAAATCCTGGAGGGAGACGGCCCAGCAGTGAAATCACCAGTGAGGCGCCAGGTACAATGGCACCCTTGTAGGATATAGCTCGTGATCTCATGGGCCCAGAAACACAGAGCCAATATCCCTGCCTCAGCCCAGCCCTACCCAGGTGCAGCCCAGGGCAGCCTGCACTGTCCATAAGCTGGTATTAATCTTCTCCTCCAAACCAAAGCTTAGAATAAATAAGAAGAAACCAACAATGTTCCCTGGAGAAGAATTTTTTCAACTCTCTCCTCATGTTTAATATCAATAAGAGGAGAACTTGAATGTCCCTCCACTGAATTATTATTCACCCTAATTTGAATATAGAGGTTATTCACATTCCAGTGCACCATACATACTAAAGGACAATTCTTTATTCTTTTATAAAGCATTTTCCCCACCTTATACAGAGATGATTTAGGATTTAGACATGCACAATGCAGCAAGAAGACATGAATTATGTCAGCGTGAAAGAAGAGAAATCAAGATTAGAACATTAAATGGAACTAGGAACAAGGGGGGAACAAATACAGAAAATGCATACTGTGGAGTCCTTTACACTTGGTATGGATGGTTGTACTTTGGCTCTGAGATTCCTAGCAAACAAAGTGAAGAATGAAATCTGATCAAATTTAAAAATCAGTGTTCAGCCTATTTTTTGCCATTATATTTGACTTCAATAATTTTTTTTTTACAAATCATAGTGTTCATGAGATTAAAGCCAGACAGTTACTCAAGAAAAACACAATACCAGAAAGAAATTCATTCCAAGACTTATCATAAAAAGAATGCTAAATGAAGTAGTGAATAATATTCTTATTAAAAAGATCTCTTGGTGAAGGTCACCAATATTACTCTAAAAATCAGGGCTCATCAGACTACAAAACTGGCCCTCAGCTTGTTTTTGTAAATAAAGTTTTATTGGAACATAGGTATGCTCATTTGTTTACATATTGTCTATGGCTGCTTCTGCACTACAAAGGCAGAGTTTAACAGATGTTACAAAGTCAAGACACCCAAAGGTGACACCCCCCCACCCCCCGCAATGAGTCATACCCTGTACAGTCCCCTCCCCTGGAGTGTGGGTAGAACCTGTGATTTGCTTCCAACCAATAGATTACAGCAAAGGTTATGGGATGCCACTCCCTTGATTGGATTACATTATAAGACCAAGGTGATGGGATATTGCTTCCTTGGTTATGTTGCTTTGTGTAAGACTGTCTAAACAGACTGGAGAGAGAGAGACTCTCTTACTGGCCTTGAAGAAGCAAACAGCAATGATGTGAATTGCCTATGGAGAGGGCCACATGTTAGGAACTGCAGGTGGTCTTAGGAGCTAAGAGCCTTCGTCCTACCACCACAAGGAACTTAATTCTGCCAACAACCATGTGAAGTTGGGTGTAGCTTCTTCCCAAGTTGAGCTCCCAGATGAGAATGCAGCTCAACCTCTCACTTGACTACAGCCTTATGAGACCCTCAGCAGAGGATCCAGCTAAGCCATGCCCAGAGCCTGGTCAACTGAAACCATGAGATAATAAATGTGTGTTGTTTAAAGCTGCTATGTTTGTGATAAGTTATTACGCAGCATAGAAAACTAAAACACCATCTACCTCTCACAAACTCAAATATGTACTATCTGGCCCTTTGCAGAAAAATTTTGCTAATCCTTGCACTAAAGCACAATTCAGAAAAAGAAAATACCCTATGAGGAGTGTATGGGATTTTCAAAACACGTGGAGAGAAGTAATAAGAATGTCTAGAGGCCCTACTGTGGGTCAGCATTGTCAGAGCCATTGACCTTGACACCAGGAAGTATCTGAGGAGGGCCCATGAGGGCAGCTGAAGTAATTAGAGGTCATTGGTGGCAAGCAACAAAAGTTGACTGTGGCTAGCTTACACAAGAAAGGAAGTTCTTTGAAGTTTATCAGATAATTCACAAAATCAAAGGAAAACCTGGCAATTTATTCTCAATCACAGAGACCAGGAGAGTTCTGTGGGTCTAAATAGCAGAAAAGGCTCACAGCCTCAGCAGGACTCTGCCACTGGTATGAATGCTCCCCAACTGCTGGGTTATATTTTTTGCATCACTGAGTTCAAAACTCAAAGTCCCAAGAGAGAGAGGAACTGAGTGGCTGAGGAGGGGCAGGCACTTTGATTTAACTCACCACGACTGCACAAGGGTGGGGAGAGATTCTTCCCCTAAAGGGAAGCAGGATGCTAGACTGGAAAAGGGAGAAAAGGGTGCTGAGCTGGCCCCACCTGCTGCCTCGCCTCCATTCCTGCATCCCTTGCGTTCCCTCCATCCCCTGCATTCCCCTGCACTCAGCCCACCCACCCAAACCCTCCTGGGAGCGTTCTCACCACATTTATCCTCACATAGTGATGTCCACCTGGATGGAGTGTAAGCTGCCTGGGGAAGAGATGGTGCTCACTTCGTTCCCCACGGTAAAAGGAGTGCTTAGCATGTGCCCAGCACATAGTGGGTGCCCAAGGAAGATGTGTCAAGTGGGTGAACAAGGGAACAAATGGATGAAAACTCAGACACACTAATCTCTTAACCACTCCACCAAATCCCTATGTGGACATTCCTGTATCCTTCCCCACTCTCCCCACCACCCACTTCCCTTCCCTCCCCTCTGAGAGATGGGAGAAGCGCCTTGCATCTCTCACTTCCTCAAATCTTTCTCAGCAGCCCCACCCTTTCGCCAGCTGCAGAGGAGTCCAGCAGACCAGCTCTTCCCACAACTAGCCCCTTGTAAGTGGTATGAGGAAAATAAATAACCATGGTAGAGATGTGGCTGTGTAGTTCTCCCTGTAAAACGGTTTGTGAAATGCTATAAATATCGCTGCACTAGTTCTTGCTGCCTCAAACAGATGATGGTTTGAAGCTGGTGGGTGGAAAGGAGGAGGAGCTGCTACAAGGGGGCCCTTTCGGGCACAAGGTGCTTTCTGTGCTTCCAGAAAGTCAGGAGCCTTGCTCTGGCCAACGATGAACACAGAAAGCCTCACTCAGTGAGAAACCAAGCCTCAGACTGAGGCACGGAAGATCATGCCAAAGTCAGTACCATATTCCTTCACTCATGCATGTGTTCATCCATTGCATATTTATTTAACTCTTTGTGTTTGCCATGCACCTTTCTGAGGTGCTGGGAATACCAAAGTGAAGCAACTAGTTATGGTCTCTGCTCACAGAGCTCCAGGTTAATGGTAAACACAGACAAGCAGCCAGACGGTGATAGTCCTACATGGTTAAGTGCGAGAGGAGAGGACACCTACACTGCTATGGGAGCACAGAAGCAGGGGATTTCACTGGACTCAGGTAACCAAGGAAGGATTCCTGGAAGATGTGACAATAACGCTTAGATTTAGAGGAAGAGTATACGTAAAAACAGACATTCCATATCTCACAATAAACTAATGTAGGATTGGGTATCAATGGCAAATACACATGCCACACATACTGC
Organism: Balaenoptera acutorostrata; assembly: GCF_949987535.1. Lineage (NCBI taxonomy): Eukaryota > Metazoa > Chordata > Mammalia > Artiodactyla > Balaenopteridae > Balaenoptera > Balaenoptera acutorostrata. The sequence goes on from NC_080074.1 coordinate 17,236,305, forward strand.
CACTCCCATTCTTGCCCCCACGGCAGACATAACAAATCAATCACAGCACTCTTTGCCACATGGCCTCAGAATCCTTCTTAGCACAGAACTCTAGGCAGCCACTTCCAGTCTCTCAGAAATGGCATGGGAGAGCCAACCAGTGAGCCCTTGCTTGGTGTAGGGGAGAGAAAGTTGGAACTAGAGTCACAGAACCAAGACTGTAGGTGACCCTGTGGGGCTGTGGCCCATGTGAGCTACACCAAGGGGCTCCTCTGTGGAGCCAGGTGGGGAGAAGGCAGGGAGGAGGGGAAATGCTGCTGCCAGGCAAGTGGGGGTCAACATCAGCATCTCAGAGTGAAGAGAGACAGAGATGAGACAACAGTAACCAGATGATTGCCAGGATGCCAGGCGATAGGTAAGGGCTCAGGTGTAAGGCTGTGATCAGGGGTTCTGCCATTATGCTAGGCTGGCCTAATAGCAGCTTTGTGGGGAGGTGTGGGGTTGTCTCAATGGCATAAAGAAACTATGCCAGACAGGACAGCCAGCTCTACCTCAAGTCAGCTGTGTGACCTTGAGCAAGATACTTCCCCTCTCTGAGCCTCAGGTGCCTCACCCATATAATGATGGAGACTATTTACCTCATCAAGCTGCTGTGAGTACCAATCAAGATTTTAACTGTGATATGCTGTAGAAAGACTATCACAGTTATTGCCTAGCTGTGGAACCCTGGGAAAGTTCCTTAACCTCTCAGCACCTCGGTTAATTCATTTTGAAACTGAGAGTGATAATACTAACACTCCTATTGCATTCTCTCTGTGTCAGACATTCAGGCATTGTTCTAAAGACTTCCGTGAGTTAATTCATTTATTCCTCATGACAGCCCTCTGAGGTAGATGCTCTCATTATCCGTAGGGCACTGAGGCGCAAAGAGGGGAAGTAACTTGCAAAAGATCACACAGCCAGTACATGGCAGAGTCAGGGCTCACAGGCAGAACATGTGACTCCAGGGCCGGCATGTACAACCAGCTTCTGACATGGGCACTCGTAGGGCTGCTGTGTGGGGCAAACGGATTCATATACAGAAAGCACTTGAAACAATGCTTAGTACATGGTGAGAGCCCAATAATGCTAGCTGTTAGCAGTATTCCTAACTGGAAGGTAAAAGACACGCTTTATTTTGGGGACGGGTTGTCATCGTGGGGCTTTTGGCAGAGTTTCTGGAGGTGAGGTATTTCAGGAAGATTTACCCATTGGAGGAAGGTGAAGGAAGGTGAGACTGGTCTTCCAGGAAGAGTGCCGCCTGTGTCTACAGGCGGGCTTGATGGCCCTGCGGCCCTTGGCTGAGCACAGCCATGAGTCTCTGGTCAGCTGTGGTTAGCGGAGGTGGTGCTGCTGATCTGGGCTGGACTTGCACGTGTTCTGGAAGCAGCTGGCCATCGACTGGTCTAGAATGGCTTCAACTTGGACAAATGAGCTCTTCTCCACGTGGACTCTCATCCCTTGGCAGATGAGGCCAAGCCGCTTCACACCACAGAAGCGGGGCACTAAGAAAGAGAAGGGCTGTGCACACACAGCCTCTTGAGGCCTGGGCTCCCAACGGGTACAGCCTCCCTCCCCTCCTCATCTTCTGTCGGCCAAAGCAAGTCACAGGTCAGCCCAGGTCCAAGCAAGCAGGCTCCGCCTCGTGATGCAAGCGCGGCAAAGTCTTAACGTTTGTGTCCCCCACCCCCGGCCCAAATTCACACGTTGAAACCTAGCCCCCAAGGTGATGGTTTTAGGCAATGGGGCTTAGGTCATGAGGGTAGAGCCCTCATGAATGGGATTCACACTCTTATAGAAAAAGGCCCCACAGACCTCCTAGCCCCTTCTGCCCATGAACCAGGAAGAGTGACCTCATCAGACACCCAACCTGAAGCATCATGACCCTGGTCTCCCAGCCTCCAGAACTGAAAGAGAGAAATGTTTGTTGTTTACAAGCCACTCAAGTCATGGCATTTCTGTTACTGCAGCCCGAACAGGCTAAGACGATCATTTTGTAAAGGGCACAGGTGCAGAGAAATCATGAATTGAGACCGCGGAAGCAGTGACCAGTCCTGGCCACCGGAGCCCCTCCCAGAGCCTCCCCCAGCCTTGCACCACGTGGGAGCCCACTCCTGCAGAGGCCTTGCCTGTTGTGCCCCCTGCTCTCTCTCTCACACCTGGCACACGCAGGGGCTGGATGTTTGAATGTGTCCATCCATTAAAGCAAAGAGCTATGGGGAGAAAGTGCATCCCTCTCCTCGGACTGTCTCTACAAGGACCATGTGCAGCAGGGTGGCTCACAGATGCTTCTGCGGGACGATGATTTGAAAAATTCCTCAAACTTAATATCACCATGGACTCTGGGATCTGAAAGACTCTCCCCACCCTCCAAGAGGAGAAAGAAATTCTCTCACCACCAGGCCCCCCCTTTTGTTGCTGGAGTGGTAATGTTTGGGGAGAGCAGAGCAAGGCAGACAGAGCACTTCACCTTTCTTTCCATGACATAGAGCGTCTAAGAATGTGAGGTTGCCCCAGCCGGGGTGACACGTGAGCTGAGCTCGCGGCTGGGAGGTCAGCCCCCGGCACATGCTTCTCAGGCTGCAGCAAGGGCTGCAGTCGAGGTGGAGGGGGGGTGGTCTCACATGCACAAGGAGAGGAGGCTCCAAGCTTCCCCACCCGACTGAGAATGTGGGTCAGCTAAGATGTCTCTAGATGGACAAGCGCCTTGCCATGGTCTCCAACTACAGACATACACACATGCACACGCACACGCATTGCCTGAAATCAGCAAGTCTGCAGTGCCACACAGACACTCCTCCTTTGTGCCCTCTTTCATGAGCCCAGCCCATATTCCTCCAGTCAGGTGACCCTGCTGACACGTTGACCAGTAAGGACCCAGCCTGAAGAAACCACTGGACTCCATGTTGGATGCTGAGTTCCTACATCTTGTTCTCTGGTTTTGCACCCGCTGTGACCCGCCCCCATCCACACCCAGCTCTGGTTCACCCCCAGTTTCTCCTTCGGACCCTGATCTCAGTCTCCTGACACCCCAATCAGAACTTCATTACAGGGGCTCAGTTATATGTTGGGCACCAGCCACTCCATCCTCAACTGGCCCTCCCCCAGGGCCTCTCATCTGGAAGAAAGAGATCTATCCCCACAGTCAAACGTTCAGGACCCACTAATGTGGCCATCTCAGGGGGCATTTGCACTGTTAAATGCAGACCCTTCCATGGGCTTGGGGAGGGGTCTGTCTGTGCTGGGACCCCAGGCCACTTTTCAGAGAGATGGAAATGCTCTGTATTTCAATGATGGTGGTGGTTATACAATTGTCTATATTTGTCATAATTCATCACCCTATAGATCCAAAAAGGGTACTGGTCCCATTGTACTGGGTATATAGTATAACTCAATAAATCAGAATTTAAATTTTTTAATTATTAAAAGAAATTGCCAATGTTAGTTCTCTGACTCTCCTACCCATTCCAGCCAATCCTCAAGTTTGGTGGGGAGGAGTGTTTTAGGATAATAATGAATCAAAGTAGTGCTTTAGGGGCAGAAATCTACTTGAATAGGAGATTCTTAAGCCTTTATCTCATGTCTTCTTGGAAGTAGTGAGAGCCTGGGGAAAAGGTCCTTACCTACTGAGATGGTTAATGTTATGTCTCAACTTGACTGAGTCAGGGATGCCCAGATAGCTGGTAAAATTATTTCTCTGGTGTGTCTATGAGGGTATTTCTGGAGGAGATTAAGCATCTGGATCTGTAGACTGAGTAACGAGATCTGCCCTCAACAGTGAGACATCATCCAAACTGCTGGGGCCCAGAATGTAACAAAAAGGTGAGGGAAGGGCAAATTCCCTATCTCTCTTCTTGAGCTGAATAGAAGGTCCATCTTTTCCTGTCTTCAGACATCAGAGCTCCTGGTTATCAGGCTTCTGACCTTGGACTAGGAGTTACCCCATCTGCTCCCCTGTTTCTCAGGCCTTCAGACTCAGACTAAATCATATCACTAGCTTTCCCTGTTCTCCAGCTTGCAGACAGTAGATTGTGGGACTTCCTCGTCTCCATAAGTGCATGAGCCAATTCCTACAGTAATCTCCTCTTACACACACACACACACACACACACACCCTCTTGGTTCTGTTTCTCTGAAGGACCCTAACTAGTACACCAACATCAGTGGGGTGGGTGGGGAAGGAGGCAGAGGATGCTGAAAATGTTACTTGCAGCCTGAGATGCCCAACACAAAGGCAAGATCCCAGAAGAGGGGCAGAACCGAGAGGAGAGAGGAAAAGTAAAGGAGAAGGGACTGCAGACACCTAGGAAAGGGAGATTCGGCATTGCCTAAAAAAGCCATCTGAGAAGGGGAGAAATGTTTGCTGCCTCCTCTGGACCCTGAGTGTGTCCCCAAGCTTTTAGGATCCACATGCTCTGGTGCTAGTGACACCTTTGCAGCCAGGGCTCGGTGTGTTAGCAGGGCTGCTGCTTAACCAAAGGGGAGAGAAGACAGAATGGAGTTTGTCACTGTCACCCCGAAGGGGGACATAGGCTGGAGCACATAGCTCTTTCTGCCACTACTCAAATCCTGTTTCTGAATCAGCCCGGTCCCCCCCGCTAGCCCTCAGTCATACACAACGATCAGCCCCCTTACGAATGGTTCTATCACCTTCTAACCCTACCGATCTGAGTGTAGCAGGGTCTGGGGAGAACCTTCAGTCCTGGGAGACAAATGATGGAGAGGTTTGCAAACTCATCCCTGGAACCCATTCCCTCCAGAAAGTGAGAACGGACAGAAAGGCAGGGGCCCAAGAAGGGGAGGAGGGGGGTAGATGGGTGGAGCAGGCTGGACAGGTCCCAGCCCGGAAGACTTTTCAGGGCTGAGATCAGCAATTCTCAGCGGGGCACCAGCAAAGAGACCTTGCACCTCTGGATACCCCTCTCCCTGTAAATTCCTTCCAAGCTTTGTGACAGCCAATTTGTATCCATCCATCTTTGTGAATTTTCGCGGTCCATAAACACTTAGTGAAAAAGAGACTAAAGTCAAGTCCGGAACTCTGGCAGAATCCTCATCAGGAATAGAGGTGAGGGCTCCTCCAATACTACATTAATTCTTGCATTTTTTAAAATTTGGCAGCTATGTATTTGACAAAACATATGATAAACATATGAGAAAACATATGTTTTGTTAAATCCATTGTTGCCAAATTGCTGCAGTGGCCACAATAGCACTCCTGGTTACAACCCAGGAGAAATCAGTGCGTATGTCTGCCAGAGGACAGGCAAAAGAATGTTCATAGCAGCATGGTTATACCCCCAAACTGGCAACAACCCAGCTGTCTATCAATAGCACAATGGATAAATAAATTTTGGTATATTCAGACAATAGATTGTAATACAGCAATGAAAAGGGTTCTAGGACACATGTGACATGGATAAATCTCACACTCATACTTTTGAGCAAAAGAAGCCAGATTTAAGAGTATATGCCTACAACTTCACTTCTACAAAGCTCAAAAACAGGCAAAGGTAATCCACAATGATAAGAGTGCAAAGAGTAATTGCCTTGACCAGAAGGCAATGACCAGAAGGGACAGAAGAGAGACTACTGGGTGTTCCTAATGTTCTGTTTCTTGATTTGGGTGCTGGTAACATGAGAGCATCTATTTGTAAAAATGTATCAAGTTGTACATTTTAAGTTTGTGAACTTTATATTGTATTTTAATAAGAAATACCCATCTATATCCATCCATCTACATATACATACATATATAGATACTTAGAAAGAGAGAGGGAACCAGTCACTAGGGGTTTAACACTTTAAAAATAGCACTATCCTTGCCCTTGTGGAACTCATGAGTGAGTGGAGGGAGAGACATTAAGCAAATAATTACCCAAAGAAAGAAAGAACAACAAACTTCGATCAGTACAATAAAAAAAAGTGGGGGAGATTGTAACATGAGCTCTGATTGAAACCTGGCATCAGAGAAGATTTCTCTAAGGAAGTGACACTTCACTCAATTCTGCATAAGTTAGCCTCCTTCAGGCAGAGGGAGGGGACAGCAAAGTTCTGAGCAAGATGGGCTTGGCCCTTGGGAGGGATTGACAGACAGGGGAGAAGAGCGAATCAGCAGCACGGGTACGCAGACCAGAAATGTGGCATATGGGGGGAGATTCTGTGGACCAGGTGAAGGATTTGGGGTTTTCTCCTGAAAGCAGTGGGGACCCATTGGATGCTTTCCCCCAGAGAGCAACATAATCCAGTTTGCATTTATTAGAGATGTCTGTCACTGGTGCATAACAAAGATGGCCAAAAACCAAAAGAATACATGGGGAGACCAGCTAAGAGGTGACTGTAAGAGGCCCAGCATGGACTAAGGGCTGGTAAATGGAGAATGATTTACAGATTTCAGTTATTGACATTGTAATTTAACATCAGCTCTGGTGAAAAAAAGAGACACTACATTAAGTGTAAGCAAAAAACAATAACAACAAATAGAATGTTTCGTGGCTGACAACAGCACACATTTATCCATATACTTCAATACTCCTTGCTTCACCAATATCACATTCAAAATTAGCCCCGAAGACCTCCTTAAATTCAGAATCTAAATATTCTTCTGAATTATTTTTGGCCGTGGATAGTCAGGCACAACATCAGGTGTAATATCGGGAATGATGTGCTGCTTATCCTAATAGCTAACATTTGCCAAACATCCTTCCTAGTGTTCATGTTGACTAACTCATTTACTCCTCATGGAACTCTGTTAGGTCAGGACTGTTATTATCCCCCTGTACAGCTGAGAACATAGAGGCAGAGAGAAGTGCCCCCAACTCCCTAGCTATTGAAAGACAGAGCAAAGGTTTAAACCCAGGCAGTGTGGGCTAGATCTGCATTTTAACAAATAGGCTGTAATTTCTCACAATCAAATCTTTGATCTTGACCTTCTGGGAAACCTTCCGACTAACAGAGTAACTTCCAGGCATATCAAAGAACACTGAAGTTTGTATGCATTTCCGATTTGGTTAAATGAATTGTTCTGTTTTTTCCTTAATTGCAGTTTACCTTCCTGGAAGTTCAATAGCTTCTCTTGAAAGTCAGCGAGAAGCTTTTGACAGCTAGACGTTGGGTGCTCCGTGTCCTTCATGACACATGAATCAGTCACACCAATTGCTGTTGTCTTTGAAAAGTCTATTCTGCGTCCCAAAATATTTGGCAGTTTCATCTGCATTAATGGCATTTTCTGACATATGAAGGAAAACCTGTGAATTCAGCAAGTTTGTGTTTCAATGCTTAATCCTAATGTAACTTTTTTGAAGGAGCTTCATGAAGTAGGCAACAGAAAATAATAGTCCTCCTTATAAGGTGCTACCAAAACCAATAACTCAACTGAAGTGACAATCAGATGAGTAGAGGCAGGTTGCACACGTGCTGAGATGACAGCTTTGTTAGAGCTGATCCCAGTGCCGGGGAGTTGGCAAGTTTCTTTTGACATCTATTGTAAGGTGCATCCCCTTTTCATAAGAACAGACAACATATGAAATAGCAAATTTCAGATTGAGGGAAATAGGGTTTTTGAACTAGAATCTCCCTTTTCTCTAGGCAATAAGTCAATCCCCCACATGGCAGGAGCCTGCCCCTCCACCCTTCCAGTCTGGCTTTCCTGCACTCCATTCCAGACTTCCAAACAGTCCCACCTGCCTCAATTACCCTCATGTCCCTCTAACCCAAGTATATCAACTATAAGGTAAATACATTCTATCTTTTGAAGACTATGTAAGGGAGTGGCCCCTGGTATCAGGTAGCATTGTCCCATGTTTTATTATGATCATTCATTAGCCTTGTGAGTATGAGCAGGTTACTCTGAGTTCAGTTTTCTGCCCCAAAGAATAAGGATAATAGCACCTACCTCCAGGGTTCTTAAGGGAATAAAATGATAGAGCACATAGAAATAATTTAACATAGAGTCTTACACCTAGTGACTTATCAATGGATGTTAAGCTGTTATTGTTACTATTAATATCATCATCATAGTAGTAGATCTCTTATTAATCAAAAGCCTTAGTCAATTGGTAAAATCAAAAAGTCAGATCATGAGAAGTTAATAATAATAAAAAAGATACCTTCAAATGTCTAATTCTACTTATATTGAGTAGCTTGCAGGAGATCAACATTTATGCCAAGAAAAAGTAGAAAAGCCCATTAAAATACAAAAATAAATCTGTTTGAAGGCATCAGAGAGTTACTGAGGCAGCCAGTACATGATAAATCAAGATCCTGGAGAGAAAGGAGCCCCAGGGAGGTGAGCCAACATTCTCCTCTTTTTTCCCCTAGTGGCATCTGCAAGGTATCCAGGCAGAGGACAATTGTTAAGGGCAGAGATGCCAGGAAAGCTTTCAAGAATCTCACAGAGCTGGGGAGATAAAAACTGCATTTTAGGGCTTCCAAGGCATCCAAGAATTTAAGGACCAAGATCCCTTAGAGAAAAGAAGCATGGAGAAGGGAGCCCAGCACTCTTCTCCCCTCAAAGCATTTGCCCAGGGCAAAAGGTTAAGAAGCCAAACAGAAATGTGCTGCAGATTTTAACCCTGGAATGACTTGCCTCTTGACTGTTTGGGATTCTAATACTAAAGCTGAGTAAACAAGGATTTTTGTTTTGTTTGCATTTACAATTCATTTTTAAAGAGGATCAGAAGAGTGCCAGAGGTCATGTTCTTAACCACTAAGCTGTATGGACTGGGTGACCTATGCATTAATCTTGATACCTTTAGAGCATTTTTGTTTAACTGTGTATTTTCAGGAATATCAAAGAATCCTGGAGTTTGCCTGAAATAGTACTATATCTAATTTAAAAATTAAATCTGTAATCTAAAACCTTCCCAAAGAAATTTCCAGGTCCAGATGACTTCACTGATGAATTCTTCTAAATATTTAAAGAAGAAATAACACTAATCTTAAACAATCTCTTCCAAATGCAAGCAAAAGAGAAAACACTTCCCAACTTATAATGCCAGAATAACCTTGAAAACTAAACCTGATGAGGACATTATAAGAGTTGAAAATTACAGGTCAATCTCTCTCATAAATATAGGTGGAAAAAATGGTAACCAAATATTACCTAACCATATATAAAAAGAATAATATATGACAACCAAGTTGGGTTTATTCCAGTAATGCAACGCTAGTTTTACATTCAAAATTAATCAGTCAATGTAATTCACCACATCAGTATAATATAGGAGAAAATGAATAAAAGGCTTTTATAAAGCCTACATCCATTTGTGATTTTTAAAAAATCTTAGCAGGCTAGGCCTGTAATGGAATTTTTTAAATCTGATACGTATATATATTTTAAAAGCTACAAAAGTACTTAACAATGGAATGTTTAAAGTTTCTCCCTGAGATCAAAAATGAGAAAAGAATGTCTACTATCAGCATTTTAGTCAACATTGTATTGGAAGTCATAGCCAGTGTAAAAAGGAAAGAGAAATAAATAAAAGGTATAGGGACTGAAAAGGAACAAAAAACACCGCCCTTATTGACAAGATAACATAATTTTGTACATAGAAAAGCCAAAAGATTCTCCAGACAAATAATAAATTAATAAGGGAAGCTAGAAATAGTAGATATAACATCAATATATTTTTAAAATAATACTTTGATACACTATCAGTAAACAATTTCAAATTAAAATGTTAAAGTTACCTATACAATATCAAAAATATTAACTACTTAAATTAAAACAAAATATGTATGACTTTTACACAAAAACTGAAAAGCATTATTGGGAGAAATCTTACAAGACCTAAATAAATAAAGGCATCTATTTTTATAGGGGTGTGTGTGTTTGTGTGTGTGTGTGATGATTAATTTGCTGTTCTAATATTTGTATGGAAAAAGAAGAACCAAGAATAGCCAAGATAATCTTGAAGGATAAGAAGAAAATGGAGAATTTACAGTACTAGATACCAAGACTTACAGCAATGGTAATTAAGAGAGCATGGTACTGGTAAAAGGATAGACAAATAGACTCACAGAATTCAACAGAGATTCAAAAGAAAAAAAAAAGAAAGAAAGAAAAAAAGAAAATGTCTGGAGTGAGGAAAGGATGGTCTTCTCAATAAATGGGGGTTGGTCAATTGTATGTCCACATGGAAAACAATAAAACACCTTGACCCTACCTCACACTACACAAAAAAATCAATTCCAGGTGTATTATAGATCTGAATATGAAAGGTAAATCAATAAAGATTTTAGAAGATAACATAGAAGAATATTCTTACAATCATAAACAGAGCAATACTTATATCAGAAAAAATAGACTTCAAAACAAAGACTGTAATAAGAGACAAAAAAGGACATTACATAATCAAGGGATCAATCCAAGAAGAAGATATAACAGTTGTAAATATCCAACATAGGAGTACCTAAATACATAAAGCAATTAATAACAGACATGAAAGGAAAAATTGATAGTAACACAATAATAGTAGAGGACTTAAACACCCCATTTACATCAAGGGACAGAGCATCCAGACAGAAAATCAATAAGAAACAATGGCCTTAGACGTTACATGAAATTTCTAAAAAAAAAAAAAGAAACAATGGCCTTAAGTGACACATTAGAGCAAATGGACTTGACAGATAAATATAGAACATTCCATTCAAAAGCAGCAGAATACACATTCTTTTCAAGTACACAAGGAACATTCTCCAGGACAGATCACATGCTAGGACACAAAACATGTCTCAGTAAATTTAAGAAAATTGAAATCATATCAAACATCTTTTCCAACCACAACACTATGAGACTAGAAATAAACTACAAGAAAAAAAACTGCAAAGAACATACATGTGAAGGCTAAACAATACACTAATAAACAAGCAATGGATCATTGAAGAAGTCAAACAAGAAATCAAAAAATACCTGGAGACAAATAAAAACGAAAACATAATGATCCAAAAATTTATGGGATGCATCAAAAGCAGTTCTAAGAGGGAAGTTTATAGGGATACAAGCCTAACTAAGGAAACGAGAATAATATCAAATAAACAACCTGACCTTATACCTGAAGGAACTAGAAAAAGAAGAAGAAACAAAACTCAAAGTTAGTACAGGGAAAGAAATCATTAAGAACAGAGCAGAAATAAATGAAATAGAGGCTAAAAAAATAGAAAAGATCAATGAAACTAAAAGGTGGTTCTTTGAAAAGATAAACAAAATTTATAAACATTTAGCCAGATTCATCAAGTAAAAAGAAAGAGGGCCCAAATAAAATCAGAAATGAAAAAGAAGTTACAACAGACACCACAGAAATACAGAGGATCATAAGAGATTACTAAAATAATTATATGCCAGTAAAATGGAAACCTAGAAAAAGTGGACAAATTCCTAGAAATGTACTCTCCCAAGACTGACTCAACAAGAAATAGAAAATATGAATAGACCAATCACCAGTAATGAAGTTGAAGCTGTAATAAAACAACTCCCAACAAACAAAAGTCCAGAATCAAATGGCTTCACAGGTTAATTCTATGAAACATTTAAAGAAGAGTTAACACCTATCCTTCTCAAACTATTCCAAAAAACTGCAGAGGAAGGAACACTTCTGAACTCATTTTACAAAGCCAGCATCACCGGGATGCCAAAACCAGACAAAGACACCATAAAAAAGAAAAAGAAAATTACAGGCCAATATCACTGATGAACATAGATGCAAACCTTCTCAACAAAATATTAGCAAACAATTCAATAATACATTAAAAGGATCATACATCATGATCAAGAGGGATTTGCCTCAGGAATGCAAGGATGCTTCAATATTCACAAGTCAGTCAATGTGATACACATATTAACAAACTGAAGAAGAAAAAATCATATGATCATCTTAATAAATGCAGAGAAACTTTCAATGAAATTCAACATCCATTTATGATAAAGTGGGTATAGAGGGAACAACACTTCAACACAATAAAGGCCAGCCATACGTGACAAACCTACAGTAAATATCATACTCAATGATGAAACACTGAAAGCATTTCCTCTAAGATCAGGAACAAGACAAGGATGCCCACTCTCACCACTTTATTCAACATAGTATTGAAAGTCCTAGCCACAGCAATCAGACAAGAAAAAGAAACAAAAGGAATCCATATTGGCAAAGAAGAAGTAAAACTGTCACTGCTTGCAGACAACATGAGACTATATACAAAATTCCAGAGATGCCACCAAAAACTATTAGAACTCATTGATAAATTCAGCAAAGTCTTAGGATACAAAATTAATATACAGGAATCTGTTATGTTTCTATACACTAACAATGAACTATCTGAAAGAGAAGTTAAGAAACCTATCCCATTTTCAGTTGCATCAAAAAGAATAAAATACCAAGGAATAAATCTAACTATGGAGATAAAAGACCTGTACTCAGAAAACTATAAGACACTAATGAAAGAAATTGAAGACAATACAAACATGTGGAAAGCTATATCAGGCTCATGGATTGCAAGAATTAATACTGCTAAAATCACCACACTACCCAAGGCAATCTACAGATTCAATGCAATCCCTATCAAAATACCAATGGCATTTTTCCCAGAACTAGAACAAATAATCCTAAAATTTGTATGGAAACACAGAAGACACCAAGTAGCTAAAGCAATCTTGAGAAAGAACAAAGTTAGAGGAGTCATGCTCCCTGGTTTCAAACTATACTACAAAGCAGTATGGTACTGGCACAAAATCAAACACATAGTTCAATGGAACAGAACAGAGAGCCCAAATAATTGACCAATTGTGTGGTCAATTAATCTCTGACAAAGGAGGCAAGAATATACAATGGGGAGAAGACATTCTCTTCAATAAGTGGTGCTGGGAAAACTGGACAGCTATATGCAAAGGAATCCTACTGGACTACTTTCTCACACCATAGACAAAAATAAACTCAAATGGATTAAAGACTTAAATGTAAGATGCAAAACCATAAAACTTCTAGAAGAAAACGTAGGTAGTACACTATTTGACTTAGCAATCAACATTTTTTTTGGATATGTCTCCTCAGGCAAGTGAAACAAAAGCAAAAATAAACAAATGGGACTGCATCAAACTAAAAAGCCTTTGCACAGTGAAGGAAACTATCAACGAAACAAAAAGGCCACCTACTGAATGGGAGAAGATATTTGCAAATGATATGTCTGATAATGGGTTTATATTCAAAATATACCAATAAAAGCAATTCATACAAGTTGAAGTCCAAAAAAACAAACAACCTAATTAAAAGATGGACAGAGGACCTGAATAGACATTTTTCCAAAGCACCCTTTGAACTCAGATGATCAACAGCTATCCAGGTGTTCTATTTTGCTAGCAGTCACTTACATCTTTTTTCAGCTGCCATTTTTGAGTGCCTACTGTGTACCACTACATAGCTCATAGAACGTTATACAACAAGACTGACCAAATTACTGCTGTGCTAAACAACATGGATGGATTTCACAAACATAATGCCAAACAAAAGAAATCAAGCCCCAAACAGAAAACAAAAACATTCTGCTTGATTTATATGATAGGCACAAGTAATCAATGCTTATAGAAGTCAGGGCAGTGGTCCCATTTGAGGTGGGAGTATGTAATGATTGGGATAAGCCATGAGGAAAGATTCTGGGGTACTGGAAAATTCTATTTCCTGATCTGTTGCTGGATACACTGGGTGTTCACTTTGTAAAAATACATCCCACTTACTCCTAGATCTGTGCACTTTTCTCTATGTATGTTATGCTTCAATAAAAACGTTTCTTAAAGCTAAAAATGATCCGTAATACTTCAAACCTGTTTAATTTTAACTTAAAGCATATAAATGCACATTCATTCACCATTCTTTTGATCTGGAGCCAAGACTTTTCTTTGCTAACGGGTCAGCTCACTGGAGCTTCTTGTCATCTTTCTTACATAAACCACACCCATAATGCATCATCTGCAATTCCCAGCGTCAGTTTCTTTGAAGTAGAGAGAGACCTTAAAGACCCTTGTAAAGCAGTCTGAGTGCAGAATCTTGCTAGAATTTTATGATTTTCCCAGTCCTTTCATTGTCTCAACCACACCCAATTCCATAGCAATTTTTTTTTTTTAGCAATTCTCTTAAGTCTTTTCAAAGCTTTCAACCCAGCATTGATAGAAACATTTCTCCTTTTTACACACTTTTTTTGGGCCAATGTTTCATTAAGTAATTAACAACTAAGCCTGGCATAAATAGATTTGGTACCAAACACAAATGATCCTTGGTAGACGTACAATGCGACTGATGGGCACAGGCATGAGTGAGTGGGTGTCCTGGAGTGCAGCCCACATCCGCAAGCACTTCCGGTGCTGAGGGCATGTATTCATCTATGTGTTTTGCAGGCTGTGTTTGTCAAGTGAAAAGGTCTTTCATGCTGTTACGTATGCCCCTAAACTCCCAGCTTCTACCATGGGTCATGTTGGAATCATCTTTCACCTGGGCAACTACAGAGGCCCCTAAATAATTTTCCATACAGGTACTTTTTTTTTTTCTAAAAGCATGCACCTGTTTCCTGCTTAAAACTTTTTAAATAGAGTGTCTGGTGTAAAGTGGGTGCTCGATAAACATATGTTGAATAAACGAATAATTAAACTAATGGATACAGGAGTTTTCAGTTCCTCCAGGTCGAAGTTCCAGCTCTTTGGTCTGTCCTACAAGACCCTTCCAGGTCAGATCCTTCTCACCTTCAGCCATCTCGTCTTACATATCTTCAGTACGCCCTGCACTGCAGCCCCACTGAGAGACCCGTGATTGCCAGCTACGCAGCACCACACGCACTGGTCCTCTGCTGGAAGCACCCCTTCCCCATTGTCATCCACGGAGGTGCCACGTAAGACTCAACCGTTCCCTCCTCAATGCTGTCCCTGACGCATCCCAGCGGTGTTCATCAGTAGCTCTGATCTCCTGCTTTACAAATCCTGTTATCATTCCTTGTCATATGCCTGTTTCTCCCATAGACAGTGCAACCCAGAGAATTGAGTACTGAGATTCAGTCCCTTTATTCAGTTTCATGAGGCCTAACATCCAGCTCAGCCTTGGCCTAGAGTTGGCTCTCAACATAGCCATGAAGGGAGGAGTTGGCTGGCCTGAGTTCAAATCCTGACCCTGCCACTTGATAGCTGTGGAGCCTTGGGCAGATTCCTTCTCCAACATTTAGTTTCCTGTCAAATAGGAGAAATGATACCCACCTCTCCATGTCCCTGTAAAGACTGAATGAGATCTTCTATGTAAAGAGCCTGGCACTCAATGAACAATCTAAAAACTCATGGGAGTGCCCACTCTCAAGGTCTAGACAACATCCATCTACCTCCACCCAGATCAAATGAAAGTCCGGATGTGATGAGAACCTCAGTATCTGCATGCAGTAGACACTCGAATATTCATTGAACTAGTGAATGATGCTCTTCCGTCCCTCATGCCCTCCTCTGTCCTGCTCCACTCTTTGCCCTTACCATCATTCGCCACATCCAGGCCCCACCAACTCTGTGGGTAATTTGAAATTAAAATCCCAAAGTTATTTTTCATAAGCAAGAACAATCACTCTTGGGTCTGCTGGCACGGCATCCCGACAGGGGCTGGCAGCAGCCAGTTCACAGTGAGCGCTGCCAGGGGGGCTGTGCATACGCTTCTAAGAATAACTCAGTGTCCAAGAATTCCGCCTGTTCTATCGCAAGCTGGGGCCGGCCAGCAGCTGGTTTGCATTAGCGTCAAGAGCGATGGGATTCCACTTTACTATACTGAGGCTGATGTACCTCCTCTCCTTCCTCTGCTCTCACTCTGGGCTGCCACTAAGCAAGTAGAGTCTTCATCTAACAGTCTTGAAAGCACCAGGAAGGGATCTGGTTAGAGGTAAACTACAGACTAGATGAAGTCTGCCTTCCGGGTGATTTCATCTCACTCCTGGGTCATACATCACACCTCCACTTGGGTATCATTCTGAGGCCCCTGTGATCTCAGTACTCCGAGGCCACAGGAACATCCCATTCAAACCTGCCCTCATTAGAGCAGCCAGTACTTGGGATCATTCCTGACCGTCTCTTCCTTGTACATTCATTCATTTGTTTCTACACAGAATTATTGAATAGTGAAGCTAAAGGGATCTAGGAAATCACTTTGGGAGGCAGCTTGGTCTATAGTGTCTCTTAGAGTAGATGGGGCAGTACACACTCTTAAGGACATTTGGAAATGTCTGAGAGCACTTATCTTTGGGCGTCACAAAGAGAAAGGGCACTGCTGGCATTTAGTGGGCAAGCACTAAGGATATAAAATATCCTGCAATGCACAGAACATTCCCACATAATGAAGAATTATCCAGCCAAAAAATGTTCCTGGCGTCCCTCCAGAGAAACCCTGCTGGAGCAGAGTGTGTCACCCTATACCCATCCTGTACCCTCCTACTCCACAGTACATTAGTTATGAGCACAGGCTTCCTCATTCCTGGCCTTGACATATCTTGTCTTCACATTTTATGGTGGAGGAAAAAAGATCATGGCCGTGGAGTCAAAAATACCAGGACAAAGTTCTGTTTCTGCCATTCCAGCTGTGGAAGCTTGAGCAGAGGTAATGATTCTTAGAGCTTCTGACTCCTCATCTGTGTAATGGTGCTCACAATGTCTATATTATAAGACGATTATGAGTATGGCCACCATATTGCACAATTCCTAAAACTGAGTAACAAAGTCCAGCAGTGAGAATTAAATAAGAGAACTTATGTAGAATACTGGATGCATGGTTGGCATTGAGTATACTGTAGATGTTACATGTGAAGTGCCTTGTTCTATGCCTGGCATGTAACAGAGGCTCTATAAATGTCAATCCCATTCCCTCCCTCCTCCTCCCATAGATGTCATGTGACTTGCTGAAGGTCATCTAGGATTCCTTGAATAAAGACTCATAAAAGCGATGTGGTCTCTGCTGTCATAGAATTTAAAAATTAGGGGTTCTGATAAGATTTGCAGTCTACCTCTTCTGCACCCTACTTCCCACTATCCCTGGAAGAATGAACTTTTGATCATTTGGTCCATTACCAGGTCTTTGTCATGCTGACAGAGAGAGTAGACCGAAGGATGGTACAGGCCAAATTGCTCTAAATAAGACAGGATGAGGCCAAAGAGGGGAGAGAGGAGGAAGGAGACATTCTCAGAAAGGGAGAAAGAATGAGGGGGAGAAAATAAGTAGCTTCTTAAAGGAGAAGAACCTTGGGACAAGAGATTCCTGTACAGGTGGTTTGGGGATTATCAAGTTGTTGGGATGATTCACTGTACAGAGACTGTAATCAGTGGAGTCCCAATGTGAGCCCTTGAGATATGGTTATGATTGGGTAGAACTCCTCAAAGATTCTTCCCAAAGATTTCTACAGAGTCATGGTGTAGTCACTGGGTCCAGTTCCTTGCTTCCCTTTACCCATACTTTCACGTCAACCCGATATAAAACTCAGCTCTTTCTTCCATTTCCTCCAAAACCTGCTCACTCAAAGCTCTTATGAGAATGGCAGACTTTTCTAAAGATTTGGAGGAAGCCGAGGAAAGGGATTACAACAACACAGCACAAACAACATTAGGAGGAACACAAGATACACCCCTTTTTAAAAAGCCCTTGTCACCTGCCACAAGGAAGCTGCTCTTCCTCGCTCAAAGGTGCCACCTTTACTGATCTCACAGGTTCCTCCCTCTCTCCCCCATTCCTTCCCATCACCTCTCATCTCTTCTCTAACCACACCTCCTCTCAGAAGCAGAAAACAAATGCCTCTCTTTTATTCTCAGGCAGAGCATCTGAGCCATCTTTCTATCTGCCTGTGAGCCCGCCAAAACCCATGCCTTTGGGGCCTGCCAATCCCCTTAATGGACAAATCAAGGTGTTTTTAGCCAAAGCTGTTCCCTCTCGAAAGGAATGGAGTTAGATCATAGACATTTCACCTCATTTTTCCTGTCTGCGATTTAGATAACAAATCCAAATTGTTGAGAGAAACAAAGCATTATGGAAATCCAGTGGGCTGGTCTGGGAGGATTTCCTTGACTTTAAGTAGACCCTTGAAGGATAGATGGGATTTGGAGAGAACTAGAGAAGGAATCCAGTGGTATCACAACATAAATAAAAATGTGGAGGCTGAATTGGCACAGAATATACAAGGGAGAGTGGAGAACTTGTTCAAGCTGAAGCCAACGATACATTGGCTAGCAGTGAAGGAGAAAAATGTGAGAATTAAGGTGGAATCATGAGTGGAGGACTCTGAACGTGTCAGGTTACGAATCTGCCCAGTATCTGATCTCTCCTTTGGGATTGGCTAATCCATTTTTTTGGGGGTGTTGTCTGTGGTTTCTTTTTCTTTTTTTTTTTTTATAAAACCATATCAATGATGCTTTTAGATATGCAAAAGTGATGCAAGAACATCTTGGAGAAAGATAGGAATCCGATAAATACATCTAATTTAGACAAGTGAGCTGAATAGCCTGTTTGCTTATGCCCAGAGCCTCCAAGAGCAAAATCTCTGTGAACGCCATTGCCTTTGGGGGTAGAAAAGTTTCTTTTCTATATGGATGTGTCTACCATACAGCTGAACATGTTTTTATTCTTTCGGGGTTGGGTGTTTTTTCCTTCAAACAGTTGTTTGCTGTAGGATCAGTTCAAATGGACGAGTCCTTGGAAGGAACTGGCATATGTGCCCTTCCGTCCCCCTCACAGAGGACTAGCGACAGAGAAAAGGATTTGAATTACATTTGATGCAGCTCAAGATAGATCTCACATGAGGCTCGTCAAAACATTGTTCTCACAGCCTGACTTCACAGTGCTTACTGTGATGACGTTGACCTTGCAAAACAAATTCAACCTAAGAAAATACTGCTGAATTCATTTATTTTAATATTTGAAGTATCCTCATAGAAATTGCTTTATTAATCTTTCGATAAAAAGATTCCTATAGTCTACAACTATGATTTTCCCTACCTAGCATTCATTCCCTCTGATTCTGGAAATAGCACTCCAGTTTTTCCTGAGAAGCTAGCACTCTCTCTCTCTGTCTATCTCGCTCTCTCTCTCTGGCACTTGGTTTGGATGGGAATGCTACCCTATCTCCATGATACAGGGGGCAACACCATATTACCAATCAGGTGCCACTTGGCGATGGTGATTGGTGGCCTGTCCTCGCCACCCAATCTGAAGTAGAAACCCAATCACTTTTAATCATATCTCCCTATTTTAATTTTCTACACAGCTCTTATCTGATGTCTTTTCTTACTGTTTATTCATTTTTCTGTGGGGTGTGTGTGTGTGTGTGTGTGTGTATCTCCCACATCTGGAATGAATGCAGGGATCTTGTATGTCTTTTTAATGCTATATCCCCAGTACCTTAAAATGCTGCTGCAACATGGAAAGCAGTCAATGTATTTTGGTTGAATACTTTAGCAAACAATGAACCAAAGAAATAGCTCAACAGTGGAAATGTAACACAAGTGTGTCCAATAGGAGCTAATCCTAGAAATGTTGCTGGCGTGATCAAGGAAGAGTCATTCAATTGTGAATCTATAAATCTAGAGCTGCCAGGCATCACCTCAAGAGTAAAGCCCCCGGGCTTCCCTGGTGGCGCAGTGGTTGAGAATCTGCCTGCTAATGCAGGAGACACGGGTTCGAGCCCTGGTCTGGGAAGATCCCACATGCCACGGAGCAGCTGGGCCCGTGAGCCACAGCTGCTGAGCCTGCGCGTCTGGAGCCTGTGCCCCGCAACGGGAGGGGCCGCGATAGTGAAAGGCCCGCGCACCGCAATGAAGAGCGGTCCCCGCACCGCGATGAAGAGTGGCCCCCACTTGCCGCAACTAGAGAAAGCCCTCGCACGAACCGAAGACCCAGCACAGCCAAAAATAAATAAATAAATAAATAAATAAATAAATAAATAAATAAATAAATAAATAAAAAGAGTAAAGCCCCCCCAACCTAAGAAAGAAGTCAATACCAAGAAAGGGACAGAGATGTAGAGAAGTCACTTCCTGATAAAAATCACGTGCACACCTGGCTCCAGCTATGCCTGAACTCAGTAACTCTGGACTTTTTAGTATTGGATGTGCATCATGAGGGCTCTCGGCTTTCAGACTACAGGTGTGATTGCTGACCTCTGCAACATAGCCAGAATCAGCTCTACAGAGCACTACAGGCCTGAGCCTGGGAGATACTGTCCCTCTAGGAAGAATAGTATGGTACTATTCCCACCTTTCCTGAAAAGAGGGAAAACATAGCAGGAAACATTAACATGTACATTGTTTCCTGGGGGACTGAGAGAACATCTCAAAGCTCATGGAACAAGTACAGACACAACAGACACCATGGCCCTATACCCACAATCCATTCCATTTTCCTCTACAGGAAAACTGCCTGAAGAAGGAAACCAGGTATCTCCTTTTATAAAGAGTGCACAGTACTTCTTCAGTATTTCTTTTTTGTGGCCCAGTATAGATGGGAAGAAAGAGCACTGATTACATTGCCAAAGGACCCGGGTCCTAGTTCCTGCTCTGTCTTGCTCTCTGGACTAAGACCACAGAACCTTTAGTTTGTCCAATCAGCACTTACCACGCATAGTCCTGGGAGGGCTGTGCTCCTATGAGTCTTCTTCTTTAAGACAACTGACCAAAATTCAGGTGAACTACTTTAAGCCAAAGAGGGGACAAGGGTATTTATGAACTCTGGGAATCTTAGGAAAAGTTTCAGGAAGTCCAAATTGAATTAAGTCCAAGACTCGCATAGTGGAGGGAATGCCCGAGTCATTCCCTAAAAATCTGGAGGGCTTCAGAGAATGAGGGTTCTCTAGCTATGGCTTTAAACATCAAGAGATGAACAGCTCTTAATATGACAGCATATCTTATTGCCACAAGCCCTCTTAACTACCTCTTTCTTCTGTGTCTTGGGCTGCATTGTCTCTGCAGGCTAGACTGGGAAGGAAGAGGACAGAGGCCTGTTTGAACATAACGTGGCCCAAGAGATGTGGTCCAACCTACTATAGGAAATAAATTTGGAATACAATGTTGGAGTCAGATTGTTAAGGAAATTTGCATTCATTCTATTGAAAATAGGTAATTATTTAACACAGACAACACTTATTTATTCTACAATATTTATTAAGCACATAGTATATACAAGGCCCTCTACTAAAGAAATAACAAATAAGACACAGCCCCCGATCCCAAGAGAAATGCCATCTAATATGGCAGTAGAATAAAGAATCTAGGGCTTCCCTGGTGGCGCAGTGGCTGAGAATCTGCCTGCCAATGCAGGGGACACGGGTTCGAGCCCTGGTCTGGGAAGATCCCACATGCCGCGGAGCGACTGGGCCCGTGAGCCACAACTACTGAGCCTGCGCGTCTGGAGCCTGTGCCCCGCAACGGGAGGGGCCGCGATGGTGAAAAGGCCCGCGCACCGCGATGAAGAGCGGCCCCCGCACCGCGATGAAGGGTGGCCCCCGCTTGCCGCAACTAGAGAAAGCCCACACACGAAAACTAAGAGACCCAACACAGTCATAAATAAATAAATAAATAAAATAAATAAAGTATTAAAAAAAAAAAAAAAAGAATCTAGAAACATCTAGAAGAGCACAGTCCAATAGAAAGATAATGGGAGCTACAAATATAACTTTAAATTTTCTAGTTGCTATACTACAAAAATAAAAACAAACAGGTGAATTTCATTTTAATATATTTTATTTAACCCAATATATTCAAAATTATTTCAACATGTAAACAATATAAGGAAATTATAAATAAGATTTTTTCTAACCAAGTCTTAAACTCAATGTATATTTTATATCTCAGTTTGAACTAGCCCCATCTAAAGTGTTCAATAGCCATACGTGATTAATAGCTTTCATACTGGACAACACAAACTGCAACAATGTTTGTGGGAAAATCATCACTGTTCTTACACTTCCATTGAGGGAGAGTAAAGTGGACATCCGTCTTTTCCATTTTTATTATTTTCCTTGAATGGTACCCTAATAGTCCTCTCTATAGCCACCTGTCCCTCATTTAGCTCATATGCATTTAGGATGGACTTGATGCCATGCCAGATCCAGAGGTGGCTATTCAGGTCATTATATGGCTCTGGGCATAGCGATTGGTTTAGGAGTGGACATAAGACTCAATCAGAGTAATTGAAATACAATGATTCTTTTGTTGGGACTTCCAAGAAAGAAACACATCCTCTTTTCTGCAGGACTTAAATCTGGGACTATGTGAGCGTAGAGTGCCAAAGGCCTCCATGAAGAGCCTGAGATTGAATCCATCATGCTGAAAGTAGAGAGATGAAGAGAAATTCAGTTCTCATGGCGTCAACCAAGCTCCTAGAGAATTCTTGAGCTTTTCAGTTACCTGGATTGATAAAATCTTTGCTCAAGCCAGTTTGAGTTTGGAGATTTTCTAAAAAGAGTTTTGAAATATGAGGGAACTTCAGTATAGAGTGATTTCATCCAGTTTCTCTCACCACTCTTGTATTATCTACCTGAGAAGAGAAGTAACTGGTGACACCAGTGAATCCTGACATCCATTGTGCTGCATGTATCAGGAGATAAGATCACCACACTGAAATAGCAATAGGGCTTGTCTCACATCTCCACTTGTCTCTTGCTCTCTTGGACACAGACCCAGCCAGGAATCTGCTCTCGCTATTCCAGCTTCTCCCCCTGAAACTGAGTAGTTGAGTCAGGTCAGTTCTGTGGAGGTTTGATTCTTTTGATTCTTGCCCCACAGTGGTGCCTGATTCATACTGGCAACACATTTACAATTATGGGATATTGCCTCAGTTTCCCCAATATGATTATGCATTAGTGATAAACAATGCATTTTTATTAAAAGGTTATGAAGTAAATGTCGTATCAGAAAAACTTTCTATCCTTCTGAGTCATGCCTTTATGGAAAATTCTCAACAAGTTTCATTAAATTATTTAGTTCTTAAACTTCACTTATTCATCAAACATTAAGATAATACCTATAAAGCATGGTAATAGCCACTGGGGGTACAAAGATGAACATGCCACTGAACTCAAGGAGACAATGTCTATTTTATAAAAATGTTTTTAAAATGTAATAAGAGAGACAAGAATGGGGTGGGGGAGAACATTGAGAAATGACACTTTAAAAGGTCAGGGGTAGTAGTTACATTAAATTTAAATGGACAGCAGAATCCAATAAAAAGTCAGAGGTGGCAGAATGGATGGGGCAAAGTTATCTAATTATATGAGAGACACACTTTAGATACAACAACACAAATAGGTTGATGTAAAATGATGGAAAAAGAAATACCGTGCAATCAGTATCCAAAACAAAGCTGGAGTATTTATGTTCTATCAGACAAAATAGACTCAAAGACAAAAATTTTTACTAGGGACAAAGAGAAACATTTTATAATGATTAAAGGGACAATCCACTAGAAAGATAAAACAATTATAAACATATGAGCATCTAACAAGAGAACCTTAAAATACACGAGGCAAAAACAGAATTGAAGGGAGAAATTGACAACTCAACAATAATAATTGGAGACTTTAATATCCCCCTTTTATATAATGGATAAGGTATCCATTTTTGGTGGATCCATTTCAATAATGGGCAGAATACTAACAAATAGAAGATTTGAACAATACTAAAAACCAACTAGACCTAACAGACATCTATTGAACACTCTAGCCAACAGCAAAATACATACATTTTTTTTTTCAGTGCACATGGAATATTCTCCAGGATAAGCTATATGTTAGGCCACAAAACAAGCTTCAATAAATTTAAAAAATTGAAATTATATGAAGTATGCTATCTAACCACAATAGACAGAAATTAGAAATCAACAAGAGAAGTAAATTTGGGAAATTGACAAATATGTGGTTGTGGAACAATGTATTCCTAGCCAAAACTTGGCTCAAAAAAGAAATCAAAGGGAAATTAGAAAATACTCTGAAATGAATAAAAACAAAACACAATATATCAAAATTTATGGAATGCAGACAAAACAATGCTGAGAGGGAAACTTATAGCTATCAATATGTATGTTAAAAAGAAGAGGAAAGATCTTAAATCAATAACCTAACTTTCCACCTTATGAAACTAGCAAAGGAAGAGCCAACAAAACCCAAAACAAGCAGAAGAAAAATAATAATAAAAATTAGAGTGGAAATAACTGAAATAGAGAATAGAAAACAATAGAGAAAACCAGTGAAACCAAAAGTTGTTTCTTTGAAAAGATCAACAGAAATGATTGACCTTTTTTTTTTTTTTTTTTTTTAATTTATTTATTATTTATGGCTGTGTTAGGTCTTCGTTTCTGTGCGAGGGCTTTCTCTAGTTGCGGCAAGTGGGGGCCGCTCTTCATCGCGGTGCGCGGGCCTCTCACCATCGCGGCCTCTCTTGCTGCGGAGCACAGGCTGCAGACGCGCAGGCTCAGCAATTGTGGCTCATGGGCGTAATTGCTCCGCGGCATATGGGATCTTCCCAGACCGGGGCACGAACCCGTGTCCCCTGCATTGGCAGGCAGATTCTCAACCACTGCACCACCAGGGAAGCCCGAAATGATTGACCTTTAACTAGACTGACCAAGACAGAGAGGGAATAGTCAAATTACTGAAGTCAGGAATGAAAGAGGAGACATCATTACCTACCTTACAGAAATAAAAGAAATTCTAAGGTAATAACATAAACAATTGTTTGCCAGCAAATTAAATAACATAAATGAAATGGAAAAATCCCTAGAAAGACACAACTGCAGAAACTGACTCAAGAAGAAATAGAAAACCTGAATTTACATATAACAGGAGATTATGTTAATCATCAAAAAGTCTCACAGTGAAAAGTCCAGGCACAGATAGCATGACAGGAGAATTCTACCAAACTTGTGAGGAATTAATACCATTCCTTCACAAACTCTTTCAAAAAATAGTAGAGAACATGGTATATCTCTCCATCTATTTATATCATCTTTAATTTCTTTCATCAGTGTCATAATTTTCTGCATACAGGTCTTTTGTCTCCTTATGTAGGTTTATTCCTAGGTATTTTATTCTTTTTGTTGCAATGGTAAATGGGAGTGTTTTCTTAATTTCACTTCCAGATTTTTCATCATTAGTGTATAGGAATGCAAGAGATTTCTGTGCATTAATTTTGTATCCTGCTACTTTACCAAATTCATTGATTAGCTCGACTAGTTTTCTGGTAGCATCTTTAGGATTCTCTACGTATAGTATCATGTCATCTGCAAACAGTGACAGCTTTACTTCTTCTTTTCCAATTTGGATTCCTTTTATTTCTTTTTCTTCTCTGATTGCTGTGGCTAAAACTTCCAAAACTATGTTGAATAATAGTAGTGAGAGTGGACAACCTTGTCTTGTTCCTGATCTTGGTGGAAATGGTTTCAGTTTTTCACCACTGACGACGATGGTGACTGAGTTATTTGTAGTGAGGTGGATGGACCTAGAGACTGTCATTCAGAGAGAAGTAAGTCAGAAAGAGAAAAACAAATACCGTATACTAATACATATATATGGAATCTAAAACAAAAAACAAACAAAAAAAATGGTCATGAAGAACCTAGGGGCAAGATGGGAATAAAGATGTAGACCTACTAGAGAATGGACTTGAGGATACAGGGAGGGGGAAGGGTAAGCTGGGACAAAGTGAGAGAGTGGCATGGACATATATACACTACCAAACATAAAATAGATAGCTAGTGGGAAGCAGTCGCATAGCACAGGGAGATCAGCTCGGTGCTTTGTGACCACGTAGAGGGGTGGGATAGGGAGGGTGGGAGGGAGGGAGATGCAAGAGGGAAGAGATATGGGGACATATGTATAACTGATTCACTTTGTTATAAAGCAGAAACTAACACACCATTGTAAAGCAATTATACTCCAATAAAGATGTTAAAAAAAATAGTACAGAATATGTTTTAAATCACAATTCAACAATAAAAAGATTATTCAATTTAAAAATGGGCAAAGAATTTGAAGAGGCATTTCTCCAAAGAAGATATACAAATAAACAATAAGCATACAAAAAGATGCTCAAAATTATTAGTCATCAGGGAAATGCAAATCAAAACCACAATGAGATACCACTTCACACCCGCTAGGATGGATATAACAACAAAAAAAAGAAATACAATAACAAACATTGGCAAAGATGTGGAAAAATTGGAACTCTCATGTTGCTGGCAGGAAAATATAGTGCAGCCACTTTGGAAAACAGTTTGGCAGTTTCTCAAAAAGTTAAACACTGAGTAATCATAAGACTTAGCAATTCCACTCCTGCGTATATGTCCAAAAGAATTGAAAACATGTCCACACAAAACTAGTACATGAATGTACATAGAAGAATTATCCATAATAACCAAAAAGCAGAAACACCCCCAAATGTTCATCAACTGATGAATGAATAATCAAAATGTGGTATATCCATACAATGGAATGTTATTCAGCTATGAAAAGGAATGAGGTACTGCTACCTGGATAAACCCTGAAAACATGGTAAATGAAAGAAGCCCGTCACAAAAGACCACATATTGTATGATTCCATTTATATGAAATGTCCACAATAGGCAAATCTATAGAAACAAAAATAAAGTGGTGGTTGCCCAGACCTGCAAGGGGAGGTAAAGGGCATGGAGAAGTGAGTGGTAATGGGTACAGGGTTTCTATTTGTGTTGATGAAATATTTTGGAATTAGATAGTGGTAATGGATGCACAACTCTGTGCATATACTAAAAACCACTGAAATGTACACTTTGAAATGGCAAACTTTATGGAATGTGAATTATATCTTAAACTGTTATTTTAAAAAATGACTTTAAGAGCTCAAGGATGATTTCCCAAAACAGACACCCTAAAATGATCTGAAAAGAGAAAAAGAAAGTTTATTATAATCAACCAAAGCACATTTAGTAAGGAATTTTAAATGTTTAAGCTTACAAAGCAATAAAGTTAAATATTATAGAAATCCCCCCAATTAATATATACACACTCTAGAAGCTTACAGTCTAGCTGAAGATACACTGGCAGGAAATAAGAAAATATGTTACTCAGCGTTTGCTAAGTTCTAGTATACTAGGCTTTTTTTCACCTGTATATTATATTTTAACTTATATCTCACAACATCCTATTTTTGAAAACTAAAAGTAATGAAACTCAGAAAGGTTGGTTGGATATACTTGGCCACACCCCTGTACAAATGACTCATTTCTTCTTGAATATAGTTGTTTGCTCTTGTATAGCTACAACTTTTGCATTTCCAGCAGAGACGTCCTGCCTTTGGATCCTGATCCCATTTCAGTTGTGAGTCAGGGGATCCTGGTTGGTGCTCAGTACCCCAAACAGTAACCAAAATAAATATCCTGGAAGCCAGAATCCTAAGGTTGTCTCCCACTCGGGAGGTTGTGGGGTTTCCGTTGTCAGTGTATGTTTCCCTTCCAAGACAAGGCAAGCTATGTATGTGCTAAGTAGGAATGTTACATGATCCACCCCCCCCCCCACCGGTGCTAAAAGGAAAATACGGGTGGAATAGAAGAGGGAAAAATGGCACCAGAAAGAAAGAAGAGCCAAACTAAATTTGGCATTTCACCTCTCATTTCCCCCCAAACGCTGCCTACCCACAAACCCAACTCAGTGTCAGATGTTTCAAATGTTTTCATTGTTCCTTCCCCCAGCCCAGCTCCAAATCCCAGAAAGAAAGTAGGAAAAAAAAAAAAAAAATCAATGCCATACAGATGTGTTTATCCCCTCTTGCCTGGATAAAAGACTTCTTTCAAGTCCTGTGCATATCTTCCAGGCCGAATCTGTGCACGCTTAGGAATGCCACATGGCAGTCAGGTCAGGGCTGCTCTTTTGCTGTCCTTTTCATGTCAAACCCAAGCTTTTGTTCTCTGTTAAGGTTGACAGATGTGTTCTCAGGCAACCAGCACACTGAAAACACATGGCAGACTGAAGCCCCTGGTCTCCTTGGCCAAAGCACGGCCAATGACATGAGTGAAACAATTCTGCAGTTTCCCAGGAGGCTCCAGGACCCCACTGGGGTGGAGGTTGGGTGAGATGAGAATGATGTAGAATTAGGACCACGCTCAGGAAACTGGAAATGGAAGAGAAACAGCAGTGAGTCCTCACTTCTTCCTGGGACCTGAAGGTGTGAACATTAGAGCTGGTGTATTGGAAAATACACCAAAGTAGAAGTAGACTTTCTACCAAAGCAGAAGTCTTGGGCGGGGGAGGGCTGGGTTTTTATCTTAAGTGATAGCGGAGGCTCACAGTACCTTGTCTACTCAACACTGTTTTCTGATGTGCACACACAGGTAAACACACCTCTCTCCCTTCCTTCCCTCTTTCCTTCCTTCCGTTTTTTTCTGCTTTCTCTTTCCTTCTTTCTTTCCCTCTCTCCTTCTTCTCTTCCTTTTTATTTCCTTCCTTCCTTCTTTCTTTCTATCCATCCGTCTTTCTTTTATATCCTCTCTCACACACCCTTTTTTCTATCCTCCCTCATACTTTCCTCTCTCATACTCACTCTCCCATCTTTATTTCTGCTTCCCCTCCCCATGTCTATCCCTTTATTCTCCACACACACACATTTCTTCCTCCCCCGCCCCACGCACACACTCGCACGCTCTCACCCCTCTCTCTCACTCTCATGTCCTTATCAAGTCTCAGTGACCCAAACAAATTGAAGGCTCCACATTTCTACCCTTTATTAACTCTGGGTCCAGATCCTCTTCATATGGCTTTTCCCAGAGTTCTGGGCTGCTGTTTTAAGAGACTGGGACAGCTCCTGCTGCCTGCTGAATTTGGAGCCACTTACCGACCTTAGCAGTAAATCATTTTACATTTACAGAATAGATGGCATTTTTACAAGTGTCTGATCTTCCCAGAAGTTCTTGTCCTTTTCTCCCAGCACTGTATTATCTCATTTCTCCCTGTTGCAGTATGGTGCCTCTGCCATGCTCCAAGTGCAGACAAGGGTCTCCTCGAGATGAGGGACCCGGTCAGACAGAAGACATTTGTATCACTTCTGCCCGGGTTCTGTCCCCCACTTTGTTCTCACCCACTCTCTGTCTGTACTCTTGCCAGCCCATCTGAGTCTGGAACTTGCCAACTGCTGCCCCTTGTGACCAGAATTTTTCAGGAAATTTTATTAAGAACCTAAGAGAAATGTAATCTAAATTTGTGCTGCTATGGAGAGAACACGGGTTGAGGGGGGCAACGCATCTGTATTTCAACATTACAGGAAAGTAGGTGTGCTACCTTAGTGTGACAGAGCCTGCTGGTTGCCCCCAGAGATGCATTCTCCCTTTATTCCTCCACAATAGAATCCCCCAAATATTGTCTGGGTACATAGCCACCAGAATAAATACTACACTCCCCCAAGCCCACTTGCAGCTAGATACAGACATAAGACAAAGTTTAACCAATGGGATGTAAGTGAATATGACTCGTGTGATCCTTATGTATATAAATTCTTATATGTATAAATCATTATGTATGTATGATATGACTTGTATAACTTCCATGATGTACACTTAAGTGGAATGTTTGAGCCATTCTTTTTCCTTTTCCTTTTCCTTTTCCCTGGGGTTTGGATTAAAGTTGTGATAGCTGGAGCTGGAGCAGCCATCTTGGACCACAAAGTAGAAGTCTTGTATTGAGGATGAGAGAGTAACAAGCTTGAAGGAGCCTAGTTTCACTGATTATCATGAGCTACATTTCAGCCCTGGGCTACTGATACTTATGTGAAAACAAACAAACTTCTATCTTATTTAAACCACTGTTTTTCAGTAGGGGAGGAGGGATGTTCTGTCACTCATTTCCCCCAACTCCAAAAGTAGGAGATCAGAGTATATGATCATTTAGTCTGTTCCAGATCTGAAATACCAATGGTTCTAGTTAAAAGTCATGGATGCATTTACAGAGCTCAAATTTCTAAGTTTAACGTCAAATTCAGCTATAGGTCGGAATGACTGGCACAGCTTAAAAGAAACCCACAGCTTTGATTCCTTTTCTCCCCATCATTCTGTCTACTTAGTGCCCGCCAAGTCCCCAGTGACAGGCAGAGTAGAGCTGAAACAAAAGTAAAAACAGCTAACATTTTTTTAAAATATAAATTTATTCATTTATTTATTTTAGGCTGCATTGGATCTTCGTTACTGCACGCGGGCTTTCTCTAGTTGTGGCGAGCGGGGTCTACTCTTTGCTGCGGTGCGCGGGCTTCTTATTGTGGTGGCTTCTCTTGTTGCGGAGCACAGGCTCTAGGCATGCGGGCTTCAGTATTTGTGGCACGTGTGTTCAGTAGCTGTGGCGCACGGGCTTAGTGGTTCCAAGGCATGTGGGATCTTCCCGGACCAGGGCTCGAACTCGTGTCCCCTGCATTGGCAGGCAGATTCTTAACCACTGCGTTGCCAGGGAAGCCCCTTAACAGCTAACATTTATTGAGCCCTTGTCTTGTACTAGGCCTCATTTAATCATCACAACAGCCCTAGAAGGCAAGTACTATCATTATCCTTTTTTACAGTTGAGGAAACTGAGGCTCAGAAAGAAAGTCAGTCACAGGCAGGATGCAACCAGGGTGTGTCTGACTCCAGAGCTAGTCATCTTCCAAGATGACATCTCAGTATGGGGAATCCAGAAAAGAAACCCTACCACGTAAGCCAGTGTGCATGCACAGGGGGAAGGCGGAAGAGGTAGGAACAAAGTGGCCCCTTGGTGTGAGGCCAAAGAAGAAAAACCAGCCCACCCCAAATCCTTCCCCATGATCAAAGCCAGAGACACTGTGCACTATGTGCTTTCACTTGAGCATGACCCACTTGGAGTAGCAGGAGATGACACAGTCCTCTGAACTGAGGGGTGATATTCTTGGGTGAAAAAACACTGGCTAATGGGAGATGATGGGGCTGGGAAAGGTACCCTACCCACCTCCAGCAAAGGAGAAACATACCCTGGTTGTTCAGAGAAAGCCAGATTGCCTTTTTTCTATCCTCTTGAAATCAGTTTAACCCCAATTCCATGTCTGGCAGAAATAAATAAGGCAGGGTCGTATTCTCAAGGATGGTGTAATACTATGGGCTCACCATTATGGTTGAGGTATGCACGGATCCTCTGTAGGAAAGGGTTTATTTATTCTCATCCTACAGACCAGGAAGCCGATGCTCACAGAGATAGAGTGACTTGCAGAAAACTCATGGCAGAGCCAGGATTTGAATCTTGGTCCAAAGGTTCCAAAGCCTGAAAACTTTATGCTGGACATTAACCCCCTAAATGAGATCAGGGTCCTAACCTCAAAGCCAAAGTCTCCTTCATTGGCTATAAGGAGCCAGGCCTGTAAAGAAAGGACAGTAATTTTTTCCAGCTCTTGATCAGAGAGGAGACATTATTCTAGAACCACCAACTCTCATGGTTAGAAGTTACCTTAAAGAATATCTAAACCAACTGTGCATCCTTAAAGTCAAGGAGTCTGAGTCCTAGGGAAGTGGCATCCTTACCATGGGTCTCCCAGCTGTCTATGGCAGAGCTACCTTCCAACTCAATGCCCTGACTCCTGTCTTGCACCGATAGGCTATTTTTATGTTGGAAGGAGGCTACAAAAACTAGTGGTTCAGCCTGTGAGTTCTGGAATCCAACAGTCTTGGGCACAAATCTCAGCCACACTACATCTAAGCCGTGTAACATCACATAGTTTCTTTAACCTCCCTATATCCCACTCTCTTTATGTGCACTTGGAGATAATAATATTACCTGTTATGACGAGCAAAGGAGGTGATGCAGGTACAGCAATCAGCACAGTCCTGACACACAGTAACTCCCTGGCAAATACCACTGTCTCATTATCATCCAAGCACAAGCCACTAACCTCTCAACGGATATGTCTTAAACAAGGGAGGCCGAGGCATCAGAAAAGAGGGATAAAATTTAAATCAGCGGAGGGAACACAAGCATTTTCCCCCATCTCGAGCTGACAGTGATAAATAGAACCTGGAGATCATATCGTATCTCAGAGAAAGATTTCTAAACAAGGAGACGGTGGAGCACAGAGCACGGAGTCTCCCACCTCTGGGCTCACTTTCTTATCTGCTAAGGCATCATGTAGCATGTGTCTTCACGAATCCCCCAGAAGGGTAATAATCAGGTTCCAGTCTTCTCTCCTAAGTGATAAATTCCTCATTCCACAAGTGTTAGGATTTCCAGGGATTAGTGTGAAAGGCACTTAAGCATCTAAATCCCTCGGAATGAACAGTCAGGAAAGTCCCACTCATTCCCCCACCCGGGCCCCTTTTTCCCGCCTCACATGGCCTCACCTTCCACACTCTCCCCCTGCCCTGAGCCTCTCCAGCAGCTGGTCACTGGGAAGGGGGCACGGTAAGGGGAGAGGAGAGAGACTGTTAAAGGCAACCACAAAGCCCACAGCCATAGGGATGGGTGGGTACGTATATCTTACACAAGCTGGAGAACAAGTCCTAAGCAACCCAACCTCTTACAGATTTCAGATTGCTTGCAATACATGTGCAAGCTGGGTAGGGGTTCCTATTTTTAAAAGAACGTTAGAATCAGCCCTAGTTTAGTCTCTGTCGGTAACATCCACTGCTGCCTTCACAGAGCGAAGGACCAAGAAGGAACACAAGGCAGTGAGACAAGCACAGGTGTTGCAGGTAGAGAGGCTGTGGATTCAAACCTGACTCCCCAGTCACTGGGAGGGTGGCCTTCAGGTCACCCACAGGACTTCTGATCAACCAAATAACATCAGGTTTTTCTCTGAAGGAAGTTGCACTGTATAACCAAGTTTCTCTTTCCAAATGGCTGTTAGAAAGTTAAGTGCCCAAATCGTGGCCCCTGAAATACAAGGTCTTTGTGCTCTCCTCTTCAGCCTTTTTTTGCTGGCTTCATTTTAGTCTACGTTCTTATTTGTTTTGTACCTAATTTTTAAACCAATCCCATTTTATGTAATACAAATATAAGCCTGTAAATCCTTTCTGAATCAAAGTGAAAATCGATCATACCAAACAATGCCAGCTGGATTGTTTTTAGAATTATCAGTAATGTTTGAGAACTTTCCAGATTTATCACTGAGTAGATGCTGAATAAATAGTCATTGTTATTATTATTCCTGTGACCTTTCACACACATTATCACGTTTATTCTGTATAATCATGCCTAGGTGGTTGAGATCAGATTGAACACGAAGAAACAGAAACGTAGATGTTCAACAAGAAAGCCAATCCCCAAGCACATTCTCCCAAAGTGACAGCTTTCCGGTCATTTTTTCGAGTAATATCTTGTGGATATGAGTGACTGTAATCAATGGCATAAGTTAGTAACAACAGATGATCATTGAGAATATGACTTTAAGATGTGGTTGGAAATCGAGATCACAAAATCCATAGCAAAATTAGATAAAGGTTGAAGTTTGCTATCCCACTAATCAATGATGCAGGTGGACCGCCAGCACCAGCCAATCTCTGTCATACCATCATCACCTCCACCCTCATCACCACAGCCTCCAACACCACTCTGTCCTGGTGCCACTCCCTCACTTCCACTCAGGATAAAAAGTGTAACCATGCCATTAAATACAGCCAAGGGCTTCCCTGGTGGCGCAGTGGTTGAGAATCTGCCTGCCAATGCAGGGGACACAGGTTCGAGCCCTGGTCTGGGAAGATCCCACATGCCGCGGAGTGACTAGGCCCGTGAGCCACAACTACTGAGCCTGCGCGTCTGGAGCGTGTGCTCCGCAACAAGAGAGGCCGCGACAGTGAGAGGCCAGCGCACCGCGATGAAGAGTGGCCCCCGCTTGCCACAACTAGAGAGAAAGCCCTCGCACAGAAATGAAGACCCAACACAGCCAAAAATAAATAAATTTAAAAAAAAAAATAAAATAAAATAAAATAAAATAAAATAAATACAGCCAAAATGAAAAGAGCACTTTCAGTAGAACAGAAGACCCGGGAACTCTTTTAGCATAATATCAACATAAATGATATAAATGCCTATCAAATGCTCTGTCTGTAAATGCTTTGCTCAGCATTTCAGAACTTGGCATGGAGCTTCCTGCACTGTCACCCTCAAAAGCCTTTAATTCTATTGCGCTTATCAGAGGAAGAGGCCTTGCTAACAGCGTCAAGTCCTGTGGCTTCCTTCCCTGCTGTGGTACCCCCAGTCTGTCCAGGCGGCCCCCTCAGTTGGGTGGGGAGGAGGGCGTGGCAGATAAGTGATGCAGAAAATCACGTGAGGCTCTTTGCCTCTCATCTAGGTTAGCAACTAGCAACCTGGTGAGAATTTCTTCCATCAGGGAAGGACAGACGCTACAGCCAGACAACCTGAGGTCAACTCCCAGATCAGCTATTTACTACTGTGTGACCTTGGGCAAGTGATTTCCCCTCTCTGTGCCTTGGTTCCGGATCTATAAATAGAGGCAAAAATGATACCTACTTCATAGGATTGTTGTAAAGATTTAATGACTTCGTATTAGCTGAGTGCTCAGACTCCTGCCTGGCAATCTTCTCTGAGCTGTTCGCTGTTCTTTTTCTCTTTCTCCTTCATTTAAATGGCTCAAAAGATACTTATTGAGGTACTCTGTTGGTGGCTGAGGGTTTAGAGGGGAGCAGACCCAGTCCCTTTCCTCAAAAGGCATACGAATTAAGAAAGAGGCAGCTGCCACCCAGGGGAATGAGAGCAGAGATGGGGAGCAGGAAGCCCCTAGGGGCTCACAGAAGAGCCTGCTGACAAAAATACAAAGCTTATCATGTTACTCCGCTGCTTTATGTTCTGCAGTAGCTCCCAGTCTCTTTCAGGTTTGTCCAAACTCCCTAAACTGGTTTATATACCCTCTGTGATGGGGCCTGTCCTCACCTCGGCCTCATTTGCTCCACAATCCCCTCTGCTCAGGCCCTGCTCTTCCTTTGCTGCCCTTTTTTCACTTCCCAGAACAAGTCCTGCTTGGTCTCATGTCCAGGATTTTGCACATGTGTCCCCTAGTCTGTTTCATTTGTCATCGAGATCACATCTTCAATATCACTACCTCTGAGAAAGCTTCCCCCACCTTTCAGGTCTCAGCAGGTGTCCTTAGCACCTATGCTTCTCCCATTGTGGCATTTATCACCCTGTTTTCTAATTGCTGGTCTGCTTATTTGTTTTCCTCCACTAACCTTGGTCCCTTAACCCCAGGGACCAGATCTGTCTCATTCACTCTTGTAACTGAAGCACCTAGCAGGAGCCCAATACATATTTGCTCTCTGAAACTCCCAGAGAGCAGCTTCTGGTGTAGATCCGGGTTCTCAGCAACAGCCAGCCTGCTCCTAAAGTAAACCAATTCTGTATTTTCCATCGTAAATATTTTAAAAATAATAGAACTCAAGATAAAGCTTGACAGTGGTGGCTTCCTGAGCAAAAGGAAACAATATCTTTTTAGAGAAATCCACAGATTTTTAGTAGCATAAGCCAAGGGCTCATGTAATCTGACAAAGAACCCTCGGAGATGCGGCTGGCCATTTTTACAGCAAGGAAACAGAGTCTCCGAAGAGTTGAGTAACTGCCCAGACTAAATTGCTAGCCCAAAAGATAAGCTTCCCATTTTCATGCCTCTGTCTTGGTGGAAATGGCCACGTCCACAAGATACCCTTGCCTGGGGGGGAAGAGTAGCCTCAGCGAGGTAACATCCTCGATGTCTGGCCCTTTAAAACAGTTTTGAGATGATTTCCCTCCATAGTTTCTTTAGGGAAGGGGAGGAAAACACCGAGCAAATTGAAGAGTGGCAGCGGGGCTCTAAAAGTCAAATTTCTGCCATTCCTGCTTTGGGGTTTGTACAATCCCTGGAGACCTGCAGCAGATCACATGCATTCCAGTGCATGTGTAATGAAAACAGCCTGCTCTATAGATGTCGGTCTGCAAGAGTGCGGGGTTCTCTCGAAAGTCAAGAGTTATGTTATTTCTCAGCCCCTCGCAGAAAGGCAAATCAGGCTGCCTCTGGAAAAAGCGAGGGGCCACCATGGAGGGCGCCTTTCTTCTGGGCCAAATTCCCATCCCACGAAACTCCATGTGAGATAGCCTTGGGAATCATTCACTGTATGGAATTTAAATATCTCATACTTTTCCTAGACGCAGAGGAAGTATTTTTTAGGTATGCCAAGAATTAACCAGCAAGGGCATCCGTTTAATTGTATTTGAAACAGAAGCTAATGTTGTTAGCACACCGACCACGATTACCGAGAGCCTGAGGAGGAGAAGGGCAATGGGCGGGGTGGGGGGGGATGATAAAAAATATGTGAGAATAGAACCAGCTTTGAGCAGATCTGGGGAAAATGGCTAAAAGTGTGAAAATGGCCATTGTTTCGCTGAATTCATCTTTTCGTTAGCAAAGAAAGAAAACTACTTTCTGTCTACATTCATTGTGTTATTGGGACATCTTTGATCTCTCAAATCAGCAAGAATCCCAAAGGGAAGCTCGCAGTGTTTTTGATTATTATCTTTAAAGTCTAAAATTCCTTAGGTGAAATTCAGTATGAAACGCATCCATGCAATGGGGAAGGTGAGTAACTCTGTCAACATCTGGGCCTTATTAAGGCGCAGCTATTTTCACGAGGCAGTGAACTGGAGAAACCAAATTCCTTGATAAAGCTCAAAATTTCCAGGAACTGCTTGTAAAAGGCATTTCTTCTGTCTGGTTATTTTGCATGACACACAGCACTGTGGGTTCCTGCCCAGCCAGGCCATGGGGATAAAAGGCATTATCTGTTTGTCAAATCGTCTCTAAAGCTTTAATGCTCTGGTTCACTGTTTGGTTTTGACCTTTGTGGAACACTGTGCAATTCACAATGCCTTCCACAGACCTCCTGCCTTTTGATCTGCATAGCAGCCCTGGGAGGGAGCAGACACAGATGCTGTCCTCATTTTACAGCTGGAGAAACTGAGGCTGAGAAAAATCCTGTGGGATCTTTTTTGGGCCGAGCTGATAAGACAGTGAATTGATGTCAGGCAACAAGCAGGCGAATTATCTAGAGATGTAGGTAAAATAAAGATTCTGTTTGGGATTGACATGTACACACTGCTATATTTTAAATGGATAACCAACAAGGACCTACTGTATAGCACAGGGAACTCTGCTCAATATTCTGTAACAACCTAATTGGGAAAAGAATTTGAAAAAATATACATACATGTATATGTATAACTGAATCACTTTGTTGTACACCTGAAACTAACACAACATTGTTAATCAACTGTACTCCAGTATAAAATTAAAAGTTTAGGAAAAAAAAAAAGATTCTGACCCAGGAGGTCTAGAGTGGAGCCCACATTCTGCATTTCTCTCAGCTCCCAGGTGATGCAGATGTTGCTTCTCCATGGACCACACTTTGAGTAACCAGGAGATCAGAGGCAGATTTGGGACTCAAAATGGAGTCTTAGGTTTTCAAGTCCAAGATTACTGGGCTAAATCATGTTGTTTATGATTAAGTTAAAAGTATAAAAGTTCCAGAGCCTGACTCTGGGGGTTCAAATCCCACCTCTGACACCTGGTAGCCTTGCACCATCTTCTTACTCTCTCCATGCATCAATTTTATCATCTGCAAAAGGGGATTAAATGGTACCAACATTCACAGGGTTATTTTTTAGAATTAAAGGAAATGATGCATTGAAAAAGCTAGAAGAGTACCTGCCACCTAGTAGGAACTTAGGAAATGTGAGATATTTTTATTACTTATCGAACAGGTTGGAGTCAAGCCCTCACGGCAGAGCCCCCTTCAGAGCCTGTAGGTTGTTAACCTACAAAATGGGAGCAACAAAAGTTAACCGCAAGGGTTGTTGTGAAGAACAAAAGAGATAATGAATATGAATGAGTTACGTCACCAAAAGGAAAAAATAACTGTTTTTCTTGAGACTGCTCAGGCCCTGACAGCCCAGGGACCCTCAGATGCTACTCGCAGGCCAGGTTTGTGAGGTTCACTGAAATTGCTAGCAACTGTACATGGCCTGTTGCCCCACAAAGACCTGCAGTTCCTTGAAGAGTCTTCTGCCTCTCTGCAACCATTATGCTTAGCATAATGCATGGTATGGAGCAGGGGCTCAAAAATGTTTTGTTTGATTGATTTAAAGTAGTTGCCCATTTCCCCAAATCTACCATTGGGCCTGAGGGAGGAGCTTTCATTTAGTCAATCCTCTTGGCAACAAGAACAGCTTTAAGGCTTTATTCTTTTAAAGCTAAATAAAGTCCTTTGGATTCTTTTATTAACAATTCCCAACCTAATCTCAGATCCTCCAGACACAAATGAGAAGAGAGCTTTCCTAGTACCCTACTAGAGGCACTTCCCCGCTTTGCTCCATCAGCACTTGGACATGGCCTCGAGGGAAGGAAACAACCTGCTGACCTTGTTGGAAATCTCAGAATGCAAAAAGGGTTGGAAGAATGATTCTCAACCAAGTGGAAACAGAGCTGCCATCAAAATACTAAAACCAGCAGGATTCTTCAGCAGATTAGCCCTTTGTAAAATGAGGAGGACCGCTAAACTGACATATGGATATTTGAGATCTAGCTTGCAAATCTGACATCATGACACATATTTAGGACTGGGCATAAAACAAGAGATCCTGGTATACATAACTGAGTATTAATCATTTGCCATATCAGAAGAATCATGGTCAATTCATGCATCCATTCATTTGACAATTATTGAGTGAACACTATGCTAGATGAACAAGACAGATTTGTTGCCTGAACTCCCAAGACTTAGAGTCCATGGGAAAAATAGACACAAATTAGGCCATTATATTATACTGTGTAAGTACAGTAGGGAAGGGCAGACTTCTACTAAGTCGGATTAACCAATGTGATATAATAATACTAAACTTGTATACATTTAAAAAAATAACCTCAAATTATAGAGATCAAAAGTTAATGACACTACAGGGAGAAATTGACAAATCCACCCTTACAGTGATTCATTGATCAAGCAAACAAAAAAGTTAAAAAATGCAGATATGAATAATTCATTGACAAGCTTGGTTTAAGCGCATATTTTAAAACCTGCTTCCAATAATTAGAAAATGTGTGTTTCAAAAACATGGAACATTTCTTTTTTAATTGCCATGCAGTATGTTAAAGAATAAGTCTCTACAAATTCCAAATGAGTGTTATATAGAAGATATTCTCTAATTACAATGCAATTAAGTTAGGCATCAATAACAGAAAGATAATTTTTAAAACACACTGGGAATTCTAAAATAAATGTATAAATTACTCATGGGGAAAAGAGAACAAAAATGAAAATCTAAAAACACATAGAATTAAATCATAACAGTAATATTGCATATCAAAATTTATGGGGTAAAGTGAGAGCAATACTTCAAGGGAAATTTATAGTACCCTTAAACACTTGTATAAGGAAAGATGAAAAGCTTAAAATTAATGAGCTGAGCAACCAGCTGAAAAAGTTATAAGGAGAACAAAAGTCTAATGACAACATAGTATAAACAAGAGCATTGTAGAAAGGATCAACAAAGCTGAAAGTTTGCTCTTTGAAAAGACAAAAGACACAGATAAACCAGCAGTGAGACTAATCAAAAAAATAAAAAATAAAAATAAAAATAAGCAATATTTGGAATGAAGGGGGATATAACACTACCACAGAGACTTAAAATGATTAGTGTAAATTTAATGTTAATAAATTTAAATTAAATTGAAGTTTAATGTTAATAAATTTGAAAGCATAGATTAAAAATATAAATTTTTAGGAAAAGGTGACCAAAACTGACTCAAAGAGAAATAGAAACCCTCTATAATCTTGTAACCATGAAGGAAATTTAATCAGCAATATGAATCCTTCTGAAAAGAAACACCAGGCCCAGATGACTTTACAGGTGCATTTTACAAACTTTCAAAGAACAAGCCATTCATACCTTCAAATATCTTTACCATGGAACACAAAAAGAGAACACTGTACAACTCATTTTATGATGTTAATATAATACTGATACCAAAACCAGACAAGGAGAGTTTAGAAATATATATATACACACCAATCTTACTCATGAATACAGATGTGAAATTTCTAGATGAAATGGTAGCAAACTGACTCTACCAGTATTTTTTTTTTTAAAAAAGAAACACTTTGTGACCAGGCTAGTCTCTCCAAAGAAATGCATGGTAATTTAACATCAGAAACTTTATAAATGTAATTCAACATGTGAATAGATTAAAGGAGAAAGACCACATCCTTAACATGAATTCCCTTGAAATAAAGGCTAAAGTGTCAGTATTCATCTGAGGTGTGGGATCAGGAGAGAGGGAAAAGAAAGGAAAGCCAGAAGGGAGGGAAAACCAACACAGATGAGTTATCAAGCTGGTCCCAGCATGGGCGACTTAATCCCACGGAGCTGCATCTGTCATGTGAATTGCCACGTGAAATGCATCTCGGTACTGTCCAGACAGGAGAAGAACAAATCTTTTTTCTCGATGAATAAATCTTAGTAAGTGCCAAGTGGTTCCCATACTGGTTCCCACTGAGGCTTCAACAGAGAAGGGATGAGGCATGTAGTGGGACCCAGAGGTGAGGTGCTGTCAGGATGCACCTGCAGGAGGCTGCTTGGACCTCACACAAAATTGGTCACTGCCATGGTGACTACAGTAAGACAATGTCAAGGCTGAGAGCATCTGAGTGGTGCACAAGGAGTGTCCAGAGCGCCATACAATCGTTTCAGTATAAACAGAAGACGCCTTTGGTAAAATTCAATTATTCATAATTTTTTAAAACTCTTAGCAAAAGAGGATAAAAACAGAGAAAACTTTCATAGCCTCATAGAGTATACCTTATTCAACCTACAATAAGCTGAAGTATTAGAATCATTCCCATTAAAATCAGGAAAAAGACAAAGCTGTCACCCCATGAAATATCACCACAAATGTATTTTCTACACTAAACTGAAAGACATGGTGTAATAAGACAGAAAAAATAAATAAAATGCACATGTATGAGAAAGAAACAAAACTGTATTAGTAGATGATATGATTGTCTATGTAGAAGACCCAGTTGAATCCATAGACACATCACTATAAATAATAGAGATGAGAGAATAATAGAGAGAGAATTGCAAGGTTACTAGATTTTACGTCAATTTCAAAAACCATTTGCATTTCTACATACTAGCAACGAACAGTTTAAAATGTAAATTTAAATGTATGACATGTACAGATGAAATAACATAACTGGGCAGATTTTCTTTAAAATAATCCTGAGGTAGGAGGAATAGGTGAGGTTATATTAATACATGAAACAAGAGTGGTCATGTATTCATAATTGCTGAAACTGAGTGATAAGTGCACTGGATTTATTTTACTATTTTATCTACTTTTGCTTACTTCTTGCTTAACTAATAACAAGAAAAATCTAAAGTATCTAAGGTATACCTCACAAAAATATGAAGCTTATTGTGGAAAAAATGTTTTAACTTTATTGAAATAGGCTTAAATACATGGAGATAAACATACTTATGGAGTAAAAGACTCAAATTTTTCAATCGTCAATTTGCTCCAAGTGAACTATAGACTATATTTAATTCCAATCAAAATTCCACACAATGTTTTTTTAATTTGATATACTTAATTCAAAAAATTATACAGAAGACTAATGGGCCAAGAATAGAGTAGGAGATAAAGTAGGAAACTTTTCTTATCTAATTTTAGCACTCACTTAGCTCTCTGATATTAAGACTTATACAGCTGCAGTAATTAAGATATTGGCACAGGGATAGACAAATTGAACAATGGGACAATATAGAAACCCCAGAAACAGACCCACACTTATATGGAATAGAGTGGCATTGTTAATTAGTGGGTAAAGATGAACTGTTTAATAAATTGTGGTGGGATAATTGTTTATCCATATACAAAAATTCTATCCCTACCTCGCATCATAGAGAAAAGTCAATTCAAGATGGATTAAGGACTTAGATGTGAAAGGGAAGACTCTGATATTTTTACAAGAAAATATAGACAACTATCTTCATTGTTGTTAATAAAATAACAACAAAATAAAAACAAAAAAATAAAATAAAATAAATAAAATAAAGTATGAAGTACGGTTGATTTATAATGTTGAAGTATTTATTGAAGTATGGTTGATTTATAAGGTTTCAGGTATACAGCAAAGTGATTCAGTTGTACATATATATTCTTTTTCAGATTCTTTTCCATTATAGCTTATTATAAAATATTGAATATAGTTCCCTGTGCTATACAGTAGGTCCTTCTTATTTATTTTATATGTAGCAGTGTGTTATAGATGACTATCTTCATAAGCAGAAGTAGGGAAGGACTTCCTAAATAAGAAACAAACCATAAAGATGGATTCTGCTTTATTAAATTAAGAAGTTCAGAACATCAAAAGACGTCCTAAAGAAAATAAAATGACAATCTATAATTTAGCAGAAAATCATGTTCAGAATACATAAATGTTAAACCAATTTTTTAAAAGACAAAAAAAAATCACAGGAGAAAATATGGGCAAAAGCTCTGAACAGGCATTTCACTGAGGAGGAAATTATCATGGATAATAAAAACATGGGGAAATGTTTAAACACACTGGTAATCAGAAAAATGTAAATTCAACAACGAGTTACTGTTTCACACCCATGAGACCTTTGAAAAACACTTAGAGAAAAATCTTAAAAACAGGCATATGAAGGATGGACAAGAAAGTGCCCACCAGTATTGTTCACAATACAGAAAAAAACTTTAGGAAACAATCCAAATGCAGCTGTATTAATCAGGGTTCTCCAGAGAAACAGAATCAATAGGATGTATAGCTGACCCCACTTGATCATGGTATATGATCCTTTTAATGTGCTGTTGGATTCTGTTTGCTAGTATTTTGTTGAGGATTTTTGCATCTATGTTCATCAGTGATATCAGCCTGTAGTTTTCTTTTTTTGTGACATCTTTGTCAGTTTTTGGTATCAGGGTGATGGTGGCCTCGTAGAATGAGTTTGGGAGTGTTCCTCCCTCGGCTTTATTTTGGAAGAGTTTGAGAAGGATAGGTGTTAGCTCTTCTCTAAATGCTTGTTAGAATTCACCTGTGAAGCCATTTGGTCCTGAGCTTTTGTTTGTTGGAAAATTTTTAATCACAGTCTCAATTTCAGTGCTTGTGATTGGTCTGTTCATATTTTCTACTTCTTCCTGGTTCAGTCTCAGAAGGTTGTGCTTTTCTAAGAATTTGTCCATTTCTTCCAGGTTGTCCATTTTATTGGCATAGAGTTGCTTGTAGTAATCTCTCATGATCCTTTGTATTTATGCAGTGTCAGTTGTTACTTCTCCTTTTTCATTTCTAGTTCTATTGATTTGAGTTTTCTCCCTTTTTTTCTTTGTGAGTCTGGCTAATGGTTTATCAATTTTGTGCATCTTCTCAAAGAACCAGCTTTTAGTTTTATTGATCTTTGCTATCGTTTCCTTCATTTCTTTTTCATTTATTTCTGATCTGATCTTTATGATTTCTTTCCTTCTGCTGGCTTTGGGGTTTTTTTGTTCTTCTTTCTCTAATTGCTTTAGGTGTAAGGTTAGGTTGTTTATTTGAGATGTTTCTTGTTTCTTGAGGTAGGATTGTATTGCTATAAACTTCCCTCTGAGAATTGCTTTTGCTGCATCCCATAGGTTTTGGGTCATCGTGTTTTCATTATCAATTTTTTCTAGGTATCTTTTGATTTCCTCTTTGATTTCTTCAGTGATCTCTTGATTATTTAGTAGTGTATTGTTTAGCCTCCATGTGTTTGTACTTTTTACAGATTTTTTTCCTGTAATTGATATCTAGTCTCATAGCATGTGGTCGGAAAAGATAATTGATATGAATTCAATTTTCTTAAATTTACCAAAGCTTGATTTGTGTCCCAAGATATGATCTATCCTGGAGAATGTTCCATGAGCACTTGAGAAGAAAGTGTATTCTGTTGTTTTTGGATGGGATGTCCTATAAATATCAATTAAGTCTATCTTATTTAATGTATCATTTAAAGCTTGTGTTTCCTTATTTATTTTCATTTTGGATGATCTGCCCATTGGTGAAAATGGGGTGTTAAAGTCCCCTACTATGATTGTGTTATTGTCGATTTCCCCTTTTATGGCTGTTAGTATTTGCCTTATGTATTGAGGTGCTCCTATGTTTGGTGCATAAATATTTACAATTGTTATATCTTCTTCTTGGATCGATCCCTTGATTATTATGTAGTATCCTTCTTTGTCTCTTGTAATAGTCTTTATTTTAAAGTCTATTTTTTCTGTTATGAGAACTGCTACTCCAG
Source organism: Balaenoptera acutorostrata (assembly GCF_949987535.1). Lineage (NCBI taxonomy): Eukaryota > Metazoa > Chordata > Mammalia > Artiodactyla > Balaenopteridae > Balaenoptera > Balaenoptera acutorostrata. Next base: position 17,280,624 of record NC_080074.1, read on the forward strand.
CTTTCTTTTGATTTCCATTTGCATGGAATATTTTTTTCCATCCCCTCATTTTCAGTCTGTATGTTTCCCTAGGTCGGAGGTGAGTCTCTTGTAGACAGCATATATACGGGTCTTGTTTTTGTATCCATTCAGCCAGTCTATGTCTTTTGGTGGGAGCATTTAATCCATTTACATTTAAGGAAATTATCGATATGTATGTTCCTATTACCATTTTCTTAATTGTTTTGGGTTTGTTATTGTAGGTCTTTTCCTTCTCTCATGTTTCCTGCCGAGAGAAGTTCCTTTAGCATTTGTTGTAAAGCTGGTTTGGTGGTGCTGAATTCTCTTAGCTTTTGCTTGTCTGTAAAGCTTTTGATTTCTCCGTCAAATCTAAATGAGATCCTTGCTGGGTAGAATAATCTTGGTTGTAGGTTTTTCCCTTTCATCACTTTAAATATGTCCTGCCACTCTCTTCTGGCTTGCAGTTTCTGCTGAAATATTAGCTGTTAACCTTATGGGGATTCCCTTGAATGTTAGTTGTTGTTTTTCCCTTGCTGCTTTTAATATTTTTTCTTTGTATTTAATTTTTGATAGTTTGATTATTATGTGTCTTGGTGTGTTTCTCCTTGGATTTATCCTGTATGGGACTCTCTGTGCTTCCTGGACTTGATTGACTATTTCCTTTCCCATATTAGGGAAGTTTTCAACTATAATCTCCTCAAATATTTTCTCAGTCCCTTTCTTTTTCTCTTCTCCTTCTGGGACCCCTATAATTCGAATACTGGTGCATTTAATGTTGTTCCGGAGGTCTCTGAAACTGTCCTGAATTCTTTTCATCCTTTTTTCTTTATTCTGCTCTGCGGTAATTATTTCCACTATTTTATCTTCCAGGTCACTTATCCGTTCTTCTGCCTCAGTTATTCTGCTATTGATTCCTTCTAGAGAATTTTTAATTTCATTTATTGTGTTGTTCATCATTGTTTGTTTGCTCTTTAGTTCTTCTAGGTCCTTGTTAAACGTTTCTTGTATTTTCTTCATTCTATTTCCAAGATTTTGGATATCTTTACTATCATTACTCTGAATTCTTTTTCAGGTAGGCTGTCTGTTCCCTTTTCATTTGTTTGGTCTAGTGACTTTTTACCTTTCTCCTTCATCTGCTGTGTGTTTCTCTGTCTTCTCATTTTGCTTAACTTACTGTGTTTGGGGTCTCCTTTTCTCAGGCTGCAGGTTCGTAGTTCCCGTAGTTCTTGGTGTCTGCCCCCAGTGGCTAAGGTTGGTTCAGTGGGTTGTGTAGGCTTCCTGGTGGAGGGGACTGGTGCCTGTGTTCTGGTGGATGAGGCTGGATCTTGTCTTTCTGGTGGGCAGGACTGTGTCTGATGGTGTGTTTTGGGGTGCCGGCAGGTGAGCAGACTAGCCTCTCCAGCTGGTGAGTGCTGGTCAGCACCGATCCTCTGTGCCAGAATCTCTCCGCTTTGCCCTCCGCACCCCTGTTGCTGTGCTCTCCTCCGTGGCTCCAAAGCTTCCCCCCTCCCACCCCCGTCTCCACCAGTGAAGGGGCTTCCTAGTGTGTGGAAACCTTTCCTCCTTCACAGCTCCCTCCCAGAGGTGAAGGTCCCATCCCTATTCTTTTGTCTCTGATTTTTCTTTTTTCTTTTGCCCTACCCAGGTACGTGGGGAGTTTCTTGCCTTTTAGGAAGTCTGAGGTCTTCTGCCAGCATTCAGTAGGTGCTCTGTAGGAGTTGTTCCACATGTAGATGTATTTCTGATGTATTTGTGAGGAGGAAGGTGATCTCCACGCCTTACTCTTCTGCCATCTTGAAGGTCCCTCTGCCAATTTAAATGTTAATCTCATCCAAAACACCCTCACAGAAACATCCAGAATAATGTTTGACCACATATCTGGGCACTGTCACCTAGTCACATTGACACAAAATTGTGAACCATCACAATAACTTTTCTCGTCTTAGTAAGTAACACCTCATTCTCCCAGTTCCTACAAATAACCATCAATAGGAAAACAGATCAGTGAATCATGGAATAGTAGACTTGAGCAAATATTACAGAGAGTACAAATGAACTATAAAACAAACTATAGCTACGTACATCACCTTGTATGACTCTTAGGAACATTGAGTAAAAAAATCAAATGGAAGAAGACTACCTATAGTCTGATCCCATTTGAAGCAGTTCAAAATCAAGTAAAACTAAACAATGTATCAGTTAGGGTTACATACGTATGGGGTAAATATATAAAAATAGGCAAGGCTATGATAAAAAATAATTTCTGTAATCTGTTTACCTGAAGTAAGAAAACAGGGGGCTGTGATCAGGGATAAGCACACATGTTGCTTCAATAGAATCCTTTTTGAGGTTGAGTAGTGGATTCATGGGTGTTCATTTTATCTTTTCACTTCATAACTTATAGCAGCAGAGAGAATACTAGGGTTCGCCAAACATTTTCCTCCCATGACATACAGCTAAACTACATTTCCCAGCCACTTGCCTGTGTTCTGGCCACTGGGATATGGGCTTATTACAACTCACACATGTAATCCTACGTTTTTTCCTTCCCTTCTGCAGCTATCTTTAAAGACACACACTGAAGAGAGCTGCATCCTAAAACTGGAGGAGGATGGGGCCCTGAATGACTGCGTGGAGTAGAGCACCCCCACCAGCCCTGCTCCTGGCCAATCACATTGCTCTGGGACATGAGACAGCAATGTATCCAGCCTTTTTTTTTTTTTTTCAGCCTTTTAAGCTACTGAAATTTTGGAGCTCGTGTGTTACTGCAGCATAGCTTAGCCTAACTTAACTAATACTGTACTTATAAATAAGTTATTTTGATTCATATATTCTTTTGCATATACGTAACAGTACACATACAAACATTTTTAAAAATGACTGAGAGGTAAAGAAGTGAAGGTAACAAGTATGGACCTCTTTAAAGAAATCGTTCTCTAACAGGGACCAGAGAAATGGCGTGGTAGCTGAAGGGGGTTGCCAGGTAAAGAGAATGCCTTTTTAAAGCTGGGAGACACTAGAGCATGTCAGATCCTGATAGGAATGATGAGAGAGAGAGAGACAGATAGTGAATGAGGATTCAGGAAAGAACAAAACTGTAGGAGGAAGGTCCTTGAGAAGGGGGGCAGGGCACTGCCAAATGTAAGCAATTTTTAACCAGAACTGGGATGCCACTTCGCACACCTACTAAACGCCAGGCGCTCTGCTAGGAAATGTCCATATGATTGTTCCTTCACCCTCAGACTAACCTCGCTGGGGATGATGGAGCTGCTGTAGGGAAAGAGCAATGCGTGCCTCTGGACAGCACCCCAGTGCATCTGTACGCAGTGGGGTAGCCTCTGCCTCTCACCTTTATGCTTTCTAGTTTCAGGTTTAAGCTCAGTGCAAAGATTCCTTTGCACACAGGACACCATTGAGGCTGAACTGGCACAGGCCCAGCCAGGAGGCAGCCCATGAATGAGGGCAGTTTATCTTCTGTGCCCACCCACTTACATGGCTGGGAAATGCGCCGACATCCTGGCTGTTTTCAGAGCACTAGTTCTGTTCATCCTCTTGGCATTAGCTGATAGTTGAGGCGCTAGCTGATAACCAAGGTGTTAGCTGATAACTACGATGTTCTCAGATAATAATTGAAGGTGTTCTATCTACCCAGAGAAGTAGGGAAGGAGAAAACATGGGGGCAGACAAGGAAAGGGGGGGAAGGCAGTGGTAGCTGGAGGCAATATGGGTTCAAGTTCTGATTCTGCCCCCTTATATTTGTGATGGTGAATAAGCCCCTTAACCTCTCTGGTGATAATGGTGATGAAGCCCCTGCATCATAATGCAAGTAAAAGACCTAACAGGTATCAAATACCCACCCCAATACCTTCCCCTAATAGGGCTACTTCCAAAAGTCTCAAGGAGAAGTCCAATAAACGACAAAGAAACTGTGCCGCTGGTGTGCAGACCATGAGCAGGTCATTGGAGAACTGTCTTCTCACATCATCGCAAAACCCGGAAAATCTGCCTTTTCTGCCTCCACCCAATGCTGTCCCGGACTTTAAGAGCAAGATCGGTGGGGAGAACATGAGATGAAAGCTCTTTCAGGGCTCTGCCCAGGGGTGTTCGGAGGCCCAGGGATGCCTTAGCTTCTCTGGAGTGAATTGTATTGCAGTTAGAACCATACCGCTATCGCTTATCAAGTACCAGTTTGAGGGCAGGCACTGGGCTGAACTTGACGTGTGTTGATTTCATGTCGTTCTCACAGCAGCCTCTATAATATGTGTTATTTTTAGCCCCATTTAAAAATAAGGAGAGCAGGGCTTGGACAGTTTAGGTAAGTGGACAAAGTCGCCCAGCTGAGAAGTGGGAGAATCAGAGTCCGCTGTGATGCCCCAGAGCTGAGGCCCCATGTCCATCATTTCTACAATCATTCCTACCAGTAACATCATCACCACCACACTGCCACCATCAACAGCTCTACTATCACAACGTCACCATTATCACCACCATGAGCACACTACCACGACCATCATCACCACCACCACCAAGAGTTAGGTGTCCCCAAAGCCCATTACACACCTTTTTCACATTGTTTTATAATCACCCAGGCATATGTTTGTCTCTTCCCCTGAGTGGTGGCCTCCTCAAGAGTAATGACAAGAGTTCACGCATTTATGCATCTCCTGCACCTTGCACAGCACTCGGCACATACAAAGTGCTAAATCAGTATCAGCTGAGTAAAGGAATGAATGAATGCCCCTGGAAATAACAACCACTAACAATCAGGGACATCATTTCGCTTAAGCCTCATGATAATCCTATGAAGAGGGTATTTTTATCATCCCTATTGTAACCGTGAAGAATCTGAGGTTAAGTAACTCGCCCAAGGTCACATGGTTAGGAAACGGCTGAGCCAGTACCTGAGCCCATGTCATCTGACTCCAGGGCCATCCTGACCGATTACAATCTTAGGTTTTGCCCTGGATCTTCCTCACCTGTGAAATGGGATTATAGAGGGAAAGCACTCATTAGGGAACTTCAAAATCTTCAGAATGTGGAGAATTATTTTTTCAGCCCAGCATCGCCTGCCACCTGACCAGGCAGCTTAGCTCCTCTGAGCTGGGCCGTCTCTCTGAACATGACCCCCTTAAGACCTATCCCCTGTTCTCAGGGGAACTCTAAATTAAAGGGTGATTGTTTGTGCTTGTTTCTAATGAGCTTCCTATCTTAGAAGGGGAAAACAAAGGCTATCTAATAAACACAGCTGACTAGCAACGCCCAAAAGATTCCAAACTCCTAAGAGAGGAAAGCCAATTGTGTGTGAGGGTGTGTAAACTCACACAGGGCAGTATAATTGAAGGAAGCCCTCAAGGGGTCGGAGTATTTCAGAGGAATGCATCATCTGCCACAAAGCTGGGCTCCTGGCCCGCCTACCCCGGCATTCGCTCTGACACTGGCCTTGGTTTAGCTGCAGGAAACCCACCGCTCGAGAATGGATGTAACAGTGAGTGGTGACACATTCAAAACATCCTTTCCTCATTCCAGGCACTGCTGAAGAGGGGGTGCGTGTGTATGTGGCGTGTGTCTACAAGAAGCACCTGACTTGTTAACAAATCTCGACGCCTTCAAGCCAAGAAATGCTACCAAGGCCCCACAATGACCTGGCCCACCAGCACAGCATTGTTTCCTGAGCGGGATTCGTGGAAGGTCATGTTCCTCAGTGCTCTCCCCGCTCAGAGACTCTACCATTGCCCAGCAGGCTACAAAAACCATGGCCAAGAGCATCTTGGTATTCGTTAGCATTTACTGAGTGTTCATTGTGTCCCATGCACGGCACTATTCTCCTGCATCATCTCCACTGATACTCGTGACAACCCAGTCAGCCAGGTAGCATTGGCATCCCTATTTTATAGACAAGTTACTGAGGCTGGAGGACTAGACACTCCACCAGAGGTCATATGTCATTAGTGGTGGAACCCAGATTTCAGCCCAGCCCTTCAGACTCCAGAGACTGTCTCTAAACCTTGGGTTATGCTGCCTCCTCAAAGACTAATCATATGTTAGTCTTCAAGGGAGAACTCTTCAAGGGAGAGCTCCAGGTACACGTGAGAAGGGAACTCTGGAGGCCTCTGCTGTTCTGATTTGAGCAGGAAAGCACGCACACATTAAACAGAGCTGCAAACTTTACAAGTAGCTCCTACGCATTTCGTGAAAGGTTGCTCTGTGCGTGTGGCATTTCTCCTCAGGGGGCCATAAGCTCTGTAAGGGCTGAAGCTGTGTGTGATTTTTTTGTGTGCATCTTGCACACCTAGCAAAGTGCCTGGCGTCCAGCAGGTGATGTGGAAATGTGTTTCAAAGAGGGCAGTGAGGATAATGGTCTTAAGGTTGCTGCATTCTGGGTGCAGTTGAGCTTTCCAGGCTGGCCTTCTCTCCCAGTCCCCAAGACACCCCAGCATTTTCACATCTCTGTGCCTTTGCCCATGATGTGGGCCCCACCTGGAGTGCTCTCCTCTGTTCTCCCATGCCTCCCTCAAGGCCCATCTCAAATGCCACCTCCCCACTGAGGCCTCTTTGGGTCCCTCTCTCAGCTAGAAATCATCTCCCCTCTCTACTTCCTTCCCTTCCTTCCTCTCCTTCATCTCAGAGGGAGGCTCAGTGTGATGCCGAAGTGAGAGAATGTTCTAGAAAGCTCTTTGTGAGCCAGGAGGCACTATCCAAACATGAGGGCTTATGAAGGCTCAGAGCTCACTGATTAAGGAATACAGTTGTCAATGGCATCGAATTCAGCTTTGCCCAGTACAGGCCCTCCCACACCCAAGGCACAAGGAGCATTTGCTGAAAACCTGTCTGCAGACTTCTTTCTTCCTTCCCTCTTCCTTGGAGCCATGGTTATGCGCTTCTAATTGGCTGAGGGGATTTCCATCAGGTCAAAGTTAAGTCTTGTTAGGAATGGATTGGAAAACCATGGGAAAGGAAAAAATGAGAGTAACCACTGAACACCTCCCCCTAAGGATTTGCACATACCGTGATGATTCTCAACTCTATCAGATCCAACGTCCTCTTTCAGTAACAAATATTTTGTAACTTTCCCTTTCCTATCCAACAATGAAATCTGTAGGTAATGTATCAGTAGATGGCGGTGATTGGCTACCTGCTCACCAAACAGGTCGTTCCTCCTCCTGGGTGACTAAACTGGATTTCCCAGCCACTCTGGCAATGAGGTGCTGCCACGTGACTGAGTTTCAGCCAGTGGATTGAGAGCACCACTTCTAGGCCTGGGACCATGAAGCCTCCCTCTAGCAAAATCTAGATCTTTCCAGATGACCTTAGAAGCCATGGTTTAAAGATGACAGAATCCAGCTGTGTGGATTCCAGCAGCTGAAAGGACTTAACGTGACAGAGGGATCAACTTCTATTGTTTAAGCTACTGAGATTTGGCGGCTTCTTCCCTATGGCCACTAACATTGCCCTAATACACCCTAACATATTCCCATATATCTATGGCTCCCAATCTTGAATAGATGCTGTATACTAGTGGCCGTAAAGAATATGTGAGTAGAAGAAGTCTGGGCCCGGGATCAAGAGACTTGGGTTCTAATCTGGGCTCTGCCACTAAATAGCTGAGGGATAGGAGTCAAGTTCATTCACCCTCCCTGGGCCTCAGTTTCTATGACGGTGAAATAAAGGGTTGAAGAGATTATCTTTAAGGTTCCATCCAGCTCTAGTATTCCGAGACGCCACTGTCAGCTGCATGGGGACAGGGGTCACATCTGCCTTGGTCCCGCTGTCTGCTCAGCATTGAATACAGTACCTGGGACATACACGTACTCAAAACACTCCTTAATTTATGAGTGAACGATTCATGACATTGTACCTTACCCGCTTACAATTGCCAAATAGCAACAGATCACATGAACTGTCAAATCCTCTCTTCTTGTGTAACAGGGATCATTGGTGGTATCTTCCCCTCTGTTTCTCCCCCTCCCTCCAGCACACCCCCACACACAAACCCCTCCCGCTAAATAGACCCCAGACCCAGGACCTTCTGCAAACTTCCGTTTTTCTGCCCTTACGCATTCTGTCCCCACACCCTCCGGTCCCTGCTAGCCACCAACCTCTGTGCGTTCCCCAGCTCCGCTCCGTCATTCCTCTCTCCAAGTACTAAAATGCTAAGTATTTTTATTTTAAGATGGAAGAAAATTAGAGCCTGCAATTAGCACATTTTCCCAACACATTGCCTAAACCACTGCTATGTAGTGGAGCCAAGAACAAGTGCTAGTAAAGTTAACACGATTTATTAAATAGGAGAAGCCATCCAGAGCTGAGCTAATAGAGCAACCATATGTAAGGTCCACCTCCTCCCTGGGACAGCTCCATCAAGCAAGCTTTAATGAGGAATGGCACTCACTTCCCAAAGCCAAACTACAGATCACAAACAGAGAGAAGGGCAGATAGCTGGATTTCAGCTTTAAGATCTATGCACTGTGTGACCTTGAGTTAGTCAAACAACCTCTCTGAGTCTCAGTTTCCCAACCATAAAATAACGACAATTTGCCTGATATGCCTCCCAAGACTGCCAGGATCACACACAGATATACAGGATCTAATGTGCCAACATGTGTAAAAACATTTTCTAAATCAGAAAAGCGCTGTCCTTTTAGGTTACTGTTTGACATTTTTCTCCTTCCCTCTTCTCTTTCTCCCTTTCTCTTTCTTTTCTTTTTCTCTTTCTTCCTCTTTTTCTTCCTTTTCTTAGTTCACAGAAGAAGGCAAAGCCCTGTCCTAATCCCTGTGGGCAAAAGAATGTATAGGATGTGGTCCCTCCCTCACAAGAGCTCAAGGTCCAGCTGGGGATGCAGGCATTAAACAGAGCTGCCATGCCATAGGCCACTGCATAATGCTGCGCAGATGGCGGGGAAGGTGTCCCAGTGACTCTCATGCACTCCTGTCACCAAGCCCTTGGTGTAGGACTGTGTTGGCCAAGTACAAGGTCAACTTTGTCTAGTTTGAACAAAAGTGATGCTGGTCTAGACATCAGCCTTCTAAGCACGGTTCATGTGAGTCAGCCCTCGAAAGTCACGCCTACGGTGCTGAAAACTCAGGTCTCTGAATCTACAAAGCTGAAGGTCAGATAGCAGAATGTGGCAAATCCATAAAGGTAAATGCTTCTCTATGATGCCTGTAGTAGAGAAGTAGCCGCCTTCCCTGGCAAAAGCCCTCCCTCCACCAAATACCTTGTATTTAAACTAGCACAAAGATGCCTAGGCGGCCTTGCAGGGCAACTCTCACCAAAATGGAATTATGAATATTCTTTCCTGAAATACATGTTAATAACAAAAAAGATAAGTAGCTTTCAAACCCAAATTTATCCTTAAAATGGTGGTTTTCTGAGTTCTTCATATATATTGGTGTTTCTTACAAATTATTATTTTTTTAAATGGGTCAACTGTCAAAATGAAAAAACTTTGGCAACTTCTGCTCTAGAATAATCTATTCCATTTCAATTCAGATCCCTCCAGAACTATGATGGTGACAGTGATGTAGAACTATAATGTTAAGTGTCTGTGACACTTTGGGCGTTCAAGCAACCTTGCCAGAGGGTTCTCTTCTTTCTTTTTAACCAAGCATAGCACAGAAAGAGCATCTCCTCACATAGTGAAAGGGGCACTGTTGGGCCTAGAATTTTATAAGCTCATAAGTTAGCACATTACTGTTTCATGGATGCTGGCAGAAGACACAAGACTCCTGGGTCAGAGACAAAGGATGTTATTTCTCTCAGCACAGCAAGCATGAGTAGCAGCATGTTTGCATCAGTTCCTCTGGTACCCAAGCTCCACGTGGCAATGTAATAAGGCCCAGATGGAGGCTTCACATCCAGTGAGTCTGTATCGCAGCTGAGGGACACTGAGCTTCGGGGAATCTACCACTTTTATAGCAAGCGGTAAGCCCACCTGCCGTTTATCCTAGAGGGAGATGTTACTTCCTCTCTCAAGGGTGCACACTGCAAACACAACTCTGAGATTTGTCCCAGGTAAAGAGAAGTCAGGCTTGCGTTCTTGGCACACCCAGCAAGACATATAGGAGTGTAATGACTCCCAGATATTTTTGTCCAGAGGAACAAACAGCATGGAGTTTAGAAAATGCATTAAACGTTGCTCTTCAAATTAAAAAGTCAATTTCTCCTGGATGTCACCCCTGACCCTCCCAACTGGATTTGGATCTGCCTTCTCAGAGAACAGAACACTTTATCTCCTGCCTGAGCTATAATAGTCCATCTACTTACCCCTCTTCAGCACCACCTACCCACAACACACTGAGCACCAAGAGGGTGTGGGCCATGTCTTTGAATCTACTGTGCTTCAGAGCACCTAACACAATGTCAGGGCTATACTACGTACCTCTTAATTGTTGAAAGAATTAGTGATTTAGAGTATCTTATTTGAACAGAGCCTCCTGAGGCTTGGCAAACCCTATTCCTTCAATTATATCAGAATTTAGCAAACTACCATCGCTGGCACCCCTATACAGATCTATAAGGAGACCAGGGCTGGAAGGATGTAGCATGCATTTGGAGACCACTTGAAGGCTTTTTAACCCTCCCTCCAAAGCCACCCCACTAACCGAATGCACACTGTTGGCCAGTGCACACCACCCACTCTGCTGATCTTTGCTGATTGTGCCAGATTTAAAAGATGACTGGAAACCAAGGAAGACATCTTGGGCAGAGAGGAAAACCAGCTACTGAATCCTTGTCTCCAGCACCGGACATTTCCAACTGACCTAGGAGTTTCAGGAAAGCCTACTTGGAGGATCTGGTTTCTTATGCATATAAAAGATCATCTGGTATTTTTCCAGAGGGAAAAAAGGAAATTTTAAGCTGGAGTAAAGGACCTCATTTCCAGCAGAGTCCCTTTCTATGTAACTATACCGTTTCAGCCTTGGGAATCCTATGTTATCAAATGCCCAGAGAACATTTCCAGAGGAAGAGGATTGTTTAAAGCTGGCCCTCTTGCCTTCCACAGCCAGTCATTCTCCCAGGACATTATCCGCAGCCCTTTCCCCTCCCAGCAATATCTGCCCTTCCAATCTCACTAGGAAATCCAGGCCAGCTGGTGATTTCAAGCTCCTTTATCTGCTGTGATAAGGAGTATCCCGTCATGCCATGGAGCCCCACTGCCAACTCCTAGGTTGCAATGCCGAGTGGAATCATAAATTGCCATGTGGGGCTGTCCCAACACTCCCTAAAGGAAGAGCAAACAATGGCTTACCAACAATACTCATGTGCTTTCACTTGAGATGTCTCATTCCCAGGCCAGGCTCCCAGATATACACAATTCCCACTCCTTTCAAGAGACGTGACGTTAGGTGAATGGTCTTTCAGGCCAAGCCCTTAATTGTTGCTTTGCTATCAGTATTTTATTTTTATAATTCTGATGAATCTGATGTCAACTCATTGTGATAGGAGGGGACCGACTAGCTAGAAAATAAAAGGCATGGACTTAGAATCAAAAGGCAATGGGTTTCAATCTCCTTTTCCATTCCTATCAGTGGAGGGGCTTTGACCAAGGTACATTAATGTTTCTGAGCTTCAGTTTAATTATTGTAAAATGGGACCAATAACATGTACTATCAGCCTATTGTGGGAATTAAAATGAATAACTCATGAAAGGTACTTAATAAATGTTTGTTCCATTCTCTAATGTTCTCTGACTTGACAAGAATCAGAACTACCAGAGCCTAGCCAGTGTTGCAAAAACTACAAGGTCAATAATAGAGTTAAATTAATAATGTGAAATGATAACCCACAGAATGGGAGAAAATATTTGCAAATCATGATAAGGAACTAGTGTCGGGAATATATTAAGTACTCCTACAACTCAACAAGAAAAAGACAACACAATTAAAAACTGGGCAAAGGCTATGAATAGACATTTCTCCAAAGAAGATCTACCAATGGCCAATAAGCACATGAAAAGATGCTCAACATCATTACTCATCATGGAAAAGTAACTCAGAACCATGAGACACCACTTTACGACCACTAGGATGGCTACAGTCAAGAAGACAGATGATAACAAACGTTGGTGAGGATATAGAGAAACAGAAACCCTCATATATTGCTGGTGGGAGTATAAAATGGAGCAGCTGCTATGCAAAAGAGTTTGGTAGCTCCTCAGAAATCACCTAGCAATTGCACTCCTAGATATATATCCAAGAGAAATGAAAACATATATTATACACTCAAAACCTTGTTCACAGATGATCAGAACAGCATTATTCATAACAGCCAAAAAGTAGAAACAACCCAGATGTCCCTCAATTGACGAAGGAGTAAATAAAATGTGGTATATCCATACAATGGAATATTATTCAGCCATAAAAAGAACGAAGTATTGATACATGCTGCAACACGGATGAACCTTGAAAACATTATGCAAAATGAAAGAAGTCAGTCGCAGAAGACCACATATTGAATGATTTCATTTATATGAAATGTCCACAACAGGCAAAGCTATGGAGACAGAAAATAGATTAGTGGTTGCCTAGGGCTGCAGGGGGCAGGAGGAGAAAGGGAAGTGACTTCTAGTGGATACAGCATCTTCTGGGGGGGTGATAAAAATATTCTAAAATTAGATAGTGGTAATGGATGCACAATTTTGTGAATATGCTGATACTAAAATTCACTGAAATGTATATTTTAAATATATTGGCTTTATGATATGTAAATTATGTCTCAATAAAGCTGTTAAAAAAGTAGAACTCACCCAATGGGACCAGGACCTGGTTCTCCCCAGAAGAAAGACCAGAACCACTGTCCAGAAAAAGATTTGCCATTCCTGAAACTCAGGAAAGTAACCTTGGTTCTCTCTGTTTGATCCCAAGGCAGCAACTAGGTCCTAGACCCAAACCCATATTTGTTTTAAAAATTAAAAAAAAAAAAAAAGGAGAGAGAGAGAGGCATCTATAGACCAATAGAAGGTGAGGGAGGGGAAGGAATCCTGCCGATCGGCTCACATGGGTCAATCACACGTGATCCCGAACAGTTCACAGCCAAGGTGGTGGAAGAAAGCCCTGACCCTGTGGGATTTTCAGGCACTCAATGGCTACAGGGAAACATGATCATACCATAATAATTTTTATTTTGTCATTTTTGAAGGTATATTGCCAAGGCAGGAGGAACGAAGTAATTTTATTTAAAAGTTTTCAAGCTTGATTAAACCATTTAAAGGTTTGGGGACCTCCATTTTGTACTCTTGCCCCTGTTCCTGAAAATATTAGGGCAGATCTGTCTACTATTCATGGCTGAGCTAGGACTAAAACTAGGGATGTGAATCCCATTTGCCACTGCCCCGTGCAAGCTATGCCCTAGATCAAGTCACCACGCTCTTCTCATACCTGGATTCTAGCAACAACTTCCACACCGGTCTTTCTGCTTCCTCCTTCCTGCCCCCCACCTTGCCCACACCCCCAGTCTATTCTCTACCAGCACCTAAAAGTGATCCTTTTAAAACATGTCAGGCATGGCTCTCTGCTCAAAGCCCTGCAATGGCCAAAGCCAGTGTCCTCACAGTGGTGTCAGAAGGCAGTACCTAGCCTTCCACGAGTCCTCCCATGACCTGCTCTCCTCCACACTCCTGCTCACTCCATCCCTCCCTCCCTCCACACCAGCCTCCCCGATGGTCCTCAAACATTCTGGGCGGATGCCCCCTCAGAGCCTTTGTACTTGCTATTCCCTCTGCTTTTCATGCTCTTCCCCGAAATACCTACATGGCTCACTGCCTCCCTGATTCCAAGTCCTCACGTAAATATCTTCTTACTGAGAACTTCCCTGACCACCTGTTTAGAATCAAACGCTAGCACCTCTTCTCTTTTCCTGCTTTATATTTCTTCCTATTGCCTATCATCATCCATCACACCCTATAATTTACCAATTTACTTTATTATCTGTCTCCTCCTTTAGCATGGAAGCCCCATGAGAGCAGGTAGTTTCGTGAGGTCCTGTCTGTTCATTGCTGTATCCACAGCACCTAGAACAGTGCCTGACACAGAGTAGGTGTTCAAGGTATCTTGTTGAATGGATGGATCAATGAATGAATGAATGATACTTTGCCTCAAAGGTAGCAGCTGCAACCTTTAAGGGTCAAGCAGAGATTAAAGAACCAGCCAAACTGTCCGATCTTGAAATCAAGAACTAATCTGTCTTGTTCATTGTTGGATCCCAATAACTGTGCCCAGGACATGGTACATGCTCATTAAGTATTTGTAGATAAAGGTTTAAGGAAGGGAAAGAGGGCAGAAGGGAAGAATGAATGGAAAAAGAGGGTGAGGGAAAATGAGAACAGTCCTCCCAGGAGTGCATGTTAATATTAAAGAAGAAGGAGGTGTTGCTTTGGACTGTGAAACCCTGCCTCCTGTGGGTCCATTTTCCATGAAAACACAACCCAGAGACCATCTCCTTCCTTACCTACCCCCAGAGGAAAGATGGTATCTCCCATCTGACTCTCAGAAACTGCACTCTCCCCCCACACCACCACGATTTTTCCAACTTATCAATCAAATCAGATGAGCACCAGAGGCCGGCCAATCACACAACTTGACCTTGCCCATCCCTATGGGATTCCCACCTAGAGTCAGACTCAATTGCTTCAGAATTTCTGGGGACAGAGCCTGACATCAGTATTTCTTAAAGTTCATCAGTTGACTCCAATGTACAGCCAAGAAACCAAGATTGAGAATGAGAGCCCTCTGTCCAGAGCACAGAGAACTCTTGATAAATACACACACACACACACACACACACAAACTACTCAAAATCTAGTTCTTAGAGCCTTTAGAGAAGATTGTAGTTCCACGTAACCTGAATTCCTCTTAGCATCTCTTAGCTGTCTGTCTTCTCCACATTTTAATTTTCATTAGGTTTGTATTTGTCATCTCTTCTGTCTGGTTGTAAACTCCTGGAGGGAAAGATTCGCTCTTCCTCAACCCTCGAGCCCCCAAGAGCACCTGGCACGTGTCAACGCTCCATCAGCTGCTGACGGCCCAGCAAGCTCCCAGGCCGCAGCCCTCTGAAAAGGCACGTTGACTGGAGGAGCTGGTCTTGCAGTAAATCCTGAGAGAATGTTTCCTACATGGCCTCTGCTTCTCTCTTCTGACTCCTTCTTTTCCTCTGCTCTGGCTCTGGACATTCCTAGCCATTTCCTGGCTCTCTAGCAAAGTGGGGAGATCCTGGCCGAGAACACAATTTCTCAGCACTGGGCTGTGTCCACCCTGTGGAGAGGCTGCTGCTTTAAATAAACGCATCTGGGCACTTCAGCCTTGCCGTGAGGACCCACCTCAATCCTTGTGACGGCTTCAGATCATTTGAACTGGCTCAAGAGGGAACGCAAAGGCCCAGACTCTGACAGAGAGGCAGCTAATAAGCTGAAGGGAAAGGAGATTGTCTCACCGAATGGGGGGCGACAGGGATTTTGGCCAAAATTCCCCATCGAAGACACAAAAATCTATTTTGAATGGATTTGGACAGACAGTCCTGCCAGGACATTCCAGTGGCGTCTAAATACCCGCGGCAGACAAGGAGAATACGTGTTCTGCGTGATCACCGTGGGCCGCCAGGGCTGCCAGGGAACTGGATCCCTCCAGCTTGGCCTGCTGGTCCCAGCCTCTGACCCCCTTCCTCCTCCTCCTCCAGGACCCTCTGGCTGCCTGCGTCCCCGTAATGCATCACTTATTCCTTCCTCCCCAAAGAGCGTGTCTACTGCTACCCTGAGGGTAGTTACTTCTTGCACTTTGTGTTTCCTATTCAGCAGGAAAAGTGAATGGAGACACTACAGTCAGGCCCAGAACAGGTAAGCTTTTGGCCTTAAAGCTAAATTCACAGGAAACCTAAGAAAACAGGTTTTTTTTAACCTTCCTCCCCAGTTTCCACATCTTGTTAGCTACAGGCAACTGAAGAACTGCTCCTATTCCCACCCTCCTACATGAACACAGAAGCATCAATATGCAAGGGATGGCAAATGTGTTTGCTCTCCAGTGCAAACTCCAATAGATTGATAATGTCTGCTGGGGTGCAGCCCTCCCCGAGGCTCAGTGGAAAATCCGTTGATTAGTGATGTCTGCCACTTGCCTAGAAAGGAGAAGTGTAGAGTGTTCACCTTGTTTTTATCAACCTCTAGGGGAAGGTCAACGCTCCCCACTAAGGGGGAAGGAAGTCTCACCCAGATCAAACACACGATGATTGACACTGGGGCTACTGAAGTAGGTGTAGTGTGGCTTGGGTAAGAGGTCAAAGCAGAAATGATTCTGATTCTCTTCCATGGGATGGGCTCTTCCTCTCTTTCCTTAGAGACTGAGGAAATGAGATAAACCCCTTAGTGGAGGGCATCCTGCATCTCAGAGGACAAAGATGGGAGGAGGAAGAAGACAAGGCATGGGTGGCTCTGGGAAAATGAGAAAAGGGAATTCTCTAGACTCACATCTTAGCTGCCTGGTCAAAAAGAAGCCAAAGAAGAACAAGGGCCAGAGCTCTGATGAGAAAGAACTGGCCACACTTTATCCTCCACAGACATCCCTAGATTTCTCAGAGCAGGATGGGGCCGGGGCAGTTGGATTGTGAGAACTGCGGTGCTTGTCATCTCCCCTCTGGGAGAGTCTTTTTTTTTTTTTCCGTTTTAAATTTTTATTGGAATATAGTTGCTTTATAATGTTCTGTTAGTTTCTGCTGTACAGCAAAGTGAATCAGCTATACATATACATATATCCCCTCTTTTTTGGATTTCCTTCCCACTTAGGTCACCACAGAGCATTGAGAACAGTTCCCTGTGCTATACAGTAGGTTCTCATTAGTTATCTAATGAGTAGTGTATATATGTCAATTCCAATCTCCCAATTCATTCCACTCCCCCCCCTTCCCCCCTTGGTATCCATATGTTTATTCTCTATGTCTGTGTCTCTATTTCTGCTTTGCAAATGAGTTCATCTGTATCATTTTTCTAGATTCCCCATATAGCGATATTATACAATATTTGTTTTTCTCTTTCTGGCTTACTTCACTCTGTATGACAGTCTCTTCAAATGGCACAATTTCGCTCCTTTTTGTGGCTGAGTAATATTCCATTGTATATGTACCACATCTTCTTTATCCATTCGTCTGTTGATGAACACTTAGGTGGCTTCCGTGTCTTGACTCTTGTAAATAGTGCTGCTGTGAACATCGGGGTGCACGTATCTTTTCAAATTAAAGTTTTCATCTTTTCCAGATATATGACCAGGATTGGAATCACTGGATCGTATGGTAACTCTATTGTTAGTTTTTTAAGGGACCTCCATACTGTTCTCTGCAGTGGCTGTATCAGTTTACATTGGGAGGGTCTTATTGCAAAGGAGATGGAAAGAAATGGGCATCTTATCTGTGTTGGGAGGGAGGGGAGAATATTTTAAACACATTTTTCTCATTTATGCAAATCATCTAGAAAAATGGGATGTACAACCTACAGGCCAGAGAAAGCCTTTTTATGTAAGAGTCCAATGGGGGAAAAAAAATTCCAGAGCCACAACGAACCATAAAGTGGACCTGAATTTGCAAAACAGCTTCTGTTTTATTTATTGGTTGGCTTGTCCTTTGCTTTTTTAAAGCAAAAACAATAACAAGAAGGCTGAAATGCTGCTAACTTTGATGCTATCTAATAGTGTTGGCCCTGCTCCTACAAGCTCCGTGCTTGTCTGTGTCTGAGTAAAAATAAAATGCAAGTATGTTATCTGGGGTAGGGAGAGAGACATGCATTCCCATTATCACATTAGCAGATTAGCCAGACTCCACGAGCAGGCCCCGAGGAAACGGAGACAGGATGGCCACATTTCAACTGGGAGGGAAGACGGTCAGAAGGGTCCTGAGTAGGAGGAAAGAGTCGGGTACCTCTATGTCAGGGCTTCTCAAAACAAGGGCCAATAAGGGGACAATGGATGGTAGGCCGGGTGAGGAAGCGGCAAAACTGGCCAAGAGATCTGAAAGGGGACATCCAAACATGCCAATGGGCAGCACCTATGTCTCCATCTCACTTAGAAGCAGCCCTAAAAGCCCAGTTCCTCAGCCTGTCACTACCACATCCCTACAAAGTCCATTACTATTGAAAGTAACCACTCTTGGGGAGGCCTGTTTAAAAGATGTTAACTTGTTGCTTTCCTTATTAGATACTTATTACACACACACACACACACACACACACACACACACACACACACCCCAGCGGAATCGGACCCAGTGAGACCCCATAGAAAGACCTCTTTGGGTAGTTAGAGTTTCAACCTGGGGCCTTTGGGCTTCAACAGACTCCCGGGAGTTCTGAGGAGAGCTTTGATGAGAATTTTCTTAAGGTTTTGGCAAGATTCTGTTTTCCATTGGGTATTTCCTACCTTACGAAAGGAAAAATTCTTAACTTCTGTATTTAGAAACTTAATACCAAAAAAAAACAAAAACAAAAGCAAGGCCTTTTGCATGTGGAAGACAGAAAAACCCAGAAAACCATCCTCAGGAGGCCCCTCAGCCCCCCGACCAGTCAGTCAGCAACGTCTGTTGCCCACATGGCTCAATGCACCACATTGAGCGGGACACACACAGAGCAGCCAAGGGCTCGGCCCCTGAAGTGGACTAGCAGGTTCCCTTCATTTAACAGAAACGCAGAATCCTTCCTAGAAGCAGGCTTTGTGCTGTTCTCAGACAAGCGTCCTATTTTCAGAAACAGACACAAATAATTATAGGAAATGGAAGAAGGTGGTAGGAATTATAAGAGGGGCTTAGACAAAGTACTCAGGACGATGAGTTAAAAGGGAATGAGCTTCCAGCTGAGGTAACCAGAAAAGACCCCATAAAGGAGATGGCAGCTGAGTTAGGGATGGACCAGGAGGCTCCTAGGCGTAGGTTTCTCTCAGAAATGAGGCAGTAGGTGAGGTGGTGAATATCATGAGCTGTAGAGCCAGGATGCCTGGCTTCCAACACAGGCTTTGCCGCTAACCAACTGCGTGAGGCCCTCGAACAAGCTCACTTATATTTCTGAGCCTCAGTTTTCCTCATCTGTGAATTGGGGCCAACAATATCTACCTCTCAGGGAGAGCTGAAAGGATTAAATGAGGCAATTAGTGAAAAACTCTTGCCACAGAAAGTACTCATGAGATGTTACCCCATAATTTGTTTTTTAAAAGATGGGGATTGTGAGGACAGGAAAGGATGGCCAATAGGAAATCTTGACTGTACAGTGGGGAACACAATGCTCAGAGGTATAAGATAAGAAGTTTTGATTTGCTGCCAAAAGTACCATCTTGAATGAGATAACACAGAAGGACCAGCTGACAGAGTCCAAGTCAAACGCCATTGTCAAGGCAAGCAGAGCCTCTCACAGGGCAAACGAGAAGGTTCTTTGGCCCAAACCCCATTGCGAAAAAGATCTCAATTTTAAATTCTTGACATTACTCCAACTGAGTTTATACATAGAAATACAGAGAGCCACTACCATCCAATGTGAACTTACGTAAACATTTAATTCCACCAATATTGGGGGATTTCTTCCTTTTTAATATGCCAGGTACTTCAAAATAGGGAAATGGCTCAGGCTCCGCTTGACCTCTAAGGTCCTGAAAGGCAGGCTTAGGTAGTCTGAGGTCTCCGATCAAGTCCAACCAATGCTGCTGCTTTTAAACGGCAGCCATATGCAGTGTCTGACCTAATGCAGCCAGGCTCTTAAGCCACTTTATTGTATTTGGACCTGTGGAAATGAGACCAACAGGTTCACCTGCACACCCAACAGCACGAGCAAGTGCACAGAAGCAAGAAAGCCAGGTGCAAGCAGAAGAGAGCAAGTCATGAAGACTGGGACAGTGTGGAGTCCATGAAAGGAGGGACAGGCCCTGGGGCTGGAAACGCAAGTTGGAACCATTTTGTGGAGGAGATAACCACTAAAGATTCATGCCAGCTTTTAACGGTACTTGCCAATCTACATAACTAACAGTTAAGCCATGTGGAGTCACTTCTCTGTTCCTGATCAAGGGCAATCCTGTGGAAAAGAGCATAGCAGTGGGCCACGAGCAGCCAATACTCAGAGCAGCTGAGTGCAGATGGGCGCACCCGGCCAAGAAGGAGATCAATTTCATCCACTTAGGTTGGAAGGGAAATCTAGGCAGGAGGAACAGCATGAGCAAAGGCCACTCAAGCCACATATGCCCAAGCTGGCTGGTGTGTGGTTTGGGAGGTGATGTAAGCATTCCTTACCAGATCACAGAACATAAAGCAGAGAAGGGGGAAGATAAGGTAAGAAGAATAGGCAGAACCAGATCACAGATGATTTTTCTCTGCCATGCTACAAAGTTCAGAGTCCATTCTGTATTCATAATCATGATACCAACATGAATAACAACAGTCTATGATTTATGTCATGGTTAGTGTAGGCCAATGTCCAAGAGCTTTATGTTTGTTTTCTTTTTAATCCTTATGACATCACTGTGAGACCAGTAGTATGATTAGCCCCACTTTACAGATGAGGAAGCAGAGGGTGAAGAAATTAAGTAATTTGTCTGAGAGCAGACGACTAATAAAGCTGAGATTAGAACCCACTGCCTGAACATATGTTCACGCCACCATAATGCATGTGGTTTTTAAGCAAAGGAGGGATGCATTTTAAATATTGCACTGGGGTGCCTCCGTCCTCCCCTTGCTGACTTCCCTCTGACACACACCTCTGGGTGCTTCTGCCCCTCATTTTTCAGCTAAAAAAAATCTTGAATCTTGGGTATCTAGATACCACTCCCAGCTGCTGAGGCCTCTCCCGCTGACACCCCACCTTTCCCTTTCTTCTCCCTCCTCCAGGCTCCCTTGACAAATTTTCCCCTCACGTCTCAGGAGAACCAAGCTGGAATCCCACCCTCCCACTCACCCACCCCAGGCAGATCTGACCCTGAGCTGTGCCCAGCACTGCCTGTCTAGCTGGGCCAGCCTACACCTTGGCCTCCTCTACCCAAGGGCAGAGCAGAACAAGGGGTTCAGGGGTCCTAGGTGGAGAGGACAGACTTCCGAATGGACAGTCAGACAATACATAATGGTCAGGGCTCTGATTGGCTGCTCTTGGAAATTCAGCAAATGGAACGGCCTACAAGCATATACTCTAGGGCTACAAAGTAGTTCTTCCAATGAAGGGAGGCCAGGGGACGGGATGCGGAAGGACCACAGAGGTGGGTGTAAGCTGCTGTCAGTGTTCTATTCCCCAGTCTTACAGTCTTATTTAAAATAAATTAATATCTTAATAAAAAGAGGGCCTTGCCCACGGGTCAAACAATGAACGTGTGTCATGGACCAAGGATTAGAATGGATCTAGTCTGTGCTCCAAGGTCAGGTATGCATATATCTCCACAAGGCGAAAATTATTACATGATGAATGAGCTCCCACAAGGAAAATTGCTCTCAAGTTATGGCCTGAAGGAGTCACAAGAAGCAGGGAGGGTTCCCTACCGTGCTGACCATGTTCTTATTCTTCATCTGGGTGCTGGTTACTTGGATGGATTCACTTTACGAAAATTCAGCGAACTATATACACTTACGATATATTTGTATGTATCCATTGTTTCAAGGATAGAAAAGAAGCATTTTTAAAAATTTTAATTGCTCTACTTGTATTTAAGATCTGGCAGACCCAATATCCACATGTAAGAGCAGTAAATATTCCAACACAAGACTGGGAGTACACATCAAATACTGTCTTTTGGTGAACTCCTTCAGGAAATAGGCTAGTAGCCTGTGTCAAGCTGAGCCGTACTGAAGCCCAAGGGAAAAAGTTGGTAATACTGATCCTGTCTTTGTTTACATTTTTGATATTTTGTTCATCATGGATTTTTTTGCATTAATTTTTATTTCTTTTTAACATTGTACAAAGATGTTTTTATCTTGATGACTGAGCTTCTTGGTGCCCCCCCTTTTCTATAATTATATTTATTTATTTATTTATTATTATTATTTTTTTTTTGGCCATGCCACGCGGCATGTGGGATGTGTTCCCCGACCAGGGATCAAACCCGTGCCCCCTGCAGTGGAATTGCAGAGCCTTAACCACTGGACCGCCAGAGAAGTCCCATCTTGGCACCCCTTTAAATTTTGTACCACCCAAGTCCCAGCCCTGGTGGTCACCAAAAAGAGCTCATCGTTGACTCAGCTCATCCAAAACCTAAATTCCATCTTCCCTGAGGAAATGCCCATGCTACTGAGAGCCAAAGGATGACTCTGATAATGAGACTTTCAAGCTCCTTAGCAATAACGTTGACCTGCATTTATAAAGTGCTTCCACATAATCTCATTTGTCCTCACAGTAAGCTTGGTGACAGCATGAGTATTATCTCATTTTGCAGGTAAAATATGAGGCTTTGCCTTGGTAGGAAATTAACCTTTCCAAGACAACTTTGAGCAGGGACAGTGTAATTAATCTCTGTAACACACATTGTCTAGCACAAATTTTGCAGTTCATGAGTCAGACTGCATGCCTGCAAATCCTGGATCCACCGTCTCCTGGATGGCTCTTGACCTGGGGCAAATTATTGAATATCTTTAAGCCTCCATTTTCTCATCTGCAAACTAGAGATAAGAATAATTGATTTGCTGCTGAAGAGGGTGTGGAGAAAAAAGAACCCTCCTACACTGTTGGTGGGAATGTAAACTGGTGCAGCCACTATGGAGAACAGTATGGAGGATTCTTTAAAAACTAAAAATAGAGCTACCATATGATCCAGCAATCCCACTCCCAGGCAGATATCCAGAGAAAACCATAATTTGAAAAGATACCCACACCCCAATGTTTATTGCAGCACTATTTACAATAGCCATGACATGGAAGCAACCTAAATGTCCATCAACAGATGACTGGATAAAGAAGATGTGGTACATATACACAATGGAATATTACTCAGCCATAAAAAATAATGAAATAATGCCATTTGCAGCAACATGGATGGACCTAGAGGTTATCATACTAAGTGAAGTAAGTCAAAGACAAATATCATATGATATCACTTATATGTGGAATCTTAAAAAATGATACAAATGAACTTATTTCCAAAACAGAAATAGACTCACAGACATAGAAAACAAACTTGTGGTTACCAAAGGGGAAAGGTGGGGGGTGGAGGGATAAATTAGGAGTTTGGGATTAACAGATACACACTACTACATATAAAATAGATAACCAATAAGGACCTACTATATAGCACAGGGAACTCTACTCAATACTCTGTAATAACCTATATGGGAAAAGAATCTGAAAAAGAATGTATATATGTATATGTATAACTAAATCACTTTGCTTGTACCCCTGAAACTAACACAACACTGTAAATCAACTATACTCCAATATAAAATTAAATTTTTTTTAAAAAGAATAATTGATTTATTGTGAGGATTAAATAAGCTTATCCATATAAAGTGCTTAGCAGCGTGTTTGGCACAGAGTAGGTGCTTAATAAATATTAACTATTATATTGCACATAGTACAGGCTTGAAATCTTCACAGAGAAGAATGGGATGCCACAGCAGGCTGTCAGGATAAACTTTGGTACGGGTCCCTTTCAACTACCATCATATTACCCTGAGCAGGGAGCTTTCATCAGAATCCATTATCAGAAAAATTATCTGATTGCTGGAAATAGACAAAAGAGATTATTGAGCACTCTTTCAGGACAGTGTTGGTTTTGAGTTTCTGTTTCCTGGGCTATTTTACAACTCTGTAAGGGCAGAGGTTGACTTGTAGAATTTTGTCTGGTAAAGATGCAAATATTTAAGTCTGGGGGAGCAGATACCCCATAGATTATGACATATGACCCTGTTGGACTTAAACCCAGCAATCTATTAAATTAGCTATATATACAATTACATATAATGTAATACATAGTTATATTATATAATATATTATATATAACTATATAATTGCCCATATGTATATAACTACATATAATTATACACATATTATATATAATTAATATTATATATTATATGTAATTAATGTATGTATGTGTATAGCCCTAGCTTCTAAAATGCTCTTTGGACAGGTTTCAACATATTACTGATTCTCTAATTAATTAATGCATGGAATAAAATCTTTGACATGTATTCCTTTTATGTTTGCATGAGTACTTTTTAGGTTTTTAGAATAATGCTTTTTTAGCCTTTTTTTTTTTAATATTTCTTCACAAAACATCAAGTCATGTTTTTTTAATGATTTTTTTTCCTCCATATTCTAAATTTATTTATTTATTTATTTATTTTTGGCTGTGTTGGGTCTTTGTTTCTGTGCGAGGGCTTTCTCTAGTTGCGGCAAGCGGGGGCCACTCTTCATCGCAGTGCGCGGGCCTCTCACTATCGTGGCCTCTCTTGTTGCGGAGCACAGGCTCCAGACGCGCAGGCTCAGTAA
This sequence comes from Balaenoptera acutorostrata, assembly GCF_949987535.1. NCBI lineage: Eukaryota > Metazoa > Chordata > Mammalia > Artiodactyla > Balaenopteridae > Balaenoptera > Balaenoptera acutorostrata. The sequence goes on from NC_080074.1 coordinate 17,305,037, forward strand.
CTGTGGCTCACGGGCCTAGTTGCTCCGCGGCATGTGGGATCTTCCCAGACCAGGTCTCAAACCCATGTCCCCTGCATTGGCAGGCAGATTCTTAACCACTGCACCACCAGGGAAGCCCTTTTTTAGCCTTTTGAAAGTATACTTTTACACCATACACAGAGAAGGCCCAAAGGGGGTCCAAAAAAGGTCTTGAAGGAAACCACATGATTCCTGGCTGCACAAAAGCATCCCAGCAACACCGTTCAAGCTTGAGTTGGCCACTGAGCAGCCCTGACCCTGGCCCCTGGCTCAAGCACAGGCAGCATGAGAGCTTTAGGACTTTACTACCAAGCGAGGCAAGTGGGACCACTGAAGAGCTTTCCTCCCTGCTTCCAAACACCATTCCTGGTCAGAGCAGAGGCTGGACCAGCCCCCTGGGGTTTATCAATTATTCGGTAAAGTACAGGGATTAACACTCTGTACAAATTTCCTCACATTGTTCTGCCTGGCTCTAAATGCTCCCACATGGGATAATCTAGAGATAAGTGACAAGAAAAGGATGGAGTATCTGGGTCTCCCCATACATACACCCCAGTCATTCTGCTATTACCTCCGAACCACTCAAGATGGATGTGACCTTGTCTCACTTTCTCATTCTGCTACTTTCTGGCAAAAGCTAGAATTAGAAAGTCCTTTACCTTCTTCAGAATCCCAATGGAAATCCCTTCCTACTGGGGGTAGAATATAACCTTGGGGTTGTCCAGTGGAGCTTGTGGTAATGAGCAGCTGTCTTTGAGTTCTGCCTTTGTGGTGCCCAGTGGTGAACATTAAAAAGGGAGCCACGTTCTGGTACCGTCTTCCTTCAGCCCAGCCTGCAATCTGCTGGTGGAGATAAATGGGGTAGATTCAAGATCTATATTGGGTAGAATTATTAGGACTAGTTGATGAATTGGATACGGGGGATTAGGGAAAGGAAGGAATTGAGATTGTATTAGTCAAAGTTCTCCTGAGAAACAGAACCAATAGGGTAGATATAGACATAGATATGTAGATAGCTAGATATAAACAGATATATAGAAAGAGATTTATTATAAGGTATTGGTTCATGCAATTACGGAGGTGGAGAAATCCCACAATCTGCCATCTGCAAGCTGGAGATCCAGGATAGCTGGTGGTGTATTTTGAAGGCCTGAGAGCTGGAGAAGCAATGGTATAGATTTCAGTCCAAGTCCAAAGACCTAAGAACCAGCGGTACCAAGGGCAGGAGAAGGTAAACGGCCCAGCTAAAGCAATCAGGCAGACAGCAAATGCAACTTTCCTCCACATTTTGTTCTATTCAGGCCCTCAGTGGATTGGATGAGCGCTCCCCATATTGGGGAGGGCCTTCCACTTCACTGAGCCCACCAATTCAAATGCTAATCTCTTCCGGAAAGAATGTTTACAGATATCTGGGTAACCTATGGCCCAGTCAAGCTGACACATAAAATTGACCATCATAAAGATGATACCCAGGTTTTTAGTTTAGGTAACTAGATGCAAGGTGCTCTCATTTACTGAGATGGAGAAGACAAGGAGAAATAAATCTGGAGGTAGGAGAATCAAAGGGAGAGTAGCTAATCTCCCAGTTCCTGTTACACTGGGGAGCCTTTGGTACAACAGGGGTAGAATTACACAGAGGGGAAATTTGATTCATTTTATCAACGCAGTTTTTGGTGGTAGACCTCTTTCATCTACTAAAATCTTTGCATTTTGGAAGATCCATTTGCCTTTTGCTCACCTTACAGACAGCTGAATGCCTGAGTCAAGAGTGACCATGGGGTCGTTTTCTGCAACTGTACAGTTAGCACCTGTTTCACCAACTTTCCCTCTCAGAATCCTGATGCTTTGCTCATTTACGAAGGATACAATCTTGTGCCTTATGCCTGGTGATATCAACATCTTCAGAGAGTGTAGTGTAACTCTTTGCTTTAATTGGTTTGTTTCTTTTGTCACTACTGCTCTGTTTGGGTTTATTTGTTTGCTCTAAAGATTGAATTGTTTAAAAATTTAGCATCATAATTGTAATTCAAGAGCAAAATCTTAAAGTCTTCATTGTGCTTTGTGTAATGGATTAATGAAAGCAAGTAAACAGCCGTATTACGTGGAGTAACTGAGGAAAGGCAATGCTTTGTTAGGCTAAGTTAACAAATGAAGTAATTTCATTTGAAGTAATTTTAATGGGATTTGGCGGTTGCTTTTTTGTCTTTGTTTTGGTTTTTTAGCAGAATGGAAGTCAATTTGAGGACTGAAAGTAATAGTGTTTTTCAACTTCAGTTGATCTGCCCTATGATGAGGGATTTTAAGAAAAGATTTGCTCTTATAAAGTGGAAAACCGTATTGGCTGTCAGAGGTTGTCAGTAAGGGTGGCCCCCAGGTCAGGTCCCGGAGGTCTGTCCCACACCTCCTGGCAGGGCTAGGACCAGCTGCTGTCCCCACCTCGTACTGAAGAGGTCAGGCAAAATCCCAAAACACTGAGCCTCATGACAGCTGTGCCTTGTTAGCATTGGTTCCAACTTATCCCTAGACTGTAAGTTCCCAGGAGCTTAGTGACAAGAAGTAGAGCTTATTACAGTGGATCTTTCCAAGCACTTAGCACAGTGTCAGTAAATGCTGGCTGTTCTCATTCAAAAGAAGGAGAGGAAAAGTTACATATTTAGATGCAAATGTAGATATGGATGACACAACACTCACGAATGGAAAAAAAGACTAGAGGAAGTAAAAACAAAGCATTGACAAAGCTTCCCTCTCTGTAATAGGATGGCACTCTATTTTTTATTTTTTGCTTTTCACTATTTTCTACAATGAACGTTTGTTCATTCAGCAAATATATTTTGCATGCATACCGCATATTAGGCATTGTGCTAGGCCCTGGAGGATAGAAAAGTAAAATAGACACAGTCCCTGCCCCAGAACTGATATCCAGTGTGGAAGACAGACAAGGACAAAGGCAAGGTGCAGTGTACAACTTCAAGGTCATCATCACCATCATCTACTTCACAGACCTGGATATTTAGTTGAGTTTCCTGCAGATGAAAGTACAGAGTCTTGGGAAAGGGATGCCTTTTTGAATTCACATAAAACCATCAAATGGGGTCTCAGTGGCCATGAGCTATTATAGTGCAATATGATACATGCAGTGATGAAAAAGCAAAAGGTATTGTGTAAACACATCTGAAGGTAGTCTTTAGAAGTAAAAGAAGGTTTTCCATAGGAAGTAACATCTCAACCAAACCTGAAAATCGCTATTACTTTTATAACCAGAAGAAAACAAAAGGTTTCAAAATTAGTATTGGCTATTACTGGATGATCAGCTGTTGAATACTGAATGTGAATGAAAGAATGAATGAATGAATACATGAAAAAATGAATACAAGATTTTTAAAAAGAAGAAAGATCAAACGACTGATCCACTCTACCACGAATTCAAAGAAGAATCACAAGTGGAAAAACAACTGCCCGACTGTCAGTCCGGAGTTGTTCCTTTAAGCCCTTGCTACTCAAAGTGTGGTCCGTGGACCAGCAGCAGAAGCATCACCCAGAATTCGTTAGAAATTCAGAATCTCAAGCCCCACCCCGACCCACCGAATCAGAATCAGCATTTTAACCAGAACTAGCATTTTTAACACAGATGATTTGTGTGCACATTAAAGGTTGAGAAGTGTTAGTGATTCACAATCTCAGTTGCATATTAGAATCACCCAGGAGACTATACAAATCTAATTGCCCAGTGTAGCTGGGTGGTTAAAAGCACAAGTCCCAAATCTAGTTTCCGGGTTCTCTGGTTTATTAACTGTGATCTTAGGCCAGGTCCACGACGTTTTGGCACCTTGGTTTCTCCATCTACGTGGTAGCTCGTGGTATGTTCCCACTGGTTCCTATCTCCTGGTTTCCACGTGCTGTGTAATCCCTCCCCACCTTGGGTGTGGCTGGATCTAGTAAATAGAACACAGCAAGAGTGATAGGAAGTCATTCCAAAGATTAGGTAACGACTTCATATTGCCCACAGTCTCTTTCTAACGCTCCTCACTCGCTCTCTTTGATGAAGCAAGTTGCCATGTTGGGAGCTGACCCGTGGAAAGATCCACGTGGCAGGGAATTCCGGTCAGTCAACAGCCAGCAAGGAACTGAGACCATGAGTTCAGCAGCTGCAGGAACTGAATCCGGCCAACAGCCGGGCAACTTAGCTCGGAAGTGCGTCCTCCCCAAGTCTAACCTTGAGATCACTGCAGCCCTGTCTGACCCCTTGATTGCAAACTTATCAGAGACCCTGAGCCCAAGGAACAGCTAATCTACACCTGGATGCTTGATCCAAAAAAACTGGGAGAAAAATGTTGGTTGCCTGAAACCACTACGTTTTGGCTACACAGTAATAGAAAACTAATATAATCTATAAACTAGCGATGACGGTAGCATTGCAAGGGTTATTGCAAGATTAAATAATTCCCATAGAGTGCTTAGAACAGGTCCTAGCATATAATAAGCATTATATACATTTTGTTATTAGATATTATTAGAAAGCACTGATGCCCTCGGTACCTACTAAAGAATGTAAGTACTTTCTCAATCACCAAATGGTCCCAGCCTCCTTTGCATCCTGAAAGTTCCCTCTCTACCTTCCTTGTCACTTAACTGCCACTCCTAGATGGCTTCTGGCAGTTCCTCCTCACCCTGATAAAATAATTTTTTTTAAAGCTGTTTCTAATCTGCGATAGGCTGGGAAAGTTAACAAATAAACTTGTTATGATGTGACTAAACTGCAAATCAATGGGCTCTGATTTAGGGTCTGGGGAGCTCTCCAACGAGCACAATGAAAGGTTGCTTTTGTTTGTTTTCATGACATCCTTTTTGATGCTCCAAGGCCCTTGCTGCTTCTAGTTTCTCAGCTATGTTGTAGTCAGTTGAGGCCACTAGATTTAGGAGACATCTCTGACTTTCTACCGCGAGATGAGTACATTCTGTATCAACGACGTCACTGATCGCAGCTCTGATTTTATTCATCCCCAAGCTCAGTTCCTCTTAGCCTGATCCAGAGTTTATTTACTTCAGCCAAAGAAATCCTTTGTTTTTAATGCCTCAGTTTAATCAAATTTAATTTCTGTCATTGGCTCTCCAGAGTCCTCATTTATACAGGGATTAAGGGAGACTTGCTTGAGGAAGAGAAGATTAAACGGAGATCCTGGGGATAAGCTGGATGTAAGTGTGTGCAGGAGAAGAGAGGGGAATGGAAGATGGTTTACAGCAGAAGGAACAACTTGTCTGAATTCCCCGAGGTTGGAGAGAGCAAGGCAAGTTTGAGGAACAGAAGTGAAACCAGCATGGCTGGAATACCCTGTGTAAGGGAGGAAGGCACTAGAAGTGGTAGGGCCAAAGCATGCTGGCCCGACATCCTGGGTAGGAGTTTGGGGTTCAATCTAAAGGCACAGGCAAAACAATAAAGCGTTTTAAGTTACGGGTTAGCAAACTACAGCCCTGAGCCCTATCTGGCTCCCCGCTTGTTTTAGTAAATACATTTTTATTGAAACATTAGCCACAGCCGTTCATTTACATAGTTTCTGTGGCTCCTTTCACACTACAATGGCAGAGCTGAGTGGTTGTAACAGACATCACAGAGCCTGCAAAGCCTAAAATATTTACTATTTGACCCTTTACATAAAAAGTTGCCGAGCTTTGTTTTAAGCTCACAGGTTCTATGATCAGAACTGCATTCTATACAGATCCTGGCAGCTGGTTGAGAATGTTGACGTAGGGACAGACCCGCTACCACTTTCCCTTCCTTTCCACCCCAGATGGGGCTGGAGCACAGTGAACCATCTTTGTGTAAGAAAGAGCAGGGGGAAGACAGAGGAGAGGCCAATGGTTTGGATGATCCGCAGACAGGTAAGTTGGATCTTAACTTTTTAATAAACGGAAAGCATTTTGGAGAATAAGAGGGATGAAATAGAGATATGGGTGTTTTTTTCTCTTTCATTGATATATCAGGAAATGTGGTGGCACATTAAGTATGAAAAATCTAAACCGGGTGAGCAGTTTAAAAACACAACAAAAACGAAAAATCCATTCCTCCCGGCCGGACGTCTGTGTGTGCAGTGACCCTCTTGCCCTGGACAATCTCCAGAGTGGTACCAATCTAAGGATGCCATGCTTCTGTGATCAAAAGGAAGAAAGTCACAAAGATGTGAAAAGACTACACTGGCTTAGGTCCTTCTTGGGTTTCCTTAGGAGCAGTTATTTGCTAAGAAAACAAAACAATTATTATCCTCTAACTTTGGTTGGGAGTAGTGGGGGTGAGAGAGAAGATGTGAAGCCAAGGGGAGTTGTTCCTTCAGGACAGCTGGCAGAGACCCAAAGTACAAAGTTGTCTACAAACTCTCGAATCAGTGTGAGACTTGAAAGAGAGCGATGTGCTGGCAACGTGGACCGGCCCGCCTTGCCAGAGTGGAATTGAAACCATCCGTCCATCTCATGCAGACATCATCCACTGGAAGGATGTTCTTATAAATCCCAGCCTTGGAGGCCATCTCCTCTGTAACTCCCTCCCTGTTCCCCTTCTCTTTCACTCCCCAAACCAGAGGAACTTAATAAAAACAGAAGGAACACGTCTCTCCAGAGCTTCCCAGAGCTGAAAGAAGGGGAGAAACAAAAATACACAGAGGATGACCATGACCCCTCTGGTCACTACCGATTAGGCTCCAGTGGACCCCACCCTTGTGACCCATTTGATCCAGGTCCTATTGTGTGGTGCGAGGTCCATGGATGCTGGGTGTGGACTCCACAGTGCCTGCAACAACAGGAGATCTCTGATCTAGCCACCCTTTACCTGAGCTACTCTGCCCACGTCCTAGCCAAGGAATTCCAGTTTGATTTATGAAAATCTGACCTCAATCCAGAGAACCTCCCAAATTAGCCCACAGAGAACACAGATAACTACATCCTGGATTGCCGCACTTGCACTGAAAACCAAGGATAAATCACAGCTACAGAAGTGGAGAAAGGAGTTTTTGTTCTGAGACAGATTCCACTGATTCCACTGGGGGGTCCTGACCTTGATACTCAAGGTTCTCCATAATCTGACCCAACTCTCCCAACTTTGTCCTTTTCAGTCCCTACGCAAACACTGTCAGACAGATTTTGTCCCTCATTCATGCCATCTATACCCCAGTCCCCATCAATGCTCCAACCAGAATGTACCTCACCCTCATCAGGTCCCTCCATATCCAGGAAAACACTTCAGGGAAAGGCAGAAAGTACCAACATACCTGTAAAGAGAAAGAAACTCTTGCAAAGCTAGGAACGGTTTTCAATCCACTAGGCAACCAGAATTTCATTTGGTAAATACAACAGGGTATTTTTTGCTAAAGCCTTTTGCCTCGCCTGCTATCTTAAAAGAAACATACTGTTAAATCTTTTTCTGAGTCCACTGATATTGCTAGATGTTTGTGGCCTTTTCTATATATTTTTAAATTTATCTCCTTCATGGTAACATCATTCTGCCACAAAGGCATCAAAAGAAGGGGGTTGTTTCTAAAATGCAGCTGCAAGTCAAGATCCAGGACTGTATTTTAGTTCACTGCAAAGATGAAGGATAAACTGTTACTCCATAAATATTAAATCTTAGTTGGAAAGATACAGGTGATAAGCTATTGAGATTGTCTCCACCAAAAAGGAAAGGAAAGAGCCCAGAAAATTTCTAGGTCAACATATATGTATTTGTCTGGCTGAACTTTCTCTAAAGTTAACTTGGAGTTCTGGTTAAAGTTTAATCGAGAAAAACTAAGATAAATTTATAATATTAGCCCTAGATCAGTTGTAAGCACTGCTCTCTCCCTCCATCTAGAAATGCACTCTTCCCCTGACTTCCTCTTCCTAGTGTTCCTTCCACCACACTCTGGCCTCTTCTTCTTATTCTACTTTGTAGGCTCATCCACTTCTACCCAACCATTGCATGATGGAGTTCTTTAAGACTGTGCTCTGGGCCTTCTTTTCTTTTCCTCTGTGTTCTCTTGAGGTAACTGCATGCATGCGCCAGGGTTTGGATAGCACCTCTAAATTGACAGCACCTGTAGAAGACTGAACAGTGGTCCCACAAAGACATGTTTGAGTCCTACCTGGTACTTGTGAATGTGACCTTATTTGGAAATAGGTTCTTTGCAGCTGTAATCAAGTTAAGGGTCTCCAGATAAGATCATCCTAGATTTCAGTTGGACCCTAAATCCAATGGTGAGTGATCTTAAAGAGAAAAGGAGAGGTACAGCAACACACAGAAGGAAAGGCCACGTGAAAACAGACACTGGAGTTATGCAGCCCGAAGCCAAGAATTGCCAGCAGCCACCAGATGCTGGAAGAGAGGCATGGATTCTCCCTTGGAGCCTCCAGAGGGAACCACCTCTGTCAACACCTTGATTTTGGACTTCTGGGCTCCAGAACAGAGAGAGAATAAATTTCTGTTGTTTAAGATGCCAAGTTCATGGTAATTTGTTATGGCAGCCCTCAAAAATTAACACAGCACCCAAATGTGTATCTAAGCTCACTGGCCTCTCTCTGAGTTCCAGACTAATACCTGTAACTGCCAACTTTACATCTCAGAGGAACCTAAACTCAACATGTTCCTGATTTAATCCCACATTTTATCCACCTGTATTAGTCAGGGTTCTCCAGAGAAACAGAACCAACAGGATAGAGAGAGAGAGAGAGAGAGATAAGAGGACATTTATCACAGGAGTTGGCTCACAGTTTTGAAGGTCAGGAAGTCACACAGTCTGCTACCTGCAAGCTGGAGAATGAGGAAAGCTGATGGTATAATTTAGTCCAAACCCAGAGCCCTGAGAATTGGGGGGCCGCTGGTATAAGTGCCAGAGTCTGAAGGCCTGAGAACCAGGAGCTCCGATGTCCAAGGACAGGAGAAGATGGACATCCCAGCTCAAGAAGAGAGAGACAGAGTTTGCTCTTTCTTCACCGTTTTGTTCCATTCAGGGCCCTAACAGGTTAGATGATGCCCACCCACATTGGTAAGGACAGATCTCTTTACTCAGTCTACTGAATCAAATGCCAATCTCTTCCAGAAACACCCTCACAGACACATCCAGAAATAATGTTCTACCAGCTAGCTGGGCATCCCTTAGCCCAGTCAAGTTGACACATAAAATTAACCATCACAGGGCTTCCCTGGTGGCGCAGTGGTTGAGAGTCTGCCTGCTAATGCAGGGGACACGGGTTCGGGCCCTGGTCTGGGAAGATCCCACATGCCGCGGAGCGGCTGGGCCCGTGAGCCACAATTGCTGAGCCTGCGCGTCTGGAGCCTGTGCCCCGCGACGGGAGGGGCCGCGATAGAGAAAGGCCCGCGCACCGCGATGAAGAGCAGTCCCCGCACCGCGATGAAGAGTGGCCCCCGCTTGCCGCAACTGGAGAAAGCCCTCGCACGAACCGAAGACCCAACACAGCCAAAAATAAATAAATAAATAAATAAATAAATAAAAATAAAAATAAAAAAAAAAAAAGAAGTAATAAGGTTTTAAAAAAAAAAAAAAAAAAATTAACCATCACAAATCCACCCCTTGTCAACTTGACACCTATGTGCATCTCCTTAAACCATACTTCATCTCCAAATAAAGACATTAACAGGGTCATAATTCCACCTAACAACCGAAAATGCACTAACCCCTTCCCCAAAAGAGAAGATACATCCTCGAGTGATGTCTACTTCTCTCCTTGATCTCCTATAACTTAAGGACTATGATGTAAAGTTAACAATACTTAAATACCATGGCATAAAGTCAATACACCTTATGTGACATGATAAGGGAATACGAAAGGAAAGAAAACAAAAATATTTGCTTAATATATGTATATAGACACAAATGTATTCATAACAAAATAAGGAGGAAATACTCATGACAATCACAGTTCTTGTCTCTGTAACTGGTCATGTGGTCTTAGCTGGCATTTATAACCACCTTCTTCTACTATCCATTCTGTATTCCCTTTGCTCTCAGCAAACACCTCAGCTGGTCGTGGTTCTTCACCCAAAAACTTCATTCCTAAAGAGTTTGAGTCATTAGAAGTCCTGCCTGGATCGGGTTGCTGTAGTTTTCCATTGACCTTAGTCACAAGGCATGGTAATACTAAGAGACACCTTCAGGGATCCCCTGAATTCCAGATATACCCTTCCTCCCCTCCACTGTGCAGTAGCAGACCAATAGCCCCTTGGTCATCAGGATCCATCACCCCAGCCAGCAAAGTAACTCCCTTCCTTGCCTGATTAAAGAGGCATGAGGAGCCCGAAGCCGCCTGGCAGCTGTCTTAACTTCCAGTTCAATGAATCATTGTTGTGTCTCCTGGTGGAAACATTCCTCCCTCTGGAACTGTGACCTCTAGGCCAGCAGGGCATAAAGTCACAAGAACAGGAAGCTAAATTTTGCAAGCAGGTCACTAAGGGTAACAGTGAGAGATGCCACTCCAATTTTTGCCCCCTGATTCCCAAATCTGTGAATCCTGGCTATCACAGAAACATATATGGGACGCTGATTCACAGCACACACTGGCTTCTGGAGAACCTTACCCCAACGCTGCAAGGTTCTGCCACCTAGCTGGTGCTGTAACTGAGTCTTCAAAAGACCATTCCACTGTTCAGTCGGGCCAGCTGCTTCAGGATGGTGGCGAACATGGTAAGACCAGTGAATTCCACGAGCATGGGCCCCACTTCTTTTGCTGTGAAATGAGTTTCTTGATCCAAAACAATGCTGTGTGGAATACAAAGATGGTGGATAAGGCGTTCTGCGAGTCCACAGACGGTAGTTTTGGCAGAAGCGTTATGTACAGGGAAGAAAAGTTTGTATACAGAGTGTCTATTCCGGTATGGACAAATGCAGCCCCTTCCGTGTTGGAAGAAGTCCAATGTAACCAACTTGCCACCAGGTAGCTGGCTGATCACCCAGGGGAGTGATGCCATATTGCGGCTCAGTGCTGGTTTCTACTCTCGGCAGATTGTCTAACAACCAAAGACCCTGACAATAAAATGGCAATAATGTCATGCTCTCCCTGATAGCAGTGACTGTGGTTTTTATTTCCGTATCCTCAATATCTAGCTTACAGCCAGTCTCATAGTCACTGCTCCGTGAGTGTTTATTGATAGAATGATTGGATGTTTTTAGATACCAATTAGCCACACAGCTGTTCTGCAGAGAGTCCTCAGAAAGTACTGCCACTTGACAAGGATTTTAAACTGAGGCCTTCAGGAAACATGTAATTACTATTCCTGTGTGGTGGCTTGGGCTTCCAATAGCTAGATTTCCTGATTTTCCTCTAGGGAAATCAGGAAATCTCTCACCCCACTCGCACGCTTTGTGATTTGGGTGGGACGTGGACTGGATGTCCACCCCTGGCTGTAAGCTTGGACTGTGACATAAACCTTACTAATCAAAATGTCACACCCTGGGCTTCCCTGGTGGCGCAGTGGCTGAGAATCTGCCTGCCAATGCAGGGGACACGGGTTCGAGCCCTGGTCTAGGAAGATCCCACATGCCGCGGAGCAACAAAGCCCGTGAGCCACAACTACTGAGTCTGCGCGTCTGGAGCCTGTGCTCCGCAACAAGAGAGGCCGCGACAGTGAGAGGCCCGCGCACTGCGATGAAGAGTGGCCCCTGCTTGCCGCAACTAGAGAAAGCCCTCGCACAGAAGCGAAGACCCAACACAGCCATAAATAAATAAATAAATAAACTAATTTTTTAAAAAAAAGAATCAGATTTATATTAAAAAAAAAACTACATTAAAAAAAAAAATCACAGCCTCCTGGACACTGTGACTGGCCTGATGACCAGAGATGGGCCTGTGATCCAATCCATGGTATCAGACCAATTACAGCTGATCCTGAGACTTTGGTTTGAGCAACCAGAAAAGAGTTGATGAGAGCTGAACCCTTTTCCGCTGGTCTTGGGGAAAGGAGGTTGAAAGCCAGGTGTGTCCTGATGCCATCAGAGGGGAAGGATTCTGACAAGGAAGTGAACCCAGAGGAAGAAGAACCAAGAGAAAAAGAGAGACCAGGTCTTGATGACATTTTTTGAAGCTGCTAGAGCTATACCTGAACTCACCTTGCCTAAGGGCAGTTGCCATGTCACCCAACAAAGTCTTTTTTTTTTTTTTGCCTAAACTATCTTGAGTTGTGTTTTCCATCACTTGCAGCAAAGAGGGCCATGACTAAAACTCTGAATACCTCTGCATTTTTTGATGCTTTGAATGTGAGAATTCCAACTGCGATACATTATACTGAGTAATTAATGACACAAGGCTCAAGACACCAAAGCAAGGGTTCCAAGTATTCAAAGACCCCTAGGGTGACATGTGAGGATCTAGATGGGTCAGAGAGTCATCGTGATATCTGTGAAACTTCCAAGGACTCAAACGGTTAAAGTTAATTGTATCTGAAATTCAGACATCTTGGGAGAGAAGTCACATTTATTATCCATACAGTCACCCCTGTTTCCATGATAACACCTAGTGAATCCCCATTCATTGACCCCTATTTATTCTCAATCACTTGTTGCTGTGAGATATTTGTGCTGGCGCTTTAGTCAGGAAGACATTAGCTAGGCCTAATTGCGCAGACTGTATTTAACAGACAGCCTGCGCCATCAGATAGCTCTGGAAAGAAAACAATAGAAGGCTTACCCTGCAACTCTGGGAATTCAGGTATGTAGTCATAAAATCTAATAATTTCAGAGCAGGGCGAGCCTTAGATGACCTGCTAACCTTCTCTATGGCCTGAAACATTAAGTGTCACCAAAGCCAGCTAATGAAAGACTAAACTCTTTTCCAACTGTTAAAAGATATTTTTTGAAAAGATAGAAATCACGACTCTCATGCAAATATAAGATAAACATGCATCAAAGATTCTATTGTATTCATCAAGTAATGACGGAACCCTAAGGTATTAAATTGGTTCAAAGGAGACGTCAAACAGCAGACACACATGTAGGCAATCAGAAGTGCTGATTGCATTTCAGAAAAGCTGAAGTGCATTTGTTAAGACATGCAAGACTGGCTTCCTCCACCAGACGTTCATTTGCATTGAATGTGGACAAGAATCATTTACATAACTACGGGTTTTTTTCAACTTACAAAGTTATGAAACAGATCAAAGACAATGAAAGGTGCAGACCCCTAGAAAATTAAAGAACTCAAAGAACTGGGGAACGCCCAGCATTTCTTATAATACTCGTTAATCCCTTTCTCTCCACCATTCAAAGACTTGTGCAATTTTTCCTCTCACTATATGACATTTTTGCTAACCGAATATATGTTGCCCATGCTATTTGAGCACTCTTGTGGCTTCTGAAAAACCTCACTGAACTTCAGTTTCCTCACTTGCAAGAAGGAAATTATAGTATTCATTCTGTAGGGTGCGCTGAAGATTAAAGGCACTGTCTGGGAAATGCCTGAGAACCGTCCCAGATACCCAGCACCTAGTAGTTTAGGGAAGAATTTGTGCTTCAGTAGAAAACTATGCATTGTCTGGAGCACATCTTTTGGGGCATCTGATTTTGATTCTATAGAGGAATCTGCCACTTTCATTGCCTTTGAGAATTTTTATGGCTCTGTACATTGTAGATAACTGAGAGTAATGCAAGTAACTTTTGTCTACAGACATGCAAATAAATTGTCTGCTGGAGGGATAACCTGCCCCCTCCCTTTAAAAAATGCAGTTTTGCAGTCATTTGCAAATTCATTTATTTCTCATCTGTCGAAGTCTCTGTATTTTGACGTCTCCTTGAAAGTGATTGTGACACCCATCAGAAGCTGTCTCCACAAAGATCACTAACACAACCCCTTGATAAGACAAAGCTGAGCTTATTGCTCACCGAGGCAAGGGAGAATGCCACCTTGCAAAACTGTGGCAGTGGGTCTGAAGAAGAGAGGGAAAGTCAGACGGTATTAAGAATTGGAAGTTTGATGTCAGGCGGGTTTTCTAAACAGGGCATTTATTAGGAGTGAGTAAGGATCATGGTTCTACAGTTCAGGGTTGAAGGACCTCAAAGCAAAGGATTCAAGGAATCTTCAGGACGAACAATCCATTTGCTTGGGCAGCAGGCTCCTGGAAGATCGTGCTAACGAAGACTTGGAAGAGCACAGAGCGGTGAATGTGCAGAGTGAGGTGCCAGTTGGCTCTCAGTGCCCTTATTAAGTGTGAGGACAAGCAGTTCGGTACCCAGCCTCTCTTGATGTCATTCTGCACCCTGAGCTGAAAGATAGACCATGAATAACTGGGCTGTAATTAATCCAGGTCTTTGCTGCTGCTGTTTGAAGTGTCATAATTGCATGTCAAAATTCCATCAATAGTTCCATCCAAGTTTCCTGTGGTGGTTGTTTCAAACTCGATAAGTGTCAGATATTCCAGTTCTTTCTGCTGCACTTTGCGAGATCATTTGCTGCAATAACAGCTGAGCAACAGTATTTACAACTCTGGAGATGATGCATGTGAACATGGCCACACAGACAAATACTAAGGGAAGAACGATGATCAGAGTTCGTTATTCACTTCTTGGCCAGGAGCCCAGGACACCCAGATTAAACTAAGAACAGATTCTATCCCCCAGTCTGAAACATCTACAGAACCAGATATGGGGTCTTTAACAGACTTACCTAATTTTCCGATTTCTTTGTTTACTTCCCAGATGTTATTTTAGTAATATTAAAGATCCGAGAGAAGTCTGCAGGGATCTAAGTATGACATTCTTCCCCTCAAAGAGAACACATCCCTCCTAGAGAGGCCAATATTATATTTAAGGCAGCTCTGTTCTGAACGACCACCTGCCCAATTTCATAATCCTGTTGGATGAGGAAGTGTATGATGTAGGAGAAAAAAATATTTGTCCTCTACCCTCTTAGGGTTAGTATCTGGGGCCTGCTAATTAAACTGAAAAAAGACAGATTAAAAAGAGAAAAAACATACCCATTTTATTTGATGTTAATATATTAACTTTTACATGCATGAAGGCCATCACAGAAGCGGTTAGACTTGGGAGCTTATATACCATTTTAACAAAGGGTGATAAATTATGGAGAAGTGACAAGACAAAGGAAAGGGGGTTGGGGAGCTCCAAGGGGTGATAAAGTGTGGGAAGTTTACTAGGAAATATGTGGTTATGTATTTGTTATACAGACAAGAGTCACTTTCCTCTTCCTGGTATAGGAAAGGGGAACACCTTTACAAATGAAAATTATGTCAGCAGGTGTTGGAGTTCTGGTAATGGGGTTATTTCCTATTCTTGTCTCTGCTTCCATGTTAAATACACAATTTCTGGCCTAAAACCAGTTATAAAAAGTGAGGGAAGACCTGGGGTCACATCTGCCTCTTGATCTTCTCCTGAATGCTATCTAATGTTATAAAGAACCTATCCCTGAAGCCTCCCAAGTCCCCATCCTTTCTTTACTTGAGACTGGATTAGACTCTAATCTACTTTCACAGGGAAGACTTTGAGGATAGACTCCAAAAGACCTTATCCAACATTTATAGCTTTTCTAAACCCCTCTGATTTCCTATGAAATTTGGGGTCCTTTAAATCATCCTTGAGAGCTTCCAATCTTGCTTTCTTCAACCATTTCTTAGCATCTGAGGTTCCCACTAACACTCATTGATACAGACCAGTGAGTCAGTCCTGCATTACACATTCATAAAATTATTCTAAGTTCTTCTGCAAATTTCTCCCCACCCTGTCTGGGCCCCCAGCTCAGAGTGAGACCAGGGCTTGCAATCCACAGAAAGGAGGTTTGTCTGTTCTAAGGGAGGTTTAATTTTAAGAGACAACTGAGCTTAAGAGGATTCTGGCAGGCAAGGGAAGAAGAGCAAATCAGAGGGAGCCATGGGGCCAGGAGGAAATGGCAGAGTATAGAACTGGGGAAGAATGGTAGGACAAAGGCTTTTATTAGTTTCAAACTGTGATTTAGGAGGATTATAAGAGAGACTTTTTTTCTTTTGCTTTGGCCAAGGAATTCATTAAGAAAGTCATTTTGGAATCTGAACTTTCTTTATGCCAATTAAGAAATGAAGACCATTGGAAGTTTGAAGTTTTCTCCTTTTTTGAACTGATCTTCTCAGTCTTCAGGGCCAGCTTGAGGAAAGGGTTTATTTCAGGACCTACACCTCTCCTCTTCCTTATAAATTTCTTCTTATTGATGGACAACAAAAGTGACAAAGACAGAGAGACAAACAAATTTCCACCGAGGATATATACATTGTTTTTCAAATTTGGACACTTAAGGAGGGTTTCTTAGGAAAGGAAATAAACTCAGCATCTAGGAGCACAGTGAAAGAGGTCGAACTTCTAATCAATGCAAGGTCTACTTACCTGCCCTGTCATCACAAGCAGAAAGTCCCCAAACAGAAGGCTCAAAGGGCCTCAGAGGGCATTCTGTTTCCCATTCCGGGACATTGGCCATGGCAGTGAGAGGGTGGTCCTGACTGGATCTCAGTGGGACCTCCAAATCTGTGAAAAGCTGGCTCCCCAAATATCACCAACACAACCTCTTGATATGTCAAAGCTGTTTATTGCTTACTGCATTAAGAGAGTGCCACCTCTCAAAGCTTTGGCAGTGTCTCAAAGAAGGAAAGGTGAGGTCAGACTTATTGAGATTTGAACATTTGATTCAAGGCAGGTCTTTCAAATTCTCAGTTAGGATTGGGTAAAGATCACGATACAATAGTCCAGGATTGGTAGAAGCAGCAAGGTGAAGATTTAAAGGTGAAGGATTCAAGAATCTTAGGATGGCTTTTTAGGGAAGTTCTTGTGATGAACAATCCAACTATTTGTTTGGGCAGCAGACTCCTGGAAGAATCAGGTTATGCTAATGAAGACAGAGGAACAGCACAGAGTCCTGTTCCTATAGACAGTGACCTGTGATTTTGGTTTTCAATGTCTGATCTAATTATAAGGGTAGAGAGTCTGCATGCGCCCATCTTTTCTGTTTTTCTCATTTAATTTAGGAGTTAAATAAAATCTTTGTCGTGAATTTATTTTACATCTGCATAAGAGTCATGATTTTACCTTTTTGGAAAATTTTTGTTAACGGTAGATACTCACTAATGGTAGTTGGAATTGTCATCATTGTTTATATAAAAGTCATAGAATGAGTGGACACAGATCACCATGTCCTGCTGCATATACGGGTCCAATCATTGCTTGTGTCTGTGATGTTCTTATCCTTTATAAACCTCCCAACTGGTTGGGTATTAAAAATCATATTGCTGGGGCTTCCCTGGTGGCGCAGTGGTTGAGAGTCTGCCTGCCAATGCAGGGGACACGGGGTCGAGTCCCGGTCTGGGAAGATCCCATATGCCGCGGAGCAACTAGGCCCGTGAGCCGCAATTACTGAGCCTACGCGTCTGGAGCCTGTGCTCCGCAACAAGAGAGGCCGCGATAATGAGAGGCCCGCGCACCGCGATGAGGAGTGGCCCCCACTTGCCGCAACTAGAGAAAGCCCTCTCACAGAAACAAAGACCCAACACACCCATAAATAATAAATAAATAAATAAATAAATAAATAAATAAATAATCATATTGCTACACATTCCACATCTTTTTTGGCTTCCAAGCAAAATATTACATCCTTGGCCTAAGTCATGCCTCTATAGCAGGGGTTCTTAACCTTTTTTGTGTCACAGATCCCTTTGACAGACTAGTGAGGTCCCTGGGTCCATTCTCAAAATCCTGTTTTTAAATGCTTGGGAGGAGGGAAAAAACATAGGATAATTAAGGAAACCAACTACACTGAAGTATTATCAAAAATTTTTTAAAAACAAATTTTCAATATAATAGTGTAAGTGCATCTTTGTTAACACTTTAAATAACATGTTCCAGTAGCAGATCTGATCATTATTGTAATATAAAGCATATAGGATGTTTTGAGATACCTGCAAAACTGTAATGTAATATGGAAATATCTGCAGTTCTTGCAAATATGACTCTGGTTGGTTGTCTATCTCCTAATTAAAAGATGCACTACATTTCAGGGAAAAGTGAGTGATAATCAAGATGTAATTTTTTTCCCAATCAAGTTCATGGACTTCATGAATTCTACCCACAGACTTTTAGGTGTCCACAAACCCCAGTTTGGAATACTTGCTCTATAATCATTGACACTAATGGGAAATTTTAACAGGATTTTGAAAAACCAATTTAATGTGAGTCAATTGGAAAGCATGTTTCAGAGTAACGTACACAATATAACCTCACTGCTGTAAAAACAAGAACACAATGTGCCATGTGTTTGTATGAGGAAAGAAAAGATGTGGAGAGATACACACCAGCTGGTCACCGCTAGACAGGCAGAAGTGGGAGAGGACAGTTTACGTTTTCTAATTATAGTTCAATATTGTTTAATGTTTTACAATAAGTATATTCTTTCATAGTTATTATGGACTGAATTGTGTCTCCCCCAAAAAATTCATATGTTGAGGTCTTAACCCCCAATGTGATCCTATTTGGAGATAGGATCTTTAGGGACATAATTAATGTTAAATGAGGTCATAAGGGTGGGGCCCTAATCCAACAGGATTGTTGTCTTTAGAAGAAGCGGAAGAAACCCCAGAGATAGCTCTCTGTTTCCACTTGCACAGAGAAGGGGCCATGTGAGGATATAAAAAGACCACCATCTACGAGCCAGGAAGAAATGTCTCTCTGGACACCAACCCTGCCGGCACCTTGATCTCGGATTCCAGCCTCCAGAACTATGAGAAATAAATATGTATTGCTTAAGACACCCAAACTGTGGTATTTTGTCATGGCAGCCTAAGTAGACTACAATAGTTTGGGGGGGGGGGGGACATAATTTTTCAAATAGTCGATTTGAAATCCAAACCCAGAGTATTGATTGGCAATAAAAACAGTTATGCTCTGTGGTCAGGATAGCTTTGGTATCATAAGAGAAAGCTCCCAGAAGGCTAGTCTCAGTCATTGCCCCTCTATATCCCAACCCCATACCCCATGTCAAAGTCAGAATCTTACAAAGCTGTCTGATACTCCAAAAACTGGGTTTCCCAGCAGGATTCTGACTGGTACCATAGTCTCCCTTATCTGTGGTTTTGCTTTCCATGGTTCCAGGAACCCACAGTCAACTGCAGTCTGAAAATATCAAATGGAATATTCCAGAAATAAATAATTCATAAATTTTAAATTGCGTGCCATCCTGATGAATTCTCATACCATCTCACTCTGTTCACCCAGGATGTGAATCACCCTTTTGTCCAGCATATTTATGCTATTTATACCACCCACCCATTGGTCACTTAGTAGCCTCTAGGATAGTAGCCTAATGCTACGTCACAGTGCCTACGTCACTCACCTCACTTTATCTCATCACGTAAGCACTGTATCACCTTACATCATCACAAGAAGAAGAGTGAGTAGAGAGCAATAAAATATTTTAAGAGAGAAACCACCTTCGCATTACTTTTTACAGTGCATTGTTACAGTTGTTCTATTACTAGTTATTGCTGTTAATCTCTCACTGTGCCTAATTTATAAATTAAACTCTATCATAGGTATGTATGCTAGGAAAAAGCATAGTATATATAGGGTTCAGCACCAGCTGCAGTTTCAGGCATCCACTGGGGGTCTTAGAACGCATCCTCCCCACAGATAAGAGGGAACTACTGGATTTTCCAGCCCCATCTTCCCATCAGCAATCCATGAGCCTTATTGACTGCATCATAGTTTTTTTCAAAAACAGCCTGTTTTTCTCAGCAAAAGAATAGTGTAAAAACTATTCCCAGCAAAGAGAATAGTGGGGGGAAAAAAGATTTGCCAAAGAATTTCAAAAAGCCAAGAAACTATTGTGTGGCATCATTTAATCTTTGGGTGGTCTCCCCCTCCCCACCCAACTTCTGCCTTCCTGGCCCTAAGTACTCTTGACTTAAGATATCTTGAAGATCACCAGAAACAGAGTCCTGTAGATCATGCATGAAGCCTTATCTTTCCTGGTTATGCTTTTATTTCAGAGGTCACCCATCCATGGCGCTCCAGGAGGCTTACGGCGTTAATGAATCCCTTACTGAATTTACAGTAGCAGCTTTCAGCCCACACATTAGTGCCACTTAGACAGAGATCAAATTTCCTTTTTAAGCGAAAACTTCAATAGCTCACAGATCAGCCAGCTGAACTCTCTCTCCCCAACTTCCAGTTTGAATAGTGGGGGGTCTCACCAAGCAGAAAGTAAAAACCAAATTCCAACACAATACTTCTCACATTTTAAAAACTTCCCACAGCTCGTTTGCAAAATAATATCTGTTAGCTTTATGAAGAAATGGGAGGTCTTTGCTCTAGGTTAAATACGGAATGCTTCTTAGCACGGTCACAAAAGTGTTTGATCAGTTATTTACAATTAAATAATCATTTACTAGCTGAGAGACCCAAAGAATCCATTTCTCTGACACCAGTTTCTTAATTTTAAAAAGGGAATAAAAGTACATGGTCTGCCTACCGCCCAGGACTGTTGTAAAGATCAAATAAGATAATAATATATGTGAAAGTACTGTTGGTGCTGGTGTCTGTGTTTGAGACTCAGGTGAACTATTTTGTTGGGCAAACTTAAGGCCACATAAGTGACAGTTTTAATAAATTGGGGGAATTATGTCAAGTCAATAATGGCTGAACATGAACTCAAAACACCTCAGTTTCTAATAAGACTAGCACTAAGATTCCTTAAAATCAGATCTGCATAGATCTGATAAATAAAGGTGAATGGACACAATTACGTCAGTGGAGGAATGAACCCCTCAGCTTCCTTTTCCAGAAAGAGAGGGGCAGAAATGGCCCCTACGAATATAACCGGGCCCTTGTTAATGGTAATTCCAAAGCTTCCTGGGTCCTTGTGAAGCTCAGGGATAGTCACACTTTGTATCCCCATCAGGCTGGACGGGGCGTGATTTGAAAGCAAGTTGAGAGAGGTAGACAGGAGCGCCATCACGAGAGAGATACTTTATAATCATGAGTTTCGACTCTACTTTTATTGAGAATTCACACTGGTCCTTGGCAGGGGGGGATGTGTGTGTGTTTGGATGTGTGTGTGTGTTTGGATATGTATGTGCTGTTTGGAGGCGGGGAAGTGCCAACAATTCCTAGCTAGACAATTAGAAGAAGGAAAGAGTCCAGGCTACAGCTCACACTGGTGTGGAGACTTCCAGCAACAGCTCACTTGGGCGCCCAGAACCACCACAAACTTCACTGTGAGGCTCAAGACTCAGCCAACCCAACCACACGCCTCTCTTCCCCAGACTGTACAAAAAACACTGCAGCAAAGAGCAACTGTGGACTGACCACTGGAGCAACACTCCGGGGCAATTTATCTCAACAAGTCAGACTTAGGAAATGACCCACTTGCAGAGGAGGGATCCATCCTGTGGGTATAAAGAGGTTTTTTTCCTAAAGTTGGACACAGAGCACACAACAGAGGAAGAATATACTCACAGAAGTGCCTCCACCTGGGACAAAGGACTGATGTGAGGAGGTGGGGATGCCCACGAGAGACCAACAGCATGCGAAGCATTCGAACTCCCTGGGGGCTCTTCCCTAAAATGGGAATATTAATAATTAGCACATATTTTTTCAATGTCTCCTTCTTACTTATCCTCAATCCTGCACTAAAGTCTGATGCTCAGATAGAAACTTGAATGTTCAGGCTTTGCAAAATCAAGAGAGGGCAGGGACGGGCTGCATGAGCTGCCCATTTTGACCTTCCTGCTGCCATTGCAAGAACACGGCAGCATCCTAGCGAGGACATTGCGTCCTGTTGCTCAGACAGGAACCAGCACAACTGGGACCAGCAGAAGAACACACGGTGACTGTGACCCCAGAGCAGTTAAGAGATGTCCGATCCCTGTTTCCACCCCATCTTCTTTCCCCAAAACCCTTGCAAAAGATAATCCCTTAAGACAGAGAGAAAACTGGAACTTTTGGTGGGCCAGAGGTAAATGACCTGTAATTTACAGTAATTATCGACCTGGTGTACACCTGGGTAGGTAGGTCTCTTCCTTTTCATCCAGGTGGACACTTGTGTCAGCCCTTACATTCTCCAGCCCTCACAACTGGATTCAATTCCATTCAGTCTGTATTGAGGGCTTATGTTAAACATGGTATTCAGATCTGAGGCTACAAAGCTAATGATGATAATAATAAATGCCATCCTATCATATTCATTCTACAGATGAGGAAACCGACACTCAGAGAGGTGACCTCAGCTGCTGCAACGGAATAAATGGCAGAAGTGGAATTTAGAGAAGGGCTGTGTGACCCTACAGAGTTTATCTTCATGTCATCACTGCATAATAGTCCTACCCTTCAAGTCCCATTCTCAGATTTACAGGATGCATCACTACAGCATCTGTATGCACCCCAAGGCGTCAGCATCATCCCCAAAGTTGTCTGTCCCATTGTCCCAGGCCCACCTTGCCCCGCCTCCTCTTCACTACCTTACATTCCAGTCCTCTTTGAGAGCCAGGGAGCTGACCCCAACCCCAGTCTAAGCCACCCTGCTTGACTCTAGCCAGCTTCCTGACAAGAGCTCAGACCGCTGCACCCCCAGAACTCAGGTCCCTCTGCCCGCCATTGGAGCAGCACAGAAGTACTTACATCTGGGCTCCCTTCTCCGAGGCTCAGAGAATCCTAATCTATGAGACGAAGGTAGTATTATCTCCCGCTAAGGTTGGATGAGGTAATCTATGTAAAATGCTCAGTGCAGGCTTGATTCCTGGGGCTCCCATCTGCCTGAGTCTCTCAAGATCGTGCTTGGCGGAGAAGATTAGACCACCCTCCCCGCATAGCATTAAGGCAGCTACACTTGAATTCGGACATTCCTGGGATGCTATGCACGGCCAGGTCCAGGGCCTACCTCTGAAACCCAGCCAGTTTTCCCCAGCCTGCCTCATATCAGCCAAGTGGGCAGGGCTCTGCTTTCCCCCTCGGGAGCCTTGGCTGAGGTCCCAGCATGCCCACTCCTGTTGCTTTTCAACAGAATTTTCTAGAGTGGTGGAACTGTTCTGTATCTGTGCTGTCCGAAATGGAAGCCAGTAGTCCCAAGGGGCTACTGAGAACTTGAAAGACGGTTAGTATGGCTAAGGAACAGAAATTTTCGTGATTTTTAATTAATTTTAATGTAAATCACCACATGTGGCTGAGGCTAGCGGCTAGCATCTTGGATGGCACAGGTGCAATGCATGCACACCCAGGTGTGTTCCTTGTGTCTCTGCTCCCAGCCATTACTTCACCCCACAGTGAGGTTGTAGCAACTTGCAGTGAAGTCCAGCCCCACCAGTAACTCACCAGACACTCATTAGCTCCTATAGATAAGCCTGTGATTACATCTAGTGTATTCACCTCTGCCTGGAGAAATCGACCTCCCAGGTAACAATGCTTTTAGGGGTCATTGAAAGGTGAGGAGGAAACAGACAAGCAACCCAGCAGCGGGGCTGCAGCAGCCAGAGCTGAGAAGGGGTGTATATAATTACAGATCCCAGAGCTGGAGAGGATTAGAAGTGCTACAGAAGTGAATGTCAGGCAACATGATATTCCACTGGTGCGAAAGGAGCATTTCTATAGAGTTAGCCAACACTCTCTAAATCAAAAATATCTGCTGCCGAAAAAAAAAAAATGAGGGTGAAGTGAATCATAAACTAGAGTAAAATGGGATAGGAGAGATCGTGCAGGGTACTCAAGCCAGCAGACCATACCTGCAAACCTGAGTGCCCACACACTACTCTGAAGACTAGATCCTTCATCAAAGGGACACGTGATTTAAATGGAAAATAGACATTGAAAAAAAGCAGAATAGGTTTTACAGATCAGGAAACTGAGGCGTAGAAATGCTGTTTACTCAAGTTCAATGCAGCTTATAAGATGTGTAACAAAGTTATGACATCCAGGCGGTGGGACTCCAGAACCTCATCCTCAGTGACCCAGGGTTCACAAGAGGGTCAGCCTGCACCCAGCAGGAGAGGCCGTTTTAATGATCCTGAAATCAAGTGAGAGTGGAAATGGATACAAAATCAAAGCAATTTTAGTGCCTGGTGGGTGTATGGGACCCAAGGGCAGAAGAGATAGATTCAGGAATGGGAACCTGATTTAAGGATCAAGAAGATGACTTGGGTTTTTGATGTGTTGAGATAACTAAGTGAAAATGAGGAGGGGTCAGTCGGAGACATGGGGCTAAAACTATGGAGAGAGGTCGGGGCTGGGGATAGTTGCAAAGTGAACAAAATCTCAAAAGCACAGAGTATAAAGAGAAAGCAGCAATGTCCAAAGCATTGCCAGACAGGAGACATTGGAAGAAAACAGACATTAATTGCCCAGCACATGCCACTTTGCCAGGTGGGTGTACCGTTCATTATTTCACCCCATTATCCACATCATAAACCCTTTGGAGAAGCGATGTGAGAGCAAATAGTTGTCATGTGCCTCCCAACACCAGTTCTCTCTTTCTCTAGCAACACCCAACAGTTTGGGCTTGGGGGGTACCCCTGCTCCCACCCTTAATGTAAGGTATCCAGGGGAGCTCAGCGCCCAACACAGGGATGGGTCATGTGACCTAGCCTAAGACAACCAGCACTTCCCATCCCCGTAGCCATAGTGATTGGTCCAGGGATTGGTGCAAGACCCAATCAGCTGCAGTGAGACCCTGTGACACTTTTGCTAGGAATTCTGGGACAGAGGCAGAAGGGCTTCCTTGGATTTGAAACCTGCGGGGTATAGAGGAGGAGGCACCCACAAACACCTTGCCTTCACCTGAAGTCTGAGAATGGAGTCAAAACTGAAGAATCAAAAGGGAGAGGAAGAAATTGGGTGCCTTCGAGTCCTGAATCAAAATATGCCTAAAATGGGAACCCCCAGCTTTTCCATTATGGGAGCCAGTAAATTCTGTTTGGCATGAATTTCTTAGCATTTGCAACAGAAGGACTCCTACCTGATGCAGACATGATCCCCATTTTCTAGCTGAGGTAAAGGAGGCTCTGAGAGATTAGCGAACTTGCCCAAGTTCACATGTTTATTTATTAAGTAATCAAGCCAAGATCTGAAGTCACTTCTTAGCCTGGCTAAAAGGAGCTGCTCGGGGGAGACAAACAAGATTTTTTATTGATTGCAGTGTGACAAACACGTGAAAAAATACACAACAGAAAGACAGGAGTGAAGGACGGACAAAGAGTGAAGGCCATTGTAAATGCCGTAGAACTTTTAATGATTTCTGAAGATTCTGAAAATCTGAGTTTTTCCTGGTTGCCCCATCTCTCTTGCTGACTCCACAGAGTAGAAGACCATGGATGACTCTGAATACCTGGCTGACTATTTTATTTATTTATTTATTTATTTTTACAGTTGACGGGAATCTTTCTTTCTTTATTTATTTATTTATTTATTTTTGGCTGTGTTGGGTCTTCGTTGCTGCGCGCGGGCTTTCTCTAGTTGTGGCGAGCGGGGGCTACTCTTCGTTGCAGTGCGTGGGCTTCTCACTGCGGTGGCTTCTCTTGTTGCGGAGCATGGGCTCTAGGCACACGGGCTGCAGTAGTTGTGGCTCCCGGGCTCTAGAGCGCAGGCTCAGTCGTTGTGGCACACGGGCTTAGGTGCTCTGCAGCATGTGGGATCTTCCTGGACCAGGGCTCAAACTGGCTGACTATTTTAAATGTCGCTAATTATAGGGCACTAATTGGAAATCATTTCATAGAAAACAAACTTATGGTTACCAAAGGGGAAGTAGGGGAGGGAATAAATTGGGAGTATGGAATTAACAGATGCACACTACCATATATAAAATAGATAAACAACAAGGATTTACTGTATAGCACAGGGAACTATATTCGATATCTTGTAATAAGCTATAATGGAAAAGAATTTTTAAAAAGAATATAGATATATACATGTATAACCAAATCACTTTGCCATACACCTGAAACTAACACAATATTGTAAATCAACTATACTTCAGTTAAAAAAAATCATTTCAAGTATAACATCTCTTTGTTGATCTGAAAAAAAATTGATATTGGCTATCTATAAAAATAATTTGCATTCCATTACTAGGAAGAGTCATTAGTGCTGGGAAACCATGGGAAGCAAACCCAACCCATGAAGACCCTTGGTTTCAGAAGACAAACTAACCACTATGAATCAATCGAATTATTCAACCTCTTCCCATCAGAATAACCCAAAATGACTGGACTTAGGTGTTGAAGTAGCTCATCCACATCAACCTTCAAGAGGTATCCAATGGTTGAAGTTCCATATTTTCAAGGTCATGTCAGTTTTACATTCTTCTCCATAATATATGCATTTGTTTGCATATAAAAATGTTTTTAGGTATTTGTCAATTAAGTTACTTAATTTTTTTCAACAAAGTTTACTAGTGACATCTACTCTCTGGTTTGATGCACCACATGCATCTTGCAACTTCTCACACATTTAACCCACCACCAAACACCCCAGGGTCTTACAGATCAGAGAAACTGGTATAATGATGCCCCGAAACTATGGGTTCGGCTGGCTGCTCATCAGGCACCTGTTCTGGGTACTTTACAACATTAACTCATTTAATTATCACAACCACCTGTGAATTAGGTACTAGCCGTAGTCTCATTTTACCCCTGAGAAAACCAAATCACAAGAGGTTAAATGACTTGCCCAAGTTCACATAAAGTGTGCAGAGTAGAACTAGGATTTGAACGTAACATCTAGCTCTGGACCGCTAGGCTAGCCTGCCTCTCAAGTCCATCGGTTCATGACAGAGAACCAACCTGCCGTCTGTGGACTATAATAAAAGAGTGTGTTAGAAACAGACGGGAATGTAAACAGGCACAGACTTTGGAAGCAACTTGGCAGTATCTGTCAACATTTTAAACGCTCACCCCCTGTAACCTGGCAATTCCATTTTTAGGCATCCGTCCTAAAGATTTGTGGATACAGACAACAAGACACAGGATATGTGTCTTGCAGAGCAGACACAGCAGAGCTGCTCTTGCAGAGCTGCTTTTAAAAGGGGGAAATTGGAAAGAGTCTAAACGTCCTTCCATCCGGAATTTCTTAAATTAACTCTGGCACATCCATACAATAAATGACCATCAGGTTGTTATAAAGAACAAGGTCAGTTTTTACATGTGGCATAGGAAATCCTCTAAGGTACGGGGTTAAGTGAAAAAGGCAAACTGTGGAATGCTATGTACAGGATGAGGCAGGGATTTAAGCATTGAGGTTGAAAACGACATAAAACAAAACCGTATTTTTGTACATGAAGCCAGGCTCCATGGCAAATAGTAGTAGGGATTTCTGTGTTTAACGATGGTTAATGATAGTTCCGAGAGGCTCCTAAGAGGCAAGGTAGTAAAGGTTACAATTAGCCACAGGCACGCCGGGAGGGGGGGAAAATGTCCCCCTTTATCCAAGATGCTAGAGAAACCAGAAGAATATCCTGCAGGATAACAGGGGCAAATCAAGAAGGACTTTGGGGGGACGTTGCAGGGAATATGGAATAATGATAATCCCCACCCCGGCCCTTCGCTCCTAACTGTTCCGAAGGTTGTCTGCGTCCCACAGACAGATGTTCCAGTGGTTGCTTAAAGTCACCCAGCTACTTAGGAACTGAGCTGGCATGAGATAGCCAATGTCCTGTAAGTCCAAGGCTGCTTCACTTTCAACGCAGTCAACTCTGGATTGTTGATTCTTAAGTTGCATTCCAAGTGTTTTCAAAGACTGTCTTCATCTCTGGCACAAATTATACAAACAAACTAGAACCCAGGTTATCAGACTCCAGAGGCCCCCGAGACATGTTCAAGGAGAGCAAAAATGTCCTTCTCAATAAGAAGCTTTGGTTTTGCAGGCTCAACCTGTGTGTGGGCTTTTAATTTGCAATTCTTGGTATTTTTCTCCATTCTGTTTCATTGCAGCCATCCACCAATAAATACTTTTTTAAACTGTGCCCACTCTCCTGGGCCATCGCATCTCTTCTGGTACATTCTGTCATTTGGTCACTCTGCTGCACTTTGTAGATCTTGTTTTTTTCCGCCTGAAACTTGAAAGGCCCAATACCATTAGCCCAGAGTCCGGTCAGATTACTGCAGGGATGCTGCCCTCTGCCGGCCACCGCCAGGCATGACCCTTTAAAAGGGACACCTGACTCTAGAATTCAGGCAAATAACAACAGCTATTATGTTCTGCCTCCTTTACATGGATTATGCCATTGAAGTCTCACAACAGCCCCATGACATTAAAAATTATTATCTACATTTTCAGAGGAGAAATCTGAATCCCCAAGGAGTTAGGTAACTTGCCCAAGATCACACAGCTAACGAGCAGCAGAAACAGTATTTGAACCCAGGTGTATCTACCCTGCTAGCCATTATTTCATACTGCCTCTCAGAAAGGAAGATAGCTAACAATTTTTGAGCAACTGGAAGGTCAGTTAGTTAACTTTAAAAAACTCATTTTCTTACCTGTGGCCACATGACCAGTAAGGCGGATCTTTCGGGGTCCAAAGCATTGGCTTCGTCTCCGTCACTCGTGCAGATGCGCTGGCCCTAGGAGGTCGCTGGCAAAGGGCGCAGTGGACTGACAGCCTCCAGCTGCTGTGCCTTCAGCGTGTGCACCGAGGCCACACTCTTCCCGGGTTCACCCCACCAGTGACCGAGACCAGGCACGGACCAGATCCCGCCATTTCTGCCCAGGGCAGGACTCCTCTAAGGCCACCTCTGTTGGACACTTCCCGTCAGCCCGCCCTGCAGCCTGAGGCTCTTTCCTACCCAGTCCCCCTTCCTGCCCTCACGTCACAGGTGTCAGACCCGCACTGTGGTCTGAGGGCCCCCCACCCACCCTTGCTCCCTGCTCCTTTATCCCTCACAGCTGCTACCCCCAGTAAATTCCTTGTACATCTCATGTTTGTTTCTCAGAGGACCCAAACTGACCCCATTTGCAGCTCCAGTCATCCAAGGGCACGTTTCTCCTTCAGTGGAACCACCGGTACTTATTATCGTTAATTCCTGTATACTCTGAAAGAACAAAGTATCAAGAAAAGAAAACATCAAAGTTCCACGCAAATGCCGGATCTCTCCATGTGTACGCTAGGAGCTAGTGATGAGCCCATGGAACACCCCATGCCCAGATCAATCACACACACCTGGGGGTGGCCACTGTCTGTGGAGGTGCCAGGCTCTAGGATTCTTGCCCCATCACCCACCATCCCACATGAGGTGGTCCTGGCAAAACTACGAAGAGAGCACTGTTTGTTTTCACAGTCTGCCTACCTGCCAAGAGCCAAATTCCTTACGTGCGTCCCTCCTGATCACCGTCTCCGAACGTGGAATCCCAAGTGGATCTGTCCACCTGGCACAGGAATTTATCCTCCACGGTGTTCTCACCTCCCTTCCCATAAGTAGATCTTACACCTTCCATTTAACTACCCATGTAACATGGATCAGATTCCCCAGTGGCCAGGCATCAGTTTGGCAATTTGGCGACGTCCCCCAGGTGAATCCAACACTAATCTTACCCTCACGTTGGTGGCATCAAGTGGAGGAGGTTAGTCGTGAACATCAATGACTACCCAGCAGGATAAACAGCCATGAGAAGCAGCAGTGTAGGGGTGGGGGGGGAAGTCTGGGATTTTTAATCAGAAGGCCTGGACCAGAGTCCTGCATCTGCATCTTAGGCAAGTTCCCCATCCTCACCCAGCCTCGTTTCCAATTTTTCTATAAGTAGAGACCCAGAGAACAGTATGTCCTTACCACGGGCCACATGCTCTGGTAGATAAGAAGTCTTTGAAGTCAGGCAGACCTGCATTTGACTCCTGGCTGCATAAACCTGAGCAAGGGATCTGGTGTCTCTGCACCTCAGTTCCTCCATCTGTATAATGGGTACTAACTCACATCTCGCAGTGCTGCTGTGACCATTAAGAGTGGTATGTATGTAAAGAATCTGTTCATAGTAAATATGAGATACATGGCTGCTATTCACCAAAATCTTTTGATTAGAAGAAGAAAAAATCATAAGGTATAACTCGCCAGACAGAGGTTGGTTGTTACTGTTATTATAAATGCCGCAGAAGGAATGGAATTAAGGGGTCTGGAATCCAAGGAGAGGGAGACTTAGCTGAACCAGGGAGAGAAGAGTCAGGCTTTGGACAGGCAGAGGCGGAGGGGACGGCAGCCCAGGTGTGGGGACCAGCAAAGGCAAGAAAGCACAGGGCCTGCTGGGGAAGCTGCCTGGAGCCCATTCCCTGGGGGCCCTGTTGGGTGAGGACAAAAGAATCAGAGAAAGGAAGCCAGGACAATGCCTTCATGAGAGGAAAGTGTGGCTTGAGAGCTCATGAGAGGAAAGGAGGCAGGAGAGGTGCCTCAGATATCTCAGGCCCCTGGCAGCTTCCGAGGAGTTTATAATCCCACGGGGAAACGACACATGCTGTGGGCCCAGTTAAATAACATCCAAGACACTGTGGGAAGGAGGGGAGAATGGTAGCGTGGCTACAGGAGCTCCAAAGTCACTTGCCCGGGGACAGGGGAATGAAGAGAAGATTCTATCAGACAAGAGGGAGGAGGCAGGTGTCCCAGGCCCAGAGAGCCAGAGTCCAGGAAGCAGCAGAGTCACACCAGGCTGTTCTTTCTATTTACATCACACTCGCCAGAACTTCCCATCCACTAGCCTGACCACCGTGGGGCTGAGGTGGGACTAAAGGACGGCCACCCCTCAGCTGGCTCCACCACCAGCCCGGGTGCAGCTGTGCTGCTGGGATGGGCTTTAAAGGTAGCATGCCCCCTGCCGCGAGTGTTCCAACTGAGAGCCATAGCGAAGGGCAGTTTCATGCCGAGCCCACAGTGCGCATTTATTTTTTGCAAGTCCCTGCACAAGCCCACACTCCTGACTATGCCACAGACAGATAAATGCACATAACCACCTCACTCCCTCTGGGGCTGGCTCTTGCTGGAGCAAGCCTTGCACCTGGGAGGTACTCACGTGTGGGATAAATGAAGAAATAAGCAAATGAAGAGATAAATGAAAAGGTAGCCCTACTTCCAGTTGGGCGGGAGGTGAACTTCAACCTCCTTATCACGACCAAGTGTTGAGGAAATTCTACTGAAATTTACAAAACGTTTGGTGTGAGGGAATCTCTTGTGAAAGTGGGGGGCGGGGGGTGTGTTTAGCCTCCTGGAAGTAACAAGAGAGAAAACAGAGACAGCATCTGGATGCAAACCACAAGAGCTTATGTCCTCAAAACTGGTGAAAATCTTGATAACAGCTGCCTATTTTCACCAGCTGTGGAGATGGCTGGGACAGGGGCAAGGGAGCGAGTGGCCAAATAAACTGCAAGCTCAGAGAGACAAGGGGGCCCAGGCTACTGTCCACGGGCCTCTTAGTTCCCTGCAGCCTGACCTAGAAAAGCGAGTCCAAATGGTCCCAAAGAGCCGGCTCCCAAGACCCTGGGAGGAGAAGGAACCACCTGGCGGCTGGCAAATGGTCTCTTCCACAGGTTCAGCAGCTGCGCCCCACTCCCTGGGGAAATGGCAGGTACCCGCAGGGATCCTCTCAGTCTAGTGAAGCAAGACACCGGCAGTGATGTCAGGGAAATGCAGAGAGCCTGGCAACAAGGAAGGGCACCTCTTGGCAGCCGCTCTACCTTTATCCACTCAGTGGGGTTCCAGGCACTAGAGACGGCATTGGGACCACACTTAGCAGAGGAGACGCTGAGCCCTACGTGTTCCGGCGGGGACATTTTAATGCGGAAGGTTCTTCCCGAGACTTTGGA
Organism: Balaenoptera acutorostrata; assembly: GCF_949987535.1. Lineage (NCBI taxonomy): Eukaryota > Metazoa > Chordata > Mammalia > Artiodactyla > Balaenopteridae > Balaenoptera > Balaenoptera acutorostrata. The sequence continues at coordinate 17,336,810 of NC_080074.1, forward strand.
AGGACTGTGCTCTGATAGTCAGTTTACCAAGGAAAGATATGAGGCCCACAGCAAGCCAGGGTGTGTTCTTGGTTACGTGACAATTGGAACAGATCCCACGGGCTCAATTCCTGTTTGCAGACTGGACCCCTGTCATGTCTGGCTTTCCATGTGTCCAAAGCATGAGGGTTAAATTGTGTCTGTCAAGTTGGCTAGGCTCTGGTACAAACACTAGTTGTTGGTCAAACACTAGTCTAGATGTTGCTGTGAAGGTGTTTTGTAGCTGTGATGAACATCTACAATCAATTGACTTTAAGAAGATTACCTTTGATAATGTGGGTGGGCCTCATCTCATCAACTGAAGGCTTAACAGCAAAAAAATGAGATTTTCCGGAAAAGGAATTCTGCCTCAAGGCTGTAATGTAGAAATCCTGCCTGAGATTTCCAGCCTGCCAGGCTGGCCTACAGATTTTGGATTTGCCAACCTCCACAATCACATGAACAAATTCCTTAAAATAACCCTCTTAGTGTACACAGACATATACTGTATTCTATTGATTCTCTTTCTCTGGAGAACCTTGTCTGATACACAGGGTAGTTATTAACATTTCAGGTGTGAGGTGAACAGAGCAGTAGATGTCAGATAAAGGGGTGAAGGCAAGAATACGATGCTCTCACACAAGTGCCCTGAGAGGTAGGTTGGGGCTGGAATTAGCCCCATTTTACAGATAAGGAAACTGACACTTGTCAGCGATGTGTCCCAAATCTCACATCTTATGGATGGTAGAGAAGAAATCTAAACCCTAGTCTTCCTTCTCCAAATGGCTTGTGCTCTTTCTAATACTTCTCGGAACCACTTATAACCTATAACCAGTCTCTCTGTGCCACCCTCTCCATTCAGAGCACACCCTCGGGCCCCCTTTCACAGTGGAGCACCTAATCACAGACAGACCTCCATCAGCTGAACTCCGGGCCGGCTCTAAGTATGATACTCCCTCACCTTCTCCATGTTAATGGCATGTCAGTTCTCCAGTACCCAAACACAAAGATACTCAGCCATCTTTTACTTCATCTTTTTCTTACTCCCCACATCTTATCACTTAAGTTTTAGAGGTTCAGCCTCAAAGATGTCTCACAAATCTTCCCTCTTTTTTGTACCTCCCCACCGAGACCACACATGCTCATGCCTTGGGTCCCTTCTCACCCATGGGCTGAGCACCAAAAACAGATTTCGAGAACAACTGAGCTCTTGTGGGATGGAAGGAACCAGTGGAAGAAAGTCCAGGTGCTGATTTTTGTGACCAAAGTCTTGGACTCCTTGGACATTTTTAAATGTCTTTGCTCCAACAATTCTCCTTTTATTGTCAAGCAACCAAAAATCACTTATCTACTATGTTTCAGATGCTAGGTGGGCTTGCTAGAGCATTTCTAAATGGGGACCATATCTCACTCCCTGGGGAGTATTTGGGGGATTTCCAGGGGCATTTTTTGGTCACAGTGCTGCGGGTTTGGGGGGATTTGCTGCTGGAAATTAGCAGGTGAGGCATAGGACAGTTCTGCACAATAAAAAATGATCCCCATCCCACGCAATTTTCAAATGTCCTGCTGGAAAGACATATAGATAAAAAGCTTGTTCATAATTTTCTGATTATAATTTTGTCTCACATATAAGTAGCAAGGTACTGTTTGCACATTTTTAATATATAGTCAATGTATATTGTACACAAGGAATGCAACAAGTCAAATGGAGATGGCATTGATGTGCTTGTTTGTGGAAAATCACTGATGTCAACACACTCAAGGGACAGCATGGGCTGCGTCACACCTGCACATTGGTCTGTGCTTGTGGGTACGGAGGAGGCATGCAACCGCAGTGTTGTGTAACTTTGTGGTCCGGCCCCAGCATTACATTCTGAAACGCTACATGCCATGTAATTACAGGTTACTTTCCTGTTTTCCTCCTTTGTAAAACAGTTATGCAGGCGGGAATGTAAAATGCTGCATCCGCTATGGAATACGGTATGGAGGGTCCTCAGAACATTCAACACAGAATTACCAATGATCCAGAAATTCCACTTCTGGGTAGATACCCCAAGTAATTGAAAGTGGGGACTCAGATAGACATTTGTACATCCGTGTTTCTTGCAGCATGATTCACTATAGCCGAAAGGTGGAAGCAACCCAAGGGTCCATGGATGGATGAAAGGATAAACAACGTGTGGTATAGACATACAACGGAATATCATTTAGTCTTGAAAGGAAGGAAATGATGACACATGCTTCAGCATGGATGAATCTTGAAGACTTTATGCTAAGTGAAATGAGCCAGTCACAAAAGGACAAGTACTGTATGATTCTACTTATATGAGGTCCCTAGAGGAGTCAAATTCACAGAGACAGAAAGTAGATGGTGGTTGCCAGGGGCTGGGGGGAGAGGGAATAGGGAGTTGTTGTTTACTGGGTACAGAGTTTCAATTTGGGGAGATGGAAAAAGTTCTGGAGCTGGATGTTGCCGATGGTTGCAGAACCATGTGAATGTATTTAGTGTCACCGAACGGTACACTTAAAAGTGGTTAAAATGGTAAATTTTATGTTACGTATGTTTTACTACAATTTTTTTTTAAAGTTATGCGTTTTATTGGTTTTTATGTGTGTATCAGCAGGATAGTAAAGAGGGCATTTCAAAATATTTGTTTTTAAAAGGAAACATTACAGGGAGAACAAGGTGTCTAGAATTTTATGCCCTTAGCGTTTTACAGCATATTTTATTTTGTCTGGAGACTTTCTGGCACCCCTTGAAATGTGTGCAGACACCTAGGCATCGCTAATGAAGGGCTTGGGATTGTTGGGACACAGAATGTAAGATCCCAGGGGACTCAGAAAATATATACTTGAGCTTAGGAGAATTAGGGCTGAGAGAAAAGCTACCCAGAATCCATTTAAGTTTGATGTGAGCTAGCACGTCTGGGACTGCAAGCATTTTATATTTATGGAGCTTCTCATGCTTCATGACACAAAAGCTCTCTACCTGTAGAGTCCATTAGCAGAGGTAGCTACGGCAGAGTGCAAGTCATGTCTGCCTTGGCCACGTGAGAACTGTCCGTGTCATTTAGGACAAATGTCTTAACTCTGAGTCCCATTTGCCACAATCTGTAAGACAGGAGTGATATTTACCCAGCTTATTATGAATACCTCCTATTTATTGGATACCTACTATGGGCCAGGTTCTTGGCAGACATTTCATCATTCATCATTTAATCTTCACAGCTGCCCCGTGAGTTAGGCATCATTCCTATCATATAACTTAGGAAACCAAAGCAGATGCTGTCGGTCCCCCAGCCAACTCCTCCTGGCTCATGGGAGGGCATAAATGTCACTTCCTGTGTCTCTCTGGCTGCGTGAGCCTCCTCTGCCTAAAAACAGGCAGCCGGGAAGGGCCAGGGAGATGAAACCCCATGAGCAACCCTCAGACAACGAAGGATGGGAGTTGGTGGGTAAACAGTCCAGCACCCTCACGCGGCAGTAGAACAATCCAGGGATGTGCCCTGCTAAGTCTCCCAGAGGCCCCTGTGGGATTGAGACCCACTATTGGTTTTCCTCCCTTCCCTGCCTCACTCCCCACACTCCCCACTCTATGCTTCCTGGAATCAGCTCCCAAATAAACCACTTCCCTCAAACACTTGTCTCAGGATCCGCTTGCTGGGGAACCCAAAGGAAGACAGCAGGGGAGGCTCAGAGAGTGAAGTTACTTGCTCGTGATCCCAGAGTTAGAAAGCTTGGCTGAGCCCCAGTGGCCAGCCCACTCCTGAATGCAAAGCCCCTCTGCCTTCCACCTTCCCTGGGTGTTGGGGATTGAGTGAGATAAAGCCGATGAAGAGGAGGCCTCCCTGCACAGTAAATGATCATCATGTTTTCACCTGATCTTCATTATAGCCCTGGGGGCTGGATCAGCAGGTTAGCTCTAGACCCACTTTATAGGAAATGAAGGCTCCTTGCACAAAGTTACTGGCTATTAGTGACCAATGGCAAGATGATTCTCTGCTCCTCCCAGCCCATTCTCCATGTTTCTCTGCCTTTCTCTGTGACCAGGAGGCCAATACTACTGGACTTCATCCTCCAAGCCCCTCACCCTCTGGCTTCCAGGTGGGGTCAGCCAATATAAGGCATGGGCAGCAAGAGAGAAAAGGGGGGTGGGTGCGGTCCCCTCTCTCCGAGGAGCTATAATTTTAGCAGTGACTGCATTCCTCTACCTGAGCCACAGCTCCTATCCAACCACTTTAATTTTTAAAAAACACTTGGATTTTCCCAGGTTTTATTAGAAATCTAGGATCCTGAGAAAGAGGGGAGGAAATGACAGATGTCTGCTAAGACCCCAGGACACTTTCCAAGGTTTAGTTTGCCCTGACCCTGTATCATGGCTACAGCTCTCATGCCCTTGACTTGCCCTTCAGCAAATGCTATGGCTTCTGGCTCTTGCTGATCCCAGGGTGTTTCTCATCCCCTACCCACACCTCCATAAATCTATAGATAATCCTTTCATTACACCCTCTCCAGCTAACCCCTTTGAGGTACCATTCTCCTCCTTTCTGGGACTCGGACCTGAAGGGCTTAGCAACCAATAAGAGGGGGAGAAAATATAATCCTTATGGAGCAAATACCATTTTCCAGGCCCAGGACAAAGCTCTTTTCATTCATGAGACTCACGGGAAGGCTGTGAGGTGGGTATAACTATGAGTCCCATTTCACAGATTAACAAACTGAGGCTCAGTCATGATACATGGACCAAAATCCAGGTCAGTTAGAATTGACAGTCCACGTTCTCTCCCCTTCCCCACAAAGACTACACTGTTCTGTAGCCTGACTTGCCTTTATTGTAAATAACTGTTGGGACCACAGCCATCCAGCCTTGACCTGGGCATGTCAGGAAACCCGAAACACCCTGCCTGTGGCTAGGGTGTAGCATCTTTGTGGCCAATGAGCATTCCATGAATGGAAACAGCCTTTCCCTTCTGTGAGGAAAGGCAGGATTTCATATGAATGTGTGATGGCTGGCAGGGGGCCAAGAATAAGAGCAGGAAATGGGAGCCCGAGTGAGATAACTGCCATGAACATTAAGGGGAGGGGGCAGAATAAACAGAGGACTTTCAATTTTGCAAAGCATTGGAGAGCTCGTTGGATTAAGGAATGGCCCTTGGAGAGAACTGGGGGATATTAGGAAAAGGGGGAGACAGCCTTGGCAGGCAGCAGAGACTAAGTGCTGGTGGAGCAATTAAAGGGTGGAGCGAATGACTAGGAAACCACAGAATAATGCAAAACCCAAAAGCAGGCATCTGAAATGTGCAAAAGAAAAAAATAAATTATAAGGCAAAACATAGCTGACCAGAGTTTGTGCTTAGTAGCCGAAAATACTCAAAACAACATCTTGGAATGAGAAACACATGGATTAAGAAGCAACTGTCATTCGATTTAGCAGCTTGAGAAATGTGACTTGTCCCCATGGGGGTTTGGAGGAGGAACTAGTCAGAAAGAAAGAGTTCAGAATTCTAAATAAAGATGTGGGGCTGAACGGGCCCACAGGGGTTGCCCCAATACTTGACAATTATGAATAAAATCCAAAATAACAGATTTCACGAGGTCCATTAGAATATACAAAGTTTCTTCTCCCTACTCTACATCAATCTACAACTTACCCATTATAAAATACTGTCTAGCTATTTAGCACCTACATTCCAGACACTTTACATATATTATCCCTGATTCTCCCAACAACCCTACAAGTAGTAGTATTGTCCTCTTATACAGATTTGGAAACTGAGGCACAGAGTGTTTGAACAACTTGGCCCAGGTCACACAAGAGGTTGGTGAGAGGTTGAAGAAGGAAGGAAACCCAGATCACTCTCTCCCAGCACACTCCATTACCCCATGCAGAGTCTCAAAACCTAGGCTGTCTAGATGGCCCAAACCTCTGTTTTCAGAAGGAAAAATCAAGGAATGGAGAGGGGATAGAGGGGCCTATGGAAGTGGTGGCCCTAGAATTTGAGTGGAGATCTATGGGGTCTGGGAAGAGAAACCTTGAGATCACTGAACCCAACTCCTCTATTTTATGCCGACTTGATCCCAAGATCTCGAAGCTGTGGCAGCAAGGAAGCACATTTGTCAAGCACAGTAGCACATCCTCCTACTATTCATGTATTCATTCATTCATTCAACAAACATTTTTAAGTGCCAAGAACTATGTACTATGAAAATATTTTTCCAATAAGCAACTGGAAGGTGCTCGATTTGCATTTTCTTTTGATTTGATCTTTCTTTTTCACTTTAGCACATTTCCACTGAATTCACTGCATCAGGTCCTCAAATGCTCCTCCAAAAACTTTGTGCAATGAATAATCAGCAGACTGCTATCTTTAAAACATTTATGACCAAATAGCAGTCCCTGGTTTTCTCCAGTCGTGATTGTGTTTTCTGTTCAGTAACACTGACAGCTCTGAAAGCATGCATTTTTCTTTAGCAAATATGAATGGTAAAGGCCTCTTATATTCCCTTTTCTGAGCTGAGGAGGGTAATTGAAAGGGTGCTTTGTAAAAACTCTGAAAAACACATGGGTTTGGCTAGAGTTTTATTAGAAATCTAGAAACCTGGGAAGGGGAAATAAAACCATGTATGTTTGCCAAATCCCAAAACATTTTCCCCATTTGGTCAGATCAAGTGCCAAGTTCATGCTGGTCTACTCATCAGTAAATTTTTGCTGTGTAACAAATGACCCCTACAACTTAGTGACTGAAAGTAATAAACACTTATCATTTTCCCTGATCCTGTGGGTCTGCTAGGTTGTTCACCTGGGCCTCTGGCCTGGCCTTGGATGATCTAGGTTGCCACACTCACGTGTCTGGGACTTACCTGGGTTGAGTGGGGCCCCTCTCCTCTCAGGGGGCTGGCCTGGACTTCTCCACGTACCAGTGAAAGAGCTCTCAACAGCAAGAGAAGGGCAAGGCTCAGTGGACAAGCACTTTTCAAGACTCTTTTATCACGTGTGTTCCTTGTCCCATTGGCCAAAGCCTGTCGTGAGGCCAAGCCAAATTCAAGGGTTGGAAAAACAGACTCCACTTCTTAAGTGGGTGGATCTATAAAAATACTGTGGCCATTTTTTTTCATATTCCCTCAGCTGCTGGGATTTTTGCTGGCTGAGGTCCCTCAACTATCAGCCCTCTCAGAAACAGCTCATGTTTTCCTGAAGAAAGCCACCTCACTCAAGGACGATCCTCCTTCCCAGGGGCAGCAGCCTGCAGTGGTAACTGGTCACTACAGGGATATAAAGGCTTAGCCCCTTGCCCAAACTTGAGACAAGTCTGATGGGTCATCCCAGCTTCACAGCTTCCCCAGTGGTCCGCTGAGGCCTTTATTGAACCTGAATTTCAGTCGAACTCCTCTGTCTGGTCAGTCCTGCTGACTTCCTTTCCACCACAGTTGTCCATCCTGATCACATCCCCCAGAAGACCTCTCACAATCTAATCTCTGTCCCACTGGTTGCTCCCTGGGGACCCCAACCTGACAGATGGTGCCAGGAGTAGTCTGAGAAAGCAGATGCTAAAATGGACTCTGAGGTTGTATCACCTGCCAGCCGACAGGCAATGAAAACCCCATTACTGTTGATACACAGAACTAATTTAGCCCCTGACACAGATGGCAATGAAATTGGTAAAACTTCCACCAGTGGTGAAATGGAATGGGATATTGGTGGAAGAAACGGTCCTAGAGGGTGTGACATATCAGGCTTTTGCAAAAGATGGAGGAAATAGTCATTATAAGGGCAATGGAATTGAATGGCCATCATTGGAAAACAATGTATGCTTTGGAAAAAAGGTAACAAAAGATTGTGAAAGACTAATAGTAAATAAAATTTTAAAAATAAGCACAAAAGCACAAAGCCCTCCTTAGCCTCATATAAAGAAAATTCTTATCTCCTGCAACCAAAGACTAAATTCTCAACCAAAAAATGGAAGGAATTGGGCTCTTGATGCCTTTGTGAAGCACAGCCGCTGTTGTCAGCTCAGATGTTTACATGAGAGAGAAATCAATTTCTGCCTAATTGAATATATCATTATTTGGGGTCTATTTCATATATAGTCCAAGTTATACCCTGCTACAGGCTGAATATTTGTCCCCCAAAATTCATATGTTGAAGCCCAATCCCCAATGTGATGGTATTAGAAGGTGGGACTTTGGAGAGGTGGTTAGGTCATGAGGATGGAGGCCTCAGGAATGGGATTAGTGCCTTATAATACAGGTCCCAGAGAAATTCCTTCTTCCTTCCACCATATGAGGACACAATGAGAAGTCGGCAGCCTGCAACCCAGAAGAGGGCCCTCATTCTTAATGTTCTATCAGCAAGTACCAACTGGGAAGCTCTCCAGAACAAACATCCAAGTTTCTTTAAGAAGTAAAGGGGAAAATAGAGATAGAGACAAAAATCTAGAGATTTTATCAACAAATCACAATATGGGACCTTATTTGGATGCTGACTCAAAAACTGTTAATAAAATACCTTTCAAACGTGTGAGACAACTGGAAATACAAACATTGGCTGGATTATTTGGTGATATTAAGAAATCGTTGTTAATATATTTAGGTGAATTAATAGGCTTGTGATTATGTTAAAAACAAACTTCTAGGGGCTGCCCTGGTGGCGCAGTGGTTGAGAATCTGCCTGCCAGTGCAGGGGACACGGGTTCGAGCCCTGGTCTGGGAAGATCCCACATGCCGCGGAGCGACTAGGTCCGTGAGCCACAATTGCTGAGCCTGCGCATCTGGAGCCTGTGCTCCGCAACAAGAGAGGCCGTGATAGTGAGAGGCCCGCGCACCGCGATGAAGAGTGGCCCCCACTTGCTGCAACTAGAGAAAGCCCTCGCACAGAAACAAAGACCCAACACAGCCATAAATAAATAAATAAAATTTTTTAAAAAACTTCTAATATTTCAGAGATGTACACCGAACTATTTACAGATGGAACGGTATGATCTGAAATTTGCTACAAAATAATATTGAGGGAGATTAGGTGGAAGTATAGATAAAACAAGTTTGGCCATGATTTAATCATCATTGAAGCCAGGTGACAGGTACATGAAGATTTATCATATGAGGCTGTATATTTTTGTGAATGTTTGAAATTTTCTACAATAAAAGTTAAAAGAAAAACATGCAAAGGGACCTGATTTGATGGGTGGGTGGCTGGATGGGTGGGTGATAGCAGAGGGAGTTTATGATTCAGAGCCTTATGTTTAAATTAGGACAGGACCTCACCTAGTGGTTGGGGGCCCAGGAAGTGGGGAGGAAGTGGTAAGATAATCTGGGTTATTGAAGTACCATCCCAAGAACAAGGCAGGAATGTCATCAGAAAGACCTAGCAAGAGGTGAGGGGAAACCAGCATGGTAAACACATAGACACTTGCTGCTTATGACTGCCAGACTAATTTCCAGATCCCACCCACTGGCAGACACAGGGCACTCAATGTACTGCCAATACTGTGTAGATGGATTCCAGAACTGGGCAGGACTGAGCTTGCCAGTGAAGATCCCCCATGCCTACAGCCAAGCTCAGCAGGAGGAAGGCAGACAGTAATACCTGCAGTGGCTTAAGCCTCTGGAGGGAACACTGAGACAATTTTAGGATTGGACTGGGATTGCATAATTGAAGGGTTTGATTGCCTACCTTCCCTTTCTGGGAAAAGTGCTCAGTCTCTATGTGGTTTAGGCTACCATGTTGGAACCACATGACCCGACCCCTCTGGTCACAGCTGACCGATCCAAGAATGCACACTTAACCCAAGGGGGAAAATATCCATAGACTGAGCTTAGTCCATCATATTTCTCCTCAAGAATGCAAACTAGTAAACCAAGAAACCAAGATGGAGAACTGCAGACCACACCATCCGATAGTAGAGGCATTGGATTTAGAAGGTCATTGCTGTGAACTGAATTTTTGCATTCCCCCCCACCCCACAAAAAAAAAAATTCATATGTTGAAACCTAATCCCCAATGTGATGGTGTTTGGAGGTGGGGCCTTTGGGAGGTGATTAGGTCATGAGGGTGGAGCCCTCATGAATGGGATTAGTGCCTGATAAAAGTAACCCCAGAGAGCTCCCTCACCTCTTTCCGCCATATGAGGAATCAATGATGAGTTGGCAGTCTGCAATCTGGGAGAGAACTCTCACCGGAACCCAACCATGCTGGCACCCTGATCTCAGACTTTCATCCTCCAAAACTGTGAAAAATAAACTCCTGTTGTTTATAAGCCACCCGGTCAGTGGTAATTTGATATAGCAGCCCCAACAGACTAAGTCATGTGTTCCCAAAATATGCAGGTGGGTTTGGCTCCTGCTTACCTGTGTGACTTGGGGGTGAGTTGCCTGTTCTCCTCGAACCTCAGTTCCCTCATGGATAATGGGGGGATAATAAAGGTAACTGTTTCAATGTGATTTTCAGGATAAAATGAAAATACTTATGAAATACTTATACAGCAAAAGTTTAATAACTGTGAGCTATTGTGACTCATACTAGCAGGGTTAATGCTACCCTAGGCTGTGGCTCTGTTTGTCCACGTGAGAGCAAAGGAAGCCAGTCACAAGAGACAACCACACTAACCTATGCTGAGCACTGCCCGGCATCAGGTACTGTGCTAAGTACTTGACAAGCGATAACCTACTGAAATCTCTCAGCCACCAAGAGTCTGACAATGCTCACTTCACCAGCGAGGAAACAGGCACACACCGATTTGCCAAAAGTTCAGGAAGTGGCGATGGCGGGGATGAACATCCAGCTCCTGCTTCCTGAGCCTATGCCCTCAGCCACTCTGCGACTCTTATGCAGATGAGGAAATGGGGCTCAAAGGAGATTATGCAGCCCCAAGAAACTGGAGGAGAAGGGAACCCTTGCACTGAGTGAAAGCCAGAGAGTGTGACTTGTGGCCCGAAAGTCTGGCCCCGGTTCCTCTGAGGCCCAAGCATCTTAGTTTTCTGATGAAATAACGGTCGTAGCCCTTGAGTGAGCCCCCCTCATTTTTTTTAAACTAAAGTCTACACTTTATTCAAATTTCCTTTGTTTTTAGGTAATACCCTCTTTCTACTCCTAGATCCCATCCAGGATACCACATACTTTTAGTTGTCATGTGTCCTTAAGGCTCCTCTTGGCTGTGACAGTTTCTCAGACTTTTACTGATTTTGATGATTTTACAATTGTGAGTACTAGCCAGGTATTTGTAGAATGCCTGTCCATTGGGGTTTGTGTGGTGTTTTTCTCTTGGTTAAACAGCGCTTATGGGTGTGGGGAGGAAGATCACAGGATAAAGTGCTATTTCATCACATCATATCAAGGCTACATGCTATCGATGTGATTTATGACCATTGATGTTGACCTTGACATGGTGCTTTTTATTTATTATTTAATGCTGTTCTAAGGAAAGTTGAAAATTTTAACTATTAGCATAAATTATAGTCCATCTTTATTTTGTACAAAGATGTACAATCTAAAGAGCAAGTATAAGAGCACTTGACTCATGCAGAATTACTAAAATTGCGTAATTCATATTTTGTAGCTCATACATGCATGTCTATTTATTTCTTCCCAGAACAGTGGAAATGCTGCACAAAGCTGACTCAACTGTTTTTATTTTACTTCTTGGTACGTGCACATGTGCACATTCTGCACGTGTAGAATGGAACTGGAACTGTGGGTTGTTCTATCTTTCCTTCTTTGTCATCATTTTCAACATAAGTGGTTGGCAACTACAAGGAAGTAACACATATCAGAAAGGATATGATTGGGTTTCTTGGTCATTTGTGTTTCTTGGAATGTGCCTATGGGTTGGAAGTTCCAAGTGGAACAAAAAGGGTGGCCTCTCCCGAGCCCCCGCTCAGTTGAGTGAAGTGTTCTGTTCTGCGTTCTGACTAAAACAACAGGAATCTCGATGTGCTTCAGTCACCCACAGGAGAATCCTCTGTACTAATCTGCTGCTTAAGGGGTCCCGGTGCCAGGAAAAACATCATGTCATGGGTTTAATCACTCAAATGTCTGGCTATTCTAAGGGAGGTTCATTCCATCCCTACCCCATCTAACGGTTGCTCCTATATGGCATCCCGTTCACCAGAGTGAAGCCTCCGCTGCCCCGCACAGAGAGGGCCTTGACTGAGAGACAGGGGGCAGTACATGGCCAGAACAAGATGTAGTGTGGGGCATTCTCTTTTGAGAACATGTCCCCTCAGGCATGAGTCACAAAATAAACTGAGACAGGGCAAAACCACTAACAAGAGAAAATTTGGAAAGCCAAAACGTTGAAGAGAGTGCAAAAAGAGCTTTTTAAATGAGACCAGACTCAAAAATAAAGACTTTCTCCTCTACCCTGCCTGTTTTTCCACCCATCACCTCCAACCCTCAAATTTTGTAAAAAGCCATTTTAAAAAAACTATAAATTTTTCCATCTGAGGCAAAAGTTGTTAAATGGAAAGAGAAAATGTGGCAGAGAATACCAGCTGTCAAACATCTGAAGCTGACGGGTAGACCTTAGCCATCTCCAATTTCATCAGAAGGGAAACTGCCAGCACCACAGCCAGACCCGAGAATCAACAACTGGGAAACTATATAATTGCCCATAAAACTTGAAAAGCCAACATGGACTTTAAAAGACAAAAGAAACGTGGATGATCCTCTAAATAAGGCAATAGCTAAGAGTAACGAAGGCATGCTGGTTGCGTGTGGAGAGAGAAGCGCAGCAACTCCAAAATCAGAGTGCTCTGGGGCCATATCTGGACACCGCCACCAAGCAGCTAGTGACCTTGAGCAAATCCTTAGCTTCTCAATGCCTCGGCCTCTTCATCTGCATAAGGAGGGTGATAAAGATAGACCCTACCTCAGGGGGCTGCTGTGAAGATTCATGCACAGTGCCACAGTGGACACAGGCCATAGGTGCCTATTACTCTTCATAATAAATGTAATTATAAAAAGAATGAGATGATGCCGTTTGCAGCAACATGGGTGGACCTGGAGATTATCATATTAAGTGAAGTAAGTCAGAGAAAGACAGATATCATATGATATCACTTATATGTGGCATCTAAAAAAATGAACTTATTTACAAAACAGAAATAGACTCACAGACATAGAAAACAAACTTGCGGTTACCAAAGGAGGGAGGGATAAATTAGGAGTTTGGGATTAACAGATACACACTACTATATATAAAATAGATAAACAACAAGGACCTATTGTATAGCACAGGGAACTAGAGTCAATATCTTCTAATAACCTATAAGGGAAAAGAATCTGAAAAAGAATATATATATATATATATAGAGAGAGAGAGAGAGAGAGAGAGTTTTATATACATATATCTGAATCACTTTGCTATACACCTAAAACTAACACTGTAAATCAACTATACTTCAATTTTAAAAAACATAATTGTACAATTTTTTGCAATTATTATGACATAATTATAAGTAAGGAAAACCAAAGTTGTCCCCAAAGCTTATGCAGCATATGTGACCATGGGAAACCTGAAAACAAAATGAGGGTAATTCCCAGGTCCCCAAATTCCAGAATCATGGGCATCGTGAAGGGGAAGGAGTGGGGCTTCTGCTACAGCTCCCTTGGGTGCTGTGAGGTACACTCCACAGCAAGGGCGCTGAATAGATGAAGAAAAGTGAAGGGGAATTAGGGCAGAGGGCAAGCGTTAGAACTGGTCGAGCACTGCCTCGGTGCCAGGCTCTGGACTGAGCGATGCACACACACACACACACAACCTCATTTAATCCTCATGACTCCACGAGGAGTCAGGCACTACTGTCATTCCCATTTTACAGGAGACGAAGTTGAGATTTAGAGACACCTCATGATTTACTCAGGGTCACAGAGTGAAGGAACCCGGATTTGAACCTGAGTCGGCTTCCTGACCAGCCTGCACTGTCTTCCTGTAACACACAGCCATCTCCCTTCTCCTGGCCTCGGTTTTCCTCCTCTGTAAAATGGACTTTGCGCTGCAGGCCTTTGTAGCACTCACATTCCATGGTTCTCAAGATTGTGAAAATCTCTTTCAACCAGGATCACCGTTTTCCAGCCAAGGGAAAGAGGAGATGGGCCCTTTCACAAGCATGATCTTGTCTCTCAGGTCATTACAAGTGAAACTGCTTGGAGGATGATAATGTCGCCAGCACAGCACAGGGGCCACACGAGGGGTCATGTCGGTGTCACACACTCGTCTCCGAGGCGCGGAGCTGAACGGGGAGGGCGGGGGGGTCTCACCAGGAGGATGAAGGCCGGTGTTGAGCCCACTGAGTCCTCAATGCTGAGTCAGACCCTGAAGCCCGTGAAGGAAGTGGAGAAAACCGAAAAGGGAAGCACCTGTGAAACAGCACATAAAACACTGACCAACTAAAATGAGTTTTGCCTCCTTAAATAGGATGATTGATTAGTCAAACTTTGAGTTATTTTTACCAAGACAGCACTGCACATGTGCAAGACGGGAGGCCGGGTCTCCAGGATGACCCGGGAATCTTCAGTCTACGGAGCTCAAAGAATAGAAATGCTGCCACCAGAGCCTTTTACGAAGCAAGAAGTGCTTCAATAAGGAAAATCTGGCCTCCAGCAGCCCGAGTAGCTAATACGGACGGATTGGAGACTAGCCAATCAGCCTCCACGTTTGAAATTCCCCTGACCCTGTAAATTTCTCCCTGGACCCTGGATCCGGGAGGTAGATTGGTGAGCCTTGCCTCCTGTCTCTTCGTCAGTCGATCTCACAATACAACTCCTTTTCTCAAAAGCTGGCTCCGTCATGTTGGCTTCTCTGAGTGTCAGGCAGTGAGCCCTTGCTGGGTAACACCCGGGTTCACCTGAAGCCACAACCTGTCCACAGTCTATGAGAACCGAGAGCCCTGAGGACCCTGAGCTGCTGGAACATATTCCCACTGACTTCAAGATATGATAGTGATAAAGAAATGATGATGTTTGAATTAAGGAAAACATAAAAAGGCCTCCGTTTCCTAGATGATGCTATCTACTAGCGCTTACATACATCATCTCAGTTACTCTTCACTGCTAGCAACGGGATGGATACTATGATCTCTACTTCACAGATGGGGAAGCTAAAGTTCAGAGGGGTTAACCAATTTGCCTGAGGACACACAGGGAGCAGGGAGTCAAGCCAGGAAAGCAACCATGGCAGCCTGACCCATAGACCCTTGCTGAGCACCACACCATCCTGGCTCTGGAAGAGGGGCATTCACGCTCTCCAAAGGCTGGGTAACTGCTAGAGGAGCTCAGCAGGGACATAGATATGAGGGGTCCCCCTCAAAGCCTTAAAGGAGAATGCCCTGTGCTGCAGAGTGAGTGAAGGTATTGGCAACATCCAGTGGGAGTGGCTGGCGTACGCAGGATGCAGAGCACTATTGCAGGTGGAAATGATGGTATCCAGGACATGCCAGGGACAGGGCTGGGAGAAAGGAGAGCTAGCTGGGATATTTGAGACAAGGCCTCATATATGCACCCTCACACTCAGACACACACACACACACACACACACATTCCCCAAGATGATGCAGTGCATCAAGGCTCCTCAATACGGACTTCCCCGAAGGAAGATAGAATTTGCTGAAAGACCTTTGTTGTTGTCATTGCAGTCATGGGTGTACTGATCAGTTTTTAAGTCCTTCCAGGTGGGAAAACAATGCTTGGTGTCGGGTGACCTGCTAAACCCCCTGGGTGAGGGTTTGGGCCAGCAGGTAGCCTCTGCTCTGTTCCCCTCAGCTTTTCCAGATGCCATCCAGGCAGAAGGCTTCCTGGCGTAGCAGGGGTGGCCTCCTGGTGCTGTGTCAAACAAACCAGCTTTAGGATCCCACTGGCCTGGGGTCAGTTCTCTTCCCTTGCACTGACTACACGACCTCAGACAAATCAGTTCACCTGTCAGTGTCAGCTGCCCCGTCTACAGCACAGCAGTTGTGGTCCTCACCACACAGCTTTGTGGTGGGTTCGATAAGATAATACAAACACACCACTGAGCATAGTGCCTGATTTGTGCCTGACCCAGAGTGACCACTAAGGAAAGGGCGACTCTTATTTTTATTGGAAGACACCGAGAATTTTAGAACAGAAACTATCAAGCCCATCACACCCCCCTAAAACAAGAATATCAAAAGTAGAGACTTTGAGATCAGTTGGAGATTAGAACCTGCACTCTCCTCACATAAAAAAAAAGTCCAGATGCTGAGGCTAGGGTGGGACAAAAATGCTGATCCCAATGAACATAATATTCCCAACCATCAAAAAGGAACAACTTAGACAAGCATTTCTGGGTGTCCAGTAGAACTCAACAGGGGACAGCCTAAAATTCAAGAGGAAGGACACAAGTTCATTAGAATGTCCTCAAGTCGCCAAAAGCCTCTTCCAACAGCTTGACTCTCAACCACACATCCTTAGTCGAAAGAACATCATTTAAAAAGCCATCTGAGGGCTTCCCTGGTGGCACAGTGGTTGAGAATCTGCCTGCCAATGCAGGGGACACGGGTTCGAGCCCTGGTCTGGGAAGATCCCACATGCCACGGAGCAACTAGGCCCGTGAGCCACAACTACTGAGCCTGCGCGTCTGGAGCCTGTGCTCCGCAACAAGAGAGGCCGCGACAGTGAGAGGCCCACGCACCGCGATGAAGAGTGGCCTCCGCTTGCCGCAGCTAGAGAAAGCCCTCGCACAGAAACGAAGACCCAACACAGCCAAACATTAATTAATTAATTAATTAATTTTTAAAAAATTGTTCTGCTGTAAAAATGTTCACCATAACATATCTGATAGCAACAAACACAAAACCTTAAAAAAAAAACTGAATTTCACATCAAAAAAAAAAAAAAAGCCATCTGAGGAGACACAGGCCAGGAAAGGAAAGTCACTGTGCACAGATGGGCAGAGAAGAATCTCCTCTCTCCAGCCAAAGCCTCCCCGCTACTCCTTTCCCCAATTAGTGGGAAATGCCTTGATCTTAAAGCCAAAATGAGCTGCTTCCATTCACATGGCTTTCACCAGTGATCGAGCAAGACCAACACGTCAGTCTCCTCAGGTACACCCTCCCAAGGGATGGGCTCCCAGGCCACCTTTAACTCTGCACGTTAAACTCCCTGTGCTGTATCTTGGGAGAAGAATGAACCAGTAGTTTAAAAGGATCTTTCTGTACTGAATCCTTCCCTGAAACAGGCAATGGCAGAAAGGACTCAATAAAGGCCAAGAAATGTCAGCCAGGGAAAGGATTCAACTACACGCATGCACACCTGAGAGCCATATGAAGGCAAAGGGGGGAAAGAACTTAGGAACTGAAACAAGGATAGAGAACAGTGTATTTACATCTATTGCAGCATAACAAATGACTCCAAAATTTAGCAGCTTAAGATAATAACAGATGTTTGTTATCTCACAGTTTCCGTGGCTCAGGAACTCTGGGGCACCTTAGCTGGTAGATTTAATTTATCTGAGCATGTGGTCCTCTGCCCCAGGCTACAGCAACCTCCACCTCCACCTTCCCCCCTTCCCCACCCAAACCTACAGTTCAAAGCAGCTGTCCATCTCCCAAGAGCTTTGGGTTGGATGATTGCTGTTGTTTTGTTTGGGGTTTTATTTTTCATTTATTTCCTGTATTCCGTGTTTTCCTCTAAAATTTTTTCTGAATTGATTGGTGGTTGGGTTACAGGTAGAGCTTTTGAAACCTGTGCTAATTCACCATCTTGGAAGGATCTGGAAATCTCTTGTAGAGCTTTATATTTACAGTAAAGACCTTACGACCTGAATGACTCCAGAGACTGTCAACCAAAAAAGATGGCTAAAGCAGGGAATCTTTTTTTTTTTTTTTAATGATACATACATACCTTGAGTATTTTATTTTAACTTAAAAACCAAACAAAACACACAAAAATTCCTGAAATATTCTGTTATTGCTACTGAGAGGAAATCAGTTCATTTCTTTTTATCATTAGAAAAGAAGGAAGGAAGGGAGGGAGGGAGGGAGGGAGGAAGGGAAAGGAAGAAAGGAAACAAACTAGTGCAATGTTAAGATGTCTGGGCCAAGGGTTTTTCTTTGAATATGGATAGGCTGATTGGAGTTCCAGTCTTTCTTTCTGGCATAAATCACCACCGTTTTGCATTAGCTAAGATATCCTATTTCTGTTTCTTTAAAATGGAATAAGAACTTAAAGGTGCTTGTAAGTAATCTGATTGAAGAGTCCTTCTAAATTTTTGATAAATTTTTTCATCCCACAACTATTTTAATGAGTTTTTTTTTAGTATTTTTTAAAATTTATTTTGGCTGTGTTGGGTCTTCGTTGCTGCGCACAGGCTTTCTCTAGTTGTGGCGAGCAGGGGCTACTCTCCATTGTGGTGCGTGGGCTTCTCATTGTGATGGCTTCTCTTGTTGCGGAGCATGGGCTCTAGGGCTCATGGGCTTCAGCAGTTGTGGCACGCGGGCTCAGCAGTTGTGGCACGTGGGCTCAGTAGTTGGGGCACACGGGCTTAGTTGCTCTGTGGCATGTGGGATCTTCCTGGACCAGGGATCAAATCTGTGTCCCCTGCATTGGCAGGAGGATTCTTAACCATTGCGCCACCAGGGAAGTCCCTTAATGAGTTTTTTAAGCATCTCATTTTTACGTTTTGAAACAGTCTAATTTTCATAAAACAACCCTTTTTCTACACTCATGTTTCATCCATTTTTAACATTTAAAAAATATTTTATTGGTAAAGAATTGCATTAAGTATAACTGGCGGGATAGTTCTGGAAACAAACACAATTCCCTCTTGGTAAGAACACAATGAGTTGGGAGAAAAAGTGCGGGGTTCTGTAGAGTAGTCCAGTAGCCACGGCTATTTAACACACCTTGAGCCTCATTCAGTAAGTTTTAGAGAGAGAAGGAGAGGGTGGATGTACTCACATCCTCTGGCATGGTCAGAGGATGGCAAGACCATTAAATGGACATCAGTTAGGAGAGGGTCTACGCTACCTCTACCAAGGTATGATTTGGTAATCAGTTAATAAGTTAGAGACCTCAATGCAAGACAGCCACTCCTGTAATTGAAATACTTATCCCCTATTACAATTCAAGCACTTCTGGGGAAAATGATACATTAGGTGACTATCATCCAGAAACAACTTAAGTCAAACATCAGGGATTGGCCACAGGTGAGTTCTGAAAGCCAACCTCATCTCCTTTACAATGATGCCATGTCCACTCTGTCCACTCCAGTCCTGCAGATGCCCATCAATTGGTACAGAAGTCTCACCCTAGTTACTCAAATACAATGTCGCTTTAACTACACTGGACACGGTTGCTCCCCTGTCCAAGACGGCATCAACAGAGGCAGCCTGGAAAGCAGGTTTCCCTCCTGGGAGGCAAAGCACTAAGAACATGGATTCCAACACTGGCTACACTGGTTGCTAGCTATGCAATCTTGAGCAAGATACTTAGCCTCTCTGAGCTTTCATTTCTCCATATTAAATGAGGATTTATTTGTTCAACAAGTGTTTCCTAAGTGCCTGCTACATGTCAGGTACTGGGTTAGGGCTGCACATCCATAATTAATAGACATAGTTCCTGCCCTGGTTAAGATTACATTCCAGTGGGGGAGACATAAATAAGTATAATTTATATTATATAAAATTGAGGTAAGTGCTCTGAGGGAAAGTTACAGAACATCATACTAGAGTATGGGAGAGGCAAATTCAGCCTGGAGAGGTCATGAGCGATAACTGTATTTGTCTCATGGATTCCTGTGAGGATGAAATGAGATTGAGAACCTGAGTAGTGCCGGGCATGTGGCCAGAGATCTATAAATGGTCACTACTTCTGTTATTCAGCCACGGAAGATGTCAGCCTTGGGGGGGGGGGGGTTGACGAGGGTATAGATGCCACGTTTCCTGCTCAACATGCCATTTCCGTCCTGTGTGTCTGTGGTTCATTCTACCTCAAAGCTGATGGGGGATGGAAAACCAACTGCTCTCCAGAGAGAGCAAGTAGAGCTGATGGGGGATGGAAAACCAACTGCTCTCCAGAGAGAGCAAGTAGAGCTGATGGGGGATGGAAAACCAACTGCTCTCCAGAGAGAGCAAGTAGAGCTGATGGGGGATGGAAAACCAACTGCTCTCCAGAGAGAGCAAGTAGAGCTGATGGGGGATGGAAAACCAACTGCTCTCCAGAGAGAGCAAGTAGAGCTGATGGGGGATGGAAAACCAACTGCTCTCCAGAGAGAGCAAGTAGAGCTGATGGGGGATGGAAAACCAACTGCTCTCCAGAGAGAGCAAGTAGAGCTGATGGGGGATGGAAAACCAACTGCTCTCCAGAGAGAGCAAGTAGAGCTGATGGGGGATGGAAAACCAACTGCTCTCCAGAGAGAGCAAGTAGAGCTGATGGGGGATGGAAAACCAACTGCTCTCCAGAGAGAGCAAGTAGAGCTGATGGGGGATGGAAAACCAACTGCTCTCCAGAGAGAGCAAGTAGAGCTGATGGGGGATGGAAAACCAACTGCTCTCCAGAGAGAGCAAGTAGAGCTGATGGGGGATGGAAAACCAACTGCTCTCCAGAGAGAGCAAGTAGAGCTGATGGGGGATGGAAAACCAACTGCTCTCCAGAGAGAGCAAGTAGAGCTGATGGGGGATGGAAAACCAACTGCTCTCCAGAGAGAGCAAGTAGAGCTGATGGGGGATGGAAAACCAACTGCTCTCCAGAGAGAGCAAGTAGAGCTGATGGGGGATGGAAAACCAACTGCTCTCCAGAGAGAGCAAGTAGAGCTGATGGGGGATGGAAAACCAACTGCTCTCCAGAGAGAGCAAGTAGAGCTGATGGGGGATGGAAAACCAACTGCTCTCCAGAGAGAGCAAGTAGAGCTGATGGGGGATGGAAAACCAACTGCTCTCCAGAGAGAGCAAGTAGAGCTGATGGGGGATGGAAAACCAACTGCTCTCCAGAGAGAGCAAGTAGAGCTGATGGGGGATGGAAAACCAACTGCTCTCCAGAGAGAGCAAGTAGAGCTGATGGGGGATGGAAAACCAACTGCTCTCCAGAGAGAGCAAGTAGAGCTGATGGGGGATGGAAAACCAACTGCTCTCCAGAGAGAGCAAGTAGAGCTGATGGGGGATGGAAAACCAACTGCTCTCCAGAGAGAGCAAGTAGAGCTGATGGGGGATGGAAAACCAACTGCTCTCCAGAGAGAGCAAGTAGAGCTGATGGGGGATGGAAAACCAACTGCTCTCCAGAGAGAGCAAGTAGAGCTGATGGGGGATGGAAAACCAACTGCTCTCCAGAGAGAGCAA